>NC_057850.1:175349819-175966210 GCF_015237465.2 Chelonia mydas | reverse complement strand
AAGAGAATGACCTGAGTCACTCCCATTTATGTGCAGGTGCCCCTGACAGACTTTACCGAGGTCTGCCAGGAGCACCCATGTCTGCCCAGACGCCCCCGGCAGACCTCACTGAGATCTGCCAGGAGCACCCATGTCTGCCCAGGCACCCCAACTGCCAGAGCACCCAGGAGATGACGAAGACAGCTACCAGATGTACTGCACTGTCTGCTGCCACAAGGCAATGAGCTGCTGCTGTGTAGCAATGCAGTCCCACATCTGACAGCACTCAGGAGACATGGTGACGGTGAGCTGAGTGGGCTCCATGTTTGCCGTGGTATGGCGTCTGCACGGGTAACCCATGAAAAAAGGCGCAAAATGATCGTCTGCCGTTGGTTTCATGGAGGGAGGGAGGGAATGGGGGCCTGACAACATATACCCAGAACCACCCGCAACAATGTTTTTTGCCCCGTCAGGCATTGGGATCTCAACCCAGAATTCCAGTGGGCAGCGGAGACTGCGGGAACTGTGGGATAGCTACCCACAGTGCAACGCTCCGGAAGTCGACACTAGCCCCGGTACTGTGGACGCACTCCGCCAACTTAATGGTCTTAATGGTTTTAAGTGGGGACGCACACAACTGACTGAATAAAATCGCTTTCTAAAAATTCGACTTCTATAAATTCGACCTAATTTCGTAGTGTAGACATACCCTTCGGAAAAGTAAAGTATTTGCAAAGATATTTCTGTTTTATAAGCATGGTATTCACATATAACTTACCACTGAATTTAGGTGTCACTATTTTCTCTAACTTTCGCAATGTAAATAGATATACTCAGGCTCAGAAAACTAATTAAACTAACACCAACAAAGACATTAACTCAGCCCTTTCCAGCTCTGTTCGTTTCATTGAGGTTTACACTTCAAAGCATGGAGCAAACTTTGCCTTTTTATGAACGTTGCAAACATTACTAAGCATGGACAATCTCCACACAAAACTTGCACCTTTTTCATCAAAATAGTTTTAAAGATTGTTTTAGCTAAACCATTGCAAATCTCTCCACGGGGACTTTTATGTCAGTTTATAAGAAGGTTATATCTGTTTAACTTAGTTTTGTGCCATTTTTGTGTATAGATATATTTAACTGGAGTTGAAGCACATTTTAAAAACATTGGGCTAAATTCAGATCTAGGTCAACGACTGCAACTTAAAGTTGTACCTATTTCCTGAGCTTAGCTCATTACCTTCATCTTTATCCTCTTCATGGCTAATTTTCCCGTTATTCCAGGACAGTTAAAATGAGCTTGGACACTCAAACTAGCAGCTGAGACAGCTCCCGCTCACACTAGCTTCTTGCAACTGCTGTCTTGAGTGTTCTTGGTGGAGATCCCTTTATTCTGGAATTTGCTTCCAGCACTAGTCAGGTAGAGCCTGAATCTGGAGACCTTTAGGACACTGTGAAAAACTCATTTGTTTTTTGAAGAGCTTGTTTAAAGAGATGGTCTGTTTTTTGTGGGAAATATCCTTATTTTTCTGGAAAAAAGGCAAAAAATATGTTTTTATATATGCTAACTATGATAGGATGCATTTTATAAATCTAAAAATCAGAATAAATACAAGTTTTTATTTTTTGTCAATACATTTTATCTGTGAACTTTACTTTGAATGATGTTAGCATGGTTGCTTGAGATGTATATGGTTTCCCCAGACTGAATCTCCACATTACATGTAATGAAGGTATGTTACATATGCATGTTGGGGTAATGTAACACTGGAAAATAGCTTCTGCATGAGGAGTAGATTCTATCGTTGCCATGCCATAAAAAAAATAAGGATTCCATGATTTGGTGCTCACTGAACATAATGGCTGCTGAACAGAGTCCTTTTGGTGAAATAAAAATATAGAGTAATACCTTATTTAAATAATTGCCTAATTTTTTACTATTTATATTGACTACTGCCATTATTTTACATTGAAAAACCCAAACAAACTGGATATTTGCAAAATAGAAAACAAATCTAATGTATTGCAATTGGATAAGATAAATTAGTCTTGCGTGAATATTACCAAGGAATTTTGATAAACCATCTCACTTTTTTCTTCTCACTAGCTGTTAAGGCCTACCATTACATTTTCATGGAGTTTTCTTAGCTGCTTGTTATAGTGGAATTGTGCAAGTGCAAATCATCATTGAATGTGATAATTTTTGCTAATTATGCTGGTTTTAAAGTCATATGTAGATTAATGTGGTGCTTGTGTATATAAATACTTTTTTACTTTCAACTTCAGATCACACTACAGAGCAGATTGGCTGTGCAGAAAACAAAATTATCAATATGTGTACAACCTCCTTTAGCACTGACCCATGACCAGTTCATCTTTGATGATATAGGTAGATTCTTCTTTTACTGTTACAAAGTATTACAATGTATTGCTTTATCTGGGATTGTTTGAGCCTTATTCTAAGATTTACTTAGTGACCCTCTAAGTAGACATGCACCAAGCTTAACTTTTGACATGATGATGATGATTATACTCTGTTTTAGAAAAAAAGAAACGTCAGTTGCAGTCACAAAAACCCAACAGAATGTTAGATTGTGTGCAAAACCAGAAAGATAGAAAATAATGTTGAAAATAGTATACAATCAAATAATGTAATGGTACATCCTAATTTGCAAGCCTGTGTCCAGTACTGGTCACTCTACCTCAAAAAATATGTAATATTGTGGTTACTGTGCCAGTACAAAGAGCTTCTGCTGAGCAACAGGAGGGGAGAGAAGGTTCAGTTATTTGTGCCCAGTCAGGCATAAGCTTCCTTCTCAGCACTGCCCACTCTGACTTCCTTACAGCCTCTTTGAAATTCTGTCAGCTGCAGGCTGGATTGCTTTGAAAATTGCAGAGGGAGCTGCAGGCCCCAGAAAAGTGTCCTAGGGCCTGGATCTGGCTCGCGGACCATATGTTTGACAACCCTGCCCTAAAGCATCTAGCATTGGTCACTGCTGAGACAGGATAATGGAATTGATAGATCTTTGGTCTCTTCTGGAATGCCAATTCCTATGGTACTACCGCATGTTCCCTAAGGAACAGAGGGCTGATGGCCCTGATGCTATGACCTCAATATAGAATTGCATTTGTATTGAGTCTATCTTATATTTGCTGCACAGAGACATTTCACAGTTGCATTTTAAGAGAGTTTTGAATTGGAGCATCTTGTTTTGCTTTTAATAATATATATTGAAGAAAAAAATTATGTGCAGATTTGATTTGAATTAGTTCAATGGAAATGTATAATGTAACTTAACCTAAAAATATTTCCTTAAATATTGGAAAATGTTAGGTTTTCTTTCAATTGGCCATATTTATTTAATGTACTTTGTTGTTATTTGTAGAGTCATGTGGATCTAAAGCTGTAGCCCTGTCTGTCTTTCTGAAGGGGAATTGTCCACCAGCAGAGCTGGAAGGAGATGCTGTGGCTTCCTATAGCACACCCACAGGTGAGCAACATGAGATTTCAAAGAGTTTTTTTTCTTTTTAAAGGTTTTGATTCCCTTATGGCTCTTCTTTCTTTCTTTTTAATTTCTTTAAAAATATTTTAAAGTTAATAGTACTGTGCTGAAGAATTTGGTCTCTTTTGTTTTAGTTAATATTTTATATAGCACCATTAACTTGCCTGACCTGTTTACAGAGTTAACAATATACATTTACAACTTGGGAAACAAGCTTCCCATGTGCTGTCTCAGCAGTTTGCTTCTATCCTGATCGGAGAGGGACCTCCTTTGGGTGTGAGAAGTTAATTACCTCTTTATGACCATTCAGTCCTTGACCTCACTGCAGAGGCTGCCATCAAAAGTGACAATTACTCTCTCTGCACAGAGGAGGAGGATTAAATTGTTGCTGGGACTGATTATTCCCTCACCCTGTTTCCCTTTTAGTCTTTGGAATAGCATTTATGATTGATTTACTTGTTTAGAATAAATAAGAACAAAATGTGAATTGTTGCATTTTATAATGACCTAATCACCCCAGGCCATCCATAGTGACACAACAGGTCAGTTTGCTCTGACATCTGTTGTCTTTGCACATCTTGCTGGCTAATCAGATGTCAAGGACAAGGAGCTAAGTTGAATGATCCATGTCATGTCGGGACTGTCTCATGTTTAACCACTACTACACACACTGTTTAATTCTCAGTCAGAACGTGTATGTCTTGGAGAAAACTGGGTGACATTTTATACTACTGGTAAAAGTGAGTATGTGGAAATACATTGATTTATATCAGCTGAAGATTTGGCACCAAGTCTGCTTTCTCTTTTCCTCCTTCCCCACTGGTTGCAGGAACAGAATGGAGGGCATTTCTCCCACAGGGAATCTTTGTTTCATGTGCTCAGTACTCCCCATACTACCATGCGTATGTCAGGCAGTATGGGAAGCAGCATTCCTATAATGGGTGTTTTTCTTGGTCTCAGGAAGCCTAAGGACCATTGGATTCCACAAGAACCATAGCCCTCTTCAGAGGTTCTGAGAAATACATCTACACAATACTAAAAAGTGTTGAGGACAACATCTTTTGTTTTCCTTAAGAAATTAAACATGATGTCATCCAAAGCATTCTTCTGGCAGGCCTGGGATTTACTTTCTGAAGGACCTGAGTCTGCAAAACATTTTTGCTAGTGAACCCTTAGCTATGGGATTTCTCTTCTCTGATGGGCTATTAGACCCTGAGTTAGCAAAGCATAATATATTGGTTAAGCATTAATTTGAGAATGGATCATCACTGGAGAAGTTTTTCCTGTGATGGGTTGGGACAGTTCAAGGAGACATGCTGTGTTTGTGCTACCTATTTTGGCAGTTAGAAGTGCAGTTTTATTTGTAAATCTGACTATAAAAATGGCTCATTGTAACACAGATCTGTCCTCTCCAGGCTAGATTAGCTGGGTGTGCAGAGGGTAGAGAGCAAAGGATGCCGCCCCATGCTCCAGATCATCTGTGCAAGCAGCAGACACAGTTCCAATTCCTGCGCTCTAGGGATGTCAGAGATTGATGGCTTCTAGTGACTGAGCATGCAGTACCTTCCTAAGAGCTCTGTCTGGGACCATGTGGACATGTCTGCGGATAACCTCTAGCACAGAGCTATATGTAAATTGCACAGTCTGGTCTTGGGTTTCTTGAATCATACCCCCTGATTTTAGTGATGTGCATTTTTACTGCTTTTTGCTCCTATTAGCCCTGCAGAGCCAATATAACAAAGAGAGAATGAGCTGAATAGTTATTTCTTTGCATTATGTAATGAATTATTTACTTTTTTTAATAGTTAATAACAATGAAAGAAAAAATACCAGGTTAACTTTCAGATGTTGAGCTTGTAGGCCTTGCAGTTAGGAAACAAATACTTGTAACCTAAGGGTACATTTGACCTGAGATCTTTGAAATACAGTAATCATAGAACACTATTTAGCCATTTCATACAGAATCGCTTTAGAATAGGACCACACTTGAACATGTTGTGTTTAATTGTGGAATTTGCCCAGCACAAGGAGCATAAAATAATTAAATAAAATAAATGACTTAATGGTTCAGAAGTTCTGTTGCATCTTAGGCTTGGCTAGTTCAATAGAATTGTATACAAACACACTATGCCTGTTGGAGTTTGTAGAATCAAGTCCTCAGATAGCACTTAGGTCCATGAAAAAATATTCTTTCATTGTCTCACTATATCTGAATAGGAACCTTTCATTGGAATGGATTTTTGTTTGTCTAAATCAGGGGTCGGCAACCTTTCAGAAGTGGTGTGCCGAGTCTTCATTTATTCACTCTAATTTAAGGTTTCATGTGCCAGTAATATGTTTTCACATTTTTAGTTCTTTTTCTATAAGTCTATAATATATAACTAAACTATTGTTGTATGTAAATGTGGTTTTTAAAATGTTTAAGAAGCTTCATTTAAAATTAAATTAAAATGCAGAGCCCCCCCGTCCCCCGTCCCCCCGGACTGGTGGCCAGGACCCGGGCAGTATGAGTGCCACTGAAAATCAGCTCACGTGCCGCCTTTGCATGCGTGCCGTAGGTTGCCTATCCCTAGTCTAAGTGATCCAGCATTGTGGGTCAAATTTATGGTTGGTGTAACTCTGTGGAATTCAATACAGTTGAATTTAATTTGTTTTTACTGAGTTGGATGGAGTTACATGAGGGATGAATCTGGCCTTTCCTGATTATTTTTGGTTAGTGTTACGTCTTACATATTTAGACACACTAAAAAAAACACTTATTGGATTTTGCCTCTAACAAGTTACATTTATTTTTTCTAAACTGTTAATTATTACTTCTCTTCTTTGTTTCCTCTTTAAATAATATCTTACATATTCTTGCTTTTTTTCTCCCTTCTTCCTGTCGCTGATTATGCGGTAGATCTCAATCCTGAAGGTGAGTGAAAAAAAAGATATTAAAACTGGACAAAGTGTTATAACTGACAGCTGATTATCATTGAAGCAGAATTGGAAGTGAACTGTGAATGTAAGGAGGTGACTCTTACAAGCTTTTATATCCTCCTTGGAACAATGTGCTGGCTTGGCACTGCTCTAGGGATGACTGCTGGGAATTATGGGAGAGATTGAGGCTTAGACGTAAGGGGAGAGTTATCCCTAGGAAAAGTAGAATGCACCAATGATGATTTTTTAATTGACTTATTATACATTTACACCTGCATAACATTGGAATCTATAATATTAAAGTGTTTTATTCTATCTTGAGGACAGTGATGGCAAATACAGTAAGCAATCATAATATAATTGTATCTTCAGCCACTTTTCACCTTACAGTGCTATCTGTTGCTCATCACCTTCAGCTGAATTTAAGCATTATTTCATTTAACCTTTCTTATTGTGAAAAAGCCTTCAGGATTTGAACTGGTGCCATGTTATCTGTGCAAAGAGTGAAACAGTAGCTCTCAGAGTGGTGTGAATTGCCTCCATTCATCCCAGTTCTTCTTAGAATTGTCTTATGGAAATCTGAAAGTTGATTTCTAGATGATTAAAAATACTAGCACAAATGTTGTTCAAAATGTGGCCATGATTATGACAGGTATCATGGCTTCAAGTGGTGCCCAGCTATCAAAGTGACAATACACAGGAGGATAAAAGAGGGATAGAAAGGTAGCTAGCATCTAGGTAGGCTGAAAAAGAACGGTTCTTGAATTTTGGAGGCTCCCTGTTGTCTGGATATGTTTAAAGCATATATTAAGTCCCTGTGGGATATGCATTTATTTTGCTTATTTTATAAGAAATTTATTGGTTGTAAATTCCCCATTCACCCAAAAAAGTAAGAGAAACCCCAGTTTCTGGGAAGGAAGGAAGTCTCCAGCTGTTCGATTTCCCATTGGAGATAGGGTTGCTTAATGGGCATATGTTTGAAGTCTTCTCCTTCTCAGCCTCTCTTTCATTACCCATCCATTTTTGAGCAGTCTGGGAGAGGTAGAGCTGAAGCTGCTGCAACTAGTGAGTAGGTAAATGAGACTGCTAGTGGCTGCCTTCCTTCTCTGTCTCTTTTGCTCCTGGTTTTGCTGAAGCAATAGAAGCACTGCAAGAAATAGAGCGGCTCCAGCCCGGGGAACAGGCTGAGGTGCTATGCAACCACAATTCAGCCACTGCAACACTCCCTACAAACCAGGAGGAGTAGCTGCAATGAAAATACTGTTCATTTCCACCTGTTCTGGAGTGTGAGGTCAGCTACATGGGACCCAGGATGGAGAGTAGAAGCAGGAGTATTTCAAACCATCACTGCTGCTAAGAATAGTTCTGCCTTACTGCATAGATGTGTTTATTTTAAATGCAATTTGATAGGATCAGACATCTCTTAGAAATGAAGAACCAGATCCTGCAACCTTTACTCACATGGGTAGTTTTTACTCAAGCCAGTATTTCCCTCAGTTCAAGCATGAGTAAGATTGCAGAATTTTACCTGAGGATGTATTTATGGTAGGATTTTATTTGGGCTACTACAATGAGTACTGCAGTAGTTAAATTCAGCTCAATCAGTAACAGAAAGGTCATAAATTCTTTGAATATTTAACATCCTGAACGCAGACTCAGCTATTTCTTTCACCACACAAGGTCTTTTTATAAAGGTATAATTAAGATTAATGCATTTACTTATATCTTACATGCACACAGTGTATCATATTTCAAACAAATAGTATTTATATGATCTGCTCTGGTTACATTACCAATGAGCAATTCTGCTTTTATACACGGGGAAAAAATTGTTATTGCATATGTTTTGTTATCCATTATTACTGTGTTAAAGTTACGTGACATGTGCAAAGTATAATGTAACAGTAGATGAGGATGACACAAGGCCTCTTACCAGACATAATAGAAAGGGATCAAGGCAGTTCTGGCGGTCAGAGTTTGGTGCTTCTTTGGATTTCCTTGCTCCCGTGTAAAATTACTCTAGCACGCCCAAAGAAGTGTTCTGAAAGAATTCTCCAATATAAACTTTATACTCTAGTTATATATTTTTTTAGCAGCTTTTGGCTCTGCTTCCCTTTGATTCAGTGAGTTTTGGACTCTGTCTGTATATGCCAGAGATAATTGAGATTTTTGTTTCAGAAAGTAAAGTTCTGTCATGTTTAGTTTTGATTTACATTTCCTTTGCACATGTTGAAAAATATTATTTATGATGAGGCAAACTGAGAATTGGAGATCCAAGAGTAATTGGCATGATACTAGAAAAAAATAAACTTGCTTTCAATATGAAAGTATTTCAAAATCTTTGTGGCAAATTCTGTTAAGTATTTCTTGTTGGCAACCCTCTGAAATGTTTCAAGATTTAATATCAAGACTTTTGTATTATGTCATTATTGAGAGAAACAAAAAGATTTTTCACTAATTTTTCTAGTAGATTATGGAGAGATTTGTAAGAAAGTTATGTGAAGTTTGTTCAAGTCAGCATTTTGAAAATTCACAAGTTGATTGAGAAGCAAGTGTCCTGAAACCCTGGAATGCCCCAGTTTTTAAGGCTTGTCTCTGTGTCCCTGACAGTTTTATGTAAACAGGTTTTATTGTGATTTTTGTAAAGTGCTGGAGACACTACCAGCCAGCGGCTCTAGTGAAGTTAACAACAGGCCAGCTGAATGCATGTGTGTCTGTTACTTGGTCTTGATACCTAACCTGATTTTCAAGGCCTCCCAGTGACCTTGCCTCTGCACAAGTCCGTGAAGCAGCCCTTCCTTGCATGTAGAGCCAAATCCATAGGTAGCAAGAAAAAGAGGTGAGATGGAGGGGGATTGTTTGGCTGAGGAGAGGAAGGTTGAGCTCCTTTTTCTTTTATTACCTTCCATGCATGCTTCCCTGATGACTATCATAAATGTCACTTTCTTGCCTTCACATCTTTTCTGTTCCCACCCCAGCCATGAAAGGGGTCTTAGTTTATTCCCCCTGAAAATCTGGTCATGCTAAACGTTTAGGCTAAATTAAGACCTGACCAACTAATTGTCTGGAATGGTTTTGGAGATCAGGGGACTTAGGAGAGAATGGGTGATGTTACTGTGAAGCTGATACCGGTATCAGTATGGTAGAACTTTTTGCATACACAGGCTTTCCCCACATGAAAAAACAAAGATTCCCCTGATGGATGTTTTGGCAAAGGAAAGTGGCAGCTGCCTGCTCATTAGACCAAGGGCTTCCCATTTTATAGCTTCTAGGACTTCCATCATATATTATATATTCTATTCTATTATAGCTAAGATCAAGTGTTATATTTCAGACTTGTTACCAATTTCAAAAGCATTGAGTCTTGGTTTACATTTGTGCATATTCTTGACAATTTCTGATTTGCATTTGAAAATAAATTAAAAGAAATCATATCTATTAAGAAAAGTGTGTATTTCTGTTATGTAGTATAATTTTTCTCCCATTGTTGCTGAGTCCCAATAATGCCAAATGTAATTTTTCAGCAGTATGTTTCTAGCCAAAGATTTTAGCCAGTTCTGTCCATCTCTGCTTCTTTACTACGTTACCAAATGAAAGATAAACTTTAATATGCATTTGAATAATAACTCAGTATTGAAGCTGAATAAAAAGTGACTTGCCAGTTTCTTCAGTGCCACCATTCATTTAATGAATGGTTACCAACAGGAACTCAGTGTTAATTGAATGTCAATTTTAATGAAAATTCAATAGCTTCCATTGTTGTTTGCAGTGTTGTTGTAGCTGTGTTGGTCCCAGGATATTATAGAGACATAGTGGGTTTGGTAATATCTTTTACTGGACTAACTTCTTTTGATGAAAGAGGCAAACTTTCAAGCTACAAAGAGCTACACAGGCCAACCAGTCTTCTTCATGCTTCCCAACATATACAAACAATGGCTGCCTCTGTGAGTCATTAAAGCATGTAAGGACATGTGATATACTCATGTGACTCAGGACTCCATCTTAGGCCAATAACTTTCCACAGACAGGGACTGTGGGCTTCGTTTGAGTAAAATTCCATACATATGGCAGAGGATATGAAAAGGGACAGCTCCATTTTGTCTTCATTTAGTGCTTCATTTCTCTGGACTGGATTTCTAATAAGGAAGCTCTAAACAAGGACTGATGACCCCCAATCTGTTTGCATGATTCCAGATTATCACTGCTACAAACTTGATATAAGGACTTGGCAATCACTTGTGTATACATGATCTATTAACCATTTATAACTCTCTTCTTAGTTTCCTTTATTAATAAACCTTTACTTTTTACTTACTAAGGGATTGGCATCAGCATGATTATTGGGGAAAATCTGAATTACATATTTACCTGGCTACGTGGCTAGTCTCTTAGGATTGGAAGGACCCTCTAACTGATTAAATTGGTTTTCAGTAACCACTCATCATAAAGTCTAGTGTCTGGGTGGTGAACCAAAGGTTGGAATGCCTAAGCAGGCTGTATTTTTGATGTCTTATTAACCAAAAATGTGGTGATCCAGAAGTTCACTTTTGTTACTGGCTTGGTATAATCTAATGATAGAATAACCACCAGCTTGGGTGTGAATCTACCCCATTTCTCAGCAGTCTGTCCTGAATTTGGCATCCTCAGCTGTGACCCACTGAGGCATGGTGACACTGCCTGCCTCAAATATCTACAAGATAATGGACAATACTCAGATATCCACCCAAAGCATATTGCCAAACTCACCCATTTCATCCTCACCCATAACAATTGTACATTCCATAACAAACACTTTGTCCAAATCATGAGAACAGTCATGGGTACTAGAATGGCTCCCCATATGCCAAACTCTACCTGGGCCACAGTGAAGAAGAATTTCTGGACAAATGCACCACAAAACTAATGATATAACTGAGCTATATCAATGATATTTTCATCCTCTGGACAGATGACCCAGAGTACCTCATAGATTTCCACTAGAAGTTCACCAAGCACCACCAATCTATCAGATTTTCTCTAGAACACTGCAACACCAGCACCAACTTCCTGGATACCACAATCAGCTTCAACGATGGAACTTATATACAGTAAACCCGTGGATCACCACACCAACCTTCACAGATCCAGTAACCACCTCAAACACACCAAGAAATCTATTATCTACAGCCAGGCACTTAGATACACAGGATATGCTCTGAGGAGAAAGTCCTGGATCCATACCGTAACACACTTAAAACCATCTTGTAGCAAAGAGGCATGGATGCCCTTGGAGATTGACAGTGAGAGATGGCCAGATGCCCCCTGGTGGGTGGAACCAGGAAGGACACGCTCACCACGCCAGAAGCAGAGGGGACAGGAACAGGAGGTATAAAAAGCAGGTCCCATAGCTCAGTTGAACAGCATCTGCCAAAGGAGACAGATGTGTTCTCCCCACTGCTGATGCAGGAGTTCACAGAAGACTTCAGTTACCCTGAGGAGTCGCCCAAGCTGCTAGACCCAACCAATGCTGGGGAGCTGTTGGGTTTGCCACTGGCGGTGTACCCCGAGGAGACTCCAGGCTCTCACAATACTGGGGTGCCACCTCCTGGATCATTGCAGTGGAACTCCTAAAGATCTTTGCCTGGGTGGGCATGCTCCGTGACATCCTCACGGACCAGGGCACAAACTTCACATCCCAACTTCTCCGAGAGGTCTGGAGCCTCTTGAGGATCAAAAGACTCCAGACATCCGTATACCATCCACAGATGGATGGTTTGGTTGAGCAGTTCAACCGAACATTAAAGAGAATGCTCTGGAAATTCCCCCAGAAGAACTTCGCCAATGGGACCAACTTCTTCCTCCCCTGTTGCTCGCCGTTTGGGAGGTGCCACAGGCTTCCACTAAATTTTCTCCATTCGAGCTGTTATATGGCCACCAGCTGCGGGGATTGCTGGATTTCACAAGGGAGACATGGGAGCAGACCCCATCCTGAGCCCAGGGCATACGCCAACATGTACTGCAGCTCCATGAATGCCTGGCTCATGTAGGGGCCCTCATGAAGGAGAACCTCTGAGCTGCCCAAGGAGTCCAGGTGAGAGGATATGATCAGAGCACACGTGTGCGGACCTTCAAACCAGGAGACTGAGTCCTTGTACTGCTCCCCTCAGAGGAGTCAAAACTGCTAGCATACTGGCAGGGTCTGTATTAGATCATCCACCAGATGGGCCCCGTCAACTACAAGGTCCAACAGCCCTGACCGGAAAAAGGAAGTGCCTGATTTACCATGTTAATCTTCTGAAACCCTGGTGCGAAAGGGAAGGGCTGTTAATAATCCTGTCCCCCACCCCCGGAACCTGAACTGGGGCCACAGGCCCCCATGGGAACAGGACCTGAGATGTTCAGGGATACATTCTCAGAGGACCAGCTAAAGCAGGCCAGATGTCTTACTGAGGCTTTTCCTAGGACTTTTACTGCTGTGCTGGGAGAGACCACCCAGATCCACCATATCATCTACACCAAACCCAGAGAAGTTGTCTGTGGAACGACCTGACCACTCCTGTGCCACATGCGGGACACAGTAGAACAGGAGGTCTAAGCTACGTTGGAACTTGGGGTCATAGAGCAGTCCCCTAGTGAGTGGAGGAGCCCTATCGTGCTCGTCCCTAAACCGGACGGGACCCGTTGGTTCTGTGTAGACTTCTGGAGGGTTAATGCAATTTCTTGATTTGATGCCTACCCAATGCTATGGGTAGACGAGCTCCTTGACCTCCTGGGGGAGGCATAGTATGTTACTAACCTTGATTTAATGACGGGATATTGGCAGATCCCACTGGACAAACTTTCCACTGGAGCCCAGCTCAAAGGAAAAGACAGCCTTCGCCACCCCCAGTGGACTCTACCAGTTTACCAAGATGCCCTTTGGTTTCCACATAGAACCATAGAATATCAGAGTTGGAGGGGACCTCAGGAAGTCGTCTAGTCCAACCCCCTGCTCAAAGCAGGACCAATCCCCAATTTTTGCCCCAGATCCCTAAATGGCCCCCTCGAGGATTGAACTCACAACCCTGGGTTTAGTAGGCCAATGCCCAAACCACTGAGCTATCCCTCCCCCCCCCCAAATAAAAAAAATATGCCTCCTGCAATGTTCCAGCACTTAATGGACCATCTGCTGCAACTCCACGGTGAGTATGATGCAGTTTACCTGGACGATATGGTCAAATACAGTCACCACTGGGAGGACCACCTGAATCAGGTGGCGGCTGTCTTGAGGACTCTCTGCGGGGCAGGTCTCACTGCCAACCCCAAGAAATGCCAGGTGGTAGGAAACAACTTACCAAGGATACACCTTGGGGTGAGGCAAGCTGCACCCCCCTACTCAGAAAAATCCAGACTATCCAGGATCACTCAGCCTCAACCGCTATGAAACAGGTCTGGCAGTTCCTGGGACTAGTGGGTACTATCGGCGCTTCATCCCAGACTTTGCAACCATTGCTGCTCCCTTCACTGGGCTGCTTACCAAAGACCAGCCACTGTGGGTGCGGTGGAACCCTGACTGCAAGGTAGCCTGTCAGGCTCTGAAAGACCATCTCTGCAGAGAGCCCATACTATATCGCCCTGATTTTACATGCTGGTTCATCGTTCAAACCGATGCTTCAGCGGTGGGAGTAAGGGCTGTCCTCTTGCAGGACATTGACGGTGAAGAGCACTCGGTAGTATACATCAGCTGTAAGCTGTTCCCGTGGGAGCGGAACTACTCAGTAATTGAGAAAGAGGCTCTACTTGTCAAATGGGCCTTAGAAGCGCTTTACCACTACCTCCTCAAGAGCCCCTTTATGGTAGTGACGGACCACGTGCTGCTGAAATGGCTCCAGCAGATGAAAGATACCAACACCCGGCTGATGCGCTGGCACCTGACTCTATATCCATTCGCCTTTACCATTCAACATTGAGCTAGTAAGGAGCACACCAATCCAGACACGTTGTCACGACTGGGGGAAGGGGACCTGACCAGTCCTGGAGACTGGGAGCTGGGTTTGAGGGATGTGTGTATAGCAAAGAGACATGGCTGCCCACCGAGATTGACAGTGAGGTACGGCCGGATGCCCCTGGTGGGCAGAACCAGGAAGGCCATGCTTACGACACCAGAAGCAGAGGGAACAGGAAGTATAAAAGGCGGGCCCTGTAGCTCAGTTGAGCAGCATCTGCCAAAGAAGACATATGTGTTCTCCCCACTGCTGATGCAGGAGCTCGCAGAAGTCTTCACTTACCCTGAGGACTCGCCTAAGCTGCCAGACCCAACCAATGCTGAGGAGCTCTTGGGGTTGCCACTGATGGTGTAGCCTGAGGAGACACAAGACTCTGACTGCACCGAGGTACGAAAGCTAGAGAGAGTAGGAAGTAGCCCAGGGAAACTAGACAACAGTCTGGTAAAGTGCAGGCCTGTTACAAGGTCAGCGGGTGGATCCCCGCTGATCTAGTGGCGGGCCACTCTGCCACTGTTAGGGCCCTGGGCTGGGACGCAGTGGAGTTGAGTGGGCCTGCGTCCCCCTTTCCCCTGGGGTAGCAGCCTCCCCAGCTTCCGCCAGAAGGCCTGTAAGAGTCTACTGTCCGCTGAGCTAGGATGCTAGACTGTGTGGGGTGCTCACCCCTTGCCAGCGCCCCCTAGACTGTGTGTGGCGCTCATGCCTGCTTGAAGACCGGGCTCCTAGACTCTTACCTGCTCTACCCTGCCTGAGGGTTGGAGCTCTAGACCAGTGGTCTCAAAACTTTTTGGCTCTCACGCCCCCAGGGTGACCTGCCGCAGGCGCGCTGCCGACGGAAGAAGACCAGAAGACCCGCCGCAGGCAGGCCGCAGGAGGGGAACACCAGCCGTGGATGTGCAGAGCAGCTGCCGATTAAAAAAAAAAAAACAGCTGCGTGCCGTCCGGCGGTACTACTGCTGCTGCGCACCCCCTGGGATCATCGCACCCCAGTTTGGAGACCGCTGCTCTAGACTGCTTGGTGCCACGCCCTGCCTAAGGGCTTGGGCGCCTGAACTGTTCACTGCTCTACTGTGCCTGAGGGTTAATTTCCCCCTTGTACAGACTGCCATTCTAGGTGCATGACAGCAAAGAGGTGTGGCTGCCGTCGGAGATTCACGGTAAGGGACTGCCACTCACACCTACACACCTTTACCAAATAAGGACACTCTATGAGATAAGTAGATTGCATTATGGAATGGGCTACCCAAATACCCTGGGAAACTGCTTCGATACAGGGGAAAAAATACTGGTTGCACATGTCATCTGTAACCCCGCACTGAAACCCATACATGGCATCACCAAACAATTACAACCCATACTCAATGGGAATCACATCCTGAAAAAAATCTTTCCTGAACTCTCTCTCTCTCTCCTATCTTTCAAACAACCCCAGAATCTTGCCAACCTCATCAGAAGAAAGCTACCCACAGACCAGGGCCTATCAACTCCAAGTGCCACCAGCTCCTGCCAAACAACAGATGCAAAACCTGTATATGTATCTCCACTGCTATGATAATCAATACTTCCCATGCCACACGTTTCAAGATCCATCAGTCCTACACATGGCTATCACAACATGTGGTGTACCTCATCCAGTGAACTAAATGGCCCAATAACAACTAGGTGGATGAAACCAGACAATCACTATGCTTTCAAATGAACTCACACAGAAAAATGATGACTGCAGAGGTGTTAACAGGCTACTTCACCTTCAGTGGTCTCTCACAATATGTGTTAACTGCTTATGCTAAACAATTGATTCCACCTTGTATTTAGCTGTGTTACTCAGAGTACCTTTCCCAGTCCTGAAGAAGAGCTCTGTGGAGTTCGAAAACTTGACTGTTTCATCCACAGAAGTTGGCCAAGTAAAAGATATTACCTCACCAACCTTGTCTCTTTAATTTTAATTAAGAATTTTATTTTCAACTGGATTGTATAACTCACTGATGTTGAGGTGCGAAGTTTCAGGATGAGGAAAGTGGATGCAGCATTCTTTTACACTGGTTTAGCCAAATGTAGTACAGCATGGTGTGCAGTGATAATTTGCGATGTCTTATTGCTTATTCTGCAGCTCATTGTAGCTATAGTTGTAGCATGCTTAAAGTTGACATTTAATTTTTTAAGTATAAATGTCTGTTTTTGTTAGAAATTGCACCCAGCCCTTCATAAGCAAAAATCAAAAGGTATCTTTTCAACGTGCTGCCTTCTTTCTTATATATTCTATCAAAGGTTAGACAAATGTTAACATCTACTGGACAGTATTTTATTAAGCCAAAACTTGTTGCCATTTGATGGAGGACAGATTTTGTTTAATGGTATGACAAATAAACAAGCATGTACGTTCTGAAAAAGTGTGTAGTTGTCATGATAATTGAGAGGAGTGCATAATACATTGCTGCTGTATCCATACACTCCATTCAACGCATGAGGCATATGCCGTACAACTCGCAGTCATATTAAAGTGGAATTATTTGGCTGAAGGTCTGTACAAACATATAATATTCTTTAGTGCTACATAGTCACTATGAATACAGATATACAGCTTTAATTGATTTGGTTAATACTATTTTCATGGAGTCTGAAACCAAAACATTCAGTTTTAATTTGTCATTACAAGAGTGTTTTTCATTGTTTAGTTTTAAAACCGTGTTTAGGTTGAAAATTAACCTTAATCCAAAAGTTTGCATGGCTTGACCATTTTGTTTTAATGAGTTCCTGATCTACACTAAAAATATATATAGCTTTTTGATAAACAATGTCATGAAATGTCTTGCCCTCAGAATACAGATATTGTCACTGTCAATGCAAACTATCTGTCCTGTCATTTCAGGAATACCAAGAGTTGCTCAGTGCAAATTTAGACTACCCTTGCGGTTAATTTGCTTTCCAGCTCAACCTTCAAAAACAGCAAACCACAAACTAACTATCGATACCAATAAACCTCCTGTCAGTCTTGTGAACCTTTTTCCAGGTAGGACTTTTGATGGTGATGTGTCTGTAACATAAGAAATGTTAGGAATTCAGATCGGAATCTTTCATCATGAAGTAATGATAGGGTAATTATAAGATAATTGCCAAATGATAAATACAAAGCTGAATATTTTTGTTTGGCTTTAGTTTTCAAAGGTATGATATGTATTATCAGGATATCAATGTAGGGCTTTAAATTTTGTTAAAATATTATAATAATTATTATGGTTTACTGCATGGAAACCAACATATCAAAATGCTTCATTTGTGACTGTGATGTTGCATTACTTCAAGTTTGAATATTTTCCCTTTTATTTATATGCAATATAATGTATGTATTGATTTTCAAATGTATTTAAGCTTCAGGTAAGTAATTCTATAAAGACTTGCTTTTCTGGGTTTTTGTGTCTTCTGCGTTTAGGTTTCAGTATAGGTTCCAGTGTTACCTGAAAGCTTTGAAAATTTTTCCCTGTTATGAGTTTCTGTTTTATAGATATTTTTTAAAATAGTGCATTTTATTTTATAATTTTGCGATTCACATCAATATTTTATTGATCAAATTGAAAAATGTGATAAGACTGTTTTCAAAAAGAGAAATCTACATAGAGCAACATTTACAATTTGTCCAAAGTCGCAAAAACAATTTGTACTGGTTCAGAACAACACCTATAATTACAGTATTTAATTAAAACTTATGTTGCAGACTTGTGGCCAAAAGGGTGCATCAAATTGTGTAGCTTTAAATTCATCTTTTTTTTTACAGTGGCTGAATAAGGAGCTGAATAGATCCTCTGTGATCTATGAGGAAACTGGGTTTGTGTGGGTTCATTAATGCATATTGGCTATTGTCTCCTCTCCTCCTTCTGATTTTTTTGCGATTATGGTGGAGTTATGTAATACCCTTGTTCCAGCCCTTTTAAGACCAGATGTGCTTTACAGTGCACTTCACACAGTAATAAAATTGCATAATGGCTAATTTAACAAGGTAGATAGTTAAGAATGACTACGTACTGAAAGATGAGACTGAACTCTTAAAATCTAAAGGTCTTTTTCCAATAGGTTATACAGTTGTGGGGCTCATCTGTGAAATTTCCACAGAACTTTGAATAGAGGGCAGTGTGGAATTGCATCTCCCCAGGGGGAGCATTCTGGAGGTACAGTCTCTTCTGGGGCTGCAGTCGATTCGCCCTGTACTATCTTAGGGGATGTTGCAGATTGAAACAGTGCCCTGGTCATGTTCTGTGGGCTGGTGCATTGGGAGAAGGGGTCATGGCCATGCTTCATCTCTGCCGCTTTCTGGATTATTTACTTCCTGAAGGCAGCATGGACCAAGCAATCTCTGCTCACAGGGATGGCTGCTGTTCTCTGCCTTTGTGTGGCTCCCTTCGTATGCAGATCTCCCTCATATGTGTTACCTGTGCAAATACAGTCGAGCCTTTAATGTGGATCAGAAGTTTGCTGCAATCTTTTGTTGAATTATAGCAAGATACTTATGTAGTTCATTTTGAACTTTCTCTTGTAGACTTTGCTGATCAGTCTGATGAAGATCAGGTAAATGTTCTGGGATTCCAGTTCTTAACTGGTTCTAGAATCACTCTTCTTGCTTCAAAAACCTCACGTAAGTAGTATTGGAAATAATTGAATTATGGATTAAGATAAGATTATGGGCCAGATCATAAACTGGTGTGTGTTGATGTAGCTCCATTGAGGTCAATGGTGCTATGCCGATTTCAACGAGCTAAGGATCTGCCCACATGTAGTATACTAGTTGCTGCATGAGGAATTTTACGCAGAAGTTCTCTTACTGTGAATAGTAGGTCCCTGAGCAAATTCCCCTCACCCTCCAATAATATTTTAAAGAAGCAAGGAAATGCTGAAACTAAACAAAATCCTACTTAGTTATTGTACAGTAGTTTTCTGAAAACCACTAAAAGGGCGCCAGATAATTTTTTTTTTAAGTTATTGCATATAAATTTTATAATGTCACAGGTTTTTATTCAAGACTGAAAAATCTCAGAGAGAAAATGGGCTTTTAGCCAGGTATTTAGGTGCTTCAGGATGCAGATAGGCATCTGGTGGGATTTACAAAACACGCAAGCACGCCCCTTGACTTCCAGTGGGAGTTAGAAAAACACCTAACAGATTAGGCACCTGTCTGCATTTTTACATGCCTAAATGCCAAATTTCAAAACTAAAATACTTGTTGCACACTACTGAGTTCAAACTGGAGGACATAGAATGGATGATATGTGAACACTGTCTTGGTTAATGACAGACAGTAAAGCTAGTTTGTTGATCTGCAATATTTTTATCCAAATAAAATTACAGTAGAAACTCAGAGTTACGGACACCTCAGGAATGGAGATTGTCTGTAACTCTGAAATGTTCGTAACTCTGAACAAAATCCATCTCTGGCTCCAGCAGTTCAAACTCTGGGCCAGGTTCCAGAGGCAGCTAGGCAGCTTCCTTTCAGACAGCGTCTTTCCCTGGCCTGGACAAACTTGTACCCTCCCCCTCGCCGGGGTGGAGGGGTGAAAATAGTGCGTTCCCCTCTGGTGGGGGCGAGGGTGAAATCAGCATCCACGTTCTACAGGAAAGCAGTGCTGCTCCTGGTCTGGCTGTCTTGGGTTGGCAGCAGGGGCTCACAGCTTTGCCTGTGAATCACAGCATCTTCACTGTCTAGCTGTAAGTGGGTGCCCTGTGTGTGGGGATGGCGATAAGGGTGGGGAAAGGCAGCCCATATGTGCCTACCTTTCAGATGCAATACAGGCACTGTACAGTATTTGGTTGGGTTTTTTGGTCTCTGCTGCTGTCTAATTGGTTACTTCCAGTTTAACATGGTGTCCGGTTGACCAGTCAGTCCGTAACTCTGGTGTTTGAATCTTTGAGGTTCTACTATAATCCAAATGACTAAGAAATATGTGTTTTTAAAATCATTTATTCAAGATGGCTTTTACAAATATCAGTGGCATCAAGGTAAGGCATTCTAAACTGTGAGAAAATACTTAATACCTTTTTAACACCATCAAAGCCATTAAAGACTGGAAACATCTGGACAGTGGTTATTAAAGACCTTTTACAATATCAGTCATTTTACATTTATTGGATTCGTATTTGTTTGAATTAGGTTTGTGTGCAGTATTTGTGTGCTGTGTTTTATTGTTTGTTGACTTTTAATATTTAAGTTGACAGTAGAATTTAAACAGTTTGAAAGAACTGGAACATTCAGTAATAGTTTCTAGGAACCAGAGATTTTAAAGGATATGTAAATAGAGTTTTACTTATAAACTGAAGTTAAAATCAGTTACTTAGATTCCTGTTTTATGGAATTGTTGTATTACATGAGTTGATCTGACTGGCTAGGCTGAATGTATTTTAACATTTAGTGAGGACATGATTTTCAGTCCTTCCACTAGAACCTCCAGGTTTTTCCTTTCCATTCTGATTTTGTTTATTCACAAGCTAGGAATGATGCTTACAGTCTTAATATAAACTTTCCCACACTGCCTTATTTGTTTCCTAGGCCTGACCTGTAAGGATCACACTACATAGAAGATTTAAAACATTTATTCTTCCCCCTAATCTGACTAGGCATCATTTTTCTTGTCTTGTCTGGGAAGCCTTTTGAAAACGAATGAGGTGTTTCATGCCACTTTCCATGTAGCAACCTGTTGTATGGCTAATATCTAATTCACACTGGCAGGAGTAGCTACAAAATACATCAAATCTTTTTTGGTTAAGTTGTATCTTGGAAAAATATCTTTAATGTGTATGAAACACTTTGAAAAAATATTATGCATAAGGAAAGTCCATGTAGTGGTATTTCATTCTCAGGGCTTCTATGAGCAAAGGTAATCAATAATAGATTTAAAAATTTTATTAAAGTTAATGTTTAAAATCAAAGCTAAGAGGGAAGGTACTGTACATCTGGGGTTGGGCTTGGGTTATGCGGGATTGCAAGTATCGGTTACAAGGTTCACGAGGTACATATATATCACACAACCAGGATAGATCCAGATTGGGGTGTGGGAGTTTTCAAGTGTCAGTGGATATAAAATGGGCTCGGGTACGTCACCCATGGGATATATTAAGAGTCCAAGTCAGCATTGGTGTAGAGAATAAGTACATGGGTGGGGTGCGTCCCTCGGTTCGTCAGGGAAGGAAGTGGGTTATTTCCCTGGTCGGCTTTCTCAGTTACTCAACCTGGTGCTGGCAGTGTCCTGTGATGTGTTCCATGTAGATGTGTCTGGACCATCTGATGGTGTCGGACACCATGAGCTGTCTCATGAGCCGGGTGTAGCGTCGGTTGACTCTGCACACTCTCAGTACTGGCTCATTGTGGGGGTCCCATGCGCCCAGGGCTCTCGTGACCAGGGCGTGGATCTGCACCTCGTAGCCCTGGACTCTGAGTGTTGGCCAGTGGGGTGTACTTCAGAGCCTTCCGTGCTCGGGCCTCGTGGAAGGCCTGTGACCTGTTTTCAGATGGCACAATACAAATGCATTTAAAATTATGCTGTTTGGTAGAATTTCATGCTATTAAAATGAGTTGTGTTTGAATGGCTAAGTTGTGTGTGTCCTAGAGTGCAGAGTGAATGTGTAAGTGTTAGGGACTGCTCATTATCCTGTCACATAAATCATATATTAGCTATGTTTGTTTGTATAATAAAATTTTCCTTTTCAGGGAGATCATTTGGAAGTTTTCTTTTTTTAAAAAACAAAACAAAACAAAAAATTTGTAGAGCAAGTGACCTGTACCAGATGAACTGATGGTCCATGGGAAAATAATAGTGCCTTGAGACAAAGTCCTTTGCTGATGGAACAAGTACAGCATGGACAGAGGAAGTGCAAACTTCTCCTGTGTTCCACCACAAATGTGTCTCAATCCTGATCTGGAAGGACTTGGTGCAGTGGTGGTGAAAGTCTTTGTACCCATTTAGTTTATAGCTTCTTTGTTAAGGCTGCAAACAAGGATGCTAGCTACTGTGTCTGGTTTTTACAATGTATTAGCTAATCCATTTTAACTAAGAATTAAAAAACCCTAATGTAGAAAAAGCACGTCAAAATGAATCCTGGGGAGGAGCTGGAGTTTCACCTTGAATGTATGTTAAAATTCAGCTTGCCCTGTTTGCACTGAGATTTTAAAATGTGTTAGCCAAAATATTTTAAAAATTAAACCTTTTTATCCTAGTTGAGAGAGAGCCTATAGTGCTAATTGTGTTGGCATTTTTTGTGATATGGGTTCTTGTCTCCTACGCACTGGAATGGAACTCCTTTCAGATAAACTACCACTGAGTTTTAAACACTTTCAGTTACTCTCATCCTAGGTTGGATATGAAAGAGTTTGTAATCCATTAGTCCTCGGAGTGATCTGCTTTCCCATGTCAGAATTTTCTGAAAGAAATGTACTCATAACTTGCAGTGGAAAAGCTTTTTTACATTTAAACGTTAAATTGGTTGACTATTATAAAGGCACTTGGAAATACAGCTAATTGTTACTGCTTCCATTGAATTTCTATTTTGAGAGCATTGATATGGTACAATTAAGGCTTCTCAGTTCCCCTTGTTCATATATACTTTTTCAAATCTAATTAACCTTCTCCTTCAGCCAAATAGCTTACTAAGTCACATAGAGTAAATGACTACCTTGCCCCAAATAAAGTTAGATTGTGTTTGTATTGACCAGCAAAAAATGTATTGAAACTATTTTAGGGAAAACTAGGTGGGTGGTTCCCCACCCCCACTTTAACCCATTAATGTATTAGTTATGTCAATTATAAATGAAGTGGCTGTTGTTTTGGTCTGAAACTTTCCAAGCTCATTTCATTAAAAGGAAAGAAGAGGCAAAATCCAATGCTATATCCAGTAGGCCCAGCCATTTCACTGTGAGATTTTAAAAAATGGAAAGTAGGTTGAATGTTATCTTTAACAGATGGTGTTCTTGTCTTTTAATAGACATGTTTTTAAATAAAACTTGCTTCTTTCCTGTAACTTTGTAAACGGAATTTGTCATTCTCCCTTCAGTGAAATGTGTATTCTGGGAATGACGCCAGTGTTAATGTCAAACAGTCTTGGATTACTGATCCTTGAGAAAATGTTTAATAAGTATACTAATGTTCTAAAAACTCCTGGTTCATTTGATTTTACTATGAACTTTGCTAACAAGTAAAAAAAATTGATTAAAAACAATCTCTATTTTTCTGTATCCAAAACCTCAGTGCCCTTTTGCATCACAGCTGCGCTTTTGTATTTCCTCTCAGACAGTGTATTGATGGATGAATAATGAAAAGAAATATGGCAGTGTTTAAAAATGTCTCTCTGGATAACCATTATTTTTAAAAAAAAAAAATGGTTTTCAACAGCATTTTCTTTTCTTTACTTTTAGTTAGTGTTGATTTGCTGTACAAGAAACTGGAGAGAAAAGAATTGCATACAAATATGATGTAGAATCAAAAGTGGTAGCTTCTTTCTGTCAGCTGTATGATTTGCAACTTATTAAAATATTTAACTATGTGAATTTGATGTTAAGGATGACATGGGCTAATGCCAATAATTGGTTTTTGTCTTGGTTGAATATTTTATTCTTACATTAACACCTTTTATCCAGCAGGATCACAAAGCACATTACAAATTATTTCTATACATTGATATAATTCCCTATTATCTAAATTAACAACGTTTGAGGTGGTGCATGCAGCCATTCTTCATTAGGAAAGCAACACAATGTTTTTTAGGAGTTGAAGTGAAGAATGCTTTTCTGCTTGAAACTGTTGTGAGAATGTCGATGTAATGTAAAATGTAATTATTCAAAATGAAATTGCCATGACTTATATATATATTTATTTAAATGAAGGTTGTCAGGACCTTAAATGAGATGGGGCCTGGTTATGTCTAGTACCACAGCTTTGCTTGTATGATACTGCAGCAGTTTAGGTCACCAAGAGTGCTCAATCTTAACATTTTACCTGATTTAATCATGGTGAGGCTAGAGTCAGTGAATTTTAAATGGGGGATCTTCAGCTGGTAACTTCTCTTTCCCAGCTGGCTTATCAGAGCATAAATGAGCCAACACTGATCACACTGCAAGTTGTACCTGTTCTCCAGGGTTTTATCTGGATGAATATTGTAGATGGGTGATGGTGCTCAGAAAGATTTAGTTTTGAAGGGATTATCATATACTGATAAAATGTCATGGTGTAGTTTTTATAAAGATTGTGCACGAACCCATCATTTTAAAAAATGAGATGAATAAATAAATAAGAGAAAGATGCCGCCTCTGAGCACAGTGCTTCCTAATAAAACTGAAGTGAAACTTGGGGAAGGAACTGGAAGATATGGCAAGGTTTGCATCTGCCCCTCTTATTGAGGGTGCATATCTGTTGTTTATTCCTAAAGTTCACATTCTTGGTGCATTATTAAATTTCTAACTGCTGTTGAACCGCTGTTTACCAGTAATATCTAGGCAGGGCGCTCTTTCTCATTCTGTCCAGAAGATTTCAGCTGTTTCTTACAGATACAGATTTCAATACCATAATCCATGCTTTTATCAAAATTAATTTACTGCAATGCATTCTGCTCTGGGATCTATACTTGTTGCGTGATGGTTTCTGGGTAGAATTTAATTTGTTGGTTTTATCTATATCTTTGGACATACAGGTCTGAGAGAGCCACATGTTTGTTTCCCTGATTCTTGACCCACACCATAACTCAGAGCATCCAAAAGGCTACTTAACATTTCATTAATAGAGGTTCTGTAGGGATCACTGTGCTGGTCTCTTGTTTATTGGAGTGCATTGGGTTTCAGCTCTCATCCTAACCTGCACAGGAAAGCTCATTAAACCTGGGTGGTGGGAGTGAACAGCATAAAGCTAGTTGTATTAACTCTGTACCACCACCCGAGGATTCCCCATAAATTAGGGTATTCCCCATACATTAGGGGAAGCCCTGGCTGCCATGTTAGGGCAGTTCTCCATCCCCTTTGTGCTCCATGATGAAGCCCTTAGTTTACAGTAAATAGCATTCAAGCAATAAATACTTTGCTCTTGGTACAACAAAGTCAAAATATGGAGGTAAGTAGTCTGATGTTGCTCTTGTAGAATTAAGACTATAACATGACTAAAAAGAAATAGCTTTTAAGTTGTGTACTTATTTTGGTGAAATCATACTTTAGGGACTTAAAGTTCTGCATAAAACAACTGACCTGGTTCAGGTCCTGGAAACTTGGGAATCTGGCTGCAAAATTTTACTATTAAGTGTTGGAAAAACATGGATAAAATCACAAGGATGGGTAACTTAGAACTACCTTAGGTAGATGAAATATCAGAAATACTTAAACAACACTTACAAAAATTGTTTCTTTTATGAAGAGTTCTGTTAAAGATTTTGGAAGTATTTTACAACTTGGACTAATTTTTATATAATGACTTATCTACAGTATATGAACTAGTATATATGGCTTTATCTTTCTTTACTTCTTTTTTGTTTTTAAAGAGCGGTATAGAATCCAGAGTGAACAATTAGAAGACCTTTGGCTAATCACAAAAGAGCTCGCTTTTCGTCTTGAAGAACATTTCAAGAAGCAAAATAGCAAAGACTTCACATGTACCTTTTCTGGTTCAGTTCCTTTACAAGAGTATTTTGAACTAATTGATCGCCATTTTGAGGTATGTCTCATAATATTTAAGCTGTTGATAGATAAGTCATTACTTTCTCATAGTCAGTTTTGCTCACTATTAGTTGTCCCTAATCCCTACTACAGTATTTCTGTTTTTTTCAAATGTTAACCAGGGCAACCCCTCGCTACTTTAATGATGGGCTTCTGATCTAGTGCATTAGAGCCTGCAATTCAACTGTATTGAAGCTTGTCTTGTCTAGTGGTCTGAACTCAGGAATGGGAATCAGGATGTCTTATCTCTGACTCCCTTTGTGATGTTGGGCAAGTTACTTAACGTCTCAGTCTCAGCTTCCATATCTGGAAGATGGATATTTATGTCTCTGCATACTCTCACAGTTCAAGGCAACTACACCTGTATTCCCCTTCCAGGGTCCATCAGAGGCATTCACTCTAGGCTCCTGGCTCCTCAGCCATCACCTCTCTTCCGTAGAGACCTGCGTGTGTCTCCCTCCTCACTGGGGTTTTGCCAGGCTTCACAGTTCCCTGCCTACATGGTGATCTCCTCAGCAAACCAGACTTCCTAGAAGGCTAGCGTCTCCACTTCGCTTTCTCCTTAGAGGTTATGAACAGTGTAATTTCCCACAGTTACAACTTACCACACAGCTCTTTCTAAGCTAGCACATGTATTCTTAAGGTGAAAGCATTGCAGACATAACATATTAAAACAATAAAAGAACCTACGTGGATGCTAAAAAGCTTATCAGAGGTCATCCTAACTCCAGACTTGTGTTCTGGTGGGTATCAGTTCTTCAAAATCCACAATGGGTTTTCCCTGCAGTTACAAGTTCATAACTGTCTCTAATTCAGAATCAGAACAACCATGAATAGTTTGATTTTTCCCTTATAAAGCTTGGGCCTTTGATCTTGGTCTCATGTAGCAGGTGGCCCATTCCTCAGGGCATAGCTTCAAAAGGCTGGGATTTTGCATAATCAAAGGTGGTGTATTCACCTCACCCTAGACATTCCCCAGGAAAACCACTTAACAAGTTTTGTTCCAAAAGTCCCTTGTTGTCTGTCATATTGTTCAGTATAGTCCTTTGAACCCACAGGTCTAACATATGTCCCATTTCCCCCCCTGCCCCACCCCATCCCCCGGTGAGAAGTTATATGCAATCTCACCCCACAATAATACATAAACCATTAATTTAATACAGTGGACTGTGAAAAGACTTAAACTTAATTCTGTGAGGTCTCCCAAAAATATGGCAGGAAATTGCCATATTTCTCACACCTAGATCTCAGAGCTCTTAAGATTAATTAACTTTTTTATAAAGGTCTTTGACGATGAAAAGGTCTGTATTAGTGGTAAGCATTTATTTATTATGGAAGTTAATTTCTGAATACAAAATTATTTAAATCAATGATGTTTAAATATAATAAAGCCTAAAATTCTCTAGTAGCTCACTACTTTGGCCATTACTATCAAAAATTGTAAAGTGTTGTTGAAAATTATTCTAAAAACCCTTATTTTGTGTTTAATTTCTGGAAGGTGGAGCATGTGTTAGCCTTGAGCAGTCCTTGTGATTGGGGGAGCATATGGTTTCACTGGGCAAGTAATACAAGTGGGGATGATACTCTGTGCACTCTCCGTATTGTGCCTATGGTCAGGAGTTGACCATAATCTGGCTCTAAATTCCTCATTTATTCACATCATTTTAATGGTGAGACTGTCGCTGTCTTTGATCTGTCGCTGGTGATGTGCCAATTTACATTTGCTATTTTTAACAATTTAATGCCATGAAAATGAAGCCATGAACATTTGTTTTGACCGACTCATTTTGTTAACCATAAAAAGTCCCTTTAGACTGAAAAATATTGACTTCCCTTTACCTCTTTTGTTAAGGCAGCATTGCAAAATCATTACACACATTTTTTTGGCCCAGGCACAAAGCCTGCAGTTTTCCTCCTTACCATGAGAATAAAAAAAATCCCAACCTTTTAGCTAGCTTGTGTAAATTAAATAAATAAAATAAAATAAACCAAATATACTGTCCACCGCCCCCAGGTAAGTTAGAATTTGGCAAGCTGCATGAAAGAGAATAGCTCTTTGAATACTGTTTCTTTTCAAAGGTAAAATACTGCAGGGATTCTCAACCTTTTTCTTTCTGAGGCCCCCCACCAACATGTTATAAAAAAACTCTGTGGCCCACCTGCGCTACAACAACTTGTTTTCTGCATATAAAAGCCAGGACCAGCATTAGGGGGGTAGCAAGCAGTGCAGTTGCCCAGGGCCTCATGCCACAGAGGCCCCCAGGAAGCTAAGTTGCTCAGGCTTTGACTTCAGTCCCAGGTGGAAGGGCTCAGGGTCCCGGGCTTCAGCCCCAGGCGGTGGGACTTCAGCTTTCTGCCCTGGGCCCCAGTGAGTCTAACACTGGCCCTGCTTGGTGGACCTGCTAAAACCTAAACCAGTTTTTAGAATGTCTTTCTGTGATGTGATTGTTGTGTTATAGGGACATGTACTGGAAAATAACAGAGAGAGATCATTATACAGATAGCTGTATGAATTCTTATTGGCTGGATATTTGATATATCATTTTGCCAAGTTTTTGTGGTTATTTCAAGAAAATTGGCTGCACCACTTGGCCTCTGGCTATTTAGGGGGTGGGGGAACGTTTCCCCAAAAGAGAAAATCTAATCTCAGGAAAGGCAGAATGTATTACTTTAAATCATGTTCAAAGACAGTCATAACCCTTCTCTTTTTATGCAGTATTATATTTAATATGTTATAGGTATGTGCCACAGACACAGCATACTGAACTAAGGAGAAGTCCTCATATGCTAGTGGTGACAAGTTAATTTCACTCCTCTCATAAAACCTCATGAGATTTTTGTGCCTTATCACAGATTACCGTGGCTGTCAACAATTATTTTCAGTTTCAGTAATAGCTGGCATTATTGCAACCCATTGGTAGATCTCATGATGAATGTGAAATTAACCACACCAATAGAAGCTGATATAGTCATTGTGACCATAGAAGGCGGCTATTTGAATTTATAAATATTCTTAAGTCTTCCAAGAATTTTATTATTATTCTACCATTTCATTATAAATGTGTGTTTTGAAGGTAAAAAATCTATCTACTGGATCAGACTGTTAATCTGAATTTTTGAAACTCCATAAATTATAGCTTCGCTTGAATGCTGAAAAATTTGAAGAACTGTTGTCTGAAAGAGCCATACAATTTAGAGCTATTGAACGACGATTACTAACTCGATTCAAAGACAAAACACCTGCTCCCCTCCAACATCTGGACACCTTGCTAGAAGGAACTTATCGACAGGTCAGTGCTGTTTGTTTATGAACCTACTACATTGTTGCTAAAACTCAGTTTCAAGCATATAAGCTGTATTTTCCTGGTTACATTTACTAGCCAAGAGGCCAGGAAGCTGTAATTTGTTTAACCTAATATTCTCTGCAAGTTTCCAGATGATTTGCAGTAGTTTTATTTAATCTACAACCACAGAATTTCTACTCCTGGGTCACACCAACGTAACAGCACATCGTTCTTTCCAAACTGATGTGGATAGTGTAAATATTTTATAGTTCATAGCTTGTATAAATATTTTATGGTGCACTGTAAACCGGTGGGAATGGTTTGGCTGGTGAAACAGTCACAACAAAATAATCTGAGGTTGACCATGTTGTTCCTCAAAGGTAGTTATTTCCTGAAGGTTTCAGAATGCAAGAGCTACAATAAAAGTAGTAAAAACAAATAACACCAAATAACACCAAACTGGGCTTATCCTGCCAGAAAACACAACAGAAAAACCCCAGTTTTGGTTACTACCTGAGCCCATATTGCCTGAGTCATCCCTGTCCCAAGGCATGTTCCTCTTCTCTCTCCCAAGCAGTCACTTTCTAGGCATTTCATGCCTTTCTCTAGAAAACCTGATTAGTCTGTCATTTCCAGCCTGCCTTGTTGTTGCCTCCTGGTAGATGCATGGCTCCGAGATGTTTTTAAATAGCATTATTGAATTCTAATTTTTAAAAGAACTATCAAACTAGGGCCGATTCAGCACATGGATGGAACGCTGCACATATTGAAGTCAATGTGGCTTCGCATAGGCAAGCAGCCCTCCTGTGTCCTGAGAGTTGCTGGTTCGAGACCTAAGAATGTGATCAAAATAAAATAGTCTAAATGAACTGTATTTGATCTCACATTCTGACTTTATTCTTGTGTGGGCAATCAACTCAATATCACATTTCTGACTGATTTTTCTTTTAAATCTGCTATGTTGGAAATTATATGTAGAACTACTGTAACTGAAGGAGAGCAAAGGAATATTTCTCTCTTCAGTCTATATACTTTGTATATTTGACAGCATCTTCTGTATAAGCAGTTTCACTGTTTCCCCTGTAGAGTCAGTCAGTTGTTTTCTTTTGTTTGTGTGACTCTCACACTGCCCAGAGGAGAGAGGCTTTTTTAAGTTAGGAAAATATGGTACTAAAATCACAATAATTAGCATAGAGATTTGGGCTGGGTGTGTTGTTGAAAAATTACTAGATTTATTTTGTAAAATATACTGGCATCTTGGACAGAAAAGGTTATAACAGCATTCTTATTAACAGAATTTGTCTTGAATTAAAGTTAGAACTAAACTTTGGTGAAAGTTTGGTTCTTGTTAGACATGGTGTAGTGAAAGGACTTTCCTTCATAGAATCATAGAAGATTAGGGTTGGAAGAGACCTCAGGAGGTCATCTAATCCAACCCCCTGCTCAAAGCAGGACCAACTCCAACTAAATCATCCCAGCTTGGGCTTTGTCAAGCCGGGCCTTAAAAATCTCTAAGGATGGAAATTCCATCACCTCCCTAGGTAACCCATTCCAGTGCTTCACCACCCTCCTAGTGAAATAGTTTTTTTTTTCTAATATCCAACCTAGACCTTCCCCACTGCAACTTGTGACCATTGCTCCTTGTTCTGTCATCTGCCACCATTGAAAACAGCCTAGCTCCATCCTCTTTGGAACCCCCCTTCAGGTAGTTGAAGGCTGCTATCAAATCCTCCCTCACTCTTCTCTTCTGCAGACTAAATAAGCCCAGTTCCCTCAGCCTCTTTTCATAAGTCATATGCCCCAGCCCTCTAATCATTTTTGTTGCCCTCCGCTGGACTCTCTCCAATTTGTCCACATCCTTTCTGTAGTGGGGGGCCCAAAATTGGATGCAACAGTCCAGATGTGGTCTCACTAGTGCTGAATGGAGAGGAATAATCACTTTCCTCAATCTGCTGGCAATGCGCCTACTAATGCAACCCAATATGCTGTTAGCCTTCTTGGCAACAAGGGCACACTGTTGACTCATATCCAGCTTCTCGTCCACTGTAATCCCCAGGTTAACTTTTGTGTTAATTTGTTGTTGAAGCCAAACGTGAAGGACTGAGCATGAGTTTTAACCCTACATAGGCTGGAGCAGGAGACGTGCCTTCTGCTCATGTAATTAACCTGTCTAGGTATTTTATCTGATGCTCATCACCACATCTTACAAGAAAGTAAAACATGGTTCATTGCCCACTTCTGCAGTTATGGTTTTGTAATGGTTTAGACTAAAACTTTTCAAAGCATCTGTTTGTTCAAACCCAAAGCAATACTGATATCCTATCTAGTCTGTCTGCTGGTTCTTTAAACTGGTGTAAGTGATGATTGGTTGAGTCCTGAAGCTCCCTAACGAGTTTTGCTAGAATGGAAAGCAATTTATTGATTGATGTTTTTGTTTCATTATTTATTTTGCCGTTTGGGTCAGGGAAGGAAACAGTGGGTGAAAGTGGAATTGTTTGGTGACATTTTCTATATTTGCTTTGACCTTGCTTCCCTTTTCTTCTTCTTTGCAACTTCTTCTCAATCCTTTGTTTCTCTGGACTACTTGAGGAAATGTATCTAAGTAATAACAATTACTTAAAATATTGGGCAGAGGGAAGGTGATGTATCACTAAAAATGAAAAAGTCGAGCTGGGTAAATAGGAATAGCATCAACCTCACACTGTAAGTCCCCTTAAACGTGATCATTGTGATATTGGAATGAATGTTACAATACTTTTAAAAAATTTCATTAGAAATTTTAAACTAAGAGTAAATGTGTTTAAAATTTTCTTTGGGGGAAAAATTATTTATTTGAGGACCATAATTTTTAAACTATTTGGTAACGTTCTTTAATGCAGAACATCTGCCATGGGACTGAAGAGTGGTGGCCTGATTCAGCATACAGTGAAGTCAATGGGAAGACTCCCATTGACTTCAGGGGGCTTTGGATGAAGCCTTGAATGAATGAGGAAGTCAGCACAAAAATCTTAAATTTCTTTGTATCACAGTATATATTCTGGTGAAATGCCACTGATGAAGTCATTCAAATACTTACATAAAATAGGGTTTATTATTCTCATTTGCTATGTTTTATTAATCATCTCTCTCCTATTTATATTAAATCCACTAGGATAATATGGGAAATAAGATTTAAGTGCAACTCTGTTATTGCAGTTTTGTTGTAGCTGTGTTGGTCCCAGGATACTAGAGAGATAAGGTGGGTGAGGTAATATCTTTTATTGGACCAACTTCTGTTGATGAGAGAGACAAGCTTTTGAGAGACAAGCTGTCATTCTGTTGTTCTTCATTGGTGGTCAGTCACAAATGAAGAGTTTGTTTGCATTTTTTTTTATTGCCCTGTCTAGTTGGCATGTAGGGATAGGAAGGCGGTTCAGTTGCAATGCTATTTTTTCACAACTATGTTATCATGCAAACCTTTCATTATAATAGGGGTAGAAAAATTGAAAAGAATGAGAGCATCATATCTACATGTTGACAGAGTTAATGAAATCCATAGGAAAAAATATAAGCATTTGGTCTACACTGCTTAGCCCTTCCATAGAAGCATAGCTTGGAGGTAGGAGTAAGGAGTTTCTCCTTTCTGCTTTAGGTGGTTTGGGTAAAAGTGGAACAAAATTTCAGTGCCTGCACTTCTCTCTTATTACTGCTCTAGGGTTCATGGTATCCCAAATGGAGCAAGCAGTGGTGCAGGTAGAAATCATTTCTTGCCAGTACTGCACCCATGGGAGGGACACAAGGGGGAACATGTTACTCCACCCCGCCCCCAGACCGGGGCCCCGCCTTCTGCCAGGTGAAGGGAAATATGTTCTCACTGTGAAAGATGTGTTTGGAGTCACATGGGCAAGTTACACGTCCATCACCCCCACCCGCATTCTAGTTAGAGCGTTCACAGGAAAAGTCCATTAAGTATAGACAGTCGTTTTTCAGGGTCCTTTGTGAGCTAAGTGTTCTTTAATGGGCCATTCAACTTGACTTGTCCCTTCAAGTGCTGGCGAAACACCTTGTGAGCATTACCACAGGAGCAAACATGTAGTAAACATAGCTAATATTCATAACTTCAGATACCAAGATGATACATGCATAGAAATCGCATAATCATAAGTTCCAGCTATTTAACGTACAAGACTATTCCCAAAAGAGATTCTGAAAAATCACACCACTTACCTGAGACCCTATGTGCCAGCACCATGCCCCATTGGAGTTTTGTTATCTGTTATGTAACAACAGAGATGAAGCCAATGACACAACTCTGTTTAGCCTAAAAGGGCAAGGTTAATTTTTAGCTGTTCAGGTGTGACTGAGCCTTTAATCAGTGAGGGCACACTGGCTGGCGCACATTCAGGTTAATGGGCTTAAGCGTTCCTTTGCAGTTAACTTTTTCATGTTCATAAACCGGGTGCTGAGGTGGTTTAAAGCAGGGGTCCTCAAACTGGGGGTCGGGACCCCTCAAGGGGTCACAAGGTTATTACATGGGGGGTCGCGAGCTGTCAGCCTCCACCCCACACCCCGCTTTGCCTCCAGCATTTATAATGGTGTTAAATATATAAAAAAAGTGTTTTTAATTTATAAGGGGCGGGTCCACACTCAGGCTTGCTATGTGAAAGGGGTCACCAGTACAAAAGTTTGAGAACCACTGGTTTAAAGCATAACACAGGTTTTTAGGTTTGCAAATCTGTGAACCTCTGCTTCCTAGAGATTTTATTGTTATTATTTATTTTATTTAATTGTTTTGCTGGTCATAATGTGGGAGGGTATCCTCTGTGCCCTCTGCTCATGAGGTTATGTATGTGTTATGTAGCACTCTTCTGAATACCAGTTGGAAGCATTTTTTTTCCCAGTAGGTATGGACTGATTCCTTTCTCTTAGAAGGCATGTAATATTTTCAGATACACACTGATTAACAGCACTAATTGTTTTCTGTGTTAAACTTTCTTCAAATTCCATAGAAAATTAAGTTCAACTATATTTTCCAGTACAGTGATGAAATGGGTGTTTGTATATACAAACCTCAACATGCTTAACTACTCACTTTCCCCCCAAATATGTAGTATTTCTGTCTGTTTATATGGAATATGGGAGTTGGATGAGGAGCCATTTCAGCATATGTATGACTTATTAAAAGACAAATTTTAAATAGAACTGTATCCTAAACTACATAATGGTATTGTACCCACACATTGCATTTCAATGGGAGATTCAAGTTCCTTTATAGGAACAGAACAGACTCTTGAAACTCTTACCACAAAAGTGGTCCGTAGTCATGCAGATAGTCCCATTGTCTTCAGTGGGGTTGATCAAATGATTAAGGGTTTACAGGATTAGATTCCAAGTTTGTAAATTGTTCTGGATGAAACGGACAATGCCTGAGCTGTCAGATCAGAAGGAGCTTCATTCGAATAAAGGTGGGCAGATGTGTGATAAGTCTTAGCTCTGTTGCTAAGATGAGGAACATATTTTCAGCAAAGTTCTTAGAAGATTCCTGAGGCAGCTAGTTTAAGGCCATCAGTGTCTGGCATTATAATCTTCACTTATAGTTCTCTCACCGACAAAGCTGGAAAATGAGGCATTTGTTTTCTTTGTTTTGCTGCTCCAGTTAACAAAATGTATGTTAGCCCTGGTCTACACTGGGGTGGGGGGCGGTGGGATCGACCTAAGATACGCAACTTCAGCTATATGAATAGCGTAGCTGAAGTCGGCGTATCCTAGGTCGACTGACCTGGCCGTGAAGACAGCGGCGAGTCGACCACTGCTGCTCCCCCTTCTACTCTGCTTCCGCCTTTTGTGAGCTGGAGTTCCAGAGTCGACGGGGATTGCGTTTGGGGATTGATTTATCCTGTCTAGCTGAGACGTGATAAATCGATCCCCGATAGATCCATCACTACCCGCCGATGCGGCGGGTAGTGAAGACCTGCCCTTAGACTACTTTGGATGCAAAGAAGAATTCTATGTACACTGGGGACAACATAGGTGATTCCTGTCAGGCTGCAGAACTGGGCTGACATCAGAATCTAACCATCCTCTGGTCCGTGCAAGCAGAGGGATTCCTCTAATGATGTGGACTTGATGTGATGCAGTATGAATGTCATGGATAATTCAGACCAATGGAGAGAAACAGAATCAAAAACACTGTTTAAACACCTTCTGTCCCCACTCCCCTCTCCTCCCCTCTTGAGGTCTCCTGACCATCATAACAGCACAATACATATGCTAACAAACTTAAACAAAGCCTTTAAGTCTGTTAGCATATGTATTGTGCTGCTAAAGCCATATAAAGAATGAATGTCCTCGCAAGCCGCGTTCTGCTCCTTTAGTCTTTCCGGTACCCCGTACCCACTAAAAATCTCTTGCCCGTACTGCGTACAGGAGGGTACCGCTCTACTTGAACTACTGGGGGCAAAAGAAAAAAGAAAATGAGAAGAACTCCATGTCACCTGCACAACTTCCAGGAGTATGCTGCATGCATGTGAAGGTGCAGCAGTGCACATGTTGTCCCTCTGCCCCAGGAATGCTCCAGTAACTCTGCACTGCATCTAACTCAAAACTGTTTCCAAGTGCCACACTCTGGCCTTTGACTTTTCCCATTACCCTATAAAGATTTGGGGGGAACGGGGAGAGGATGATTGTAAAAACAACAGCTTCTACAAGTATTCCAAACTTTTTTCTCTAGAACTTGGCAATTTAAAGTTTGTGAGAATAGCTTATTTGGTATTACCCATTATACACTTTTTCATTCACTCTGAGACAGAGACTGTTTTAGCTGGGACATAGACCTGGACTGCTTAAAGTTTTTGTACTGTGGTATAATTATTTTGATTATGGATTGGACTTTTTACTGAAATAGTTATACTGGTACAACACCTACTGTAGATAGTTATAAAGGTGCCTTATAGTAGTATAGCTTATTCCCTCTCCTGTATGAGAATTGCTATACTGACATACATATAAAATATATTAAGACTGGGGGGGGGGGGTGTGTGTGTGTGAGAGAGAGAGAGAGAGAAATATAGGCCTAATGATGATTCGTACAGTTTACTTCCCAAATATGTTGGTATCTGTTTTAAATGAATTGTGTGTAATCTTTTATCTTTGCATTCCTTTTATGTCATTGCGTATATATTCAGAATGAACTTCTAAATCATGATTTCCATAATGCATGTGGAATTTAAATGCTAATTTTCAGCTTTACAAATTAATTAGATACAAAGTTACTTATTTGAGTGAAAATACAATCTGCTGAACCAGAGAAAATTAATCAAACCACACTTATTTCCTTTGTAAAAATACATTTTTATGATCTAATCTTTTTTTTATTAGTCCTTGGAGATGTAGAACTTGATACATCCTGCCTCAGTGTATAATAAAGCTATTAATGGGTCCATTATAAGGAAATGGCAATCTTACCTCTACATGATGGGAGAAAAACATATAGATAGCCTTCAACTGTCTATAATTGTGAGAGGTTTTCTTTTGATTGTGTTTTCTGTCTTCCTGTTTAATCTTGTCTGGTGTAATTATTCTTTTTGTATTAGTGTCCTATAAATGTAGTTCTAATAGATTTGATTCAATACTGGCAATTGTAGCAGCTACATATCTCTCTTAGACAGGAAAAAAAGAGCTATTACACTGGAAAGTATAAAATCATTATGAACAACAGAAGAAAAAAATGTCATTCTCTCATGAGGTTACCATGAAAATAGTGGGTCACAACTGATGGATTTGTGTGTCTGTGATTTATAGTGCCCTGAGCAGTGGTTGAAAGGACCAAACACAGCAGGATACGATATTAGCTCTCATTTTAAGAAGGGATTTTGTCTGACAAATGTATAGAAAACTGAGCAGCACATGAGGTTGTGTAAAGGTCTGTCCGCTTAAAAAAGGCTATGAATATGGAACAAGACTGAAACATTCTGTGTATATTTTTGTAAATTGTGTGTGTTGTTTGTAATACTCACTTGCGTCGTGCGTTTGCTTGAAAGGGTAATGTGGTCTTTATAATATGTTTTCAGCCATCCAAACTAAAAGCTTTTTTTGTAGCTTGATAATAGCTGAAGTCTTAATTGCCAGACAAGGAACCAGATCTTGGCATCTTGACATGCATTGTTAGGATTTTCATGTGTTAGCGGGAGTCACTAATAGATGTCATGGCGGAAGTAATGGATATGCCATTTGGTCCTTTTAGTCCACATGGATTTTAGCCCAGTAGATCTAAATGGTGTAAGGGCCCATCAGCCATGTCTAGAATGCCCATACAATGCCAATTTTGGGGGAAGCGATAGGGAGGATTATGGATGCTTTACTACAGAGATCTTTTGTGAGGAGTGGGATAGAGTCCCTTTCAGTGATATCTCTGCTATAGTCGATCCTGTACAATCAAGCTGAAATATTTGAGTCTTTGGGCCTTCTGTATTTGAGTAGTGTGTCACAGGAATTTGTCTCAGAATTCATAACTTCATTGTAAAGATTTTAATCATACAGAATGTAGGGATTTCATGGCAACTTAACTCTGTTCCTTTGCACATCTTTCCTCGCATAACCATAAAACATAGACTAAAACTTAGGAAAAATTGGCTATTAAAAGGTAAGCTTACCTCAGTCTTAACTATAGTGGTGCTCCTGGCCCACTATAAAAAATGAAATACTACCTAATGTAATGGTTCTCTACATTGTTTGACTGGTAACATACTTTAATTCACACATTTTAAGCCGTTCCTTTCTAAATTTAAAAGTCCCTACTTGCCATTAGTGGGGAAACCTAACTTGCTTTTTTGTTAGAGTTGCTAGAACTGGAGTTCAGTGGCTGTTAGTGCAAACTCAGTTGCTTTTTCCAGACTTCAGTTGTTCTCTTATGTTGTTCTTTATTTCCATCCTTGTTGAAAAGCTAATCTCTCAGGAATACATAGTTACAAACAGCAACACAGTAACACAGCTTGAGAGATACAGTTTCACTGTGTTTTCTCTATAAGCACCTAGAATTTGTCCAATGCCATTCGCTCTACTTTATCTTTAGCATATGCTCTGTTTATCTTGGCTAGTTGTTTTTGCTCCTTGAGGGAGTCTGCACGTGCATCACAGCTTGAACAGATTCATGTATACATGAGTTTCTCACCTAATATAGCTCTGTTACTTGCAGTGATGGAGAGTTGGTCATAGATTACGTTTCCAGTGTATCTCCAGGTTTCTCCAGTTAAGTCTGCATCAGCAGCGAATGGGAATATATCTGATTCCAGACTTCCGGCATCTAAATGTCATCTTCAAAAAGTTAATTTCATATGAAATCTACCATATGTCTAAACTTGCATTGAGTTGGTTCACATAACTAGCAGTATTGGCACCAAAAAATCATCTATTAGAAGGTCAACAAACATTGGTTCTTCCTGAAATACTATGAGTTCTCCCTTACTTTGAACAAGGAACATTCCCCAAGAGAAAGCCATCTTACTTCTGTATGTAGTAATTAGCTCTGATGGCCTGTTCCTTTATGCAACAAACCAAAAATGGTGAGGCTTCTGGTTGTTTACTTTTTGAGGCTGTCATTTTCACAACTGCCCAAACACTTACCTAAGTTCAGTGGGCACTGTTGTGGTAATACAGCATTTAATATGAAGAATGCAGCGAGTCACCAGTTTCAATGGATTTCTTTTTCTTTCCTTCACCATTGATCCCAGTCCCTTCATGTTCCTGTCGTTATAGCCATTCCATCTGTCCTGACAGCAACATAATTGGCCCAAAGAAGTCCTCCTTCTTTCAGGTTGTGACACTTCTTGGGACACCAAGGGCTGTGACTCATCTTGTTTCCACCTGTCTCCAATGTAAGGGAGTCTTGCCTGTGCCAGCTGGGTGTTAGCTTTCAGCCACTCAAGTACTCTTTCCTATCTAAGGAAATAGATTCTCACCCCAAAGTTCAGTCTCTTGTAGCATTTGCTGGCCCCCAGGGGCCATGACCCAATTATTTGTGAAGCACCCCCATTCATTCAAGGTACCTCATCAATTAATGGATGTTTCTCTCCACCTTGTGCTATACTGAATCAGCCTTTTATCTTTAATCACAGACAGGGCTATTCCTTCATAGCCATAAAGTTCCTTTTCACTTCCAAGCAGTTTCAATGTTTATAGTTTCTTTGATGGTTTTCCATTGACTTTGCTGGGTTGGTGTAATGATGGACAATTGAGCAAAACATTATGTAATCCACTGACTAGGAAGAGGTGATAACTCCCTCCCAATTGAATGCCATCACTGAGACATACTGTTCCCTAGCAACTCACACTAAGACCATATGGGCATAATTTTTAGTGTAATTACATTATTCCTTAAATATTCCCTGTATATGCATGTTGCAATGATTATCAGTATTGGTAAGTGTCAAGCTTTGAGATCTCACATACTACTCTAGATAGATAAATACCATGAAAGTGGCATATTAGGTGTAGTGAGTTTGTCAAGTCTGAGACATGAGTTGCTTGTAAAGAACGGTGAATCCTTTGCCAGTTGGCACCAATGGGCCTCTGTAACACAGGTAGACATTTGTTAAGGTTTTGAAAATATTTGCAAGTTGCCCACTCTGATGATTCCTTGCAAAAGAGTTTAGCTTTTTGATGCTGTCCTCATTCATGTCCTCACTATTTGAGGCCTATCTACGCTTATCCACAGATTGGTCCAATAGAAGTGCAGATCTTCTGGCAGTGCTTCTGTATTGTGGGCTGATGGTGAACTCTGCACATGTCTTCAGAGCACTGACTGATTGTGTCATTAAACAGTGGAACTTTAGAGCAGGCATTTATTTAGATTTACGTTTCAGTGAATTTAACTTTACACTTGAATACTTTTTTGCACAAATAGGTTATGTTAATTAAAACTACTGTTCTTTTAATCATGCACAAATAAAGCCTTAAATCTCCAACCCCACCAAACATCCATGTTCAAAATAGAACATCATGTGGTCTGCTGTCAAAATCAGCCAGTGATGAAAAGAGCATCCAGGTCCATAGGTATCCTGAAACCAAGATCGCTGTTTAAAAAAAAAAAAAAAAAAAAAGTCTTTATATGTTGTTGCAACCCTATATTCCTCACTACTGGTATCAGTATGTGAAAGAAGAGAGGCGAATGAGGGTTATTTCAGAGCTCAAATATCTCTCCATCCCTATTAGATATACCTGACCATTTCCCATCTTCATCGAGAATTTCATGTGATGGAATGGATATTGTTCCAGGGTACAGTCTTGACTTGCTCCCTAGCTTAGACTACATATGGGAAAGAACAGTTCTTTTCTTTGTGTGTGTCTTTCTCACTGAACTTGAATCTCATGGCATACTCAAGTTGTATTGGTGGCATATGGTTTGAGAACCACAGACTTAACAAAATACTTCTATGGTTATGTGGGGAAAGTGAGTTTCTTCATATTATTTGCTGAATGCTATGTGATCTTGCATGGTATTTTTTTAGTAATGTAGTAAGTGTCCCCCCACCCGTTTTAATATACATGCACTAGGCCAGAGTGTGTGTGTGTGTCTAGAAATCTTGACTTTGAACTTCCTGAGACAAACATGATTTAAATGCAGACTTTACTCATGATGGGGTACCAATTAATATCATGGAGAATTTTACTTGAGTAAGGACTGAGTAATTGGGCCTGTAGTGTTTTTTGCATGATTTCCTTTTAAAAAAAATCAAGCGCAAAAGCATTAAACAGATAAGGCATTATAGAGTTCTGATGGAGACAGTGTTTCCACTCTTACCTATAGCAACTCTGTTTCAAAGGAACAATTCTCTAGAGTTTATATTCAGCATGGGATAAAATTAAATTACAAATAAACAAAAGCTAATCATACATAAGTACATTCCGGCAAGAATACATAAAAATCACTAAGCCTTTTTAGGACAGTGCAGAATACATCAGTGGCCAGATTTTGATACTCTTACTCATGTTGAGTATTGCCTTACTCCACTGAATAATCAATAGTCCCAGTGGCCTGAGTGAGATTATGCTGCAAACTATCTTGAACACTGACAGTCAAATTCTCACCTGTTGTAAATCAGTGTAGTTTTATTGACTTCACTGGAACAATGCCAATTTGAACCATCTGAGGATCTGTCCTAGAAACTGAGCAAATTTGTTAGCCAAAAAGGATGCCCGGAAAAATGTACATAAACCTGGATATTTGTCAACAATTAATTGAATATTGTTTTTCAGTTAAAGATGCCAGATCTTCAGAGTTGTCTGATTCAGCTTCAGACTCAACATGTTGTTTGACATCCTGATAATGACTTGCATCCGAAACTAATTTTGTCTGATTTTATATCAAGTTTAGTCATGAAATGAACAAGAATTGCCACATGGCATTTTAAATATTAAAATACTTGCTTGACAAGGTTTCAACAGTCTTGCTTGTTCACAAATCTCCTTGTTAGGAATGCTAATGGAAAAAATGCTGTAATATAACAAGGCTAGAATGAAAACTCCCTGCAGTTGTTCTTGTTAAACAAGGTGAGTTCAAAGAGATCCTAGCTATGTATGTTCTGTCCAAAAATTCAGATTAATTTCACATTCTGCTCAAATCTCAAGAAACATAACAAACATTTAGTGAACTTCCTGTGGTGCCTCTAAAATTAACTTATTCATGTGGACTCAGAAGGGACTATTTTTGCTCCATAGATCTAACTTTGAAAGCTCACTGTATCATAGCTTTCTCTTTCTGGAGACTTTTCTAAAAATCCATTTATTCTATATTTTAGTATGAGATGAGTGCTGTTCAGGGGTGCGGAATTAATGAACTTGATTAGAGTTGCAAGCTAGATCATAGTTGCTTTATATCAGGTTTCAGAGTAGCAGCCATGTTAGTCTGTATTCACAAAAAGAAAAGGAGTACTTGTGGCATCTTAGAGACTAACAAATTTATTTGAGCATAAGCTTTCGTCACGAAAGCTTATGCTCAGATAAATTTGTTAGTCTCTAAGGTGCCACAAGTACTCCTTTTCTTTTTATATCAGGTGTTTTCTTAAAAAGCCAATACTATGCATTGTTGTTCTTTAAAAGTGAAACACAATGAAACTGCCATGTCAAGCAGTAGATGTGATATCTCTCTACTTTAGTAAGGCTTTAGGTATTGTGTCATGTGACTCCCTCATAAACCAACTAGAGACGTATAGCCTAGATGAACCTATTATAAGGTGAGCACACAACTGGTTGGAAAAGTTTTCTTGGAGAATAGTTATCAGTGATTCATAATCAAGCTGGAAGGGCATATCAAGTAGGGTCCGGCAGGGATCTGTCCAGTTCTGTTCAATATCTTCATAAATTATTTGGACAATGGTAAAGAGAGTATGCTTATAAAATTTGCAGATGATATCAAGCTGGGAGGGGTTGCAAGCTTTGGAAAACAGGGTTAGCATTCAAAATTATTTTGACCGATAGGAGAAATGGTCTGAAATAAATAGGGTTAAATTCAATAAGGACAAAATCAAAATACTAAATTTAGGAAGGAATAATCAAATACAAATTGAACAAATGCAACATGACTACCTAGAAAAGGATCTACGGGTTATAGTGGATCACAAACTAAATATGTCAACAATGCAATACTGTTGCAAAAAAAGCAAAAATTATTCTGGGATGTATTAGCAGGAGTATTGATAGCAAGACACAAGAAGAAATTTTTCCACTCTACTCAGCATGGATAAGACTGCAAGAGTAGTATTGTTCCGGTTCTGGGCACCAAACTTGGGGAAAGATGTGGACAAATTGAAGAAAGTCCAGAGGAGAGCAACAAAAATGATTAAAGGTCTAGAAAAAATGACCTATGAGGAAAGGTTGAAAAAACTGGGTTTGTTTAGTTTGGAGAAAGTAAGACTGAAATGGGACATAAGTCTTCAAGTATGTAAAAGGTTGTTATAAAGAGGAGGGTGATACATTGTTTTCCTTAACCACTGAAGACAGGACAAGAAGTAATGGGCTTAAATTGCAGTAAGGGAGATTTAAGTTAGATGTTAGGAAAAACTTCCTAACTGTAAGGATAGTTAAAGCACTGGAAAAAATTATCTAGGGAAACTGGAATCTCCTTCATTGGAGGTGTTTAAGAGAAGTTTAGAAAACACCTGTCAGGCATAGTCTAGATAATACTTAGTCCTGCCTCAGTACAGGGGACTGGACTAGATGACCTATTGAGGTTTCTTCCAGTCCTATGATTCTATGCTAACATACAATTTTATACAATCTTGCAATGTAGAGCCAGCATAGAAGCTCCCAAGTGCCTGACACCTGTTGCTGGCACAGGGATTATGCCAATTCTCTGTCTGCTGTTTTGAGCCAATGGGGCTATTAGCAACAGGCATAAGTTAGAATAGCCCTCAGGCTGCTCCAGTTTGTGCCTGGTATCCATGCTGTGCACACAGCATGTTATTCAGTGGGTCACAGCTGAGAATGCCAACTTCAGGAGAGATCACTGAGAAATGGGGCAGACTCACTGAATGCATCCGATGCTTATGCATCAAATAAATTTGTTAGTCTCTAAGGTGCCACAAGTACTCCTGTTCTTTTTGTGAATACAGACTAACATGGCTGCTACTCTGAAACTCAAAATGATGGTTATTCTATCATTAGATTATACCAAGCCAGTAACAAAAGCGAACTTTTGTCTCACCACAGTTTCCTTGGGCATTGCAGCCCTTGGCTCACCAACCAGACACTAGACTCTATGATGAGTGGTTACTGAAAACGATTTTTATTTAATATAAGGTCCTTCTAATCCCAAGTGATCAGCCACTTGGCCAGGTCAATATATAACTCAGATCTTACCCAGTAATCACGCTGATGCCAATCCTTTAGTAACTAAAAACTAATGGTTTAATAATAAAAGAAAAGAAGAGAGTTAAAAATGGTTAATAGATCATATTCAGTAGAACTTCAGAGTTATGAATGCCAGATTTACGAACTGACCAGTCAGCCACACACCTCATTTGGAACCAGAAGTACACAATCAGGCAGCAGCAGAGATATCCCACCCCACCCCCCAAAAAACAAATGCAGTATTGTGTTAAAAGTAAATGTCTAAAAAAATAAAGGGAACGTGTAAAAAAAAGAGACTTGACAAGGTAAGGAAACTGTTTCTGTCCTTGTTTCATTTAAATTAAGATGGTTAAGAGCAGCATTTTTCTTCTGCATAATAAAATTTCAAAGTTGTATTAAGTCAATGTTCAGTTGTAAACTTTTGAAAGAACAACCATAACGTTTTATTCAGAGTTATGAACAACCTACATTCCCAAGGTGTTTGTAATTCTGAGGTTCTACTGTACATACAAGTGATTTTTCAAAGTTCATAGATTATAGCAGTGATGTAATAAACTGCTATCTTACAAGAGTTTCTTTGGAATTACTCAAACGTATTGGGGGTCATCAGTCCTTACCCAAAGCTTCCTTGTTAGAAATCCAGTCCAGAGCAATGAGACAAAATGGAGATGTCTCAAGTATCTTTTTATATACTTTACCATGTACTGGAATTTTACTGTCTCAAACAAGGCTCACAGCCCAGGTGCCTGGAAAATTACTGGCCCAAGATGGAGTCCAGGCTCACATGAGCATATCACATGGCCTTACATGGTTTACTGAACCACAGGGGATGGTTGTTAACCCCTTGAGTCTGAGGGGTCTGCAGGAAGAGCTGTCTGGGCAGAACGAGTTTCTTCTATGGCTTATTGTGAGAGCTAAGTGTCATTGGGCCATCAATACATAGCTGTCTGGCCTTAATGTAAATTCTATCTGCGGGGTGTTACTCAGGAATACAACACATATATAAGATACCAGTACATACCAATATTCCTAACTTCAGATACAGAGATGATAGATGCATGTAAACAGGATAATTGTACTTAGCAAATCATAACTTTTCCACTGATACCTTACATGACATTTATATAAGTTTTGTTGCAATTGTATAAGAGTGGTAATATCAGTGGTATTCAATCATATAGCGTCACACCACTGTACTGCCCCTGATTGGATTTGGCCCAATCATGCATGCTGAAGCTCAAGAAGCTCTAAAAACTACAACCTAGGAAATGCATCCTGGTACCCACTACTAATTGAAATAGTCAATGCCTTCATCTGAGAAGCATGCCTTCCAAACTCCTTGAAAAATGCAGTAGTTCACCCAATCCTCAAGAAATCCTCATTCGATCTTGAAGACCTCCCTGACTACCATCCTCAGCAAATAATTGAGACATTTGTACTTCTCAGGGTCAATACAAGTTACAGAACTCAGGACAAAGCATGTAAGAGCTGGGGATAAAGCGTTCTTCGTAAAGGGGATCTGGCTATGGAATAAATTTCCAGAGGAGATTAGACCAATCCATAGCTTTTAGGATATGTTGTAGAACTTCCTTCTTCAAGAGGGCCTTTCCACTCACAACAATGATACCCTGTTCTCCCCAAACCAGTGCAATAAATAAATAAATGTTACCCTTAAACAAATCAACCTTAAAATGAATAAATCAAAACCCTACCTCAGGCAGAGTTTTTACCCTGAAAAGGAAGAAGTGCCAGAGATTCCATGAAGTCCACTAGGATTTCGCTATTGTTATTGGTTTTACATTCCAGGCACTAAACGACTACCATAATGGGGGTAGACAGCAGCTTCCAGATTAGGGGAGTAGAAAGAGGAGCTTTATGCCAAATTTACACACACACTCCCTTTCCTTGATTTATGCTCCATTTTCCACTGGCCTTATATGATCTAGGATGATAAATAACAGTGTGTAGGGGAAGGCAAAATTGTAAAAATAGCTTATTTGTTCCCTAGCTACATCATTATTTTTCTGTTTAGTTTTCATGACACTTGACTTCAGAATGAGAGTTCCTATTATAGCTTAGGCATGTAAACTATCAATTCTCTGACAAATGACTGAGAATCTTGAGAATACAAGAATCATAAACATTCATGGAATTTTCCTTTTGCCTTTTATTACATTTTTATTACACTTACCAAGCTGCTGTACTGGACTCAGATCTTGTGTCCCATGTGCTCTTGGCTTGCTGCGGATGGGCAGAGTTTAGGCACTGTCTGTCTGGCTCTCTGTGTCTAGATACGCACTCCAGGTGCGGATCCTGTGTGTGACACTCCCTCTTGGTAGTGGAGACCAGTTTCCAAGGCTCTGAAACTGGTGTTAGCTCTCACAAGCCTCCCAGTACCTGTTGCCCACTCCCAGAGTTCCTCTAAAACTGTGGACCTGCTGGTTTACTATTTCCCTCTCCATGGACTATGTAACAGTGAAAGCAAGCAACACACAGTCTCCTCAAAGAACCTTATAAACACATACACACCCTTTATCTCTTGTGCTGTCTGAGAGTATACACAGATCCATGGAAAACAACAAAACCTGCACACAAATACCGGCTCACTTTCCTCACCATACCAAGAGCCCTTTGGATTTGGTCAGTCGGTTTTCAGGGGGTTCAGGATTCTCAGCTCCTGATCAACCTTGTTTGCTTCTGGTCCTGTTTCTGCTCCACTTTCTAAGATTGCTGGGAAGAGAGCTGCCCTGTTAGAGAGTTCCAGTCCCACGCTGTCAGGTTACTCTCCTCAGTGACTTCATGTTGCTTGTCAGGTGATCCATTGCTTGGTTACAAGCTGACTTAGTTGAACTGGTTCCTCAGCGTGGGGACAGTTAGCTCATTGTCTTAGGGAGGGTGCTTCCATTTGAATGGGAGTCCCTCTATATTAGTGGCCTGGGAGGTTTCCATATAAAATGGACGTTAAAAGGCAAAAGTATAGGCACAGCACAGTCTTACAATAAAATGGCGCTCACAAAACAAAATGGAGTTTGTAGTTTCCTACATATGGACATCTGTCTCACCTTTGTTTTGGTCACCATTTCTAACTCAGTTTCTAAATCTGTTTTCTCAAACATCCCTTTCTCAGCATCATACATCCGGAGATTAGAGCCAGTAATTTACTACTTTGAAAACTGCTGCTAACTCAACTCCATAATCAGCTGACACAAAAGATGTTACAGGTGTGAATCAGGAGCATCTTTCTTTTAATGATCTTTCTTCTCACCTTGCTTGCTTTACTAGCCATTGATTTCGTTCAGGAAGATCCTTATGTGCCTATATCTAAATCTCAGTCTCTTAGAAGGGCAGTGAATGGTGGTGCTGGCGAGATGTCAAATAAGTATGTGTCACCTACAGTATTTTAAACAAATGCAGTTAATCTGTCTGTTTTTAAAAAAACAACAACTTTGAACCATGGATTATTATCCAACTTCTGAAGTGCTTTAAAATAGTTATTACTGGAAGAGTATAGAATAAAATAAGCTTCAATGATGAATGTGCTGTGATTATTTTTTAGACCTTCAATGCATAGGACACTGAACAAAAGTTATGGGGGTGGTTAGAAAAATCATTACATTTATTCATTAAAATAAATTTAGAATGGCAGTAAGGTCCATAATTCTTTGCCCAAGCCACTTAACTCCTTTACTTGTCTATTAATTGACTGATAAAGACCTCAGAACCAGTCATAGATGATTGAGTAGTCTCTGTAGATTCATACTTTTGACACACATGGCCCCAGAAACATGCCATTGTTGGAATGATTCATAGTTTGATTAATAAGGACTTTTACCTCAAAGGAAAAGCATTAGAGTTCACCATGCATGACTCAAAGGCTATCTATCACACCCGTTGGTGTAATAGTCATTTTCCCCTGATAATATCACTGAGATCTACACCTAGCACATAAATCGTCGGTTCAACTAAATATGCAGTTTTTTTGAGGAGTTATGTATAGCTTCTCTTGTTTTATTGCTTTTCCTGCTAGATATAGTATTTTAGTAGCCACTAAAAGTGGCTTAGTGGGTATTTAAAAATAATTAAAATATATTTTACTGCATTCAGAATAAGATTATATTTCTTTTTGCATAGGATCTATTTAGCTTTAAGTATGGCTTCATTAGGATGTTATCAGAGTTTCCCCCCCACCCCAGTTCCTTCAAAAGATATTCAAAGGCATCCAAAAGATGCTGGTCACTCTTGAGAAGTATATATCAAGATGGCTGGCACAAGAATTCTGTATTTTATTCCAGTAGCAATTACTTGCTCCAGTGACAGACAAAACCTTCACATAACATTCTTCAGCTTGCAATGCACTATCTTCAACTGATGAACAGTACTGGAGCAAGCAAGTATTTTGTTATGAGGAACATGAGACATGTCCAACCACTGAAAAGCAAGGTATTCTATGTGAAATGTACCTGTGTTTTGATGGCACAAAATGTTAGAGCCTCAAGGCCCTGGTTACAGTTGTTTTGCATCGCTAACCCTGTGTGGGTTGAAGCACTGTCGAACCAATGCATAGATGTGCTGAGGCACAACATAATGGTAACCACTTTTAAGGTCAAATCCTGTACCAAAGCCTTAGACCAAGCAGATAGACTGATCAATAGGAATCACTGCAGAGATTGGGAGAGCTAAATCCTGTCTACATTTGATGGAGTGAAAAAGGAACTAATCTGCAGCTCCTATAACAGTAGCTCCCAGGAATGGGGCATCAGAGTCCGTGACGAGAGGTTTCAGAGTAGCAGTCGTGTTAGTCTGTATCCGCAAAAAGAAAAGGAGGACTTGTGGCACCTTAGAGACTAACAAATTTATTTGAGCATAAGCTTTTGTGAGCTTCAGCTCGCTTCATCGGATGCATTTCTTGATGAAGATTAGCATATAGAGTGCCAAGTTTAGGACACTGCTGAAGCTTAAATTATGGACAGGAAACATTCAGTGCTCCTTTTATTGTGTCAAAATCAGAGGAAAAAGCTGTTACTGCCAGCAAGGGAAGGCAGAAAGTTTTGGTATTCCATACCAACTGCACAGTCTCAGCTCTAATATATTAATTGTTCCAGCAATTCACTGCACAGAGTAACAAAGGGATGTAAGTTTGCATTAGCTTCAGCCTTCAGGAATTTGGCAAGCAGTATCCATGTGGCAACTTTTTACTTCAAGTGAAGTGTTTGTAAGTATCACTGGGCATACATATATCCTCAGTACCTTATTCACATAAGAACTCAGTTGCTGTTTATCTCAGACATAACTGACGTGGAAGAACCAGTCTCAAGAACACCGGGTGCACTTTCACTTAGACATACAGAACATGATATTTCCATCAACAGATACGATAGCTCATCTTACTTCCTATTTCAGGAAGCCAAAAGATGGAGTTGAGCTGCGTACAGTTAATCCGTTTTAGTGACTACCTTTTTAAGGAAACTAATCTCCATAACAGACTAACTAGACTAGCGGTATCCATAAGTAATCTTTCATTTGCGAAGTGGGGATGAAAGAACTCTGTCATCTCCAAACAAAATATTACGGTGTTCTCTGCTCAAAGTCCAGGAAGTACTGTAACTGCAATGGATTTTTTCTTTCTTTAAAACAAGACTTTTGCACATGATTTCCTTCATTTAATCTCTTTGATATAGGGAGATGTCAGTATTGTGTAGCCTCCACAGTCCCTTGCTTGATATGAGAATTTGAATGATCACTACAAATGAAATAATTTTGTCAGTCACTCCAGGCTACAATCTTACTACATCTGATCACCGTACAATTAGAACATTGTCTGTATTGTAAACCTGGCTCTTTATCTCTGCTGGAATGGACTTGGTGAGCTGATGTTTACAAGGACTAGGTGCTCCAACTCCTCAGAAATACTTGGAAGGAATAGACAGAAACTGTGCATCTTCAAATGGAAAATGTCTGTAACCTGGCAGAATTTAATCTCCGTGTATCCCTCCCTGTGTTGCTTGAAGGAGCTTCTACACCTGTCTTGTGGTGGTATATGTTCTCCAGCTGTACTTTCACAATCTTTTTTTTCTTTTTTATTGAACTAGTGAGGATATTCTATGTTTATCATAGTCAATTAATGAAATATAAATACATCAATTAATGAAGCATCTTTTGGAACCACTGTATTTTTGTGCCTTTGTGGTGTCTTAGAAGTTATCCCTGGCAGAAGGCACTGCATCTTGTAGAATGAGTGACTTTTTTCCTCTTGTGACTGATGTGTTTTCATGAAGTGGTGCTGTGGAGTCCTCCTAAATCCTCCCAGAGCCAGTTTCAAAATTCCATGTTAATCTGTCAGTTACTCATCTAAAATTTTTTTTCCTCCTCATTCTAGTGTGTGCTTCTTGATTATGTCATTGATTAAAGGTCTCTCGGCTTCTGTCTAAAGTCTTACCCAATTTCTTCCAGTTTACATATTTCAAGATCAACACTTTGTTCAGCCTTGTCCAATAAATGTCTGTCTTTGTATTGCTTTTCTAGGTTATTAACCAGACTCATCCTTCAAAGATCAGTTATGATTTATTCTATGATGATAACAGCCTCAGGAGTTTTATAATCAAGTGCCTCAAGGAATTCTTGACATCTGTTTTCAATAAGTTAGTAATAATTCTAAATGGTGGCACAGTGGAAGATTATATTTCAATGACAATTTGATCTGTATATTGTAGTAGAGTACTTTGAGGAAGATTTTTAACACATAAGTAGGATTCTGACTCTTCCAGTCAAAGATTCACTTTGTCTGTTTTAATTCCAACCTCTTGAGATATGGCTATGTTTAATCTGTAGTTCAGGGACCCAGTTATGTCACCATGAAATTTTCATTGTCCCTTTGTCTATTAGTAGCCTGAAACAGGGCTAGATTAATTGTATTTCCCTTGTTAATTTTCAGGAAGTGTTAAGTTTTATCATTTTATTCATTTAGCTTTGTGGAATATGCTGACATTTAAAAATCTTCATTGCTTAGTGTTTCTTTAGACAACCGTTCATGCAGTATTATGTATGAATCATTATGCATTAAGTGTTTTTTCCCATTCTCTGAAATGATTTCTTCATTTCATTGGTTCATTGTTTCCCCATCCTTTTTTCTGTGACTCATGTTTTAATATATCCAGTATCACAAAAAATGAATGAATTCTACCAAAGAAGTTAGCTGCAGCGGTATTTGACATAGAAACACAAATTTTACTCTGTTACACAAGAGTAAGTAATTCTGGAGTGACTACAAAGGAATTACTTTAGATTTATGGCAATGTAAATGAGAAAAGAATTTGGTCCAGAGAATGTATATCAATATATTCAGAATGCCATCTCAACTAATTTCCCCTAAACTTTTTAGGATAACTCCTATTGAAAGAGCCTTTCGGGTGTTTTGGCCTGAAATGGTAATAGCTCTCTTTATGCTTGTATTGGAGATTTTTGTGTCTTTTATGTACTCATTCTAGTAATTGTGACAGTACTGGTTCTATTACCATAGCAACTAAGTGCTTCAGTTGCAAAAAATGTTTACATAAGTTACTAATGCTACCTCAAGAGGGATGGATACACAAACTGAAACTGCAGCCTCAGTAACTCTGACTAGCAAGTAGTGGGAAGGTCTTTCTGATACAAAATGCAGAACAGCGCAGCAGAACCAGAACAAAGCAAGCAAACAAAGTAACGTATACAATAATGAAAAATAAAATAAAGAGCAGACCAAAACATTCAATCAAATGTTGAATAAAATAAAGGGGCATTTGCTCATTTCCTGAAGCTCACTAAACCTGGGTTCTGTTGGATGCTGAAGAAAGGAAATTTCAAAGGCAGAGATGCTTCACTGAGCAACAGTCTACAAGTGTCCTAGCAACCATTAACTGCTTTGACAAGCTGTTAGGTTGGAGATGGTCTCTCAGGTAACCTGATTCCATAGCACGAAGGGTTTTAAATTTAAATAACATCAATTTATCCCTGCTGTTCCTAGGCGGAGGATTGGCCACGGGGGCACCAAGCGCTGCCCCTGCCCCAAATGCTGGCTCCGCAGCTCCCATTGGCTGGGAACCGTAGCCAATGAAAGCTGCGGGGAACAATGCCTGCAGGCAGAGGCAGTGCGCAGAGCTGCCTGTCTGCGCCCCTGCCTAGTAGCAGCAGAGACATGTCGCCACTTGTGGGGAGCACTGCCCGGATCCCGTGCCCCTGCCCCACACCCCCTCTCACGCCCAAACCCCCGGTCCTGAGCCCCCTCCCGCACCCAAACTGCCTCCCTCCATTGGTAAGTATAATTCTTAGTTTATCGCAATTTTTGACTAACCAGCACCCGCCATTCCCCCAAATGCTGGATAACAAAGCTTTTCCTGTACTTAGCAAGCATCCAAATTATGATATTGAATGGCCCATAATAATATATGCAGAGTTTTTAGTCTTTATTTTTCCCCCCAGAATTGAGAATTACTCAGGTTTTTTTCTAAGGTTTATTGCAAATAGATATTTAATTTAATGGGCAAATCCACGTCTTTTATGAGAATGGAATCAGAAAATTGTTGCTGCATGTTGGCCAAGCCGGGCAGAATGGTCATGGAAAATCTCAGACAGTGGGATCAGTCTTCAGTGGTCCCAGCCATGGAGAACAGCCACTGCTCCATGGTAATTCTTTTTATGCTAGCATGCAAAGGGATTTTGAGGGAGTGGTGGAGAGGCCCTTGTGATACAGTAGCAAAGAAAAACATTGAAACCCATCAGTTTTGACTTTCTGTGATGTATTCTGTTTAATAGTCCGTGGTAGGTGAAAAGAAAATTAACAGTAAATGAATAGATGTTGCATACTCTGGCATCTTGCCAAAGCTGGATAAGTTTGAGATGAGGGAGTCTAAACTTACTCCCAATATCTGTTTTGTGTCAAGAATCTGAAGCAAATCTCCTTGTTTGATACTTATTTTCGCATGACTGCATGCAGAGGGGAGAACACCATAATAACAGGCATTTTGATGCTGGAAGATGGGCTGCTTTCTATTCTAAGGAGACAGCTGCGTGGTCTGCTAAAGCAGCATGGATGGAAAGTGTAGATGGGCCACTAACAGGCTGCCAAAGTATTAAAAACATTTTAAACTCACATTCACTGCAGTAGAAAAGCTGATTCTGTAGCGAGGGGTGTATGTAGTATCATTTCAAGACTTTACAGAAGGGGAAACTGAGGCAAGGAGATGTGACATGACTTGCCCCAGGTCACCCAGCAGACCAGAAAATAGAACCCAGATTTCCTGATTCCCTATCCAGTGCTCTAGCTCCATGGTATATAAAATCATGATTATGGCACTCATTATGGGTACCCTAATAGATTTTGCTTCTAGTTAATTATGAACAATGAATTTTTCTTGATGCCACTCCCCAGATGCAGCATAATCCGGGACTATGGATCCTTGAAGAAAAACATCTCAAGAGAACTCTCCGTAGGAACTAATAACCCAACACTTACCTATTATGAACTACAAGAAAAACAGTTTTAAATAGCAGATTTTGCTCTACATTTATAACATATTTTGTCTTCCTCTGGTTCTGCATTCCTTAAAATCAGCACACTCTCAGCTCAAACTCCTGGTCTCACCACTACTTCTCTGAGGAAGAACTTAACTTGTGTGGTCATTTTCCCAATTTAGATCTTTTAATAAAAAGAAAAGTTTATGTTGGAGCTAAAATGTCAGTTAAATCTGTAAACTGACCAAAAAAAAAAGGGGGGGGGGGGCGGAAGCTTATTCTCAATTTATTTTTGCCAATTGGCATAGTCTAACAGACCTAACTCATATTTTAGGTGTGCTTGACAAGTAACTTTCATATTGTTAGTAATTCCACATTGGGAAGCTTTTAATTATCCCACTGTGGACAATTTTAGACAGCATTTTTTTAAAATAAGGTTGTTAGTGCTTGAACAGTGAGTGCAGTTCTCTGATGTTGGGGGCTGAGGAATAAGAAAACAAACTGAACGGTATATCCCATTATCTTTGTATAATTGCTATATTAAAGTTTTTGTGGAATAAAATATTTTTTTCTATTCTTATTTTTGAGTGAAAAATAAACCTTTAAAAATAAACTTACTTGCAGTTAGACATTCTGAAACGTGATGAAGGATAATGAGATTTCTTGATGCACTTGCAAGAATGCTACACTGTATTCAAGATGCAATAATGCATAATTCAGTACTGAATAATGTTGCTTTGCAATACATTTATTGTATGGTTTCGTACTGAATAATTCTTACAACCTTTTCTTATTTACACTGAATTACTTAGACCTGAGTTTTACTAATAAGTCATCAATAAATGATTAAACGACCATATAAGCCTTCGGGTACTCTGGATGTATTCTCTTCTCTCAATGTGCAATAAATTCCTGTTAACATGGCTTCTTTGAGCCCATAATTAATTAATTTTTTTCCCCTGATAATTCATTGTGGTGCAATTTCAGAACTAGTGAAACTTCTTTAAGTTAAGCACCTACTTAAGTGGTTTGCTGGATCAGGGCCCTAGGTCAACTGGATTTGACTGTGGTGTGGAGGCGCCTCTATCAGGGAGAGAGAGTACTTCATGTGTTTTGCAGAAAGCCTTTTAACCAATCTAGAAGGTGGTGCATATAGGCTTTGAAGGGAGTCCTCTCCAGTCTAAGTTGCTGTAGCATGTGGTTAGATAGAGGGGGATTGATGAAGAGATGGGCCATGAAAATCAGAGGAATGGGGGAAATCTTTTGTGAAGCTCCTTACAAAAGTCTGAAGGTAATTTGATATGAACAACATATTTTTATCTTGTTCAGCTACACTTTTTGCACACCTTTTTTTTTTTTTTAAACTTGTTAGGTACCTTTGAATTCAGAGTCTTTCATGTTACAATATGTCTATTTACAGCTGTCAGTAGGCCTATAATATGTTTAGCTTGAAGAGGTTAACAAGCATACCTTGGAGTGTTACTTTTATTTTCTGATCTGTGACACTTAGCAAAATCCCATTATACAATTGAGTCGTATTATAATGTTTAAATGTTAATTTGTTCTGCATTCCATTAAAATTGCATTTTTTTTCTTGTGCATTGGCCCATACGTTTTAAATAAAACCTATAATTTAAACACCTTACCGTAGAAATATCCTAAATAAGTAACCTTTTGCCCTCGCTACCTTAATTACCCCTCATTATTTAGTCTTTCTTTAAAGAGCAGAGTTTTAGGCATGGGTTAAATATTTGCTAGTTAATTAGAATATTTGTTATTTTAAAGAAAACAGTAGTCCTTGTCTCAGTTCTAATTTTAATTGGATTTTGGAATTTAGAGAAAAACTGAGCTAAGCTTTTTGCATGTAATCTTCTATTTTTGTTTACTTTCCCCCCTTTAATGAACACATTATGTTCTAATAAATGCATAAATTGTTCTTTAAATAAACTGAAAAAACTACTTTACTTTAAAAAAAGACTGTCTAGCTTGAATATATACTATCTTCTTATTACGATTCTTTTCAGTTTTAAAGATTATGTGAAGCTCTCACAAATTATTTTTACTTTTATAGAAACAAATATAAAGCAGACTACATGTAGGTGAATAACTCTTTTTTTATCTACTCTTCTTTGAAATGTCTGGATATTTCTTTGGTTGTAGTCATTAGGTATACAATTTATTAAAATGTCTGAACAATTATTTTTCCATTTTTTTAAATGTGAAGACCACAGTTTTGTGTTTCATCTCAATTTCACATCTATTTTAGTTTGTTGTGCAGAAATATATGCAGTCATTATAAACCACAATGTACAGCTTGAAGTGGGTCTTGACAATATTACCCAGCATATACTGTAGTGTATTATTTTTGCATTCTCTTTTGCTTTATCTAGCACTATCTTTTACTGAGCATGACAAATGTTTTAGCTGATTGTGGTGATGTGCATCACAGTTTAGATATATTTCTTCCTGTGGAGGCCACATTTTTATCAAGAATTCCACTGTGTAGAAGTACCCAAAATGTTTAAAAGGTGTGCAGCCACACATCTTGCTCATCACTCTTCTGAGATGCCACTATGAATCCATAGTGGTGGAATCTCTTGTTTGCTGCAAATCTGCATTACCTCCAAGTAATAAGGTGTGCTTTCAAAGAAGGTAGATGTCCTGCCAAAACCCACTCACCATCTGTGTGTTGTAGTCGTGAATGCTCACATCTTAAGGGAACAAGCAAACAGGGCCTCTTTTGGAGGTTCATTCAGACATTGGATGAAGTGAAGCCACCACACCCTATCAGCAGTAGTACTAATCTGACCCCAATTCCCCACCACTCCCTGGAATGGAGCAGCTCTGCAATTCCTTGTACAGGATCATATTCTCTTTCCAATTCAGCTTCAGTCTCCTCTGTGCCTCATATACATTAATTTGTTCCTCTGTCTTCTCCCTTCCTCATCCTTCCAACTGCATACCTATAGCTTCCCCCCATTCATGTTGGTTCCTCCCTTCCTCTTCCATTCCCTTGAGCTCTCCTTAGTTAGATTTGCAATATGATTAAGCTCCCCACCACTACTCCAGTTCAGTACCCAATCTCTGCTATCCCTAATCATTCCTCTAATTGTTGGCTGAATGTCCAGTTTGCCTTTAGAGGCTCAAAATCTTGTTTTGCCCTTCTATCCTCTGCCATTCTTACATGTTGAGTGGGGTTTTATACTTATACTTTCAGTGCAGGCAGAATTTCCTATTTGGAACAGGAATGGAGCATGCAGAGAAAACTACTGCACCTCATTCATATGCTGTTCTCCTCCAGCTCTGATTCTTTCATGGAGCAGAGGAACATTTTGCCCTTAGTGTTTGGGTTTGTTTTTCTGGGAAATTGTCTTCGCTGACTGAATTAACTTACATATGTCTTGTTAAATTGTTTTATTAGGCAAAAGAAATAGGAACAAACTCCCAGCTGTGCATTTACAGAAAAACTGCTTGTCTCCCCAATTTTAGGTTGGTAGTTCAACCTCTGAAGCCAGTAGTTTCTCTGATTAATATTTTTGTCATGTTCGCCTTTTTTACTGGCACCGTTTTCGGGTTTGGGTAGCTGTAATCGTTGAGGCCGTTTCTTCAATCCGTATATGTTTTTTGTGTTTTGTTGACCCTTGATTGCATTTGGTCTGCTTTTTGAGTTCAGCAAAGAAATCTGTGAAGAGGCAATTTTTGCCTCAGAGTTCTTTGCAAGAGAAATGTTCCACGGAAAACTTTCTCCATGAAGACTCTTTAAGAGATTTATGTAGATTATGTAGTATAAAGTATAGAGTCATTTTCTTTCCAAGCAAAGAGGCCAAGACATAATTTTAGCAGGTATTAGTAAAAATTGAGAAGTATGTCGTGTGTCCTGGGACCAGGGCCAGTGTGAAACACCATGACAGGACTCAGGGTGAAAGTTTTTTCTCATTGTGCTCAGAAGCTTGCTGAAATAAGCTTGCCATGTTTCTGTTCCTTTGCATCTGTTATTTATTTCCCCCTTTCTCATGAAGTTCTGGGCCAATGCAAATAGATTTACTTTTCATCAGAAGATATCCACTCCTTGTTTTAACACAGATGCATATTTGTGGGTGGGAATGTCAGAAGGAAGTTATGTTTAGTTTGAGACATGGCATGTTTGGGTCATTTCAGATTCTCAGGTGGAGTAAATTGTAATAGAGCTTCATTGAAGTCAATAGAGCTATGACCATTTAAACGAGCTGAGGGTCTGCCTCTCTGTCTGTTCCAAGCAAGCCTCATCAGGTTTTAGTTAGTAATATAGCAAATGGGACTAAAACTTATATCTTGCATAATATGGTCAGTGAAATTTAGTACATTTTAAAAAGATTAAAGTCTGGCATCAGCTTATGTAAAAATTAAGTCTATACTGATTTGTGAGCATTCACTGTTATGTTTTGGGGTAGAATGAGAAGTTGTTTTACATGTGTATGTTACTTTTTTTTTAATATGGCACGTTTATCAAATTAAAAAGGGATATTCAAAATGAAAGATAAAAGGCCAACGTTTTCCCATCTGAGTGCTTAAAGGACTTAAATGTGGAATTTAGTAGTTTTATTTTCAGAAGGGCTCAGCCCTCTCAAACCCTATTGAAGCTGATAGCACCTGCAGGGGTCTCAATACCTTTGAAAACTGAGCCACTCTTATTTGGATACATAAATATACATTTGGATGCCTAATTTTGGGCACCCTTGTTTGAAAAATGTAAAATGCTGAAAATAAGTCTAATTTCCCATGAGAATTGAGACAATGAATTACGTTATTCTCTTTGACTGTGCAATTTTACATTGTTTATTAAAACAATATATGGAGCACCACTGTTTTCACATGGAAAATGCAGTGTTCCAGCAGAGTGCAGCAAAAGACAATTATAGCAAAATATAACCTTGCTTTCCTTTCAAGTGCTTGCAATGTTGTGGAAGAAGGAATTGGAATAAAAGAAGTTCACAATTTATAAAATATCAAAACAAGTACAGAGATCCTCTATCAGAAGAGTGATGTTAACTAGGTTTTCTCTATCGTATAGCTTGCTGAAACTCACATAGAGAATTTTTACCCAGAACGAGCCAGGAGAAACAGTAATGCAGAAAAACTCATTTAAAGAGTTATGAATTTCTAATACTTAGCATGTTAAATCTATAGTGATCTATTCAGGTGTGATAAATACTAATACCACCTGTGTGTTCTAGGTAACTAAGCATTATTATTCCTGTATTACATGCACATGAGGTAATTTATCATAGACTACGAGGCAAATTGGTGGTAGATTTGGGATTAAAATTCAGGAATTCCTGCCTTCTTTTCCCACACACAATATACTAGACAATACTACCTTCCATAATCGTGGGCTACTTCTTTTTCATTTTAGCTACTCTGATGCCACTGCATAGAATTTATGATGCATTGTGTAGTACAGGGTTAAATGTCCTCACACCAGGCATCCAAAGGGGTTAGTGTTGGGACTGCTAGCTAATCCCCTCTTGCTAAATTGATAATTCAACCCACTTGTACTATCTCTTATCTTTATTATCTCACCTACCAGACTTCGAGGGATGCTGTGAAGAAGGAAAATAAACCTGTTGCCAGGCTTGCCTGGAAGGACATTTTTTTTCTGGTCCTAAAAAGTGTTCTGGTCAGACGTAAAACAAATCTGGAAACCCAGCTATAAATACTATACCACCGATAGGTCAGAGTAGGCTGACCAGCTTTAAGCAGCAAGAATGGCTGCTGCATGCCTGGAAATGCTTAATCACCAGTCATCTTCCTTTCCTCCCTGATGAGGCCAGTGGTGGCTAAGGGAGCTAAAGACTCCACTCCACTCTCACCAACCTGATCCCCCACTCATGCATGATGTGCATGTGCATTCTTGCCATAAGGAGGAGAGAAGGAAGGAAAGTCCCAGTGCAAGAAGGGATGCACTTCCTCTAACTAGGACTTCAAGGCATTGTCATCCCACTGTCAGTCTGACCAAACAACTCCTTCCTCTGCTAAGACAGGAAGGGGCATTTCGTTCTTTTATATAAATGTTATTTTGATGGTCACTATTATAGATAGATACTACAAGAAATAAATATTTAATGATTTAATGATTTTTTAATTTTTATTGGGTATTTACTTTTAAAAATGTATATGAGAGAGAGAATGGCAGTCCTCGTTCCAAGTAACTTATAATATGTAGTGTGAGAATAATGGGTTGTAGGCTGAAATGCATAGTTTGAGCCTGACCTGCTAGTTCTAACTCAGGCAAAATTTCTACTGACAAAAATCACCTCTTATATGAACTTTATTTCCTCCTTGATCTTAAGTTACTGAAGATATATGTGCATAACTGGCTTTGATGTTGGGCATTAAATACCTGAATCGAGAAGATATTCCATAGAAATATAGTCTTCTTTATCTTATTAAAGCTAACAATGGCTTTCAGGACATTTTCAAAAAAGAAATTGGGTCTTAAAAGGCATTTTAATAAGTGTTGGAGGTACTTGGTCAGCTGAGGAAAATTACATATATATTTTTGTCCAAAATGGAAAATGATAATGTGTATGCAAAAAATCTCAAAGGAATGTCCAGCTTCAACTGTACTTTCCATGAATCTACCCATTAAGATAATTATATAACTCAAATCTAGCCAAATGTTCATAATTAATATTATTTATATTACAAGAGCTCCTAAAGACCCTAATTAGGTTCATGGTCCCATTGTGCTTGGTGGTGTACAAACAGAACAAAACACGGTCTCTTCTCCAAAGAGCTTACAGTCTAAACTTAACACAATGCATCTCAGCGTGTCTAGAAAACAACAGGGTGAGAAAGAAGGAGGACGAAGGTTAGAGTGATAAGAACATGCAGATATTTAGGATAGCTATTACACAACATGATGATTTCAGATTCAAGTTCTGTAGTTGCTGATGTGCTGTTTATCTAAGTTATTGGATTTATCCTAGTCCCTAGTCTGAAGTGAATGAGTTATTGACCTTTCCCACACCAATTAAAACTTGACAGAGCCAAAAGAAAAGTGTTAAGATCATCATGTCTTATTCCTACCTCAGCTTTGTCCAGACTTTACAGATTTAGAGAAGGAGAAGGGAGGAAAACATTTAAGAATCTTTCAATCACTAATGAGAAAATGTGTGTGCTGTGACAATTATTTTTCATATGCAGAAGATAATTGCTTGCTAAGTTTTATAGAATGCATTGTACATCTAGTTGAAAACAGAATCTGGAAAGCTACAGTGTGGCTCTGAAGAAAATTAAATACTTATACTTTGGGGTGTTTTCTCTCTCTCTCTGTCTCTCTCTCTAAAAACCCAAAGTTTAAATAATATTATTATAATTACAATATTGCAAAATTATACAATAATGTGCAATATTATATAATATAATCTTGTGTGTATATCTGTTGGGCCTAGTTCATGGGTATAACTCCAGCAGAAATATGGCACATTTTCCCTAGCAATGTAGTGGGTGTACACAGAATGGATGGAGTGCTCTGTGGTATTCTTTTTCCATTTAATTTTAATTCTTTGATACTGTTTTAAAAGGTACTTTTATTACTGTTTTTATTAGTATTATTCATTTGCATTATTGTAGCGCCTAGAAGCCTTAATCATGGCCCAGAACCTAAGCATTCTAGGTGCTGTATGAACAAAGGCTAAAAACACCATCCCTGTCTCAAATGATCTGTTGTACTGTTCCTTGCTACCAGCTGTGAACAAATACTCACTTTGAGTTTGAATTTGAACAAACCTCAAAATCCAAAGCAAAACTTGCCTGAAACCACCTAATTTCACTAGCTTTCTTTCTTTCTTTATCAAAACTATGCAAAGCCTTGAATTTCACTTGCTTAAAATGTGAAATAAAAATTTGGCCCAGGCTCACTTGAAACCTTTGAGGCTTTCTGTGAACCCGGTATTAGCTTCAACTTTGTAATGAAATCAGTCAGAAGTGCTTCCTGTATTTTGGTTTTTGATGATAGTTGTGCAAAATGTTAATAATTAGTGTCCCTTTTAATTACCCCTCTTTTCCAAAAACCACAAATGATTGCTACTTTTAGCAACACATTAGCTTTAATCCTGACCATGTGTTTTGGCTAAATAGGGGGAAACCGTTCACAACCAACTTTATAAGAAGAAAAGGAGTACTTGTGGCACGTTAGAGACTAACCAATTTATTTGAGCATAAGCTTTCATGAGCTACAGCATCCGATGAAGTGAGCTGTAGCTCACAAGTACTCCTTGTGGCACCTTAGAGACTAACCAATTTATTTGAGCGTAAGCTTTCGTGAGCTACAGCTCACTTCATCGGATGCTGTAGCTCACGAAAGCTTATGCTCAAATAAATTGGTTAGTCTCTAACGTGCCACAAGTACTCCTTTTCTTTTTGCGAATACAGACTAACACGGCTGCTACTCTGAAACCCAGCTTTATAAGGTAGCTTCTGTTTGAGGACTTTCATTCTTGTCTGTATTTCACATCTAAGCAAGGGCTTTGGGCTTCAAAGGCTGCTAAGAATGCTTAATAAGTGTTTAAACAGTTACATAAATTGTCTTTCTTTTAATCTAGGCATGCAAGCAACCTTACAAAATAATCATAAAAAGTTCTATATAAATAGGGTGACCAGACAGCAAATGTGAAAAATTGGGACAGGAGCCTATATAGGAGCCTATATAAGAAAAAGACCCCAAAATCAAGACTGTCCCTATAAAATCGGGACATCTGGTCACCCTATATATAAACTTGCAACACAGTATTTTTGCAAAATTATTACTTTTTGTTATAAAATAATTTTAAAATTAGACAGTTGCTATTTTTGCTGTGTTCCTTGTTACTGTTGCTATGTTCGTTGACATGGTGTATGGCATTATAAAGATGTCCTTTATGGAAAACTGCCACTATTGTATGTTCTGTCTTCGAAAGAAAGAACTGTGACTCATGGGGTTGTGGGATGTTCTCAGTAAGGAAGGAAAGTATAGGACCTCTGCTTAGCAGGGAAGGAGAGCAAATAGCTGATGACATCAAGAAGGCTGAGGCGTTTAATACCAATTTTGCTTCAGTCTTCACAAAAAAGGTAATGGTGACCAGATACTCAACACAGTATTAACAAGGGGGGAAGGAATGCAAGCCAAAATAAGAAAAGAACAGGTTAAAAATATTTAAATAAGATATATTCAAGTTGGCAGGGCCTGATGAAATTCATCCAAGAGTTCTAAAGGAACTAGCTGAAGCAATCTCGGAAACGTTAGCAATGATCTTTGAAAACTCCTGGAGGATGGGTGAAGTCTCAGAAGACTGGAGAAGGGCAAACGTAGTAACTGTCTTTCAAAAGGGGAAACAAAGAGGACCTGGGTGGAGGATATTAGGGTTATAAGGAATAGCCAGCATGGATTGGTCAAGAACAAATCATGCTAAACCAATCTAATTTCCTTCTTTGACAGGGTTACTGCCCTAATACATGGGTGAAAGCAGTACACGTAATATATCTTGCTTTTAGTAAGGCTTTTGACACAGTCTCACATGATATTCTCATAAGCAAACTAGGGAAATGCGATCTAGATGAAATTGCTGTAAGGTGGATGCAGAACTGGTTGAAAGGTCATACTCAAAAGTAATTATCAATGGTTTACTGTCAAACGAGGGGGGCTTGTCTAGTGGGGTTTGGCAGGGGTCAGTCCTGGGTCCAGTACTATTCAATATTTTAATTCATGACTTGAATAATGGAGTAGAGAGTAAGCTTATAAAATTAGCAGATGATACTAAGATGGAAGGGAGTGCAAATACTTCGGAGGACAGGATTAGAATTCAAAACAATCTTGACAAATTAGAGAATTGATCTGAATTCAGCAAGTTGACATTCAATCAGGACAAGGGCAAAGTAGTTCGTTTAGGAAGGAAAAATCAAATACACAACAACAAAATAGGAAATAACTAACCAGGAGGTAGTACTGCTGAAAAGGATCAGGAGTTACAGTGGATCATAAATTGAATATGAGTCAACTATGAGATGCAGCTGTGAAAAAGGCTAATATTTTGGGGTGTGTTAACTGGAGTATCATATGTAAGACATGGAAGATAATTATTCTGCTATATTTGGCACTGGTGAGGTCTCGGCTGGAGTACTGTGCTGAATTTTGGGCACCACGCTTTAGGAAAGATGTGGACAAATTGGAGAGAGACCAGAGGAGAGCAGCAAAAATGATATATAAGATTTAGAAAACCTGCCTACGAGGAAAGGTTAGAAAAACTGGGCATGTTTAGTCTTGAGAAAAGAAGACTGAGGTGGGCACCTGATAAATCTTTAACTATGTTAAGGGCTGTTATAAAGAGGATGATGATCAATTGTCCTGCATGTTCACTGGAGGTAGAACAAGAGTAATGGGCTTAATCTGCAGCAAGGGAGATTTATGTTAGATATTAGGAAAAAACTCTCTAAATATAAGGATAGTTAAGTTGTGGAACAGGCTTCCAAGAGAGTTTGTGGCATCTCCATCACCGGAGGTTTTTAAGTTGGGCAAATGCCTCTCAGGGAAGATGTAGGTTTACTTGGGTCCTGCATATCTCAAGGGATCGGACTTGATGACTTCTTGAGGCCCCTTCCAGCCCTACATTTCTATGATCCTGTGATAAGGTTACTTTGAGACATACAGGACCTCATGCTCAGCTAGTGTAAATCAGAGTAGCTCCACTGAAGTCCATTGAGATTATATTGATTCACACCTCCTGAGGATCTGGCCCCAAATCTAAGTGGGTGGTGCTCTAAATTAGTTCATTTTTTAGAAGTCATGAAAAAAATCTCTACACAGATTTTTTTTCATTATCGGCAGTTATTATTCTATGCTGATTATGTCTATAGAGACTTCTCTCTAGGATTTTGGTCTTAAGGAGTTGTTTACCTGCAAAAAGGATTCTTTGAAAATATTATGGATCTACGGTCACCCAGCCCTCCCTTAGAGAGTTGAACTACTCAATAATTTAGGTCTTGGTTGAAAAGGAACTGACAGTTATGTGACCGAGACAGGTCTATATATCCCTTGAGGCACATTATATCAATCAACTAGCCACTTTGCCTAGAGGCCAAAAGCTATGAATCATTTCCTCAAATGCCACACTTTGGAAGATGAGTGATCTGGGGAATGTGGATACATAACAAGTGCTAAAGGCCAGTGGTATACACCCTTTCCAGCTTCAGGACTACCCCTATTATTTCAAAAAGAACAAAGGGCCTCAATCAACCCCTTTGGGAGCAGATTCTGGGGCATGGATGGGGGGAGTGAATGTACTATGCGTTCTCGGGGACCATAGCCCGCAGTGGAACTTTGGGGACTCTAGCCACCTGACACAAGTTAGACCGGCCCAGGCTACTCCGTCCTGCCCTAGGACTGGGATTGGGGCAGCGCAAGGACTGCAGGTGGCAGAGGAAAAAGATACAGAGCACTATTTCCATTAGCACCACTGAAGTGGAGTATGAGGTTGTTGCTGCTATTATTATAGGTGGCACGGGTAGCAATGCCTATAATTAAGGTATCCCAACATTTTCCATTATTTTAGCATTTATTTTGCAGTAGTGACTCGTAGCCACAACCAGGTTGGCCCCAAATAGCTTACAATCTAAAAAACAAAACATTACAGGTGGATGAGCTGAAACAAGCTGATGGAGTGCTCTGAAAGAGAACCAAAGGAGGGTGGAGTCACAAAAGCCTAGGGATGACAGGATTTTGAGAAGACGATTATGGCTGACATTGTCAAAGGCCGCCAGGGCCAAGGAAGGTGAAGAGGGAGTACTAGCTCTGAAATTTGGCCAGGAAGAGGTCATTAAAGACTTTAGTGAGAGTAATTTGAGTGGAGTGTATGGGTGGAAGCCAGATTTGGGGTGTGTGGGGGCATTTTCTAGAATGTAACAAGAGGACAAAATTGAAGACCGCAGTTGTAGACAGTACACTCACTGAGTGTAGAGATGAAGTGGGGCAGGGAGATGGGGTGATAATTTGAGTGAGAGGGTGGGGTCAAGGCCTTTTTTAGTTTAGTTTAGTTTTTCTTAAATGATGGGAGAGACCACATGCTCCTTCCAATCTTCAGCCCCTTGAGCCATTGTAGCACATGGGCTGCAAGTAGCAATGGGGAGGAGGCACAGAGCAGCAAATACAGTCTTCTATTGGACTGTTTAGACCACAGGGCTCCTTGCAGCCTCTGCTTTTGCTTCTCCAGGCACTGTAGCATATGTGTGCTGAACTGAGTAGTTTTGAGCTTGGTGATAATGGGTGTCAGGTAGGAGGGGAAGGAGTTCTGAGCCTGAGGATGAGTTTTCTGAGGTTATGTCTATGCTACAGCCAATGTTGGCATAACTTATATCGCTCAGGGGTGTGAATAAACCATCTCCCTGAGCGACATGAGGTACGCTGACACAAGCGCTCATGTGCACAGCACTGTATCGGCGGGAGAGTTTCTACTGTTTGCAGAGGTGATTTTATTATGCTGACAACAGAGCTCTCTCCCATTGGCATGGAACATGTTCACCCGATACAGCTGTGCCGCTGCATGTATAGACATGGCCTGAGTCTGGAAGATGGGGGTTTTGGCGTTGGGTGTTCTGAGCCTGGGGTTGTTGGAAGGGAGAGAGTTTGGAACTGTCTGTGTGGTTCAGCTGTCGAGCTGTTAAGTAGGAAGAGGAAGGGTTCTCAGCCTGAGTGTGTATGTTTCTGGTGTGTTGGGTAAGAGGGAAGTGCGGGGCAGGGAGCTTCCGAGGCTGAATGGGGATGGATTGAATGTGCAGGATCGAATACAGTGGAGAATAGTCAATTGAGAATGAGAGTGAGATAGAAGGGGGAAATAGGAGGGTAAGTGCTAAATTGGAAGTGGGGAGGTTAGAACTAGGAGAGAACAGCAAACTTGGATCACCAAGGGATAAATACTGGTTCCCCAAGCTGCCCTGTAGTGTAAGTTTTTCAGTCTGACATGGGAAGACTGCCAAGCAACTTCCCCCATTTCTCCCTGGAAAATGTTCTTGTGGGGCCACCCTTCCACTGAACACAGTGTCCCACTTTTTCACTTTGAGAGTTTGTGTAACTTGCAGGGGGTATTAGGAGGTGAGGGGCAGCTTGCTACCTGCAGCTCCTCCAGTAATGTATGGCACCAGCTGCCATTGGTCTTGAAAGGGGATTTTCAGAACCAGAATGATTAGAAACGATTTTAGAAAACTAGGAAAGCTTAGATTCTTTAAAAAGCCGCTAGGAATAAAATATAGAGAGGGCAGAAGCTAACCCAAGCTTCAGAGCAATAATAAATACTACCCTGGATGATTTGTAGATGAATAATTTGGAAAGGATAAAGTAACATTTATATTGCTTTTACATTCTTTTGTCAGCATTTCAACAGTTCCTTCTTGTTTTCATCCAGGAAAGAAAATAAATGAATTAACATACAATATTTGTGTTCAGAACTTCTTCCTCTGTTTTCCTGAAGGATATTTTCCATCAGTCCATTACACTGTAACATTGATTGGTGCATGTAATGTATTATTCATACTGTTCTAGTTTCATCCCATTAGCAATGCCAATATTATGCTACAGAGGTAATCTTTTGTGAAGAGCTTTGTAGAGAAACTTACGCTGTGGTTCAGAACCCATTTCACGTTTAGTGACAAGACAGAGAGAGCAGCAGCACCTTTTTGGTAGTACCCAGACTTCCTCCCCACTCCCCCCCTTTAGTGCAATGAGAATCAGAAATGAAGTGTGATGTAATAAACTAAACTATGAAAGGCAGACTGTGCCTCAAACCTGGGTTCGTTTTTGGTCATTATTCTGTATCTCCATCTTCCCAATAGCTCTCATCATCAGAACAGACAAGTAAGTGAAAGCATCACATTACAAAAATAAGAAAACAGAACTGAAAGCAGCATTCTGGTAAAAGCAGTCTGACGTTTTGGTCCATCCATATAATCCTTACGGTATAATTATGATCACTTAAATTATGTAGGTCCCTGGAGCTGACTGCATGATTAAGATATACAGTAAAGCCAAGCACATAGAGTGGTTACAACAATACTGTAGGTCTGCTTAATGCCGAAATGAAGAAATTAGAACTTCTTCAATTTGAATAATCATTTACATTTGATTGCACCGAGTATCTTCTCTTCCAATCACATTATCATTAGTATCACAATCATTAGTACTATATCCTTCTTTAGTGCACAACGGATCTGAGCCAATGCCCACTGAAGTCAGTGGCGGTCTTCCCATTGACTTCAATGTGCTTTGGATTTGACTCAGAGTGGTGGATTTTCAGGAGTGCTAAGCATCCACATCTCTGAAAATCCAACCCACAAATCAGTAAAATCTCTTGTTAACAAGATCAGTCTGAAAAGTTGCAAGTGGATAGCTTAAGAAATTTGTTTGAAAGTTTAAAAAAAATTACAAAATTTGTTTCTCTTCTCCAAACAGCTGTATAAACAGTGAAACAATCTCTTCCTGGCATGTGCACTAAAAATCTCTACCAAGTTTTAAGATGCACAGGTCATGGAAGGACAAATGGTTGGCAGCCTTGAGACTGTGCTTCCTGGGATTTCATCTCGGGAGGCAGGAACAGGCTGATTTAGAACTAGAGAGCTGCCTGGGAGAAGTAGGGAGCATATGCCCCAAAAGATCTCACTCACTCTTTAGGGATATGTGTACCCTGTAAAAAACACCCGTGGCTGGCCCATGTCAGCTGACTCAGGGTCGTGGGGCTTGGCTATGGGGCTATAAAATTCCAGTGTAGATGTTCAGGCTCGGTCAGTGTATCCTGGATTTGAGAACCCAAGTCTTGAGTATTTACACTGATTGCCAACCCTAGGTTGAGAATTTTTTAAACCGGACTGGGGCTCCGGCATCCACACTCCATTATGCAGACCAGAGTCGAACCAACTGTATCCCATACTTCCTAGCACCCTCCCAAAATGTGTCTGCTCTAGCCCTTTGTTCATGGTGCAGCGTGGAACAGCTTGACTGTCCTTCCTGTAAGTTACAGGAAGTTTGAACAGTCCGTCAACACATTAAACAGCCTGCCAAGCCATTATTTTGTTTTGTGTGCACTCAGCAACCGGAGCCAGCAACACGGAGGAGGCACCATTTGAAGAACTTCTCTCACTTGTGCTTTCACTCCCATTTCTGGAAATGGCCAGAGCTTCTGTGAGATGCTGGTGGATATTTCTCTGGAATTTTCTGCCTCTCCCTAGGCACCTGACAGAGCTAATGATGGAGCAGCAGGAGGAGGACGAGGATGCAGACATAGCAGACTCAAACTGGATGCTGCTGCTCATGACACTCACTGTAGCTACTGGTGCCCCCTATGTAGGCTATCACTTCTGGAAAAGGACAGAAGCACAGACTGGTGGGACCACATCATTTTTGAATACCTGTCACGCCCAGCAGTGCTACCAGATCTTTCGCATGAAAAAAGTTATATTTTTGGAGCTCCATGAGCATCTTGCCCCGGCCCTCCAGCATAAAGACACATGCATGAGGGCAGCCTTGCTGGTTCAGAAGCAGGTTGGTATAACCATCTGGAAGCTGGCTGCTCCTGACTGCTATCGGTCTGTGGTCAACCAACAGTTGACTGTGGATAAAGAGGTGGCGGAGGTTTCTGAGGCAATCAGGTGTGTGGTTTATGCCAAAGTGGTGGCATAACAGATATTCCTGAAGTTATTGCTTGCTTTGAGACAATGGGGTTTCCAAATTGCACTGGAGCCACTGGTGGGACTCGTGCCCATAGTTTGCCCTCCTCAAGGAGCACATGAATACATAAGCTGCAAAGAGTATTACTCCATTGTTATGCAGGTCCTCGTGCACCACAGAGGCTGATTTATGAACATCAACCTGGGCAGAAGTGGAAAAGTTGATGATGCCAGGGTTTTTCACCAGTCAGGAGTTTACATTCATGGACAGACTAGGACACTCTTCCCACCAAATGTCATTGTTATTGATGGAGATACTGTTCCCACGATTATTCTGGGGGACCCCGCCTACCCACTAGTGCCTTGGCTTCTGAAACTGTACCCTGATATCAAAGGCCCTGGCAAAAGGAGGTTTAATTACACTCTCAACAGGTGCAGAATGGTTGTTGAATGTGTGTTTGGCAGATTGAAATCTCGTTCAAGATTATACAGATGGACAAATTTTAAAACCCCAGTCGTATTTGGGACAAATTATTTAATCACCTATGAACTGCATGGACTACATTTAACTCACACGGACTAGATTTGTAAGTGGAACACATTTCTACACTCTCTCCCTTCTAGTTCAGTGTTTTCAGGCTGCTCGTTACACGGTTAAGTGATTACACCATTGAGAGAGCAGTGTACTCACAAGGATGGCAATGTAAGTTTATTATTTTAACAAACAGGAATGGGCTTGCAAATATGTGTGCTTTTCTATTGAAAATTCACTTTTCAAGGCATTTTTTTTTACAGTTTACATTTGCCAATTGCCATTTTGAATTCCATGTGATGGTGTGTGTGGGGGGGGGCGAAATGAAGGGATGTCAGCATGCTGGTATACAGCCTGCCATTATCAGATACATGCTGCTAGCTGGGGCTTGTAATAACTTTTTTGCGTTGATTCATTGAACAGAAATCTCTCTCATTCCTATATTAATGATATACATGAAAATGGAGTCCAACATTTACTAGGCTCTGGGGCAGTTTCTGCTATTTCTGGTGCAGGTTCCTCAGCAGGCTGATCCTTGGGCATCAGAAGGCTCCTCCAAGTACGGCCCCAGGATGTATTGTGGTTGTTCCTTCAGCAAAGTCTCTTCTGGGACCTGTGTCAGCAGCAGTGTCACTTCGCTGGGCTCATTCATTGCCTGCTGCTGCCTGCCATCAGTTCCCATGCTGGATTCTGGGGCCAGCAGATTGCAATTCCGGCTAGCTGGGTCACTGCTGTTGGCTCTGTGCGTGGTGCAGTACCAACACCCTGTCAAACTCATAAAACAGGCATGATGTCAGCGAGTTGCCCCAGGTGTGGCTCTGGACTCTTGTTTTCCTGTACTTGGTCTTTAGCCACTTAGTCCTCTCCCTGAGCTGGTCACCAGTCTGGTAAATTCCCAGCGCTGCCAGCTTCTTTGCTATTTGCTTGTATATATGGTCATTCCTGGTACCCGTATTAAAATCCACTGTTTTATTGGCCTCACACTGGAGATTAACCAAAATCTGGCTATGCTCCTGCAACCAGGGACAAGGCAAATCTGATCCAAACACTCCACGAGATTTAATGTGATTGGGAAGGGAGAGGATTAGAGAGAGCTGGGGAGAGATCTTGTGGTGGAAGAGAAATGGACTGTAGAGAGATTGAAAAGATTCCATGGAGGGATAAAATAGGTTTTAGAGAGAGAAAGAGGGGTGTCTGTGTCCATTCCCTCTGGGGAAAAAGGAATGCCTGTACCCTGCCTCCAAGAGGGGCTTGGCGATGGAACATTTGTGCATTCTCCCTGGCTGTAAGGAACTTTTGCAGCGTGAGCAGGGAATGTAATTGAATTAGTATAGTCTGCCCACCTCAGCTATATAAAAACTCAGCTTGTGCCAGTCAGCATCTGCTCAACACAGCAGCTGGCTGGTTCCTCAGCCTCTAGTGCTGCATTATATTCTCAGAATAAAGCCTGACATTGCTTCAGCTGAACCAGAATCTGTTATGAGTGTTCTCTTGTTCCAGGACATTGGCCTCCTGGAGAGATGGGGGTAGGGAGACTGAAAAGTCTTCCCTTGAGGTATTCTCGAGATGTACTGAATGTCTCATCAAAATGTTACTCAGTTTATTTTTAGATGCTTTGGGGGAATGAATCCAGATGGTCTCTACATCACTTTACCCCTTTTTCATTTTCCATTTGTGTTTTTCTGCATACAAGTTTCTTGGTTTAAAAAAACAACAACTTATGTTAATGAAACACTGAGGTTGCAAATTTAAATGTATTTAAATGAAAGAATGAAGATGCAAAAATTTAGATACTTATAGCCATTCTAGTTTTTCAATATTGTGGATATCAAATGTTTGCTTACTTGTTATACTCTTTAAATAGACGCTTTAATACAGGGTGTATGGGTAAATTAATTTGCTGCAAAAGTCTTACCTTCCCCCCCCCCCCCCCCCCCCACATTTTGTTGATTTGCAACCTTAATGTTATCTTAGGTATTTTTTGTATTTAATTCGTTGTTTAATTATTAGTGAAGAGGTATTGAGTTATTGAGTGTTTTAAGAATGCAGGATACTTGATCCTGATAAACTTCAGCATGTATACATGTAATTTCAGAAAGCTAATTATAACTACAGATTTTGAAATAATGTCTCAAAATCCTAATAAAAACAATGCAGAATAAGCCATGTTATAAAATTATTTGTACAAAGAGGAAAGATGATCCAACAAAATGGTTCAAGAATCAATAAACCACCAATTTAGTTGATATTTTTACTGCTTCATCTCTAATGAGATCCAGCAGAAGAGTGGAAAAAAAGCATAATTTTATAATGTGTTGTGTAGCATGTGACTTTCATATAAGCAATTACTTCTGAAAGTATTTCATATGAATAGGAACCACTGTCAGGAGTGTTACCTGATCTATTTTTTATGCATTAGTTAGTTGATCACTTAAGAATTCACAATTAACACTCTGAGGTTTAGGTTCTGGTCCCAGTATCAGGCCCAGTATCATTAGAATTACTGTTCAGTTAGGAACCCATAACGTACACGGTTGCAATACTCACACTTAAGAAAAGCCTTTTGAATTTGCAATAGTTGAATTAACACAATAATAAAGTCACAAACACTCCAGTCCATATACTCATGCCATCCCTGGCAAAAGGACCCAGAGTGTTAGTCGTCATCCTCATCACCACCAGTGGTCATCATCCTGGCTTCTCCCAAGAATTACATCTCCCAGGGCACACAGGCTAGGATATAACTATGCCCAATACATACTCAGTTGGGGTTTCACCCCTTTTCCTTGTATGTATTTCCTTACCCTACTAATGATAGGATGCCCTTCTCCCATAGGTTACTAGTTCATTTACTTCAAGCTTATTACAATATATGCCAGTTAGTTACCATGGTGCTTTGTGATCGGACATCTGCTGATGTTCCTAACTTGAAATATCCCAAGCAGATATAAACTAGCACCTTGTGGTTACCTGTCAGCAGTTTAGTCCTTACAACATTCTGTCTTGTGATAACTTATGATCTAGATCACTCCTGATTATGCAAAAACTTCTTGCGCTTTATGCCTTGTTTATCTAACTTTATTGTCATTATGGGCCTTGTAGGCACATTACGCTACTTCCTTAACTTATACCTGTGCCTTACCTAGCAAATACCTATGCCTATAGGCTACAGGGGCAAACTATTTAGAATCTGGCCAGTATAACATAGAAGCTTGTAGGATACGCCATAACAAACCACCATATTGGCTGCCTTCTCCCAAACCCCTCCAACTGCTCCTGATCAGCAGGAGTAAAAATGTCTGCTTCTAATTGATTGCTTTTGCCGCCATTTAAAGCAACAGGTAGCAGTAGCCAGCAATCCTGAGAATCAATAAGAGGAGTAAATGATAAAATAAAAATAAAGAGAAAATAATAAACTAAAAATAAGATTAAAAAGGGAACAGTCCACTGGAACCAAAACACAAGGGGGTTCTGTGCAGTAACTAAAGGGGAACCCCAGTATGGAAAACAGGAGAAACTATTGCTAGGACCTTGAGACCCACCTTTAATGTTGCAGCTAGAGAGCCACCCGGTTTATACATCCAAGGGATTGTATTAACCCTTTTTGCCACAGCATCACACTGGGAGAACATGTTGAATTGCTTGTCCTCTATGATCCCTAAATCCTTCTCAGAGTCACTGCTTTCCAGGACACAGTCCCCTCTTCTGTAGGTATGACTTGCATTCCTTGTTCCTCGATGCGTAACTTTACATTTGTCTGTATGAAAACACATTTTGTTTGAACGGGCTGACACAACTCAAAGATCCAGATCGCTCTGTATGGTTGCCCTGTCCTCATAATTATTGATCAGTCAGCCAATCTTTGTATCATCCACAAATGTTGTTAGCAGTGATTTTATATTTCCAGCTCTTTAAAGGAAATATTGAATAGCATTGGGCCTACTACCAATCGCTGTAGAACTCCACTATAAACGCCCTCAAATTCAATGATGATTCCCCATTGAAAACTACATTTTGAGGTCTGTTAACCAGTTTGTACTTCATTTAATGTGTAATTTATTGATCTATAGTGCTAATTTTTTAATCAGAATGTCATGCAGTCCTAAAACAAAAGCCTTACAAAAGTCTAAGTATATTACATCTGTGTAGTTACTTTACAACCAAACTTGTAATCTCATTAAAGAATTAAATCAGATTTGTTGCTTTCTTCCCACTAGCTATAGTAAAAACCCAGTCTTGTGTTACTGTGACTTGTGGGTGGTGGTATAGTGTTTGTGCGTTCACTGGGAGTCAAATGAGAAGAGTTTTAATGAACTTTTCTCTCTTCAGAGATGTGAGGAAGCAGTGGAATAAGAGAAATTTTGTAGTGTGATATGGGATTCAGAGTAGGAAGAAGAGTATAATATATAACAGTGGTCCTCAAATGTTTTATATCGTGCCCCCGCTTACCTGTAATGGAATCTGTCTGCCTCCCGGGAGTGGGGCCATCGGAGCTGGGGTCGGGAGCGGAGCCAGAGCTGGGAACGGAACTGCGGCTGAGGGTGAGGCTCGGGCTGGAGCAGAGCAGGGGGCAGAGTGGGGCTGGATGATACTCCCTCCCCACCCTGTGTGGGGATTGGCCCAGGCCCCTCTGTGTCGCCCTAGGGGGTACGCCCCACAGTTTGGGGACCACTGCTATATAAGATGTTTGTTTAGCAGTGTTCACAGCTCCCCGTGAAAATGATCAGTGGCATCACTCAGTTGACTTAATAATGCATTTATCCTTAATTATTCTGTTTTACTATGGCGTTGCCTGAGGGAGAAATTATCAAAAGTATGCAGAGGATGTTTGATGAATGACTTCTAGGAGGCAGCGTAGTGCAGTAGTTAGACTCTGTGACTAGGAGTTGGGAGACCTGGGTTTTGGTTTCAGCTTGGCCACTGGCTCACAGTGTGGTCTTGGACAAGTAACTTTACCCTTCTGTACCCCAGTGTCCTTTGTAGTTTCCTCTTTCAGATCTGTGTAAGATGCTATCTAAGAGCTAAGTATTAGTATTAATAAATTACAATGAATGGGAGAACTGGTTCTTTTAAAATAAGACCTCCCCCAACTTTCACCCTTCCTCTGAACGAAACCTTTTATTTTATTTTATTTTATTTTATTTTTGAGCTTTGGGAAATCTTCCCTATTACCCATCTGCCTTTCTTCACACTGTTCACTTTCTTAATTTTCTTTTCACTTCCTCATCAGTACACACACACACACTCTCTCTCCCTCTCTCCACTTCTCTTTCTCCAGTTTTTATTTCTTTGTAAATCTCCCCTCTCTGTTTTACAAGTTCTGTTTCATTAATTAATGTTTGTAACCTTGTTAGGCTCTGTCTCCATCGCTATGTTCCTTACCAATATATTATTTATGAATCTGAAATTAGCCTCTAATTCCCATCAAACTCTTATGCTGAGTCCACCACCAAAACAGAGGTGTCAATAGGAAGGGATAGCTATTGCTTTGATGTGAAATTTTAGGTGTGCCTTTTGATCCCCAGCTCTTGTGTTATTTTGCAGCAGTCCTTGTGTTTCACAAGGTTATTTTGGTTGCTAAAGTGTTGGTGGTGATTTCACATCATGTTGCATTGGCCCAAAGCTATTTAAGGCAGAAGTTTAAAGTTATGGATAACATTAGTTAAAGCAGTAGGTCAGTGGATTAAACTGTTATATTTATCCTCTGAATATGGAAAACTTGACTGGATTCCCCAGTCTTGTCTTTTCATTCAAAGAAGACTGTCTGTAACTTTCAAAAAAAGAAAAGGAGTACTTGTGGCACCTTAGAGACTAACCAATTTATTTGAGCATGAGCTTTCGTGAGCTACAGCTAAAGTGAGCTGTAGCTCATGAAAGCTCATGCTCAAATAAATTGGTTAGTCTCTAAGGTGCCACAAGTCCTCCTTTTCTTTTTGCGAATACAGACTAACACGACTGTTACTCTGAAACCTGTAACTTTCAACATTCCTTTTACTGTGATGGCAGTTGTGTGTGTGTGTGACTCCTTACTTCCTCACAATCCACTGCTGGATCACACGGTAAATTAGTTGAAGTCATAACCCCAAACCCATAATGCAATAGAAATGACTATAACATTTATAACAATAAAAATTGCCCTTATAGCTTCACAGGAGGCCGAAGTAGGAGCGGAAAATGGACTGAGCAGGGGTGAAATGCTTGTTTAAATACACACATCACTTTTCCAGTGTCACAAGCAATAGTCCATTCAAAAATGGAAAAATGAAGTTTTAAGAGATTAGGCTGACCAGATAGCAAGTGTCAAAAATCGGGACAGGAGGTGGGGGGTAATAGGTGCCTATGTGAGAAAAAGACTTAAAAATCAGGACTGTCCCTATAAAATCGGGACGTCTGGTCACCCTATAAGAGGTGGTCTGTTAATGCATGGTGAGGATACAGTGCTGAAGGAGTGGGGTTGAACTGGCCCATGAAGAGCTTTGTGGGTAGTGTAGTTCTTGTTGAGGGATTGTTCCATTTGTATTCCTATGCATTTTTACTGCAGAACTGGCAGAAATTCACGTATTAGGAATCTTCAGAGACTTATAGATGAGATAATAAGAGAAGCTGCCACAGGGACTATTTTTAGGCTGCTGCTGGTTACATTAGAAAGAGGGTTGCCTACTAATGGTTATTTGCACTGAAAAATACTGTACAAATACTTCCAGTTGGCCATATAGGACAGGAGGTGGTCACCTAGAAACGGTAGTTCGTATATTTTGGGATTGAATCAGAAACCATTTTAATACTTATATTTTCCTTTTTATCCTACCACTTTATTTAATTTTAGCTTTTCCACCTTCATGTCAGATGCATGGGAGTCCACCCCACCTCTGTTCCTTCTTCTTCTTCTGGAGGGAGCACTGCTTATTTTTCTCAGTCTCATTTTTATTTTCTACTTTCTTTTCCTCCACCATCTCTCAGTCTTGTCTTTGCTATTCTTCATTCCCTCTACGTGCTGCTTTGTTCTACATCCTAAGGTCTCTCCCTTTCAGAGTGGGTCAGAAATTTTTTGCTGGAAAATGCTGGTTCACTGAAGCCGAAACTGTTCACAGGGATAAGTCCATTCCAGTTAATTTCACATACTGAAAAAAATTCAAAATATTTTCAAATGAAAAGTTCCTTTTTTGGGGAAAAAGAGCTTTTTGTTGTGAAATTTAAGTTGATTTGTAGTAAAAACTAAAAAATCAAAATTGAAACAAAACAGTTCAAAATTATTGACATGAAATCTTTTTTTTTTTATCTGACCTGATTTGATTTGATTTATTTTTCCTGTTTGGTTTAAATTTTTTTTAAAGATTTTGACTTTTTGACCTGATTTGGGATGGGAAAATTTTTTGAAATCATGAAAAATCTTGCAGGATGAGAAAAATGTTCCCTGCCCAGATCTACTCCCTGTCTCATAGTCTAGCCTAAGAACCTTTCTAGTTTTACAGTTTTATCTCTCAACAAAAGTGCCCCAGTCTTATCAAGTTTTGCATCCAGACACCACCCTGTGATGATATTCCTATCCCAGCCATGAAAGCAATATGAACTGTGAGTACATGTGCTTGACTACAGGTGGGGAAAAGACATAATTTGGAGGCTCACAAAAATATTAAGCCTAAAATGTAGTAGAACTGATTTAATTGGAGAGGGATTTATTTTCTGGAGCAGCACTCTGCTGTGGTAGAATATATTGGAGTAGCAGCCGCAAACTGTTCCACCTTAACTTCTTCATTGAGGAAGATATAGAACACAAAGAAGTGTTAGTCAGCTTGCTATAACTAATGTAAACTACTGGTGCTTTGTTCTATCTGATAATCTTTTGAAGCCTTTGTTTACAAAGGAACAATTGCAGGTGTCATTCTACTCTTTTTTAATCAATGACCTTACCCCTGGTATAGTTCAAGGTACTTTTGATATTTAGTCCTTCTAACTCTTTTCAAAGAGTATCCTTCATATCTTCCGGACAGTTGGTCGATCAATCACAAATATTTTCCTGCATTACTACTAGAATATTCTTTTGAGCAATTTCAAGACTCAGTCAGTTTGACAGTTGAATCTGTGACATCTCAGTCCTACAGCACTCAGTCCTAATTACTATATTATGTTTGTCAAGGAAAAGGAAATAGATTAAGATCAAAACTACTTGTTTCCATAGTTCATGTCATAATATATAGTATATGAAAAGAAGACTGTGGTTTGTGGTATCTAAGCTATTTGCAATATAGAAGTGTTTGAACTTCTAAAAAATTTCTCAAGAGAATACTCAAATTTGTGTTTGAAATCTTTCATATACTTTGTTTGAAACATTTCCCCAAATAATTAAAGTTTCAAAAGAACAGCACAGAGTGATAAGTAAACAAGTAGAAATTTTGCTTGGATTCAAAGACCATATTCAAGTTGGATAAATGAGCAGTACAATAATTCCACTGATGTCTGCCAAATTTATTATTCTAAATAGGATTAAAATAATACTTTGCATTTATATCTATCTCTCCTTTTATCCATGGATCTCAAAACACATTACATGTAAATTAATTAATAGAGCTGCTCAGAAATTTTCAGATGAAACATGTTCCTGTGGGAAAATGCTGTTTTGTCGAAATTGAAACTTTCCACAGGCCCATGGTGCTTTCAGTTAAATTATGTTTTGAAAAAAAATTGAAATGAAGAATTTTAATAATGTCAAAATGTTCTAATACTTTTTGAATGGAACATTTTGATTTTTCATTCTGAAACAACTTTTTGTTTTGGACTGTCTTTTATATTATAAATGATTTTTTCTTAATGTTTCTAAAAGTTTTGTGGGACATTTTGAAATAGTTTTCATTCAGATTTTCAATTGCGTGTGTGTGGGGGGGTGAGAAAACCTGGATTTGTGCTGGAAATGGCCCACCTTGATTATCATGCACATTGTACGGGGAGTGGTCACTTCGGATGAGCTATTACCAGCAGGAGAGTGAGTTTGTGTGTGTATGGGGTGGGGGAATGAGAAAACCTGGATTTGTGCTGGAAATGGCCCACTTTGATTTTCATGCAGGTTGTAAGGAGTGTGGTCACTTTGGATAGGCTATTACCAGCAGGAGAGTGAGTTTGTGTGTGTGGTTTTTGGAGGGGGGTGAGGGGGTGAGAGAACCTGGATTTCTGCAGGAAATGGCCCACCTTGATTATCATACACATTGTGAAGACAGTATTCACTTTGGATGGGCTATTACCAGCAAGAGAGTGAGTTTGTCTGTGGGGGGGCGGAGGGTGAGAAAACCTGGATTTGTGCTGGAAATGGCCCAACTTGATGATCACTTTAGATAAGCTATTACCAGCAGGAGAGTGGGGTGGGAGGAGGTATTGTTTCATGGTGTCTGTGTATATAATGTCTTCTGCAATTTCCACAGTATGCATCCGATGAAGTGAGCTGTAGCTCACGAAAGCTCATGCTCAAATAAATTGGTTAGTCTCTAAGGTGCCACAAGTCCTCCTTTTCTTTTTGCGAATACAGACTAACACGGCTGTTACTCTGAAACCTAAATTTCCTGTGAAATAGAAATTGAAGTTCCTCAAAGTGCTATTAATTAAATCTTTCAACACTTGTGTTAGGAAGATACATTTTTATACTCATTAGTCAGATTGGGAAATTGAGGAGCAACCTTCAAAGCATATAACAAGGCAGTGATTGAGCTAGAAATAGAGCCTAGTGCTTGCTCCTATTTCTCTGCTCTAAACTCTCAAGGACACTCCGTCTACCTCTTGGTTTCTGAAAGGAATCCAGATGTTTAAACTGATACACTGAATACTCATAACACATTTCAACTACATTAGAGCTGGAAAGACCATAGATAGCTATCTGTCCCTATCTTCACTTCACACTACATTCATTTTGATGTTAACATAATTGTATTCATTACAGTGCTAGTAGTCATACTGTCTGAGATGGAGGGAGACGTTCTTCTGTAAGCAAGGCTTTATAAACAGGGAGGCTTCAGGGGTGTCTCATAAAGCTTGATGCTTTGAGTATTGACCAAGGGATTACAGAAGATGCTTTGTAGACTGTTCTGTTTAAATACTGCTGTCTTTAACAGTCCTGTATTTATTTGGAATTGCATTAGCATTTGGTACATCTAAAAAGTGGATAAAGTTTAAGATGCCAGTTGTGGCTCCAGGGTTAAGGATGAGATGAGTTTTGCACTTAAAACAAGGATTTTATTTCATTATATATGAAAAATACATAGGCAGTCACCATCTTTGGGAACAATGAGAGATGGTGTAGATTTTGAAAGAGGGCAATTGTTTGAGTTTCTCTGAAGGAGAAGGTTTCACACAGCAACCTCTGCTTCAAACTTTCAGTAATGAAGTATAATGGAAAAATAGCTACTAATTCTAAATATTTCTTTTCAAAAGATATCCATTGCACTACCTCTGCTCAACAGGACGGAGGGGGGAAAGTAGTGAATGTAGGTATCTGCAAGCGCATAGGAATATGAAAGTGTAGAAGGGAGTGGGAAATCTGTGTGTGTGTGCCGATTTGTACATGGGAATGTAAGTGGTGGAGGAAGGAGGAAAAAACGGTGATATGTGCAGGGGATTGTGGAGGACAGCGCAAGGTGGAATTTGGGAGTGTGTACAGGGAGATGGAAAAAGATGCAAGAAGCATGGGGAATTTGGGGGACAGGAGGGAAGGGGGAAAGTAGGGTGTACTACTTTGAGGAAAAAAAGCAGCTGAAAACCCAGTTTAACTGACCAGTATGCTCTGATGACTCTGTGCTGTATCAGAATGGGGTAAAGCAAAAAGCTTGATTCTTCATATCATTAGAGATATCCCATGGGTACAGTCTTTTTGAATTTGTTGTTTGTGTTTCTGTATGAAATTTTCAATATAAGACCCTAAATTAAGATGTAGTTAAGGTTGAAAATACATATCAGTAATCTAGGGTACAGTTAATTACAACAATGTTGCAATTATCCCCAAACCAAGCAGGAAATTCAGAGTTAAGTTTAATTTGAAAAGAAATCCAAGCAGGCTATGGAAATGTACAATTAAAGCATTCAAACAACTTTGACTCTGACCTGTAGTGACTTCATGAGAGAGAAAAGAAATCTAATGTGTTTTTAAAAATCTATAGTGCCAGATTGAATTAACTAACACAAAACCCCTTAATCATAATCATAAAGTTATTGTACGATGATACTAAAATGCCATACACACACACACCCTGCTCCCCTTATTGATTGTTCTGCATTTATTCTAAGATGCAGGGTTATATATTTAGATATAGTTTGTGGTAAGCAAAGATGTATATAAGGAACCTAACATATGAAATAGGAAAAGTTAGCAATAAAGCTCAAGGGATTACTGCAAGAAGGGAAGCAGGTTGTGTGTGCCTGGCACTTTGTGGACATTTAAGAACAACAAAGTCCTTATCCTCTGGAATTGAATGTCTGAGGAGCCTTTTTGCAGTGTCTTTTGCATCCCTACTCAGGCATTCCCCTTCCAGCCTGTCTCTACATTGGTATCACTGCTGAAAATCTTAGCTGTTCAATTCAAATCCTGGTGTCTGTGGGATAGTAACACAAGTTAGTTTGCCACATCACCAAATGGATATTCAAACATAATTTTCAAAATGAAAATGACCATTATTACTGGTTCTTTAATTAACTAATAATGCCTCGTGTATATAAATTGTTTTCTCCACTTCCCATTATATTTGGAAGGAAGTTCACTCAGTCATCCAGTCAAGTAGCACTGCCATCACTGTAGTGTCTAAGAATCTCAAAATAGATGTTTTTCATCTCTTTCTCGCTCTTCCTTTCAACTCAATAGGAGAAATAGCTTGATTAGCATAATGGGATTTTTGTTTGTGTGTTTAATACCATGTGTGGTTGTACTGAGTGTAGGTAACTATAGGAAAACCAAGCTGAAGAGCTGAATTTTGCATTTTGTTCTTAAAGTGATGAATCCTGTGGTCATTCTCATCTCCTATGGCAGTGAGCTCCATAGTTTAAGGCCAGCTCCTGTGAATCATCTGTCAGCAGTGTCATTGTTCCAGTGGAATATTGCCATGTAAGAGGTTATGGTTATAATGGGAGAGTCCATCTTTCTGGTAGTTAGGGTTAATCCTATGGTGGGCTTTGAATGGCAGGGCAGAGACCTTGAATTAGATTTTGTATTCAATCTGGAAGCAGTGCAGAGAGCTGAGCATTGGAGTGATGTGGTCACAGAAGTCTCTGCTGCTAAGCACATGCACTGGTGCATTTTGTATCAACTGCAGCCTGCTTTCTTGTTTGCTGAACTGAATAACAATAATGAGAAATGTTTGTCAGAAGAGAATATATATTAAATAATACAATCTTTGGGTCTCTTGCCATGTTTTCTGACATTTGGGCCATCTGCTTGTATCCAAAACACCGAAGAGAGATTTATAATTTATTAAAAGAAAGTGATCAATTTATAAATTCAGCTTGCTGAGTACTGTAATTTGAAATACAATGAAGCCTTTAAGTAAGGGCCAGGCTCTGTGTAAAGCTGTCTTGTGGCTGCTAAACTTTCACATTATACTGAAGTCGGATATAAACACCCCTTTTATAACTTGTATGTCACTATAATACACAGATGTCTTGGCTCTGAAAGCACATTTATGAAGCGAGTGCAGTGCTGGAATTTAGCCAGAGCTGAGACTCAGTAGTTTAAGGAGGAGTCCCAGTACTTCTCAGGATGGGAGGTCAACTAAATGCTAGTGAGCCTCCCTAATTCTGGCAGCAGAATTCCAACCCTGAAAGTGTGTGCTATAGATATATTGGCTACTTTCGCAAAAAATAATTTGTGAAAAGTCTGGTTTGTACTATAATACAGCTTTGGATGCCTCCTTGAAAATAGCTTCTTGGGCTTAGTGTAGGCTTGATCACTTATTCAGCATACTGAGAATATTTAACAATATTGTCTTAATTTTACAGGCTTTATCAATCCACCAAAAATATAATACACATGAATATAGATAGCCAATCAGTATATAGATTTTTCCATTGCTTATTTTGATAAGAATGCCTCTTTTATAGAGCAGATTGAACACACACACATTATAATATATGTTAAAAAAATTAAAATGTGACTTATAAAGGTGACACTGCAGGGGATCACTGCCAAAGTACACAATTTAGTTTGATTTACATAGCAGCTTTTGTATACAGGGTATTTTCAGGTACTTCACAAATGTGTGAATTAAGTATTCTTAATTAAGTAAGCTGCTAATATGCCTAACTAAACAAATAGAACACCCAGTGTCTGCAGAAGCTCAGCCTTCGATAGTAGAACCTCTTTTGTTGAGAGACAAAAGGTATTGTGGGGTTTAACAGAAATGTGATGTGATTATTCATTTTTCTATAGTTCAGATTGTAATTTTGTCTGTTACTTGAGATTGGGGTAGGAATTGTAGGTATTGTTACCCCATTTATTTCACAGATGGGAAGACTGAGGCATAGAGATTAAGTGCCAAGACCACCCTGTGGGTCAGTGGCTGAGCCTGAAGTAGAGTATAGGAATTCCTGACTTCCATTTGAAAGCTCATTCCAGAGTAACCTCAGTAACAATGCCTAATAAGTGTGATTCTAATATTAATGTTACAAACATATGTCTGTATTCCAACATTGTATATATTGGTCAGATCTCTGGCCCTAAGTGGTTGCTTTGTGCTGCTCCAGTAGTGCAAAGATGATGAATAGTTGATGGATCTGGACCTCTGAGGTGTCAGCCCCCTAAGATTTTCTGAGGGAAGTGTAGAGTCATTCTCTGTTTTGGACCCCATCATAGGTGCATGGCCATAGCATCTTTATGCCCTCATGACATCAGGCTGCCTGAATAGCCCCCAGGGAGCTGTGGGTAGCTGGTAGTATGTGGCTACCTTCATTTATGCTGAGATTTGAGCTGGTTCCAAGATCTATGAATCTGAAAAGTATCTTAAAATCCCATTTGGTCCCAGCCCCTAATCCTGTGTCAATTGCAGCTCAGCCAAAGTAGAGGATCTTACTCCTTGTTCTTTATTTATTCCAAAGTGTATGTGTGATCTCACAAATGTATAATGTAATAAAATGATTCTTCAGATTTCTTACATTTGACACTATTTATAAGTATTGTACATTTAAAAAAGAAGTAACATGTATAGTTTTTGGCTGAGAAGCTAGTGGTTGGTGGTTTATTGTTTGTATCATTTTTGTTGTAGCAGAAAAATACAATCAGGGTCGGATTAAAGCATAAACTAAGCAAGCTACAGTTTAGGGCCTCGCAATATGAGGGGCTTCTAAAAAAGAAAAAACGGACTCCATTTTAAATTTTATCTAAATCGGTTGATAAATAAAGGAGATATAGTAAAAAGAAGATTCTCTCTAAATATAGACATTTTTGTTCAAATATGGCAAAAATATACACATCTGGCTACACAAATACCCTTACCCTTCACTAATTATTCATTATTGACAGGCAGGAGGCCAGGGCTCAGAAAAAAAACGATAATTGCACTTGTAAAATTAGTATTTCTACGAGTAAGTCTGCTGTCAGTCTCCTAAAGCAGCGTTTTGTTGGCCAGCTGCTACTGGTAAAATTCTGACTGTGCCTTCATAACTTCTTAAAATAAATAAATAAATCTCACTGTCAATAAAATCGGGAAAAATGTGAGGTCGGAGACAGCAGTGTCATGAAGCAATCCTGCCAAGCTCATAGTAGTATGGGACTTGTCCTAGGATTGGCATCATGTACAGCGTTCCCCTTGGCTGGTAATAGCCGGAAAGCAGCCATCTTTTGTTTATGGTTCTGCATGCTCAGTTGTATAATGCTTTCACTCCTGTTCTTTGTTTTCTCAAGTATTAATATGTTCTTTCTTTCTTTTGATCTGTACATACATACAATTGTGTATTTTAGTGCGCACGCCGCTTCCTTCTTCATGTGCTATCCGTGGTTCACATGATTGAGTTTTCAGGTAATCGTTTTATGGACTTGGGTCGAGTGGATCTTGAGGAGGATAAATTTGTGTTGGCTTCCCTCCATCAGTGTCGGGAACCTTCACAGTAAATATCAGTGTGTGCTGATGAAAGGATAAATAGAGGGTTTTGAAAGAAGTGAAGGGGTGGGTGTGTGTGTAAAAATATTCTGAGTACTTGGTGAGCAAGTTATTTCAAACTATGTGCATATATGATTTATAGGCTATTAAAGCCTATAATAATTATATTTGCTTGAATATAGGCTTATTCTTCTTCAAGTGCTTGCTCATGTCCATTCCATGTTAGGTGTGTGTGCTTGCTACATGCATCAGTGCCAGAAGTTTTTCTCTCAGTGGTAACCATAGGGGACCGGCTCTGGAGTGGCGCGCACATGCCGCGGTATAGGGGGTGCTGCAGGCTCCCCCCACCCTCAGTTCCTTCTTGCTGCTAGTGACAGTACCGAAATGTCTGCTGCTTTGGCTAGCTTTTTTGCTTCCTTCATTGTTACAAACTTTTCTTGTAAAATAGTTAATAATTATCCCTTAGTGTCTTAGTGTATTTTACTTGGTTAGTCCCAAACGGGACTCAGCCTAGGGACGGGGCATGCCCCAGTCCCCAGGCTTTAAGCCTGCAATCGCTGCAAAAAAACCCGATGCCCATCTGCAATCCGCATAAGAGTTGTTAAAGACATCTGGGCGATTTGCATATAAGCGACAAGTGCCATATCTGCATGTCCTTCAAACCTTGAACTAAGGAGGAGCGAGACATCCATCTCAAAGCGCTTCTAATGGAGTTGGCTCTCACTCTGGCACCGGAGCAGTCGAGGTCTGACTCTGCCCCGAGCACCGCAGCGTCTGTGCGGAGCACACCACTGGTGCATTCAACAGACCGGCGCCAATCCCCCTCCTCGGCATCTGCCAAGTGGCAAAAGAAGACCAGGAGAGGAAGATCTCCTACATCCCTAAGGGGCAGGAGGGGAGCCAAGGCCCGAGGAGGGCGGCTCGGTACCTCCAACCAGGAGTCGGGCCCCAGCTCAGGTCGAGTGGTCTAGCCCTTTCCGACCCATGCCTGCCACGCCGGACAGTGACACAGGCCTTCGTCATTAGAGGTCCTGTCGACGCCCAAGGCCCTGCAGGCAGTGCAGGATATCCTGGTGCTACCGGTGCCATCCACACCAGCTACGGTGCTACCCTTATCCAAGGGTAAAACCGCCTTGGGACCTTTTTGTAAGTCCCTGTCTCAGTGTTACCACTCCTCCTCTCAAGAGACGTCCCACCAGCGCTCGCAACAACCCAGGTATGTCTATGTTTGCTGGATCACATGGCAGCATGTACGTCTGTTGTCTGCCATGCAAGGCTCAGGATGCAACCCTTGCACCAGTGGCTGGTGACAGTCTATTCCTAGTCCAGAGATCACCCGGACAAAGTTGTTACCATTCCACTGGTGATACTTACCTTCCTGCAATGGTGGACCGACCCCAAGACTGCCCTGGAAGGAGTTCTGTTCGACAGCCCGCGCCACTTGTCCAAAGCATCCGATATCAGTTTGACCATCGGCTGGGGAGCGCATCTAGGCGAGCTACAGATCCAAGGGACATGGTCCCTGGAGGAGATGACCTTGCACATAAATGTCAAGGAGCTCAGGGCGGTACATTTGGCCTGCGAAGTCTTCCAGCACATCTGTCAGGCAAGGTGGTGAGAGGGTTGATGGACAACGGCCTTGGTGTTCTACATCAACAGGCAAGGGGAAGCGCGCTCATCTTCTCTCTGTCAAGAGGCTTTCTGGTTGTGGGATTTCTGCATCAAGCACAAGATCCACCTGGAGGCCTGTCACTTCCCTGGCATCAGGAACACGCTGGCAGATGGCCTCAACAGGTCCTTTTTCTCTCACCACGAGCGGTTGCTCCATCCGGAGGTGTCCTGATCGCTTTCCCAGAGGTGGCAAACTCCCCGAGTGGACCTGTTTGCCACCAGACAGAACAGGAAATGTCATCAGTTCTGTTCCCTGCAGGGCCTTGGCAAGGACTCCCCCTCAGACGCCTTTTCCTTCCGTGGTCAGGGGGCCTGATGTACGCCTTCCTGCTGATCCCACTCATCGGCAGAGTCCTGTCAAAGATCAAGAGAGACAAGGCCCAAGTCATCATGACCACCCTGTCATGAGCACGCCAGCATTGGTTTGGCACGCTGATGGATCTGGCGGCAACCTCTCCCTGGCCCCTTCCTGACCGACTGGATCTGATTTCGCAAGATCATGGGCGCTGCCTGCACCCCAGCCATGCCTCCCTCTAGCTCATGGTGTGGATGCTGTGTGGTTGAACCAAGAGGAGTGAGCCTGCTCTAACGAGGTCCAGAAAGTCCTCCTGGAAAGCAGCACGCCTTCCACCAGAGCAACTTACCTGGCCAAGTGGACGAGGTTCTCCCACTGGACGTCTGAGCATAGCATCTCTCTGTTGCACTCCTCCTTAAATCTATCTTAGACTGCTTGCTTCATCTTAAGAACCAGGGGCTGGTCCTCTCTTCCATCAGGGTGTACTTTGCGGCCATCTCTGCTTTTCACCTGCTATTCCAAGATCAGACGGTGTTCTTGCACGACATGTCACTCAGATTCCTGAGAGGCCTCAAGAGATTCTTCCTGCAGGGCCAGGCTCCTGTCCCACGACCTTAACTTGGTTCTTTCTAGGCTCACAGCCTAGAGCCTATGGCCTCCTATTCCCTTTCCCACCTGTCATGAAAGATTGCTTTCCTTGTGGCGGTAACATTGGCGAGACAAGTGTCAGAGATTAAAGCCCTGACATCGGAACTGCTGTATATGGTGTTGGACAAGGACAAGGTTCAGCTGGGATCCCATCTGGCCTTTCTGCCAAAGGTGGTGTCTTCCGTCCGTGTCAGCCAAGGCATCTTCCTCGTGGTGTTTTGTCCCAAGCTGTGCACCACTAATGAGGAAAGGAGGCTACACACCCTGGACATCAGACGTGCCCTGGCATTTTATCTGGAGCGGACCAAGCCTTTCCGCAGGTTGACCCAGCTCTTCATCGCGACAGCAGACAGGATGAAGGGCTTTCCGGTGTCCTCGCAGAGGATTTCCACCTGGATCACCTCCTGCATCCGGACCTGTTACGAGCTAGCACAGGTCTCACCGCTGCCGATCGTGAGGGCCCATTCAACCAGAGCTCAGGCATCCTCAGCGGCCTTCCTGGCACACATTCCCACTCAGAGATTTGCAGAGCCATGATGTGGTCTTCAATTCACACGTTCACGGAGCATTACACCATCACTCAGCAGGCCAAGGATGATGCTGGGTTCGGCAGAGTTGTGTTGCAATCTACACATCCATGAGCTCCAACCAGCCTCCATTGGTACTGCTTGGGAGTCACCTAATATGGAATGAAAATGAGCGAGCGCTCAAAGAAGAAAAAACAGTTACCTGTTCCGTAACTGGTGTTCTTTGAGATGTGTTGCTCATGTCCATTCCATGACCCACCTTCCTTCCACTGTCTGGGTTTTTCGACAAGAAGGAACTGAGGGTGGGGGGAGCCAGTGGCGCCCCCTATACCATGGCATGTGCGCACCACTCCAGAGGGTGCCAGAGCTGGTCCCCTACAGATACCACTGCGGGAAAAAATTCCCACACTGGTGCATGTGGCAAGCACACACACCTAACATGGAATAGACATGAGCAACACATCTCGAAGAACAACAGTTACAGAACAGGTAACTGTCTTTTTTTTTTTTTTTTTTTTTTTTTCCCCCCTCACTTTCTCAATGCCTGTCTAGGGATTACCAGTCTTTTTTCTGGTAAATTCTTTCTTTCTCTTTTGCACATATAGCTTGTTGTCACTCTGTGTGTCCGAGGTGTTTACTCGAGTTTAATTAATGGACCTGGGGGAGACAGAGGATAGAGAAGCAAATGCAAAGAGAGTTGTCTGCCTAGAAAATGCTGCAAAAAAAGCTGTCTGCCCTAAGTATTCTGTGCATCAAAACTGACAAACTCTGTAACTTAACATTTGAGGATATCGTCAATGACTTTGCTTACCAAAAATCACGAAAGAAAATGTTTTAAATTTCAGTGTGAAAATTAATGTGATGTGCAAACAGACATACTGCAGGTTGTACCTCTTCCATTAAGTAAGATGGTCTGTGTAACTGTAACTGCTTTTGTGTTGCTGTAGATATAAAGTTTTCATATCTACAAATTAAGGAATCATAGACGAAAATATGTTAATTTGAAACTGTTTTATAATGCAAACAGGCATATTGCAAGACATGTTTTGGTTAGATACTTACTCTATTTTTACAACTTTGCCTTTGTATATATGCAAATATAAAGCTTTCGTGTTTATATATTCAGTTTCCTTTCTGTGAAAATAATAAATTAATTTTTTAAGGTTTGGGGCCTCTGACACTTTTGACATAGCTTAGGGCCTCAGAATGTCATAATCCGCCCTGAATGCAATTAAAGTATTTGTCCTAATTTTACAGCTCAGTGTGCTAATATGTCTGTTTAAAACCATTTTTGCAACGATTCAAGAAATATGTGTATATTTTACACATAAAGATAACCAAATGATTGGGCCTCAGGCTGTAGTAATAACTCACAATCAAGCTGCAGCAGTAAGCCAAAAAAATCATGAATGCAAGACTCAAGGATTACTGTAATACCAATTTATCTTTTGTAAACAATTCTTGTCCATTTGGAGATACTACAGTTTAGTTTGAGATGTCAGAAAATACATAGAGAGGAGTGGTATGGAACTGATTTTTGGTAGTGTTCTTTTTTCTGCTTGGTCTTCTTAACCTGTAACTTCCTAATATGTAACTTTTGCTTTCAGGTAGAAATGATTGTTTTAATTTTCTATGGCTTTGCTTTTTATAAAAACTTTTGAGGGGCAAATTCATATCATAATGAAAATGTTTTTCATTGACAAGTGGGGAAAAAGAGCCTATACAAATTATTTTAATAGATAACTGCATCTGTGCACTGGGGGAGAGGGCAAACCTTAAAGAAGAGAGAGGGTCCCATTCATTCAAAGAATAAATAAAATGATGGCCATCAATTGGGTCTTCTTAAAATAATTCAAGCAACATTTTGAGAATAATATTCTCTTTCTTAGAGGGCTTTCCTATATTAATTTCCATTAGTTTAAAAATACAATTATAATTTAATAACTGGCACTTTTTCTTGTGCTTTGTGCTTACAAAGCAGAAGGTAAATGTGAAGGGTTTTTATGTCAGAAAGTACCTGGCAGGCTCCAGGGTGAAGCAGATTCTCAGAGATTCTTGGTTGATATTGGATGTAAGCTGCAAGGAAGAAAAGCATAAATGCTTTATGGCAGGTTTGCATTTATATGTTTCAACTAATTGAACAGGCCTAGCAAAGAAATGTCTAGATACTTGTTGCCCTAATCAGTCTGAATTTTTTTAAAAGTAATTATTGACAGACCTCTAAATTGAATCGGATTAGTCGATGCTGTATCTGGCAATTTGTTGAGATTAAAAGTAGGGATAGGTGAACTGTTTCAGATAAAAATAAGAACCCAGCCTTGAACTTTGCCCTTTTATTTGGAGCTGAACTCAAACCAAACATTTTCTTTTCTGAGATTCTGAAACATCCAATATTGTGTTTTCACTTCTGCTTTCTGTCTGGCAGCTGGACTCAAAAGCACTGAAATACAGTGAAAGAGGCTGTTCTCATGCTCTTTTCATCTGGGATCAGGAACAGAGGTGTCAAAAATACAACAAAAAGGCTTTGTTTTAAAATATTTCTAGCCTGGATTTGGAGACTCAAGAAGGTTAGGATAATGTGAGGGATCTGCAGATAAGCTTCAGATAAGCAACTGAACATTGGCTGGTTCAGATGTGCATTCAAATCTTGGAACCTTTTGAAGTTTGCCCAGCTCTAGTTTAGAAGAGAGATGACTAATTTGCTAAAGTGGACATCGCCAGGGAGTAGTAATTATTCCCCTGTAGCAGGGTGTCTGGAGTGCTGGGGTGATGTGAGATTTCCCATTTGGTCCATTTTTTTGCTCATGTGGCCCTCAGGCATTGGTTATGCCAGTTTTTCAGATAGATTTGATAATACGGTGACAGGCCATTTCCCTAAATTAGGTGAATGTCTGACAGCACTGAGCAACAGAAAAAAAATGATTCTATTTTAACCAATATATTTTAAAAATATATTTCTTACCATTGTTAATATATATTTTTTGGAAAAGACTGTGGAAATACTGGGGTTGCCAAAAGGTAAAGTCCCCCAATGCTCTTTTGAAATATAATGTCTCTGCTTTCCTAGGGTAGAGAAGGGGATGTGATATCATGGAATAGGAACCTCTCGAACTAAACTTGCTTTTTATGAAATTGTATAAATTATGTTAATAGAGAAATTTCATCTCTTTTGTAGTGTCAAAACGCATGCAATAATTAGAGATAATATATGTAGAGCTGGGGAAAAAAATTCAGAAAAATAGTTTTATTTGCTGAAAAATGCAGTTTTGGTTGACCCCAAACTATTTCAGTTTGCTGAAAAATTCTGAACATTTTTGGAAACAAACATTTTCTTTGATTTGGTATGTACTTTTGAGAATTGATTTTAGTACTATCTCCTCCTAACACTTTCAGTGATTTATTATATCAGATGTTTCTGTGAGCAATGGCCTCACAATATTTCTTTTCAGATTTTAAATTAGACTGTGTTAGTCTGGATCTGTAAAAGCAGCAAAGGGCCCTGTGGCACCTTATAGACTAACAGATGTATTGGAGCATAAGCTTTCGTGGGTGAATACATGCATCCGACGAAGGGGTATTCACCCATGAAAGCTTATGCTCCAATACATCTGTTAGTCTATAAGGTGCCACAGGACTCTTTGCTGCTTTAACAGTTTAAGTTTGACCAGTAAATGATGAAGCATCAAAAACTAGCTGTCAGATGGAAATTGAAGAATCATTACATAAATATGAGATCAACAGTATTCCACAATAATTAGGTACTCAAAATACTGTATATTCAGTCCTTTGGTCTTGCTGAATTCTGGTTGGCACAAGACTTGAGGCGAGGGGAGAAAGGTGATGGTATACCACCATTCTGAACTCTCCTCTCCAAATCCAGGAGTTGACCACGGACCAATTTGGCCCTTGCTAAATTAGAGAAGCATTAGGATTGCTCTAAAGTGGTCTGGCTGCACTGGCCCCAATGGGGCCTTTGGTTCTGTCAGGATTACCAGACTCTGGCTATACTGGTGTCATAACTCCAGTGCTTGAGGTTGAGGATCCAAGGGCATGGCATAGAGCTGACTAAAGTGGCCCTACATCTCCCATGCTGGGAGAATACAGTAGTTAACTTGCAGTTGCTATGTGCCAGCTGACCACCAGCAGCTGCATGGGGTCCAGGATCTGGCCCCATATCTAAAATTATGTATCAGAATGTTTCATCAGTAGTTTTTTATTTTTAGTGCAATCTATTAGCACCAGGAGGTGCATTTAAACAAAGAGAAAACTCTTAGAGAAATGGGTGTTATAAAAATGAATGTAAATCTAACATATGCTATGAAAATTTAATTATAGTAAAAATACTGACACCAAAATTTTCAAATTTGGGTGCCCAAGTGTAGGTTCAGTACCTCTGAAAATCAGACTACTATTTAGAAGCCTACATATGGATTTAGGAGTCTGCTTTTGGAAACCCAGCTTTGAAAATTAATCCAGTGTCATGGTACTTGTCACACACAACTTTTTGGAGTTCGTTAAAAAGTAATTTCAGCCTTTGTCTATGAGTGAATCAACAAAAAATAGTGAAAATAAGCTTTAGTGGTAAAAAGATGATTTAAACTGCATACCTGAATCAGAAGAAAATGCTATTGATGATACAAGCTACATGTCATCCATTGACGCATATTTCTCAGAATAAAATGTTTTCTCTACGATGTGCTGACATATTTATTTATTCTTTTGATATTTAAGAAAGGATTTGGTTACACTATAAATGTGTATGACATCATCATTGTATCAATTAGACTTGCTGTATATGAGTTAACTTACCTCATTCATTTGTAGGTTTTGAGGGTGTATTTTTGTTAACTAAACTTGTGGCATCATTTTTCTGTGTGGAAAATGTGACTGCTGTCTCTTGCTTTCTATTTTCAGGCACTGTTTTAAAGTAGATAAGTAGTGAGAAACTAAAGGTTGCAATTAATTGTCCAGAACATGGGATTGGAATGCCAGTCCTGGCATAATCCAAATGAGTAACACTGAATTTGGCACAGAGCATAAAAGAAGCTGAAGTCACTTTTAATAACATGTCCTCATTTGTAAACAGGTGTTTGCCCAAGGGGAATACATCAGCATTACTTTTCAAGTGTTATGGAAGAGTGATTCACGGGAATATGTGAACATTTCTAACCTGCACACCCCAAATATATTATGTCAATCCTTTTAGCACTTTGTGTTCAGTAAGGTATTGCTTGAAGCAGTGGAAGAGATTGCATTCCAGAAATTGTGGCACCCTTTTTATCTATTAGCCTATTTAATGAATAGCGTTTCTAAATTTGATTGGCAGCTTCTTTTCCCATCCTAATTAAATTGGTCCTTTACCCAATGTCTTTGAAGGACAGAGCCTTTGTTAAAGATGTCAAGTTAGTCTTTTATTGTTTGTTTCCATGGGGAGTGCTTCTTGTTGACAACAGTTGAAAAAAGGTGTGGAATCAGGAATATACTCGTTAAAATACTCATTAAAACTGTCTTAATACCAAAAACCAGGACAAAGAGGAAAATGTGCCTAATGACATTACCTTCTCCTTCACCCTGAGAAGCTAAGAGCTCATAACATTTCAATTAAATTAAATTCTTTCTCCTAGACAAGGATTAAAAAGCAGGCAGTAAGTTTGTTCTGAAAGTATAAAGACAGCTAAGAACAAAGAGCAAACAACTCAATTAAAAACTATTATGTTTCTTTCTTTTTTCTTTGGTGCTAAGGGGGCAACCTGCACTTTATTTCCTTAGAAGAGAAAAGAATGTAATGAACTTTACAGAAGCACATCAGATTTGTTCAGGGGCAAGTTTATTTTATCCACTAATTCAGCAAAAGGTGGCAGTTTGTCTGTACTTAAAGGGGGGGGGCAGAGTTGAAGCAAAGAATTTTAATTTCACCAGTAGCAAGTTATTACCATGATCTGTTGAAATTTACACTTAGGAATAAACTCATTTGTTCCCCAACCACACTGGGCTTCTTGTCACAGTATAATGTTTTCATTTGCATTTGCAAATGATGAAGCTGAATTGCTCCACATAATACCCTAAATTCCTGTACCTTACCCTTTATGATGTCAGTGGGTTTTCTACATGCAGGGGTACCTGTAATGGTCAAAACAAGGCTGCCATGGCAAGTTTGTTGGAGAGAAGCGAATGAGATACCAAGAACTTGTCCTAAATTAAAGAAAATAAAGGAATCAAAGTATGAACAATTAGGACCAAATTGTGCTCTCAGAAATGTGCTTGCCATTCACACTGACCTTCAGTAGGAGTAGTAGATCTCCACTTCAGGTGAAAAATGACCCTTAAGGTCTTAATAAGATAATAACTCTGCTAACGGGTTGTAGAAAATATGGCTTACTTCCTGTTATCTATATTGCCAATATGTTAAAAAAAAAAAAAAATCCTGTAACAGCTCTGCTTTACTAAAATCTATAGTCACACTGCTTGGCATACTTCATACCTTGGACATGTTTTACATTTGCATTTAAAACCAACCAATTCTTTGTTTGCAATCATGTTTTAACTATGGTCATGTGCAAAATTTTTGATAAGGAACGTGATGCCACTTCAGGAAATGAAGTCATATAATTGCCCTCAAGGCTTGGCAATAAGGTATGTACTGCTTCAGTGAGTTTAACACTTTCTTCTCCCTGAATCATAATAAACTGTTACATTAGATGCATATGTTTCCAAGCATATTTCTTTTATTATTTAAGCAAACATACCCAGTATTTACAAAACCTTATAACCTGACAGTGAAAGTAAGCAGCATTTAGTTGAATGGGCCCTCATCTAAATCATGTACTAGAAACTGCATTAGGATGAGAACAAATCATACTTGTGACTCAGTCTGCATTGTTTCTGGCAGTGCCATGGATTAAATTGATAGAGGATTGCTGCCCTTGAATTAAACTTTCTTTCTTGGTTCTGTGCCTAAAGCAATATAAAATTGTTAGTATGGAATTATGAAAAAAAAGATTAAAAGATAACATTTGTTTTTTAAATCAGGAGATTTAAAAGAACTTTGTGAGACCCAAAGGAGTCAGAATAAGGTTGGATAAAGGAGGGGAAAGGTGCTACTAAAACACATGCTTTTCCTGCTGTCCAAGAATTAAATGGCATAGTGCACTAATGCACTAACTTTTCATTTATGGGAACCAAACTCAGCTCATATGTGAAATGTATTTGTTTTGAATTTTTTATTGGTGTCTATGGCCAAATCACTGCACAATTACATCAACAAAAGTAGTCGCAACAGAACTTAGAACAGAGCTTCCTTCTTATTAGCAACCCTCTTGTCCTTTATAAAGCTGATCAGAACCCTGCCCAAACAAGCAAGTCTTATGCTTTTCCCTGAAAGTTGTCCAAATAGAACTCTAACAGTCCTCTAGAAAGAACAGGTTTCAGGGCTGTTGATGTGCCACTGAAAGTATCCTCTCTAAGCTGTGGAGAAGCCAGTTCCAGGAATCAACAGCAAGACCAACCAGCAGCCCCATGGCAGGATATGAGGAGAATGAAAATCTCCCAGTGAATTGTGTCCCAGCCAATCTGGAGATTTATAGATCATAGCCAACATTCTGAACTACACATAGAGGTAAACAGGTAGCCAGTGACAATCACAGAGCAGTGTTATGGGCCCATAACTGCTTGCTCACTCCAGTGGTGAGACATTGCATTCTGGTTTAGCTGAAGCTTCCAAATAACCATCAGCAGCCGAAATAGTATTAATTAAGATGCAAAGCTTAGCAGCTATCTGTGCTATGAGCCCTTACGCTGATAGTGTCCAAAATAATCTTCCATTTTATCAAGAAGTCTGCCATCAGCATTACAATCATTAATGCCAAATGTGCTTTCAAATACATTTCACAGTGTATACATGGTATGTTAGGTTTTTTCACTGTATGAAATATACTCTGTGTGCATGCATATGCGTGGGCGTGCTTCTGTGTTAAATTGAACTTTAGGCTTTAAAAACCAAAGCACAGATTAAGGGGAAAGCTTTAAGAGCTTTCAGGTACAGGTGTGGATTGTCTTTCATAAATGGCTCTCTGTGGATTACAATGACCAGAAGCAGTATTAGTCAGACTAGAAACACAGGATGGCGATAAATATAAAAGGTCACTCCACAATAGGGAGGAAACCTATTGATTCTCCCCTCCACTTAAATTAGTTAGCAGGATAGTTTCTCTGCAGATTACTGCTGGTAGGAAATCAATTCCTCTGTAAGGAGCCCTTCCTTTGAAATCCATCAGTTGGCTGTGCTAATGTTCATCAGTTCTGGGTGGTTTTAAAATACCTATTTAAGATTTAAATTATGTCTCTTTGGATGAGATATGTTGCTCTTCTTCACTACCAGCTTTGCTGTTATACCATAATAATAGAGAAGGCAGAATTGTTCAATAAACATTTCTGTTCTGTGTTTGGGGAAAAAGGCAAATATTGTATTCATATCATGATGATGATGTTATATTTTCCATTCCAACAGTAACTAAGGATGGTGTTAAACAGCAGCTACTAAAGTTAGACTTTTTAAATCAGCAGTTTTGGATAACTTGTATCCAAGATTTTTAAAAGAGTAGTCTGGGAGCTTTTTGGACTGTTAATGTTGATTGATATGTCCTGGAAAACCAGGGAAGTTCTAGAAGACAGGAACAAAGCTAGTGTGTGCCAATATTTAAAGAAGGTAAATGGATGCCCCAAGTAATTACAGGCCTGTCAGCCTGACATCAGTCCTAGGCAAAATAGTGGAATGGCTGATGCAGGACACAATTAACAAAGAATTAAAGGAGGGTAATATAGTTAATTTCAATCAACATGGGTCTACGGAAGATAGATCTTGTCAAACTAACTTCATATTTTTTGATGAGACTACAAGTTTGGTTGATAAAGGTAATAGTGTTGATGTAGCTGGACTTCTGTAAGGCATTTGGTTTGGCACTGTACACATTTTGGTTAAGAAACATGGTACACATTAAATGGATTAAAAACTGGCTAACTGACAGGTCTCAAGATGTAACTGTAAATGGGAAATTATCATGGAGTGTGTTTCTAGTGGGGTCCCACAGAAATTGCTTCTTGACTCTGTGCTATTTAATACTTGAATCAATAACTTGGAAGAAAGCATAAAATCATTTCTGATGTTTGCAGTTGATTCAAAGCTTGGGGAAATGGTAAATACCAAAGAGGACAGGGGCACTGATACAGAGCAATCTGATTGCTTGGTAAACTGGGTGCAAGCTAGCAATGTCTTTTGATACTGCCAAATGAAAGGTCCTACATCAAGGAACAAAGATTGTAGGTCATTCTTATAGGATGAGGATCTCTCTCCTGGGAAGCAGTGACTGTGAAAAAGACGTGGGGGTCAGGATGGATAATTGACTGAATGTCATTTCCCAGTGGGATGCTTGTCCAAAAAGGCTAATGCAGTCCTTGAATTCAGAAACGTGAATATTCAGAAACAGAAGCAGGAGGTTATATTACCTTTATATTTGGCACCAGTACAACTGCTACTAAAATATTGTGTTCAGTTCTGGCATCCACGATGCAAGAAGGATGTTGAAAAATTGGAGAGGGTTCCAAGAATAGCCATCAGAATGACTGAAAGGATTTGGAAAACATACCTTATGATGATAGACTCAATGAACTCAATCTGTTTTTCTTATCCAAAGAGAAGATGATTTGATCACAGTCTCTATACATACCAATATGGGCAATGCAAATCTGAATATAGAGGGCACTCCATCCAACAGACAAATTTACAATAGGATCCAATGGCTGGAAGTTGAAGCTAGAGAAATTCAGAGCTGAAATAAAGAGCACATTTTTAACAGTGAGGGTAATTAACAACTGGAAAAACGTACGAAGGGTTGTGGTAGATTCTCCATCTCCAGAAATTTTAAAATCAAGATTGGATTTTTACTGAAAGTTATGATGTAGCTTAACCACAGCTACTGGACTTGAAACAGGAATTAAATCAGGAAGTCCTATCGCCTGCCTTATACAGGAGATCAGACTAAGTAAGTAGTTCCTTCTGGCTTTAAACTCTATGAATCTGTGAAAAAATATATTAAGACAATGCCTAATACTGTGGCTTATTTAGTACAGTAGACAAACAAATATCTCTTTTAATCCTTAGCACTTCTGAATTTGTTGTTTGATTCCATTCATCTTTAGGATGTGCTAAACAGTGCCGCAGTAAATGGCTGAATTTCTTCAGATGGTGGTGCCTGGTCTGTTGCCCACATTGTGAAATGTCTATAGTAGAAATGTTTTAACTGCTAATTGGACCTTCTATCTTCAAAATACCCTTTAATTGTTGAATTGTTGAAATTGTTGAAAGATGGATACAAGTAGTATCCATGGTAGTAATTGTTGAAAGATGGATACAAGACAAGAGCATATATTGCTGAATTCATACTTCCTTCTGAACCAGGCTCTAAGTATTGGCTTTTTGTAAGTAAAAGTGTATGGTTTTTTGTGGAGTTCCTAAATCAAGCTAACACAAAGGAAAAAAGAAAATCTTAACATCCCATCTTACATTGGATATCCTCTGGCTAGTCACAACCCACTTAAAAACTATGGAAAAAATATTTTCAGACCTGTTAATTATAAAGGTTTTTTATATTGTTATTTAAAAAAATTTGCCATCTTATTTTAAAGTGGTTTCCCTATGTGAATATACATTCACCCTTAACCTTTTACAGTAGATCAGTGGTTTTCAACCTGCGGTCCACGGACCCCTGTCTGCAGCCTATGCCTAAGATTTCCAAAGGGATCCACACCTCCTTTTGAAATTTTTTTGGGGGTCCTCAAATGAAAAACGATTGAAAACCACTGGTATAGATGATTCTATAAATACAGGGTGGCATATTCAGTCTGTGAAGAGCTGGCTTTATTTGAAATGTTGGCACATCAAAGATGAGTAACTAGGAATTTGGTGCCAGCTGTACAGTTTGCATGATATACTGGATTTGAAATGTTTCAAGGAAATTGTTATGCTTCTGTGTGTTTTACTTCTGCACTGAGTGATGACTCAGTAGAAAAGACTGCTGAAACGATATCACGCACAGATTTTTCTGCATCAGTTTTAGTCAAGCATTCCTTATTTGAAATTCTGAGAACATTCAGCATAGGTTGTTTCTACCTGTGTGCCATTCATGGGCAATAAAACTGCATTACGCTGTGATTGCTTCAACATCTATTACTTATTTGGTAGTTTGTTTACAATATGCAGTTGACCATTCCCTGAGTTAAATAGTGGACCCATTGAAGTCAGTGGCAAAATTCCCATTGACTTCAACTTGTCAATGAAGCCAGAGTTTCTCCTACTGAAGAGTCTTTCATTATTTCCCTATAATATAGGGCCTATATGGTCAGTTGGCGTGTCTCTCCCTATCTGAAAAGATCTGTTTAAACAGAGAGAAAAAAGTTTGTAATGTACCTTTTACTGCTTAGGAGATATGGTAAAAAGAGATGATTGCAGGATATAGTGACAAGCAGGTGTATGTTTGACTTAACACAATTTATGAGCTTATATGGACCAATGGTGTCTTCTTACCTCGCGGTTCATTTCTCCCTGAGTGTTCAGTAGCATTAGCAGCATCCTCTGAACCACTACTGCTTCCCTCTCTAGTGAAAATATAAACCGGATGGTTAGTGGAGCCATATGATAAATATTGTCAACCATGGCAGTGACCATAACCATATCATAAATTGTTTTTCCTCTTTGTCAAAAAAGTGAAGAATTGACTCATCCCAGACATATTCTTAGTGGGGACTGGATATTGATTTTTGTTAAATCCAATTACAGAGGTTTTTAGAACACTTTTCTGCTTTAGTGCAGTTATTATGGCAGTTAGGATGGCTATGTACAATATTTCCATTCCTGAACTGCTTGCTATTTTAATTCTGCTTACCATTGCTTGTGATTAAATGTCACTTTCAAACTGTGGCTAATTTCTTTCACAGCATCATAAAATCCATGTGCCTTCATCACAATCTAGTGTTTATCAATGGAGTAGATTTTTTTTATATTAGGAATGTATATAGCATTTTGTGGTCTGAGAAGTAAAAAATAAATTAAAAATAATTCTATGTGGTTGTTTATACATTGTCTTTGATAATATATCTTTTAGAAATAGTGGAATGTTGTGTTCCACAAATGGTCAGTAAGAATCCAAGTAATGGCCCTCATATTGTTGATGTTCTCTTGAAGATAATGATTTAAACCCAAGTAACCCAAAGCTATTTGTTTGCTTTGGGCAACTTTTGATTTTGTTACAAAAATGTGGTATGTAAATTTAAGTTAGACAGTCTGGCTTCAGTGGGAAAGGAAATATTCCTGCTTAACAATTGTAGAGGGAAATTTTTAATTTGTTTCTGACCAGAATTGTTTAGAGATCTATGGATCATGAATCCAAAACAGAATATACTAAAAATTATTTCCTATGGGAAGTAAAAATGTATGTGGTTACTTTGGACTGAACCACTTTCTTGGCTGCTTTTGCAGTTTTAAATAGTCTGTTATTCCCAATAAGGGAAATCATTGTGTACTTAGACCTTTAATACAAAATTAATTACACTATATTACATTTTGTAATTCTATTTACTGTTAGCATTGTAGAAGCCTTAAAAAGACATTTGTCAACTGTTACCAGATAGATGCTACAGAAATCTCCTATGCTAAGTGTAAGGGAAAGCTGTAGTAATGGTATGTGTGGAGGAGACTGCCATACAGTAACTGTTAATAATTGATGGGTTTTTAATAGCGAACCTGTGCACTGTTGTTCTATCATTCCTAAACTCCTTTTCCATCTATGGCTAGCGAATACACCACACCTTTATTTCCGTTGGATAAAGACTTAGCTATGATGATCCACACCTGCATACTGTGCCACCCAGAAGCTAAAATTGGTACTGCTCGCTAAGTGATGATGATGCATTTTATGCGATGGCCTGAGTAAGGGGCAGATGGAGAAAAGCACAATGCCTCTTCCCAGGCCACCTTGTATGCACCAGAGAGCATAGGTGCTGGAACTAGGGATACGGGGGGGTGCTGCAGCATCCCCTGGCTTGAAGTGGTTTCCATCATATACAGGGTTTAATTTCGTTTCAAGATCTCTGAGCACCCCCACTATAAAATTGTTCCAGCACCCCTGCTGTAGAGTGTGTGAGAGGAGGGGAGAAAAGTTGACTGCTACCGTATTTTTCAGGATGCAGCTTACTCTCACTGCACAGCCAACTAGTTCTGCTTGCTAGCAAATGGGGGGGATAGGCTTCATCATCTCCTTGCCCGCTTTCTTTCTGCATGCTTGCTGGAGGTAGCATCTGGCACACAACCTCTGTGCTCCTCCCAGTAACCAGAGCAAAGACGTGGCTGACCAAGTAATCATTATTCCCTTCCATTCCCGTGTATGGCTGTGCTAGGATTATTCCACAAGCGAGTCCTAAATGACTTGGATCCTCGCTGTTTCTGTAACAGCTTTTTACTTTCCACCTCAGAATGATAGCTGTTTTCAGGACAATTTGTCCTGTGCTCAGGAATTTTTGATTGGCAGAGACATACCTTAAAGGGGCCAGGGATAGAGTTTTCTTGGAGGAGGGCCGACGTCTGGGGAATAAAGTTCTGTGAGTGATTTTGTTGAGCCTGACCAACCTTAGGGGTTTGGTGCAAGCTGTACCTATTTCTGCATTCTCCAAAAGAAGGGGGCAGGATCCTTTTGTGACCACTTGAAGTCTACCCCCTATAAGAAGTGGCTATGGGAAAAGGTAGTGATGTGCTGTTATTCCTGGTAGTGGATAAATGTATGTGACAGCACACACAAACTACAGCAGAATACAGCACTATATGTAGGGTCAGATTTTCAAAGGGGAAGGGTCCTGAGGTAATTAGGCATCTAAATTCCTTTGAAATTCTATCACTTGGGGTAAAATCCTTGCCCTATTGAACTCAATGGGAGTTTCACCATTGACTTCACTAAAGCCAGAATTTCAAACTTGTGCTCCTTTGACAATCCCAGACATAATTTCTTGTTCCTATCTGGGTTTTAATATTTATCTTTTGTATTTTATTTTTGTAAAATGGGTAAGAGCATTGGAAAGGTTCTTGAAAGAAAGCTAATAAATAATAGAAAAATACATTGGTGGACATGTCACAAATGCATATAATACTAATTGATTTTTGGAGTGATTCCCCGACAAGCAGTTTAGCAAATGTTGCTAATGGTGTTGCGAACTGTTAATGTCATATCAAAAAGTTGTCCAACTTCTGCAGAAAAGGAGATGAGACCTGCCAGAGAGTTTTTTTTTTAAAATGCAACAAAGTGATCTTTGAATAGACCTTTTGAAATAAGTATTATGAATGCTCACAAACTAAAGGCATGGCATTTAGGATAGTATAGTGTATGAATTTTTTTTTATTTTTTTTTTAGAGTTCTTTTCTAGGAGAGGATTTTTACTGTAGACAGAATAATACCCACTTTAATTCGTCAAGGAAATTAGTTCAAGAAATACAAAATCTGCATTCATAGATTAATATATTATAAATAGCTATTAAATTGGTCTTTGCTTGTTTATGTGAAAATCTGATCTCTGTACAGGGCCATGAAAATATTCTTCCTAAGGCCCGGAGGGGCTTAATATCACAGATTTTATTCTTGCTTTACTTCTATGATATGTAGAAAACATTGTTAGCATTGGAGATGGAAACCCAACCCAACTCTTTTGTCAAACGTTGAAGAATTAGGGTAAAATTTTCAAAAGTGCCTAAGGATCATTTTCAGTAGCACTAAGGCCCAGATTTTTAAAGGTCCTTGGGCACTGCTGTACTAGCATTGTAATGGCTAACTTGTTTAGGAGCCCAAATTTCATTTTCAAAAGGGTTTTTGGCACTTAGGAAGCTAAATCCCATTGATAGTTGACATAGGCTCCTAAATCAGTTAGGTGTTGCAATGCTGAGCACAATATCTAAATACCTTTAAAAATCTGGGCCTAAGCCTCACTGATTTTCTGTGGGACGTAGGCTCTTAAGTTATCTAGAGTATGTTTACATGGCAATAAAAAACCTACAGCGCAGAGTCTCAGAGCCAAGTCAGCTGACTTGGGCTTGCAGGGTTTGGGTTGCAGGGCTAAAAATAGCAGTGTAGATGTTCGGCTTGATCTTGTTCAGAGATCCTCCTCCCTCATGAGGTTTCAGAGCCCGGGCTCCAGCTTGAGACCAAATATGTACACTGCTATTTTATAGTCCCGCAGCCTGAATCCCATGAGCCTGGGTCAGCTGACCCGGGCCAGCCGCAGGCATGTCGTGGGTCTTTTATTGCAGTGTAGACATACCTGTAGGCGCTTCTTAAAATTTTATCCCTAAAGTTCATATTGACACTTTCACAGTACCATTATTATATTGATATAAAGAATGTAATCTAAGCAAATAACAAGCAGTCTTGCTGGAATGTGTTATTTTCTTTCTTTAGTGATATAAAGTAGCTGTTGGCAGGGGAAAAGGAAGCAGAGTATCTATGCAGGCTGTCTGAGCTGTGCTAATTCTGACAAATCTCAGAGTGTGCTTATAACTACCCAAGTCTCAGTAGGATGTTCTGCATGGGAAAGAACTTGGGGCTTTAACAGTAGGGTTTCCACATAGGAAGTAATGGAAATACCTCAAAACAGTAATTAAAGTCTGAAAGCATACTGTGCTTAGAATAAAAAAGTTTACCAATATGTATATTCCTAAAATAAGTACTTTGTTGTGCTAATTTGTTCAACATGTGTTTTGGTACTTTTTTTATAAACTTAATAACATACAATGTGGTATCCGGTTACTATTTTTAAAAAGCTGTTTTGAATGTCAGTACTTTAATTTTAATGGAAATTTGAAAGATTTTCCTAATTACATGAGTTTTCTGATAAATGAAGTGTATTTATTAGTCATTCCATTTCTGTGTTCAGTAGGTTTTGCTTTTGTCCTGAAGAGAATACTAAATGGTATAGAAAATACTCTCTTTACTAAGCAAGCACCTGTATTATTTATCATAGGTATTTCATCAAGCACAGTAAAGTGCTGTTTCTTGAAAATCACTAGGCTCTCTCATTAGTGTTTGTGAAATGACCACAAGTTATGTAAACAAATGCTGGATAGATTATAACTAACAAGCTTTTCAAAAGCAAAAATAATGTAAATGGCCACTTTTGAAGATGTTTTTGAGGAGGAGGACAGGAGCGGAAAAGGAGCAAATCTGGAAATGTTCTAGTGTGAAATACAATACTTATGACTTCTTAAAAACAGAGACTTTACAGAACCTGTACACTGGGATATTTTACCATATGTCAGCATCTTATTTAGAAGTCTGTTACTTAGCTGTATACTATATTTATTTCCTGACAGTGTAGTTTGAGTCTAATGAGATTTCATTGTCCTTTGAAGGTATTTCACATGGATGCATGCCACAGGATTATAAACAACTTCCTTTATGTGGATCTTACAAATACCTGGGGAGTTTTAGGGTTTGGGTTGGTTTTTTATTATTATTATTAATAATAATCTGTGTTTGAGTGCCAGCATTTCTAAAACTGTTGCCTGGAGAAGAAAGGCTGATGTCTGAAAACATCTGTAACATTTGCAACCTGTATATATCATGTAGGGACTCTGCTGAACTTGGGTGATTATGTTTCAGTGACCCTAGCACCATGGGTGCAATGCAGCTGAACACCAGAGTTACGAACTGACCAGTCAACCACACACCTCATTTGGAATTGGGACTGTGCAATCAGGCAGCAGTAGAGACAAAAAAAAAAAAAAAAAAAAGGAAAAACAGTACAGTACTATGATAAATGTAAATTACTAAAAATAAATAAAGGGAAAGCAGTGTTTTTCTTCTGCACAGTAAGCTTTCAAAGCTGTATTAAGTCAGTGTTCAGTTGTGAACTTTTGAAAGAACAACCATAAAGTTTTGTTCAAAGTTATGAACAACCCCAATTCCTGAGGTGTTCATAACTCTGAGTTTCTACTGTACATGGCATGCCAAATGGTTTGTACCCCTATCTGATATACTGTAGTGTCTTTCAGAATCAGAAAGGACAATGCCAGTCTCTGTTGTGTTGGATCTACTGCTCTGGTCAAAAGTTATACCTTGTATGTTTCTTTTCAGTCTGTCTTAATAGAGGCATAGATATTTAAAGCAAAGGTTCCTCCTACTGGAATGTTTGCTGGACCCACCACATTCTCCTCAGTCTCTTTGCCTTCATATGGGGGAGCAGGTTTTTTCCTCTTCTGTTCTGCTGAGAGAGCCTTTTGCAAATTTTTTCACCACCACCACCTTTGAGAAATTAGTTTCCTTTTATATTTTCCCTTTGGAATTTTGCATTTGAAAAGGGGCATGGCCTTTGGTTCATGTTCCCTTAGCACAACAGGTTTTCCTAAGGACTTGTTCCCCCACAAGTGGTGTTCAGTAACTCATCACTGGGTCCTCCAGTTAACAATTTAGCTTCCTCCTGCTTTGCTGTACAACAAATTGGCCTCAGTAAAGTGGGTTTGTCACCTGATACTGGTCCTATGGACCACCATTATTCCTCCATTGTGAGGCATCCCTTCGTTTTGTGACATATGGCTTAAGATTACCAGGGAGGCAGAGCACATTTTGAACCAACTGCAGTCTTCTTCCTACCAGGACGTCCATGAAACCACAAATTCTGTGCATTTAAAATACCATCCCCATCCCCTGTACAGTGACAGGTGACAGCAACATAATTATGAGCCCTTTCCACTTACAATGGTGACAAGCTACAAAATAATAATAGAGGAAGGCTCAGAGCTCAAGGAAAAATATGGAAGATCATAGAACCTTGTGAACTCCTAACAAACTTCCTTCCATAGGCTCTCCTCATTTTTATCCCTGTTTTAATCATGCTCTCTCTCCAAAAGATGAATAGATTCTCTAAGGTGAAAGAGAATGCTGCTCTTACGTTAATCTCAGGAGATGCTAAAGAAAGACCAAGTACTACTCTTCAACAGACCTAAGCGTATCTTTTGGGTCATGTTCCTGAGTTCCATTAACTTGGAATAAAAAAGGACATGAGTTAACTCCTGAACTTGGGCCAAATTATTCAATCACCCCAATGGGCAATACTTTTTTCTGAATTTTTTGTAGTGTAGAGTAGTGGGTAGCCGGTAAATGGCTAGCATACTTAGTGTCCAGATGTCTGTTGATAACTTTGATACAGTACAATAAAGAGAACATGAATGAACTCTTGAATATTATTATGACCAGTAATGGGTGAAACAAAGTTAAAACTATTAGATTTGACTGAACGAGAGCATGAACTTAAAATGTCAGGGAAACCAGATAAAAGTGTTCAAATTGTACTTAACTTTTTTCTAGGATTTAAATTCTTCTTATCAGAAAACTTATCTCAGCCAAAATAATTAAAAGCATTTGTTGCCAATTTAGTGGTTGATGTGTGTGTGCATACGCAGACAGACAGACACAAACACAGAGAGAGAAAGAGACAGAGGCCTTGAAAAATGAGCCCTTTTCCCCATTCTACATAGTTCAGGGTACTCTTTGATGAAACATATCGATATGGTCTTTGCACTGAGGGAACTGCAAAAAAAAGTGTCAAGAACAAGAAAATCTCTCTGCATGGCCTACCTGGATCTTACAAAGGCTTTTGACCTGATTAGCAGAAAGGGCCTTTTCCAGTTGCTAGAGAGAATTGGTTCTGATTCGATCCTTCCATGATGGCATGAAGGCTACAGTCCAGTATGATGTTTATCAATCCGACAGATATGAAATCCTCAGTGATGTCAAACAGGGATATATTTTGGCATCAAAACTCTTCAGTATATTCTTCTCTCTGCTGCTTTGTAATGCTTTCTCATCTAGCACTGAGGGTGTAATCTCCATTCAAGATCTTATGGAAAACTCTTCAACAGTACTATCCCCCTATGATGCATCAGTAGAAGAGATTTTAGAACAAATTGATAAATAAAAACAGTAATAAGTTACCAGGACCAGATGGTATATACCCAAGAGTTCTGAAGGAATTCCAATATGAAATTGCAGAACTACTAACTGTAGCATGTAACTTATCACTGAAAGAAGCCTCTGTACCAGATGACTGGAAGGTGCTAATGTAACACTGATTTTTGAAAAGACCTCTAGAGGTGATCCTGGCAATTACAGGCTGGTAATCCTAACTTCAGTATCAGGTAGAAACTATAGTAAAGAACAGAATTACCAGACACTTAGATAAACATGGTTTGTTGGGGAAGAGTCAATATGGCTTCTGTAAGGGGAAATCGTGCATCACTAATCTTTTAGAGTTTTTTGAGGGTGTCAACAAGCATTTGGATAAGGGTAATCCAGTTGGTATAGTGCAGAAAGCCTTTGACAAGATCCCTTATCAAAGGCTCTTAAGGAAACTAAGTGGTTGTGGGATAATAGGAAAGGTCCTCTCATTGGTCAGTAACTGGTTACAAGATAGGAAACAAAGGGTAGGAATAAATGGTCAGTTTTTGCAATGAAAGAGTGAGGTCCCTCAAGATCTGTACTGGGACCTGTGCTGTTCAGTATATTCATTAATGACCAGGTAACCAGGAAGAACAGTGAAGTGGCAATATTTGCAGGTGATACAAAATTATTCAAGCTAGTTAAGTCCAAAGCTGACTGCAAAGAATTACAGGGGGAAATCTCACAAAACTGGGTGGGTAACAAAATGACATGAAATTCAGCATTGATAAATACAAAGTAATTCACGTTGGAAAAAATAATCTTAACTACACATATATAATGATGGGTTCTAAATTAGCTGTTACTACTCAGGAAAGAGAACTTGGAGTCATGGATAGTGGATAGTTCTCTGAAAACTTCAGTTCAACAGAATGTTAGAAACTATTAGGAAAGGAATAGAAAATAAGACAGAAAATAACATAATGCCACCAAATAAATACATGGTGAGTTCACACTTTGAATACTGTGTCCAGTTCTGATCGTCCCACCTCAAAAGGATATTAGTGGAACCGGAAAAGGTTCAGAGAAGGGCAACAAAGGTGATCACTGGTATGAAACCACTGATGTAAAAGGAGAAACTAAAAATATTAGGGCTGTTCAGTTTAGAAGAGAGAGGATTTAGAGAGGGATATGATAGAGAGATAAAATCATGAATGGTGGGGAAAAATGAATAGAGACGTGTTATTTACCCTTTCCCACAACTCAAAACCAGGGGTCACCCGATGAAATTAATAGGTAGCAGCCTTAATACAATTGAGAAAAAGTACTTTTTCACACTATGGACAACTAACCTGTGGAACTCATTGCCACGAGATTTAACGATGGTCAAAAGCATAGGTTTAGAAAAGAACTAGATAAGTTTATGGAGGATAGGTCCATAGATGGCTGTTAGCCCGTATGGTCAACATGCTCAGGGTAACCCTAAATTTCTGGCTGCTAGAAGCCAGCCGTGGAAGACAGCCGTGAATCTCTCCACAATTGGACCATTGGTCTGATCCAGTATGGCAGTTCTTATGTTGTAACATTGCACATCTAAGAGCAAGAAGCTCAGTTAAACGTCTTCTGATGAGAAAACTTCTTGTTGCTGACAACTCTGTTCACTAAACACCTTTCACACCCTCTATCTTCACCATATTCTAAATGTTAAGTGGGAAACCAAAATTTCTGCTACTGAAGTAATTGAGAAAGCAAGATTGTCAAGTCTAATCTCTACTCTCAAACACAGACATCTCAACTGGCTTTGTCTTCTGCAACATGTGAACAATAGATGTGTTCCAAAGGATTTCCTGTATGGAGAACTTGAGGATGCTCTAAAGCCACTGGACCGACCTAGGTCCAGGTTCAAGGACATTTTCAGGAGGAACTTAAAAACTTTCAACATTGACAGCCCAAGCTGAGAAGATACAGCTAGGAACAAGCCACACTGGAGGACTGTTCTGCACCAGGAAGTCTAAGAGGCTGAAGAGAGGTGAGCGAAGAGGAAAGTACAGTAGGCCTCAAGCTCTAGTAGTACACTGGCTTCTTCATCTGGCCCTGCACCTTTTGACTGCATTATCTGTGGTATGGACTGTCATTTGAGAATTGAACTTCTTAGCCAGTCACAATGTTGCAATATGTGCACAATAACTGAATTGCTTTGGCACTTACAGCATTGTCTTTTGAGATGGCCTGTTGCCATTGGATTTGTTAAAACCAAAAATTATGCAATAAAACTGTTCCTAAACCTTCACTGGGCAACCGGGAGGCTTGTACAAAACTAAAACGAAGGGAAACAGATGGAAAGTTAATATTTGTAGTTTGTAGCCATTTTCAAACAGTGGTGTGTACCTTCCATCTGCAGTTCCCACCCATATATCCCTCCCCATGAGACTTTTTCTGGGCAGGCAGGTCAGAAAACCTGGAGACCCTTTTAGGATTGCCAGCACTTTTTTCCTCCCTTCCTCCTGGGTACTGAGCTTCCTTGTGGGCTTAGGAAGGGATGCGGGGCTCCTTGGCTGATTAGCTGGATAGGACAGTGCAAAGTCCATTGACTCCTGTGTACCCAAGGATAAGCTCTTTTCCCTGCTCAAGGCACTGTTCTATGCCTTGGAGCAACAGTTCTCTCTTTTTTCCCCTTGGGATGAGAGTGTGGGGTGGGGGTGGGGCCTTGCTGTGGGCATCATGCTTAGTAGCTTTTGGAGGTCTGAGAAGGAATGTTTCCCTCATTGCTAGACTGGCCTTGGCAGTGTTTTTTGTTTTTGTTTTTTTTCCCCTGTCAAGGACCTGTTGGGTAGGCTAGGTAAATCCTAAGTACATCCAGGGCTGGCCTTACATAGAGGCGAACTGGTGAAGGCTGGGGGCACCTCCGGAGCAGGTATAAATGGGGCACCTCCGGAGCAGGAGTGCCCCTCACCCTCCTGCTCTGCTGGTGTCTGCAGCCCCGTGGCTCCTGCCCCCTGCCTTGGAGCCGCCCCGCAGAGGCTCCCGGGAGCTTCCTATCTGCTAGGGGGAAGGGACGGAGGGGCGCTGATGTCAGGGTGCCCCCTGCTGCCCCTGCCATGTACCCCATCTCTGCTGAGCGGGGGTATGCGTGTGGGGACAGGGCTCACCAAGAGAGAGATGGAGCTGCTGGCAGTTGCTGCTGTGTCTGAAGGAGTTTTCCTTCAGACTGGTGAGTGCCATTGTCTTAAAGGGGCAGCACGTGGTCTCTCACGTACTCCCCCAACTCTCTCACTCCCTGAGCTCACACACTCTTTCACACTCACCCCCCAACACATACTTATATTGTTGTTGCTGTTATTGTTACTTGTTGGTACTTCTGCAATGCACATACATTCTCTGTAATTTTATTCTTTCAAAGTGCTGTTGTTTTAATTTTTTGATCGGTCTATGCCGGGGATTGGCAACCTTCGGCATGCGGCCCATCAGGGTAATCCACCGGTGGGCCGCAAGACATTTTGTTTATGTTGACCATCTGCAGGCACGGCCCCCTGCAGCTCCCAGTGGCCATGCTTCACCATTCCCAGCCAATGGGAGCTGCGGTAAGCGGCGTCCAGCACGTCTATGCGCTTTATAATTTTATTTCTTTCTTATGCTTACATTTAATTCTTTGAGTAGTGAGTTCTAAAATGCCTAACCTGTCCTGGCTAGAGTAATTATCATTATTACTTTTATTATCATATTGTGCTTTGTCATTCATTATTTAAAATGGTACAGTCAAATAATAGTATGCTTCTAGAATGTAACTTTGGCTTGTACTAACCTTAGCAGCACCAGTTTAAAAAACATTAGCTAAACACACAACTTTAGACACTGGGCAGATGAAGATTGCTTATTTTCAAATTGTATTTTTACTTATATTTGTAAAATAACTTAAAATTTGCATGAAAATAAATGCAGTTCCATCTATGATACCAATAGCAATGACGGAGTCAAATGTTAGTGAGTCACATACATGATTGTGATCAGTAAACATAAATGCCAAAATAATTATAAAAATAAATTCCCTTTCTTAATAAAAGAGAAATAAAACCCTTAATTACATGTGTTAAAATTATGTTGTAGTGAAAAACAATTGACTGAAATAGAGTAGATAACGGTAGTAACACAGAGTGCCTGTTAGAGAAAGTAAAAAGATTTTATTTATTTTTATTTATCTCTACTGAAGATAGTGTACAAACTATTAAACGTGTGTTTCTAATATCTGTGTTACAGCTCCAGAACTGATACCTCAAGGCTTGGGATTCGGACTATCTTGATGTATTCTCTCCTAATTGTTCTAAATTTAAATATAAACTTTAATCGTGGCTTTAATTGGAGTTTGTATATATTTTTTCTTTCTTTATATAACAATTAGATACAGTGTTCCTGTCAGCTAATTCCTAAGTATTTATCTGCAAAAACCTTGAGTTTTCAAGTGCATAAGTAGTCCCTGAAATAATGATTAAAGTTTCCTCCCTCCCTACCCCAAATTTGAAATGGGGCCCTGGGTGAGCCAGGAGAGCTGTGGGTTCTGGCAAGATGCATCCCCCGTGTGACAGCGTGAAGCCTGCCTCAAGCCACATGCCGGCATCAGGCACCACGAGCCACAGCAGCAGTGCAGAAAGGTGGCAGTACACCATATACCATGCCAGCCTTACTTCTGCACTGCACAGGAGGTTCAGAGCTGGGTGCCTGGCCAGCACCCGCCAATATCAGGCTGCCCTGCCAGTGCTTAATTTGTGCCAGGGCTGAGCTCTAGCCTTTGGCATCTCTTTCAATATAAATTAAACACTGGGAGGCAGCGGGGCCCAGAGGTGATGGGGGGACGGAGGGGTAAGCCCAGGGAGCTTGTGGGGGCCAGGAGTGATGGGGGTGGCACCAAAATACAAGTTCACCCAGGGTGCCATTTTCTCTAAAGCGGCCCTGTAGGTCATAATATGTTCATGTTGTCATAACTTAGCAACTGTCCAGTACAGAGATTCCAGTTCCCCGATAAATGGGAATTGGAAGCAGGATTACGGGAGGGCATTCACTAAAGAAAGGGGTATGAGGCTGCAGGCCTTGCTAGGGGCCAACCCCAATATTCTCAGTCATTATATGCCTTTTTTAAATATCTTTTCACTTTTGAGAAATCCTAAGTATATCATAAAATCCTATCATATGACATGAATTTTAAGTATGTGGAAAGCCCCAAATGTATTACAAATAGAACAATGAAAATATGTGGAAGTATGGTGGTAGAAACTAAGGCCCTGATCCTGTGAACAGATATGTGTGTGCTTAATGGTAGCATTTAACTTACTGCACAGCAATGGGCACCTTTTTATGGCGAGGTGCAGAATTGTTCTTTCAAGTGACCTGGTGGTAAACACATCTGACCACAATGAGATAAATGCTAGCCTTTTGGCATGTGTCATTGTAGCACGTAGACAAACGTGGTTTTTTGAGTACTACTTGAAATCCAAACTCAAAGATTTAGAAGACCAAACACCCTGCATGCTGGGTTTGTTGTGCAGCCAGTGCAGGTGTGATGTGAACTGAGCTGCATCTGATCCTGTTCCTGCTGGCTTTGTTCTTGTGAACCATTAGGGAATTGAAACAAGAATTTTCTTACTCTGCCAGCTTACAAGAACAGAGCTGAAAGAAGGCGCAGTTCCAGAGGGATGAATGAACACATGTCATGTGCATGATTGTATCAGGAGAGCAAGAGACCCAGTGCCCTGAGTGTGTTTTCTTTTGATTACCAGCTGAAGAACTGTTATTAAGACTGTTGCAGCTGTTGTTTCACGTAGGGTTTTTCCCCCCCCTTCATTTTCTGAGATTTTTTTTTTATTATTTTTTTATTTTTTAGAGAGGCTGGATAGTTTAGGGAATTGATAATATGGATCATCACCTCTAGATTGTTGTTTTGAATCCAACTCAGGTAGGCTGAGTGAAAGATACTACCCTCTGATAGATCTTTGGGGGCTCATGAGTTAATGGTCCAAATCCCAGTGGACCAGTGTCAGCGTCACAAAAATGAATACCACCACAGATGACACTAATTGGCAGACTTATTGGCAGAGAGGTCAAGTATTGTGTGGCACAGATGTTGGACAGTTTTCCCACCCTTAAAGGGAGGAGTTCTGGGTCATTATTTGGACATTACTAGGGAGTCTGCACTGTCACAGTCAGTGCTGTAACTGGTCTGTGGATGGATAAAAGACTTGAGGCTGGCTGTGGCTGTCATTCTGGCATTAGCACCAAATTCACACTTTTATTTAAAGGAATATTTTGAAACCATTTTTCTTTTGTTACTAATACATTTTAATCTAATCTTCTTGCTGTGTTATTTAAGTTTTACACAGGTGCTGTTTTCTGTCTTACACTTTTATTTAAAATCTCCATTTGACCAGAGCATTCTTTGTATTGAAATGGTTATGCTTGCGACAGGAAAAAACAAACAAGAAAACAAGTTATGGGAATACTTCTTATTTTTCTTCGAGTAGTATCCGTGTGGGTGCTTCACGTAGCACGAGACGGGAAAGCGCATGTGCAGCCCTAACGGGCCCTGCTAATAAAAACCTCCGATCCTAGGCCCAGGGATGCAGATACACCTAAAGTGGAGCACCCATAGGGACACACATCTTGAAGAACCGCAGTTACAGCACAAGATAAGTAACCCTCTCTTCTTCTTCAAGTAGTGTCCCTATGGGTGCTCCACTTTAGGTGTATTTGTGTCCCTGAGCCTAGGATCTTTGTATTTTCATTAACTTGCCGAGGACTCTTAGGTATAGAATGGGCCTCCAACTGCCATTCTTTATTTGAAATAGGAAATACAACTCATGGAAATGCTCAGGTTGTTACAGCATGTGGTTCGGGGGTTGGGGGTGGGAGGCATCTTGGGGCCTTGACCAAATTCTCAAAATTGCCTGAAGTGGAGTACCATTAGGAACACACTTCTTGAAGAGCCTCAGTTACTGCACAAGGTGAATAACCCTCTCTTCAAAGTCAGGTATTCAAGCAAGCAAGAAATAAGTTCTTGTGCACTGATATGAGAAAACCCCTATTTCCAAAAGTTGTGGCACATTTTTTTTAAGCTTCTACTAACAATACTGTTAGGTCAGATGACCTGAAAAACAGCTCAAAATAGGGGGGGAAAAGCTTTGTATCATTAAGAAAAGAGAAGTCCTGGATATAGTTATATTTCGTAGAAAATATTGAGCTTCTAATTAGCTTACTGCTCTTTCTTTAACTGCTAATTTAAAAAAAATGTTTCCAGTGTACTTTTTTTAATTTAACAGTGGATGAGCCTTGGTCTTACCTCCGGATACTATATTAGGAACCACAATATTTTCAGTTCACTTGAAATTATATGGTGTTCAGCCCACATTGGAAATCTTGGGAAACTTCTCAGGTTGTGTAGCATAAGGCAGAAGTGAAAAAATTTCAAATGAGGTTGCCTTGGTGGGTGTAAAAAGAATTGGAATTTAGCCCGTGGACTTCGGTGTTTAGCTGAAAGGAGCCTGTTTTCTTGATCTGGCAGCATCTGTGCATTGATATTTTCATAATTTCATTAGGGTGGAATAGAAATAGGGTTTGTTTGTTCGTGTATGTAAATGAAATTATTGGTGGTATGTTACTGCTAGGGTTTGTTTGTATGAAATCTTTTAAAGGACTTGCTGAGCTAGAGAATACATTTATCCTATATTTATACAATACGAGTATGAAAAAAAAAAAAGACTGCTTTTGGAGATAACATTATGTGCTAGACACCCCTGTGAGACACTGATCATCTGTTTATTTAATCTCCTTTTTTATACTGCACTAGCACCCAGATCCTGATATCTAACACCCTGATTCTGCAAACACTCATGTGTTCCACTTTGTGCACATGAATAGCCCTATTGAAGTGAATGGGATTACTCATAGGGTGGTATCCTGGCCTCACTGGGTATGTGTACACTGTTCTAAAAGACCCACAGCACAGCCACAGCTCTCCCAGGTCAGCTGACTTGGGCCCACGGTGCTTGGGCTGTGGGTTGATAAAACTGCAGTGTAGATGTCTGGGCTCTGAGACCCTGCGAGGTCAGACCTGGGGGGACTCTGCTGATCTGAGTCTTGGTGCTATAGATTTTTATTGCAGGGTAGACAAACTCCCTGAAGTCAATGACAAAACTCCCACTGACTTCAGTGAAATCAGGATTTCATCCATAATTCTTAAAGTTAAGCATGTGAATAAATGTTTGTAGGATTAAGGTCCAAGTAACAACCAGGAGGTATCAAGCACCCTTAACTTGTAACTACCCATTCTTCATGGGAGTTGAAAGCATTGAGAATTTTGCAGAACTTAACACACAGTGAGAAAATATCTCTTTTAAATTCATTGTCTGATTTGACAGATTTATAAATAAAGCAAAATACTTTAAAATAAAAACAAAACCTCTTCATTATTACATAAGGTCAGAATGTATTATTCAGTGGTATAGAGCCATCTGATGTTTGGTTTATCTTTTTTTTTTTTTATTAGATAGCTGCTAATTCAGATACCAACTCTGCAGTGAAAGTCTCTCTGTCCTCTATGTTAATTGACTATTAGAAGTTCCTTTCCATGTATGTGTGTACATAATTTGGCACATCCCAGTACTTAACATTTTTGTTTTGAAAGTATAAGTAAAGGATTCATTGTAAGTCACTGGCTTCTCAAGTTCTATATAATTTGTACCAGATGTTCTTTTCCTTAGATAAGCTACTAATTTTATAACTCCACCTTTCAATTTGGATATACAGTAGAATTCACTTTTGAACGTATTGGGAAGAATTACGTGTATTTTGGAATAAACTATATCCACTGCTTTATTTTATAATCTATTTCCATTCTCCCTCTTTCCCTTATTTTAACAATTAACAGGCATTTGCCTGCTTGCAGGCTGAGATACTTACTTGTGGATAGGCTGGCAAGAGGGCGCTCGATATATTTATTAGTATTATTATTATTTATATTATTATTATAGTGCCTGGGAGCCCTAGTCAGAGCCCAGGACCCCTCTGTTAATTGTTCAGACACAGAACAAAAAGGGTCTCTGTCCTAAAGAGCTTACTCTAAATGGACAAGATAGACACAGGGTGGGGAAAGAAGTAAAACACATAAGCAGAGTGAAGAATAGGATGGCAGCAAACAGCATGTGAGTTCCTTGATTTATTTATTTATTTACTTATTTTGTGGGTTTAGTTAGGAGGGGATAAGCTGAAGAGAAGGGAAAGTGAGGGGAACTGGGAGGGAGAAGATGGTTAGAGGAGTGATTCTGAGGTAAAGAGCTGGTGATGAAGGGGTAGGGTTGGAGCAAAAAGACAATCAGCACAGAGCAGAGAAAATTTAGTCAAAACTGTAGCAAGTTCTCCAAAGGACTCCCAAGGTCCGTGCTCTGGCTGCTTCTGCCCTACCGGCTGGAGTCTCTGGCTGACTCCTGAATGCAGCTTTTTCCCAAGTCCACTTGTTGGCGGTGAGGAGAGAGACCACTCCTAGTGCCCCAGAGTGTGTGTGAGTTCTCCCCTTGGGGTCCAGGAGGGTAGTGGGGTGGGGGGCTGTACTTTCCCTCCTCTCCTCCCAGTGCACAGTCCCTACCTTGGCAGGTTCCTCTTTCAAGTATATTTATATTATACCTTCTTAAGTCACCCCCTTCTACTCAAAAACCCCAACCAACCAAACAAAAAACAAAACAACCTCCCCCGCAAAAGCCTCTGAAATAAATAATCAATTACAAAAAACATAAAGGTAAATGAATAAAATTAAACATAAGCCCCCAAATCCTATCTCAAACAGTTTTGCAAAAAGATGTGCCAGAGAGACTCCATGAAGTCAACTGGAGACTTCACTTTTGCTATTTATTTTACATGGAAGGCACATAGATAGTATGGTGATGGGCAACAATATAAAATCCTAAAATACATTTAAAAACCAAACCAAATATACAAGAAATCCAAGACTTACGTTGCAAGTGCTTTAGTATTGCCCACATGTAAATGGAACATTTCTCATTTTTTTATTGATAGGTAGAGCAGCACAGCAACACCTACTTTAGGTATATACTTGGTGCCACTGGTATCCATACATTCACATAAGGTAGAGCACGCCAGATTTGTTTCATTCTTGGCTTTCACTAGCCTGGCTTGTTTATATCCCCTGGTCCAGCCATAGTGGAGACTTCTTACTGAATTGCTTGACATCAGTCTGTTAAGTGAGTTCGTCTGGGTTTTTACCAATCATATCCCTTTTTTCATTCCACTGAGTAGAATCCATCTCTGTCCTATAGATAGTATACAATACCCCTTTGAAATCTTTCTAGTGATACCAAAGAGGTTTGAGGAATAAAACCTTGTGAATGAAAAACTGTTTGCTTGATGATTGTTCTTAAATAAATAAATAAATAAATAAATAAACCGAAAAAAACCGAAAAAAAAAGACTGTAATGTGCACTGCTGTTAAAGCACGCAGATTGTGTCACACCTTCAGATTTTTGTAACCTCTTTCTTTGAATGGTTGAAATAACAGCTCAGTCATTTTATCCAAATTCAGCTGCTTATTAACATCGCTGCTACTAGTGGCATTTCCTAGGAGAAATGGTTGATGGTCTATCTGGTTCATAGTGGACATGTGCTAACATCTCAAAAAGCACCATCACAGTTGTACTAACTGGCACTCTTATTTCACGGTCAGGTATTCATAGGCTGAAGTCCCAAATGAAAACTTAGGCTCATATGTAATGCAGTGCAGTACTATGGGAATGTTGAAGTGTTGGTAGTACTCTCCTTTGGAAATAATATATACATTAATGCCTGAAGTTTGTGGGCTGGGTGTAGATAAAGATCACTTTTTGACTATGGTGTCCTGGCCTACATTTCATAAAGCAGGTTCAGATGTCCAAGGTGCTGTGCACATTAATTGTTGAGTCTGCTTGTCTACACAGACTCTTTCCAGCTAGTGTTCATCTCATTGCTTTATAAACAGCTTTGAGTATTCTGCATGAAAGCGGCTAAGGAAAAATAAATTGTATTCTGAAGTAAAGGGCATTAGAGCTTTTAAAAATAAATTACCAATACTATCAGACAGTCGTATCTGTTCTAATAGTATTTATTTCTAGTGTGCCAGTCATAGTAGTTAGGTGCTATATACACAAATTGAACATTAATTCGGCAGAAAAAGATCATAGTTTGTGACCCAAAATGCCACTAGATGTGTAACACAAGATGTGTGACTGGTAAGTTTTTTTAGAAGAGCATGGAAAAAATTATAGTAGGACATAGTATTGAATTCTTTTTCCTTCTCCAAAATGTCTAGTGATAAATAAGTGATCTCTTTTCATAGGAATGAACTGGGGAATCTCTGACATACTATATTCTCTACTTTTATGCTTTCTATTAGCATAGGTATCAACAAAATCCTAAGTTCTGAGGTGCTTGACCTAATTATCTTCAAACATACTAGAAAGGGGTTGGATCAAGGAGATATTGGTGGTAGGTATGTTGTGAGGAATTAGTCTAAGAATAATTCTCAAAAGAGATCTATGAACTCATGATCAGTGTTTCAGCTTGCATGACTGTTTCCAAACATAGAATGACTTTGCCTTCTGAAGTAGCGTGAGCAAATAGTCTTCCACATAATTTCAGTTTTAATTGTGGGGCACTGTGACAGGGTGTACCAGACCTTTGTGGCCCCTGCTAGAGGTCCCTCTGCTCTGCTACACCCCATCCCAGGAAGCAGTGAGGTGGGAAGAAAAGAGTAGCAAAGATGGGTCCTCCAGGCCTGCCTAGAGAAACTTCATGAGGGCAGCCATCGTGGAAACTAGAGAGACCTGGTCCTCCAAGGGTTAGCAACAGAGCCCAGCAGGTTCATATAAAAGGAGCTGCAAGGCCTTAGCAGATCAGTTCCTGGCTGTCCAAAGGAGTCTGAAAAGTAGTCAGAATGTAGGGCTGGCTGAGTTTACACTGAGACTGCAGAGGGAGAAGAACCTGAGGATGTTGGCCCTGAGATAGGTCTGGAGCTAAAAGGGCACAGTAGGAAGTGTCCCATGGAAATAGCATCAGAGGGTTGAAGTTGAGCCATACATGGCAGCTGTTTATAGGGTCCCTGGGTTGGAACCTGGAGTATTGGGTGGGCCCGGACTCCCCTACCATCATAAATAAAGTGGCATAAACCCCAAAAGGGACAGAGCTTATTTGGGAACCGTACCAAAGGGCTGAATTTAAAAGGCCCAGAGCTGGGCTGAAGACCCTAGGGAGATCCAGAATCCTGGATTCTTTAATACCCTGGAAGGGGTTCATTTGGACTTTGTGACTTAGCCAAAGCATCAAGCCACTAAGGAGCTACCAAGGCCAGCCTGCAGGGGACACCAGAGGTGAGAAAGGAGTGCGGTACTACACCCGGCCACTAGGAGTCCCTCAATAGGCCGTGAGTAACACTGGTTGCAGAATTAATCGATACTCAATAACTGTTTGTTTTGTAATGGGTGGGCCCATGTCTCATCAGAATAATTATACTTCTAATGCATTCCTTGATGAAGACTCTTGCCTTACATAAATAACTACCAACCACTGATTCTAGGAAATTCCAGATACCTACAATTCCCATTCACTTCTGTGGAAAATAAGCACCTACCAGAACTGGCCTGTGTGACAGAAATAAACATTCCTATTTGGAGAAAACAGAACTCCCTGTGTGTATGTGTCTGTGTGTATATGTATATATAATATAAATACACTCAATTTGTTTTGTTCCAAAAGTGATTTTGAGTACGTACATTTAGGAGTAGGGGGTCTAGCTCTGAAAATCAGAACCTTTTAGGTGTCTTAAGTTGGGCAACCAAAAATTGAAGCACCCAAAATTCACTAGTCATTCTTCAAAGGACTAAAGGCAGTGCTTAATTTGTAATGAAAGAGATGCCAGGGATCAGGCAATTTGTTTACTTTCATAACTGATGCAGCAAGCCTAGAGGTGCCGGGACTACAAACTGCCAAGACTAGAGGTGCCAGGGCTTGGCCCTGACAAGCCCCGGCACAAATGAAGTACTGACTAAAGGTGACATGCAGGAAAACCAAGCAGTTAACCTTTGACACCTCTTTCTACGTGGATATGATATACAGAAATCATAACAAAGTCTCTTTACTTAGAAATTATTTGGAACAAATCTTGTTGGTATTACTCATGGAGGGTGAAGTCTATGAATTTCTCAGAATATTATAAAAACACTTCTGGAGTCGAGCTTTGCCCTTGCCAACTGTGAATGTGAAATTTAATGGAAGTGTGTTAAATGCATGACCTTGATGTAGAGAATATTTATTCTTGGGTGTTGTTTCTTTTTTACAATGTGCTTCCATTAATAACTTTTTTTAAAAGCAGGATTCCGCTTTACTGTAGATTGGTTTATTGGAACAGGGTTAGAATTTGGTCAGCCAGAAAAGAGTTCACACAAAAAAGGCCATAAATAAAAAGAAAATTATGATCAACTTTTAAACAAATATTATACGAGATGCTATGCTTTTGGCCTTTGCCAGTGCCTCTTTGATCTTTGCTTTGCCAGCCATTTTCCCATCTTCTACTGCTTTGAGTATGGAGGTTTTGTGAAACCTGTTCTTTTGGTTATCTTTTGGGTGAAGCCTTTGTGTTGCTAAGAAATAAGGGGACTATCCAATAATGGGCCCTGTATTGAATTGATGGATTTTTTTCTAGAGGTTGTATGATCAAATGAAAGTTCATGTACTACAGCTGTATTAGTGGCAGTAAGGGACAATGGGGCTAAAGCTTGCTTGCAATCATGAAGAAATAAGGGATGTAGAAAGGCCTCTACTGTAAGTGAAGAAGCGGTTTCCTTGCTTTGTTACTTTATGTATGTTTATACAGAAGGTAAAGAAGACATTATCTGAAACGATGAGCAGATGGAAAAATTGATAAACTAGAAGGTAGTTTAGAAATTAGAGAGAAATCACAGTGGAATCTAGGGAGACTGTAGAATCTCAGTTTGCAAAGACAAAGATTCTCATTTTTCCCCTCATTGTAAAATGGTTATTAGAAATAACATCCAGGTGAAGAGGAAATAGTAAAATGTGGAAATTACTTTGAGATTTTGGAAAAAATTCTAAGAACCTGTACTTTTAGAAATTTCCTAAGGGTCTGAGTAAAGCTTCTCAGAAGAACCTTTAAAGACATTTACCTGATGTCTTAGGAATTGTTCAAAGAAATTTTCCTCTCTAAGCAAAGGTTTATTTTTTTAATCCTATACATTGAGAGTGAAACCATGTGTGGATCTGGATGAGGATTGCGTTGCAAAGATTCTGGAGACTGTCCCAGCTGCTTTCTATATTATTAAGACATCTAGTTCAGAACAGACCTCAACGAGTATTCTCCTTGTAACCTTTGCCCTATCTAATTATAGAGATTGGGTTTTGAAACTGAGATTGTCAATGTAGACATATATTATTTTATGGTAATAAAATCTTTATAATCCCAGATGTTTCAGATCTTGTGAAGCTACATGTTTGCAATTCCTCATCTATAAGCAGAAGATTTTAGACTTAAAAGCTGTTTTTGCCTTTGGTTTCTCTGTAAGTGCTGGGTGGAATAGTGTATAATACATGATGGTGTGGTATAAAGATTTCATTGGCATGTGTTTGAGGGTTGCAACACCCCAAGACCACCCTGCCTCCTTAGGAATTTAAGCCTTTCAGTAATGCAAAACCAGATTGCATATTGTGATTCTCAGAACAGAGTAATTTTTGGACAAAGAAGAAAACATTCTTGTGGCAGGTAGATTTTTAAAAAGCTCCTTCTTAAAACTCTTCAGAGATTTGGCATGTTAAAAGTAGTTCTAGGGAGGCGGATTCATTTATTTATCATTGAATTCTTTTCTATTCTAGATATTTATTTAGATTTTTAAAACATAAAAAAGTATGCATCCCTTGCTTTGGACATAACTCACAATTGTATCGGAAGAGGCTGCCTCGCCTCATTGACAAATAAAACATCAAACAATAAGACCCTTTCACTGTAAGCAATGGTAATCAAGCCGCTCTAAGATTCAGCTCATCCCACTCTGCAAATCCTTGGAAGTAGATGAACCTGGTTGTCTGACTAAAATTTTACAAATGTGGGTTATTTTGAGACAAGTTTTAGAGCAAATTCCAAAGTGGAATATCCCTCATGTAGAAAACCAAGCCAACAGGTCCTTTTCATTTCTATTGAAGGGCTCAAACTCAAGTGAATCAGATGATGTCATTTGAGGCAGGATAGCCCAGGGTGTAATTCAGATAACCACCTCCCAGACTATTTAGGGTCTATAAGTTAAAACCAGCACCTTGTTTTCTCAAACAGCAATGTGCTGATGTTTGTGCTTATCCCAGAGTACTGGTCTGAAACTCCACTTAGTAAGTGGGATACTTCATTTTGCACTAGCTTTAGTTTTCAAGTGGTCTCAAAATGTAACTCATTACAATAGTGGTAATATTGAAGTATCGTTTTGAAGATAAAGCAGTAGATAACCGTGGCAAGATCTGTATCAGAGAGGAAAAAAATCCCACCCTGTTCATTTAGTGCAAATAAAAGAAAGTGATCTTGCCCACAGCTACTATCTGGGCATCCATGGGCAACTGCTTGGGATCTAATAAGGTACTCACATTGTGCACCGGTTACAAATGGCTGACACACTTTCTCAATTATGGGTGTTGATAGATTTGTCTTCTCTTCCAGCTGCTTCCTCCAACCCACCAACATTAGTTGCATCTAATCTAGGTTAAGTCATAGCCCTCATCCAAGCCCATATAGACTGAGTTATTCATTACACAACATTAGCCCGGTACGATATGATAGCGGCATAGTGCTGGGTGTCATAGAAAATACATCTCTGCTCCTCTTTCCTCTCTTTCACCAGTCTCAAAAACAATTGAACAGGAACGGTGAAAAAACAGATCCCTTTAGTGCCCCTGTGAGAGGGTTCTTGAGGCAAAGGAACAATTGCCTACAGTTGTCGTCTCAGAAAAATTAAAAACAGAGCCACTCTGGATTAATGGGTGAGGCGGTCAGATGTGCATAACAGTGCTGCATTTATCACAGAGTGCTGGCTGTGGTCCTGGGTTTGCTTTGTACCTTTGGAATGAGAGATTCTCTGTATTAAATCCTTTCTGAAGGATTTGAAGGAAATACTAGGCTTTTCTTGGTGTGCCCCAGACACGTTAGGGTTTGAGATGGAGTGAACAGGAAGTGGTAGTGAATGGGAAGAGTCTGACAGGATGTGGGATAGATAAACTAGTCACCTGTGTAGAGGATTATGCACAAGCATTCCTCTCTTAAAGAGGCTGCAGACAGAACTTTCATTAAAGTCCTGGGAACTGTAGCAACTCCAAAACTGAGTAAAATTGAAATTGGAGTGAATACAGAGCAAAATGCAGTTATGAGTGATGATGGGGCAACAAGTGCAATGTGACTTAAAATTAATGTCCAGTTCTTGAGAGGCCTGCTGAGGCCTCAGAGCACGTATGTAGCTTTTACCCCACTGTTCATCTTCAGTGACTGAGTGAGCATGTAGATTTTTTTTACCTGGACATATTGCTACTCTAGCCTTGTGCCATCTTTCTGTGGTTGGCTGGCAGTTGTGATGTGGTGACTGTACTGCATGCAAACAGTGCCATGAGATTGAGGTAAAGGAACTAGATGTGACCCTGTTCATACTATATGATTAATGTCTACGATGCTGTTCCTTTCCTGTAACCAATTTTAGAGCATATCAGGGCAGTTCTCACCATTTGGGATTAATATCACTCTACTTTTTGTGAGTTGAGCTTCTTCCCTTAGTGTAGCTAACTGGGTGTCTGCCTCATTATTTGACTTTAGTTAATATAGTGTTTGGACTTGGATGTCCTTGGGGTACTCCATGTTATTTGGAAACGTACACTTTAAAATAAAACAAAAGCAACCAACACTTTTTGTTTAAAATAATTTATATTTATTGTTTCCTAAAATTCACTATATCTTCAGTTCCATGTTCACCTGTAAACCCAAAGGGAACACCCCCATCTGTACTGCCAGTGTTGCACATTAAAAATAGTTTTCCTTCACCAAAGGCTCACAGCTGGTTGGATTTGTTTTCAGTCTGAAGATACATTGTATAGTATTTGTCCTTTTCACATAATGCTGAACTTTAATAGGTTGAGCTATCCTAGCTTTCCTTTGTAAATTAATTCTGTTTCAATACTAATTACACTTTGCACTTATATAGGGCCTTTTATGAAAACATCACAAAGCACTTTACAAAATTAAGTCTAATGACATCCCTGTTAAGTAGGTATCGTCTCTTTGCAGATGAGTAAACATAAGAAGAAAGAGGTTAAGGGCTTGATTTTGAAGAAGTGCTGTGCATTGATTTAAATGGCAGCTGCAGATGGTCTGAAAACCAGCCCTTAGTAGGCAATATGTAATGTCAGTAGCTGAGATTAAAATATGTCTTGGAAGTTGTGGCTCAAACCCTACTTTTAGCCTTAGCCACCAGATAATGCTCATTTCCTTTAAATTCAATCTATGTATAGCATGGAAAATCTGTTGCTGTTGCATAAAATTACATTGAAATGATAGGAAATTATCTTGAAGAACGCAATCGTAAGTTGCATAGATAGAGCCCTTAGGATTCTACACCTTTGTAATCTATATATAAAACAAATATTTTTCTCACATTTCTGCAAGGTAATGCCATGCATACATTTGTAGAAAATGGACAGTAGTGTCTGTAATGACAAAATACATCTAATATTAGTAAAATTCCATTGAGTAGTTTCAGGTTTTCCTCTCAGGTTCTGCTTCTAGCTTTTTCCACTGAGTACTGAAGAGGATAAAAATATCATGGCAGTTTACAGGAAAAGGAGCTGATATTTAAAGCAAGCATACACTGAATTTTCTTTTCAAGGTGTGTGTAGTCCAGTATTTTACATTGGTATTAAAAATGACATTACCCAACCAATCACATACCAGAGCATCTACATTATTGGTATAATGCTGAACTAGCCCATACTATGCATACAACCCCACCTAATAAAATAAAAACATGGCAGTTTTTTCCATATAGAAATAACTGACATATTAAATTACACTTTAAAAGAAATAAAATAAATGTAATACTTTTGACTGAGTTCTACAAGGATGTTGGTCAAACAGTGATTAACATCATGTGTGGTATAATCCTCAATGTTTACAGTTGGTTAGGGACTATAATATTACATTAGGTGATGGGAATCAACCTGGGGAGTGCCTTATTGTAGAATATGCATTAAACAGAATTCTCTCTGCACCGACTGAATTTATTGATTAATCCCACTGCCACATGGATTTTAAATTACCTTGACAAATGATAACTTATTTAATACCGTCTGTGACTTGTGTTTATGGAAGACAAAGTTCGTCGGGTCCTTCTAAAGAAAAACAACAATGTGCCAAATGTAATTTTAGTGTGGAGTGTTAAGAATGGTATAATTATATCTTACAAAAGTATGTGATTTTTTGCAGATAATAGCTCTAGCAGATGCGGCAGAGGAAAACCAAACCAATATGTTCCAGGCATTCACAAAGTTGAAAAGTGCCACCCAGCTGGTGATTATGCTGATTAGTCTGTGGCAGAAGCTCAGCACTGACCAAGTTGCTATTCTGGAAGCTACGTTTTTGCCATTAATGCAGGATACCCAAGAGCTGGTAAGGATCTGTGAGATTTACTGAAAATCTGGATATGTGGAAAAGTACGAACTGATCAATTAACTTGGTTTTCCCAATGTGTTCTGTAAATGGCCGTTCCTTATAATGGAATGTAATATTTCCCTTCCCACTATACTGTATTGAAAAACTTTATTTAAAAGGGTTGTTTTAAGATTTGGTTGAGTCTACTTTAAATCCATTCTTCCTCATCAACTGCGGTGAAGCCTTCGATTTGTACATCTCAAGGTTTGCATTCTACCAATTAACTTTCAAGTTAGCCAGTCCTTGCTTGTCAAACCAAATGGAAATATTTCATATATCTAATATAGCTGTATATACATCTATTTAAATGCTGGTGGCAATTGTGATAATAGTTTTGTAGTTTGTTGTTGTTTGAATGAGTTGTAATAGGTCTTATCTGCATTGTGGATTTGCTGCAGTTATAGTCGGTGTCTAGCCACCAGTGTAACTGCACTGGAGCAAACCCCTACTGTAAATAGGCAAAGTTGCTGTATATTATGATTTACCCTGGTTTTAAGCTTGGGGTAAGCACCACTTGTGCAGATAGCAGCTTTTTTAGACTATACCAGCTACATCATTGGCTGTTACTAAGGCAAATCCCCAGCCTACTCAAGGCCTTAGATTAAAATAGCACATCCTTAAAAACACATTCCGGATACGGGAAAATGGCATCTTGTTTTAAAAGACCTACTAAAAAGCATGTTTGAAAATATTGACTATATAGACCATATTGCTGGCATAGCGTAGTCTATATTTCTGTTAATTTTTCCTTTGAGCTTTTGCCTGTAAACAATCTTTGTAGTAACTTCCACAGCAGTCAATTATGACATCACAGACCGGATTTAGGATTACAATTTCATGTGGAGAATAAACAGGAGAAGGTGAACTCTTGAAAAGAATGTCATAAAAAAAGGGTTATTAGTGACAAATGGAGAAGAAGACCAGGTGAATTTTTAAGGAACAAAGGTTCTGTTAACGGTAATATTCAATATCTTATTAATAAAGCACAGGAAAAAGATTTCCTCTTACATGCTACTGATTATGATAAGTGCTTTACATTTTCAAAGCCTTTCACCAGTATCTAATTATTCCTCGTAGCACCCTACAGGATAGGTAGATTTTATAGATGAAGATACTAAAAAACATAGATGTTAAGTAGCTTGTTCAAGGCCACATAGAGCCTTAAACAATTGTGTCCTGAGGCCCATTTGTGATTCACTACTCTGTGTCAGCAACTTTTGTCAGGCTTGACATACTCACTGCACCGTTCACACTGGTGCCATGATATTTATTTAAAAGGTGATGTAATATATTGTTTGATATCTAATAATACACTGGTCATTAATGTCACTGTGAAATGTTTGTTCCAGTTCTACAGGTAAATTATGGATATTCTCTGATATTATGTCCTGTAAACAGACAAAACCCTCCTGCAATTTTGTAACAGGATTAGGTGTGACTGGGTAGATTGCTGTGTTAGAGCTGCTTAACCCAGCGACACTCAGTACAGACTAGTATGCTGGCTGGCAGCATCCTCATATGAGAACTACAGCAGCAGACCTTTTTAAGGCGCTAAGGGTTACAGAGCAGGCAGTGACATAACCCCTCACTGTCATGTTCTGGATTGTACCCCAGAATGTGACAATATTATCCTGTGCTTTATTAATAAGAAATATATATGGCACAATTTGTTTATATAATAGATATGAGTTACAGGACACAATCTTATTGAACAGTAAAATTCTCACGTCCAGTCCATACTGTGAATATATCATCTGTGTGCAGATCTCTATTGTATTCTGTACTTGTTTAATGTGTATAACTGTCTGAGTGTTCTATGGTTGTGTGTAAACATACAGACCATGCACTAGAAAAGCACATTACCATTAAGAAATCCATCCTAGAGTTTGAAGAGAAGTTTGACACACATCTCTTTTTGAAATGGAGACAATATTGTAAAACTCCTGTCAGAATTGAATGGGGAAATATATTTAATGAAAACAGAATGGAAAACTAAAAAAAAAAAAATCTAAAAATCCATTTGAATATTAAATTGCATACTCTTAATTCACAATTACATTATAATAAGCTGTGCTGATCTATTACAATGTAAACTGAATCCAGGTTTCATTATATATCCAAATTTTGGGCTGGTCAGTAGCCATTTTAGCAAGCTTGGGCTAAGTTCCAAACGCACCTAGGAATACTCGTTGTTTCAACTAGAAAACAAGTGAAACTTGGTGTTTCACATAGTTTTTACCCCAAACCTGGAAAAACAGTGGGCATTTGGGCTTTGGTGTTTGGACTTACTGAAACCTGAAACTCAAAGTAAAAAAGTCAGGGGTGTAAATTCACATGAGCTAAATCAGCAGAAGGTTCATTTGAGTCCCCTGAAAGTGGAAACTATCTGGTTTTGCATGGCTCACTTTTATTGTCCCATTAGGGCTTATACTACTGTATTGCTTTGACACACTTTCTGGTACAACATGGGAAAATCTGTTATGTATCTTAAAATAAGAGATACCACTTTAATATATATCTCGATGTGGTTTTGATATAGTAGTTCACAATTTTCCACGTTAAGATGCAAGACCTCACATATAAATGTTGTGGGGATGTGAATCCTGCAGAGAGGCTGGGATGACAAATGTAAACTTGAAATAATGGGTTGGAAATTTAAAAGAAGGCTTTACCGAACTATTGAAATGCATCCCATATTGTAGTTATTATGGTACTACAAAAATCTGAATGTAATTTAAAGAGAAGTTTAGATGGGGGGAGGGAAGCTTCTGACATACCAATGGTATTTACAGACAGAAGCTCCCAGCTAGTGTTCAGGTTTCCCCACAAGCAGTTGAGTGGAATGTGGTGAAAGAAAGTACTCTGAAGAATTTTTATTTACTCTTCAAACAATTCTGCACAATGGTTTGTTGTATTTTTATTTGGGTGGAATGTGTTAGAAGATAGTTTGGATACAATATACCTCTCTAGAATATTTTCTGCTTCATGAACATGAAACTCAGAAAGTGCTTTTTTAATAAAGGGAAAATGTTTAGAACATACCGTTACTGTAAAAAAAAAAAAAAAAAAAAAAAAAAAAAAAAAAGTTCTTCTAACCATAACGTCAACATTATTCTCATACATGCCATTCCATTTAGAAGAGATTGCTGCTTGTTTTCTGGACCTGCCAGGCACTTCATTTGGACACTTAGCATAAGAGTATTTCAGTGTTTCGAGTTCCCATTGACAATAAATAGCTTCTCAGACTAGTAAACAGTTCCTGTTGCAGACTATATCATGGTTCACATACTCTTAATTGAAGTAAAGTCTGGTTTTGCCACCTACAAAGATATATCAAAATAAAAAGAATAGTGCATTCTTTGAAAATAAAGTTCCTGAAAACTAAGGTTGTGCTTTTTTCTTGTGCTTTGGTAACCAAAGGGTCTTTAGGTCTCTGAAAATACCTATCTTTTCCCCTTCTCAATCCCTAAGGAGCTTTGGGCAGGCCTGTATTACCACATAAGTCAATCTAACTTACGTCACTCCGGGGTGTGAAAAAGCCCCCCCCCCCGAGCAACGCAAGTTTCATGCTGTCCACACGGCACTGTGTCAGCAGAAGACATTTACCTGCCGACATAGCATACGCTCCTCTCCAAAGTGGAGTAATTATGTAGATAGGAGAACTCTCTCCCGTCAGCATAGTGCATCTTCACCAGATGCACTGCGCCGATGTAGCACTGTAGTGTAGAGTTTCCCTGTATCATGGCTATCATTATACTTTTAGCTAACTTTATATACTAATACTAAAACTCCATCCATCCAGCCAAGGAGTGCTAAGTGAGATTCTCTTGGACATCTTCCTGAGTGGAAGTAGTATCTAGTTTGATACTAGTAAAGCAAAACTTTTCTCTGTGATTCCTTCTTTTATTCCATACAACTCCCGACATCTGCTTAGTCCAAGGAACATAACATCAGGATCTGTACCAAATTAAATGAGTTGGCACTAGAATGAGGCTATAAGGCTGTCCTTGCAAGATGCATGTTAAAAATTCAGTGTTATTTGACGTGATAAATTTGCTTGTTTTGTCTGACAAAACAAACAGTGTTGATCTTTCTCCCATTGAAGCTGAAGGCAAAACTCAATAGAGGGAAATCATGGTTGAAATCCATTGAAATCAATAGCAATTTTGCCCCTGGCTTCAATCGGAGTAGGATTGAGCCCATATTTAAGATATTGTGGAAGAACGTATATGCAATTAAGAGTGCTTCAGTTAAAGTGGAGCTCTATGGTACACCCTATTATACTTTAATATATATAATCTATGCTATTTTTACTCACTATTTTACAAGTTAAAATGTATTTTTTAAAAACTGTGTTTTGGGGTGGTTTTGGAGGAAAAAAATCTGACCATAGTATGTTTATTGATGTCTTGAGGTAATAAACATTTGTGGGTTTTTTTAATAGAACTGATGAATATTTTGCAGAGCTATCTCTTTTATTATTAGCTTACTAAAGAGGAGAACAAGAATATGGATGGGGGGGGGGAAATAAAAAAAGAAAGCATGGAGTTATTCTTCCACTGATTTTTTTTATTGTCTTGATTAAATTGATCTGGAGAGAGAGAGATTCTAAACATGTTGAGTTTGTGATAGAGAATATGTTTACAATAGGAAATCCTTCTGGGAGGGCAGGATATTTATCCAGGCTAATTTAAAAGGTTCAAAGGGTTCATACAGTGCAGGATAGTTGTGATATTATGGTTGTATGGCGTCTGGATTGAGTGATGATTCAGATGTCTTATCACTACAGTTATTAAAAACCTCTTTGTTTATAAAATTACAAAGGAAAAAATTCTGTCACTATTAACTGCATAATTTTATGACTGATAGAGGACCCTCATAAATGTAGTGGTTTATTTGAATCTAATCAAAGAATAAATATTTTTATGGTTCCCATGATGTTACCAAATAATGTCATCATAGGAATTTCACTGCACAAAATCACCCATTCTCTATTATAGTCAAATTTCTGATGTTATAGTTAACGTTTGCTAGGCGATGCCTTTTTGATTTTTGCTATCTTTTTTTTTTTTTTTACATTTGATATAGCTACCAGCTAAGTTGTTTCCACACTCAACCTTTAATTAATCTCATATTACAGTTTTAATTTGGGGAAAGAGAAATGTTTGAAGGTAGAAATAGTTATTTTTAAAATAGTTGACTATGTTATGTAATGCTGTGAACTTGAGTTAATGATCTTACTGAGTTACAGAGAAAATATGGACACCGTATATGTTAAAGCAGAATAACATGAGGAAAACACTGTGGCAAAAGGCCACAATGCCAAATAATAGTCCTATTGAAATTAATGTCAAGTGAAGTTAGAAAAGGATTTGGGTGTAAGTGGGAAAGAAAGAGAATAGGATCGCTAATTTGACAAAAAAGCAATCTCCTAGCATTTGTACATGATACAGGCTTTTTGTTTGTTGCATATTTTTGTTTCTTTAACACAAAGAGCTCCACTTTGTGAAAGTGGATCCCTTCGTGACTGAAAGTTCTCAAGATTAAATATAAGTTGTAAGTGGATTCATTTTGAGATGTACAATTTTCTCAAGGCTGCTAATGTTCAACATTTCTTGACTCCTTCCCCCAATGTTTGCTGCTGTTAAAAACTTGTGGAGAATGATTTAAACTTTTTGGACAGCAATGTTCTTTGCATAACCCTTTTTTTAACCTATCAGGAATCGCAGCTTTGCTGTTTTCACTAATTAGCATATATGTATAGTCCAGACTCTTGAGTTCAGTTGAACTACAGTAAATCCGGACCAAGTCCCTGGGATGTCTCCACCCAATTCATGTCTTCTATAACAACTTTTTAGAATGGAAGAACCAAAGCTGTCATGCATAGTGTAGTGAGATGGTCTTTTCCTGATTTTTTTGCACCATTCAGTTTCTGTCAACTCCTCTTTAGTCCTAGTTATTTTAAATTGTATTTCTTTTGTCCATAGGCCTATAGAGATTACTTGTGGTTTTTGCAAATATTTTTCCAGCACTCCAAAGATATATCACTAGGCAGTGGCAGTTGGTAATGTGGGGTTAACAATTATATACCCCAGATGCTGGAATTGCTGTCAAAGCAAAGTCATTGTAGACTTTAACATCTTTCTTGGAAGTCTTTTCTTCTTCCATTGATGGAAGCTTATTCAGGGCTTTACGTAATTGTTGGCATAAAAGACACTCTAACTTGTCTCTTTTTATTCCTTTTAATCTTTCATATTTGCAGTGTTCAGCAAGACTATGAACTGCAGTAATAAAAACATCCTGGCTCCTCCTATTAAATTTGGTCCTTACATATATCATATTCTGTCTGTGTATGAAATGGGCATCTAAATCCTCTTTCACTTTGGTTTATTCTTTCTTTTCCTCGTCGGTGTGGCACATAGGATATCAGCAGCAATCTCACCATTGGCAAATATCAGGGAATTTACCTGGTATTCTTGTGCTTTGCCAGTTAAACCCAAAGCCACCTGGAATTGCTCAGCTCTTTGGATCCAGTAGGTCAGTTGCAGGAGTTGCCAAAATTAAATTTTGATTACGTAGCCATGGGCTCCATTGCTGCACTGATACAGGGCTCTGTCTGCTTCATGGAGCAGCTTTCACAGGTCTCCTCCCTGATTTTCCATTTTCCCCACTTACTCACCACTCTGGTAGTCTCTTTGCTTTCCCAAATTCCTTCTTTAAAAAGAGGGATTCACTTACTTCTGACACCATATTAGAGTAAGGATATAACACAAAAAGCCATGCCTTAAGCACTAGCTAGTGAACTTCCTGACTGAGAAGTTCCTACATATATTAAGCTTCCCCTCCAAGACATCATGATTTTCTTTGCTAACTATGGTGGACCAGGCACTCTAACCACTACACAGTGTGTATTTGATGTATATATTTGGCAGGAGCTCTGTAGAGGGGGAACTTCACCACTTATTTTGAGCACAATCAGTAAATGCCAATAAATATCTGTAAATCATTCTCTTTTGACAGTTAATTTGCTTTAAGAGAAAATGGTACACAACAGAGGTTTGAGTGAGGTAGGACAAACATACCAAGTCAAATCACTCTGATTCTTAACTATGAATTTCATGGACACAGTTGAAAAGGACAAATTCTCTGCAGGGCAAAAAAGGAAGGATTAGTAGAACCCGTGAAATCCTGTGGTGACTTAACCTGTATTACAATACAGTTTCACCTGCTGCTTCCTGCCCTGAAGGGTTTACAAACAATCCTTGCCCTCTTTGGCTATCTCCTCTGGTATTTTCCAGTCTTTTTGTCATTCATCTGCTATTCTTGCTGTGGTTGGTACAGGGAGGGGGAAAAGTATATTTTTTCCCACAAGTTGTCTTGGTTTTGCCTGCTTGCTATAAAAAATATAATTAAAAACAAACTTTTGCAGGCATCAAATTAATTTGGTATTGTTACAGGGTGGCTGTGACTGGGTTGATTAAAGTAGGTCCAGTTCCCTCAGCCAGAGCAGATGCTCCTGTTTGGCCAATTAAGAGGGCGGGGCAATATCCAGCTTATAAAAGGTCAGGGAGAGACCCAGTGAGACAGACCTGGTGAATCGGAGCTGGCTGAGTGAGCATCAGGCAGGTGAAAGCTACTAGGGGAGTGTAGAAAGTCCAGGTAGGAAGCAGAAGATGTTTCCCAGTGGAAGGCTGAAAGCAAGGGGAACAACAAGAGGGTTTCACTGGCTGACATCTTCAAACTAGAGCTTGGGCCAGAGGGCTTCACAGGGTTGAAGGTAGGAGTAGCAGCAGAGGGCAGTGGCTGGTGGCTGTAAGCTGGAGTGCTGGAGCTAAGGGCTAGAAAAGGCTTAAGACGGGAGTAGCAGCAGAGAGGGGCTTACCTGCTGACATCTCCACGCTAGAGAGCTGAACCCAGGGGAAGAGTAAATGGGCAGAAGGGAGTGAGGGATGCTCACCTGGTTAAGGTGACCTCCCAGCAGAGAGGCTGTGGGGGTTCCTGCTATGAAGAGTAGGGTTTCACTCCACTCTTGAAGGGTTGGAGTGGCTGTCTTGGCAGAGAGACAGTAGAGGCCTAATGCCAGGGCGGCATGTCCTGAAAGCTAGAGCATGGTGAGAGATGCTGGGCATGTACATTTCATGTACTATTTGGGCTATGCTGGAGAAATTCTGTACGGTGATTGTGGGACTCTTTTTATGGCTTACATACATTGGCCTGTTATAATAAATTAACCCCACAATAGCCATTTGTACTAAGAAAAACTGGATTGTTTGGGCATGGGGGCAGACTCTGAAAGGGGAAAATGAGGCAAGTGCATCTGTCATGCTGCGGCCTGTCAAGGGGGATCATTCCAGGCAGGGCCACCCTATGACAGGTATATAGTTTTACAACTGTTATTACCAAAAGGGACGATTATGATCATGCAGTTTGTGCTCCTGTGTAACACTGTGGTGCCTGCATCAAGCCCATAACTTTTGGTCGAGTTAGAGCATAACTTTTAGACCGACATCCAGTTTTGATTTAAAGACTTCAAGTGATGGAGAATGCACCACATTGCTTGGAAAGAAGTTCCAATGGTTAATTACCCCTTACTAAAAATAAAAGCACCTTAGTTCTAATCTGATATTTGTCTAGCTTCAGTGTTCAGCCATTGTATCTTATTTCTTTGTCTGCTAGGTTAAACAGCCCTCAACTATCAGAAATCTTCTCTGTGTGTATTTACTTAACTGTGATCAAGTCACTTCAGCCTTCTCTTTGTTAAGCTAATTAGATTAATCTTCTTTAGTGTCTGATTTTACCTAAACTACAGAAGTGTAGTAACTGCTGAATGTGCAACGCACCGTGGCATTTCACAACAATTTTCATCTAGACTTCTTAGTGACATCGCTGATGCATTACAGTGAACAACAATTCTCTTTCCCAATATGTGCTTCAAAAGATCTTCATGCATTTGCAGTCCGTAATGGTATCCCTTTCATTTCTATTGATTTCATTTATTTCAAAGAAGTCAGAATAATGTCAATGGAGAGTCCTGTGGATATTTTTTTCTTGACTGAATGATCTGTAGATCCAAGGTAGGGTCAGCAGCATGATCTTGTACAGTATATTGCACTGCTGTTTTAAATGAACACTGGTTAAAATTAGTATTAAAAACACCCCAAAAATTTCCTTACCTATATAATTAACATTTTTAAAATAATTAAAACTGAAGGTACTTTAAAACATAACTTTACCCTTCATGTTTTGCATGCAGTTAGTTTACTTTTTTGCATTACATTAATCGCGGACAATGAAAGTAGACTGGTCAGTTTTTCTTTCTGGCTGTCTCACGCTAGCAAAGTGCTGCAGTACTTTAATTGTAAATATTGCCATGGAATGTTAACATCTAAATAAAATTGGATATCTTTGGCTTTGTTTGAGAAAATAAGATGGAAACATTCTCAACAATCTTGTGAAATTTTGTTTCATGACTGTTAATACACCATGGCTAAGTAGGTCCTCTCTTTCGAGAACCAAAGGCAGTCAGATCTGTTTCCAGAAGGCCATATTAGCACTCAGTCACCAAGGCACCTGTCTTCAAATGGTCTTCCCTTAACGGCAGGAATGATTAAGGCAGCAATAGGCTACTGTTTCTTTTGTAGGGTAAATGGCAGGGATTCTTAGCCATCCTTTTGCTTTAAACTCTCCTTTGGTTATTTTCACCTCTTTTTAGGGACAGATTTTTTCCCAACAAATGTTTATCTAGGAACATGTATCATGCATCCCCGTTCACAAAGACAGTGTTGTCTGCCAATGAGGCCAAGGAAGAAGCCAGGTGCTCCCCCCATCTCAGCCTTGCTTTAGAAGATCAGGCAAACATTTTAGTTTGTTAAATGATCCCTGAGATCATAGACAAAATTACTATCACTTATTTTCAACAAAGCGCTGCCATTTTTACAGATGATACGATGGGAGATTCCTTGTCCGCTGGTCCATGGAAAACATCTTTCTTAATTTCATAAATTAATAATGATGTTAGTTCTCCCTCAAGTGTCTGTAGAGTTGGCAGGGAGATTGCTGTACGTCAAACAACATCAACAGCCCCAGCAAGACAAAAATTCAATGGACTTGACTCAGCAAATAAAACTAAGAAAACTGAAGCAGTCCTTGATTGCCTGTAAGGATTTCTTGACTTTGTAAAATAATCCCTTCAGTGTTCTTCATGTGACCTGGGAACGTATTTGGGTGTACTGTCCTCTTTGCACTCTCACTCTGGCCCAAGCCAAAGAACTGAGACGCTGCCAGGACCATGGTACAACCTATTTCAATAATTCTGGACTGTATCTTTCAACAAAATGAGATTTCGATATACTCAGAGTCTAGGCTTTCTACCCAGCAGGTGAAGCAGCCGATTAAATTTAGAAAGGGGCCCAGGAGAGCCCATGGCTACCCCCTAAGCTCCAGGGTAGCAAGAAACAAAGAAAAAGGAATCTAAATATAGCAAAACCCACAAATCTAAGAAGTCCTAGTAAAGACATGAGACCAGTTTGGCATTCTCCTTCACCTTCTCAACTGAGGAAGGCGAGACTATCAGAATCAGAACCAGGAGAGTCAGACGCTGAAACAGTTAAAAACTATGGCTAAAAGCGCTATAGGGGGTCTGGGAATCCAAACATATACTTTCAGAGGATTAAACTGCCAACAGGTAAATGCTTCTCTGAACTCAAAGGGAGAAATAGGGATTCCCTGTGGCAGTGGAAAACGCCATGAAATGGAAATGGGAGCAACCCATTAAATCCAGATGTCTGAGTCGGCAGTGTTCCAAGTTTCACAGGTCCCAGAAACAAAGAAACTCATACATCATGCTTCCTTAAGTAGATGCTGTAGTGATGGTCCAATAAAGAATATTATCATAATAGAAGGGAAGTGATTCCCTAAGGACACCACTGCCATGAAAATAAAAGCTGTCCTGAGATGCATTGTGAGGCCTCAGGAGTATCTTTTCAAGTATCCATTTCCTCCAGTTGTTTCACCAGAGTAAATATATCATGGTCCAACAGGTGTTCTCCAAGTCAGGAAAATCTCACCGAGCATCACTGAACTTGTGGCCTCATTTGTGGCAGGCACACTGCTGGATGTATTGAGTTCTGCAGCAAGATCTAGAACTACCAGCATGTATGCATGCAGACCTCTTTGATGGTGGCTACAGAAGCCAAGCGGCACCTCACTTCAGCCAAATTTACCAGCATAAGGCTTTTTGGAAGAAAAAAAAAAGATAAATGAGGTGTTAGCTGATTCCAGTGTAAGGAAGCAAAACAAGATAGTTTGTAAGCCAGCTACAAAGAAGTTCAACACACACATATTATGCAATGAATACAACAGCTCCTTTTGTCCATCGCAGCTCCGTTATCCAAAAAAAGGACCAAGGATACTAGAGAGGCAGTACTAGATCAGGGCATTAAGAGAGCGAAAAGTCAATCAAAATATAGCCATAAAGCTTCCTCTAACCCTAGATCCATGCAGTGACTGGCCAATGAATCTCAGGAGACAGATACTCCTGATATGGGGTAGTCTGTCATGATGGACTCGTACTATTGCAGTTATTACCAAAGGCATACAAGGAACTTACCTAAAACGTTGCAAGGAGATACCTATAATTATCAGTATTGAAAGACCCTCTCATACACTCACATGCACATCAGCCACTCAAACATTTTAATCACTATTCAGTATCTGCTAGAAATGGCCCACAAAAGCATTTCCTCCAACTGGTCTTTAGGAAGTACTAAATAAATATTCTTCATGCTCCAGCAGAAATTAGGAAATATGAAAACAGTCCTGGACCTATAAGAACAGAGCAAATACATGCACTATCTCAGATACCTGTAATTAGTTTTGACATTCATAACTAACTTAATAGCCTGGATCAACCTTAAAAAAAAAAACAACTGGAACTAATTGTTCTCATTCTAGACTGTTCGCATGGATAGAAAAGAACATCCTATCAGAAAGGCAGGCCATGTAATAATTTAGCCACAGTTATCCAAGAACATTCAGATAGCTTTGCAAGGACCCATAAAATTACTATCTAGACTGGACCTTGATACATCAGGTTCCGATTTGTCACTCAGTCCATTCATCCTTGAACAGATCACTGAAAGGGAGAAGAGAATGGAAGTATAAACCTACTCTAGAAATGTGACTAACACAGTCTTCATTTAGAAAAAGACTTGCTACGTTATAGAGGGCATATGCTCTGATTTGGTTACCATTCATTGTATTGGTGCACAGACCACAGCACTAGCCAGAGAAAACCTACAATCTCGAATATCCATTTGTTTCTAGAAGTGGGACTTTCTGCAGGACTGTGTACCAGATACTTAATAAAATAGCAGCTATCAACTTCATGATAAAGGCTTTACGGTACTACATGCTATCTAGCCATCCTCATATTACTAGAGTTCTAAAAAATACCTACAGTTTGCACACTTCGGAAATTATCTGATGATCTTAGTGAACTGATTTGCTCTTGAACGTAAATATAGTTGTACAATACCCCTTTTTGAGCTTACAAGATTTTTCCATCAAGGTCACTAAGGTATTCCCATAAGGTATTGTTTTCCCAACAAGACCACTTTTTCGATTGGCAAAACAGCAACAATTGTTTAGGAGTTAGGGGCACAGTCAATAGAAGGCTAGTACTGATCTTGTATGAGAATAAGGTAGATTTAAGAATGCCACTCTGCTTCCTAGCCAAATTGATGCTCATCTTTCTGCTCATTCTCAAGAGAGGCTCTGGGACAAAGTGGGTGTAAAAAGAGCACCCAAAATACATGTCAGTGGACTAGAGCCCTTCAAAAAATATCTGTCTCACTTCTCGTGTCCTTACAACTGAGATCAAAGAATACAGTGGACCACAAGTTGCTTCTTAGAGGAGAAAAATACCAGAACAAAGATACTGATAAAAAGTAAAGAACACTCCCCAGGAAAAAGTGAGTCATATGCATTTATATGCTATGTATGCTCCCCTAGACAAAAGATGTAGTGCTGCCATAGGCATTCGTACACATTTTATTAACAGGATGAATTCATATTTGTCAGCTTCCGGAGATTGTTCTTCGCGCTGTGGTAGAAAAGGAGTGTTTTCCCATTGGACAGATCATGATTCCATTCCCTTTCTAATCTAGGACTAACTGCTGATTACATCCCAGTTGTATAGAATTGACAGGCATATTTCTGATGGAGGGGAAAAAAGCGTGACCTTAATCCCACTCCACCCAGAATTCTAGGTTTTACTGTTGGAATCAGATTCCTTGAAATAGTATGAAAATAGTTACTCTTGAAGATAAGTTTACTTAATAGCTATGCAGAGTACTCATGCGATTTAAGCAATGTCATATACCAATTCAGAGTATATTCTGGCAGGAAGGTATTAAGGGAATTCTGACCGCCTACGGTTCAGACTAGGCCTCTTTTGTAATGATCATTTGTTCACTGGTTCTTAATCTGTCCTTCCTTAAGTCTCCTCTGCCATGATGCTTACAAAAAACTTGACAGCGGTTAGGTAGTTGGTAAGTTGTTGCTGCTGATTTTTCATGATAACCTGTATTGTCTTCTTATTACTGTATACTTCCCTGTGGTCTTGTAATATTCACTTGTTGCCTCTCGTCTTATACTTAAAGTGCAAGCTCTTTGGGGAAGGGATCATCTCTTTCTTATATGTTTTCAGAGTGAGGCACTAATCCATGACTGGGCTAGGTGCTACCACAATACATGTAATTGATGATAATATGGTAAGACTTCAGATCTGATTGTCTGAAAAGAAAATGTTCCAATCTTCAGGTGTAGTTTTCCTCTGAGGTATAAATGAAAATGAAATATTATTGCTGCTATGTTTGATTAAAGAAATTTATCTGCAACCTGCTTGCTCTGTTTTGGACTATTATGCCAGAGTTTTTCCTTCTTTTTCTCTTGATTTTAGTTTGTCTTACATGACTAGGTTTATCCTCACTTTAATATAATTGATAATGCCACTTCAACACCTGTTGAAACCGAGTCAGAATTTAAACTAAGTAATAGTCTATTATTCAAATTCAAGTAGAAATTCTAATAGCTAAATGATATTATGGATAATGGCCATCTGGTTTGACCTCTAGATCTGATCACAGAGTAGAACTAGTGTAGCTTTCTGCTAGTGCTGCCCTTTTTTGCTGTTAAGTGCTATCTGTAATTGTGTCCATGAATATACTTTGTTCCTTCCCCCTTTAAACTATCAGAGATTATCCTGGTGGAACTGGAAAGCACCAACACTTGGGCCATTCAGCTGTATCCACATCAAGACCTGGAGTCTGATACATGTACAGTGGAAAGACTTAAAGAATTCTGTTGGTATGAAATATTCTACCAGTTCCAGAGATATCCCTTATCTTTAAAATGGGGAATTCCATTAGACCTAGTAAAATCTTTCAAACTTGTAGAACTTTTTAAGTGTGCCTATTGTATATGTATGGACTTGTTTTGAGGAAAACCCACATTCTACCACTGCAAAGAGGAAAATCCAAAAACAGCATAACCATCACGCCACTTGACTCTTAAGATAAAAGCTTTTTGTCATGAAAAATAAAGTTTGATTATACTTATCTTAACATGACTACAAACTTTGTTACTCATAAATTTCTCCAGCAACTTTTTCAAATCCAGGTATGTTATTTCTAACCTTGTTTTCTAATTTCAGCACTTACTGTATTTTATTCCCGTTTCCTGCATTATTTTTGCGGTTTACATTGTTAACAAGCATATGGTTTATATTGAGATTTTGCTCTTTATTTGCATTCTCTAAAAAGAATTCAGCTTGGGGGAGGGGGAAGAGATTCCAGCATATACATATATAACAGCCAAACTTTTAAACAAAGTGTTGATGTAGTTCTTGAGTGATAGGGATATCTATTAAAAATACATTGTTATACAGTGAACTGAATAATTTGTCCGTATTATAGACTTGATTGTGAATAAGCCTTTGATATTGATAATCTGGTGGGCAAACGTTTGTGTCTGAAGAGTTTAGATCATTCCCAAAGACATGATATCCGGTCTGGGCATTTTGTCTCAGCAGACTTTCAGGAGACAGTAACAAACAAAACAATCTTCTGTTTGTATTCTTCTTTCAGTGTTACGCTATCACAAGAGTAGGGGAATGCAGAATAATGTGGTGTTTTCTTCCAGGGCAAATCATTAGCTCATTTGTCTTCATTTCTAATTTTTGGCTCTTAAAACATCACTGCTATAATCTGCAAGCTAAATAATGAATTTTCTTCACTTGGCGTTTACATGTTTACTTTCTGTTGCTTTATGTTCCACTTTTATCTAGTTAGAAAGGAGATTCAAGGAAGCCTTTTAATCAATTTAGTATTGAATTGTACAATGCTTAATTCCATTGACCTGTCAAATAGTTTTCATGCTATATTAAAAACACTACAAAATGCAGTGGAGAGCAAACAGCTTTCATTCAAACAGGAAATCCTTGCTATTATTTTCTGTGAGGGGAAAATTGTAACAGTTGGCCAAAATTGAGTCACCTTGATTATTATCTATGTTAAAATATAGCAAAAATAACCAAAGTTAATATTTTAAACTGATATTTACTGTAATAAAGTCTGATCTGGCTATAATTATGAATACAAATGATTGTCCTTTAAGACTGGTCAGTGGTTATGTGTTGCATTTTTATTTAAAAAAATAATTAAACTAGCCAAAGTTTCTAGCTTCACAGCACACAAAATAAAAATGCAATTTCCCTGGTTTTAGCTTTGGACACCCTGTGAATCTCCTGTGCTTCACTGAACTGGGGACCAAAAGATTTTCTGCACTCTTTCCATAGGTCACAGTCTCCAAATGGAGAGCTAACACGCTTCATGCACACCACTTTATTGTACTTATGGAACGCTTTCTTCATCTGAGAGAAGTCTAATGACCAGGTCTACCATTAATATGTCCATCGCTGTTCAGCAAAGCACTTAAGCACATACTTACGTCCCAATTAACTCTGAAGCTCAAAGTGAATGAAGTTATGCAGTTGCAGTGCTCAAGTGTTTTGCTGAACTGAGGCCTCTAGTATCAGTGCTGTTGATGGTAGCTCTTTCCTATAAAGAAAATAATACTGGGTTTACAAATTAGAAATGTAGGATGTGGCTCTGTAAATGGGCCTTCGGAGTTTCTGGTTCAAAGGAAAGAGGCAACTGCAAGACTGGGGCATACCTGAGGATGGGGATGTCGTTTTATTATTGCGTATCTTTCTTGAAATAACTAAATAAATATAGGGTTATTTTTTTTAAAAAAATGTATCCTTTGCTTTGTGTGGTGCCCATATGTCTGAGGCTTGAGGCTTACCAAAATGTCACCTGGCATCCGTCTCCTTCACATTGGAGAGGAATGGTATGCCCATGTCACCAGATGCTTATGCCCTTATCAAAGGTTCTGACAAATCTGAGAGTGGCAAGTGTAATCCTGATAGAGAAATGAGAGTGGCTCAAACTATGAACTGAAAGAGTATGCAATAGTAAGATTCTCACATACCAATATATGTCCAAAGGTTTTAATGATATATTTTTATGAGTAAGTTGTATGTTCCAGACCAAGAAAACTTTGGATGCAATTAACTTTCAAAATTTCAAATAATTTCTGTGGTCAAAGAAGATGAATTGTGTACTTTGAACTGAATAATACAATGCATTGTGCCAGGCATTCTAAAATATACTTCATCCACAAATAGGGCAAATACCTCTTTTTTCCTTTCTTTCAGCCACTAAATTAGGTGGGTAAAAATTTTCAAAAGTGCCTAGATCTCATTTTCAAAAAAAATTTAATCCCAGATATTTAAAGCTGTATAGTCTTTGTGGCACTCGGGGTCGCAACACCGAAAAGACTTTTGAAAACAGGACTTAGGTTCTTAGATCACTTAGACACTTTCGAAAACTTTATCCTGAGCGTCTAACCATTTTGGTGACCTTCTGTATACAAATGTGGGTAGCTTTTAGTCAAAACAGATCCTTTGGGATGTTTGTAGGGCTAAGCTTTATTACTTTTGTTCTATTGATATCAACAGAGTTTAAAGCGCCTTAATGTCTTATGGTTGTATTCATTTTAGACTTGCATATATTGTTTCCTTTAAAAACTTGAAAACTGTTGTCTGGAAAGTAAATTTCTACATATTTTGCATCATTACAATTTTTGCCTTCCAGGAGCAAAAATCTAGCCAAAACCTGTAGTATTTTACTGGTGTGTATTCAGTGTCATGATTTGTGTCCTTTCAGTGGGGATGTAGTGCAAAGTGCTTAATAGTATATGTATGTGCACAAAGCTGTATTGCTTGTGGTCCAGGTACCAGGTAACGAAATAAAAGGAAGTATTGTATTTCTGGGAGGTTTTTAGCTATCTCTTGTAATCTGCTGTATCAATCTGATTGTCCACCATTAAAATTTTTCTTTAAGATTGTCTTGTATCCTGTGCCTGAAAGTCTTTGGTTTGAGCAACTGCTATTTTAAATGATCAGTGAAAACGGACTCTGCCTCTAACGGAGATCATTAGTAACTGTGGGCTCAGCTTGGCTGTGTTGATGCTGATTAGGATAGTCTGAATGGTGTTAATAAAGTTGAAACCTTTAGCTCCCGTGTGGAGCACTGATAAAATCAAATAGTTAAATACAGCATTAAATAGTATGGGATGGGTGGTTTATTGTTACTGTTTACTTATGGTTGTCTGCATAAACTCAGCTGAAACTTAGATCCAGTTAGCCACTTTTTTGATAACCACCTTTAAGATTAGCAATTAAAAAGCAACACATGTAGGTTCTTTTAATTTTCATGTTAAATGTATGTAGGATGGATAGTAAATAAAGTATCTTTATTAGGAGGTTTTTTTATAAAAGTCATATGAGACAGCTGGATCATCATATCTCCTTCAGTCTGTCACTTATCAGCTGGATCTTTTCTGTGTGGATGCAGGAGGCAGTTCAGCCCTATTGCTAGGGAAACTCTGGGGCACAACCATGCTTCTCACTTCCATGTGCCAGAAATTCTGCCTCATTAAACTCAACAGGAGCTGTTGAGTGCTAAGTGCTTTTGAAAGTTAGGCCAATTTACGAGCTTTGAAAGTAAGGTGCTTTCATAAACGTCAGTCTTGGTCCATATAGAAACTCTGTATGATGTAGGTGAACAGTTTCTACACGGCAACTCCAGCACAACAGCTACCTAACTTCCTCCCTTAGCACTTCATACATTAGAGTGATCTGTGAGTAATGTATATAGAGGCAGGAGGCATCTAGGAGTGTTTGAACGTTGATGATCACGGATAACAGAGGTTTGAAATGTCTCACCAGCTAGTCCAGGCTCCTGTTCATAGGGGATTCTGTTTTATTTCCTAGACTTTTGGAATACAGAAGGATAATCATCTACCTAAGAGAGAACATCATTTTAGATCTTCCACCACGTTAAGAGAGTGGGAAGGCCTTGATGTCATCCAAAGGTTATGCATCTAGGATCCACCCCCATGCCGAAAACCAGATCCACAGTTCATTAACTTTCACACATAGAAATCACCTGATGGTTTATATGGGGGTTGTGAGATGTATAATAACATATACTGATGAGTGTAATTCATTGATTTATGGGCTCACAGTCTTGCATATTATCACAGATCCATGTTAAATCTCCAAATTCTAGATTTGTATCTCTGATTTGGCTAAAAAGTATTAAAACACTATTTTACCTATTTTCCAAGTGAGCTTATCATTATATCTGGGCACAGAAGCAAAAGGAAGAAGACAAACCTTTCCCTGTTGGCTACAAATCAGAGGACGCTTGGTAGCATTGTTTTTTCCAGCAAGTCTGGAACAAATTATATTCAATAATTGGGTCTTCCTGATATGCCTGTTTCAGATGATGATAGGAAGAACTTGTGTGCTGTGCCTAAGCCTCTCAACAATGCCGCCTTTGTGATTCTGCTGTAACAACTGTGGAAAAGTTGCAGATCTGGCAATGTTTTCTGGAGGATAATAGACTGCCCACATCTGACCTGCCTAACATAAGTGTTTGCTGTGAGCTCTCAAACATATAGGTTATTTAAAAAATCAGAGTTCTGTGTTGTGAGCCTGAGTGTTGAATCAGACCTTTCTGTGGGGGTAATTATATATAGTAGTATAGCACACTTTTCCCTTTCAGACCTCAATTGTTTTTCAGCCCATACATGGTGGTGTATTCCCACTTCCTTAGTCCTCCATGCTCTTTCAGTTATAAAAGTTGCTAACAAATACTGTATTATTCAAGACAATTAATTCTTAATTGAACAAAGTCACCTGAACAACAATTCCATAGAGACATTTCATTTAGAGGTAGTTTTCATATTCCTTTGCCAATCATAAAGGCTCTTTTGCAGTTGACTTGACTTATTAGGTCAACAATCCTTGAATTGGAAAGAGTGGTTTTATGGTCTATTAAAACACCAGGTTTACATGGAAATTAAATACAAAAACTAGATTTACAAATTATTAAGGCTGTGAGACAAAATAAAACATACCTGTATGAGCTAAGGACAGAATGCTAACCACTTTTAATTTCCTGAGTTTAGTTGGTTTGTGTTTTGGTTTTCTTATGTAAATGATTCTTTTTTATTGTATTTCTATAACTTATTTGGATGGAAATACTGGACCCGATCCTCAGTTACTATAAATTGACACCAGTTCAGGTTCTGGCCCTTACCCCAGTTGTTAATGCTTGGGCTCAGAAGAGGCAGGTGATATGCTTAGGACCTTCCCAAGATTTTCATTGAACCAGTCTAAAAAATTTAGAAACTTTGGTGATGTAGAGAAAGATGCACACTTGACAAGAATATAACTATGGACATCTGTGTCTTCTAGTGAATCCTCAAAATGTATAACATTTTGTTCTATAATTTGTCATGTTTTGTAGCATCTCTGGAGGGGCTGGCTTTAGTGCTTTTTCTATCCCAACAGTGATTAGATTTCAGTGCCCAATATGTGGGTCAGAGATGGAAGAGTTTTATAGAATAGATTTTCATGATGAGATGAAAGCTCTAATATTTTATTTAATTTCTAAGAAGCTATATCAGTGGTTGCACATTCTCCCCTCGTAATATTTTTAGTCAAAGAAATCATTATTTTTTTCGCTGTTCATGCAAAAGAAATCAGGTTCAGAAAACCCTGGTGTGGTTTCGAAACAAATTCAGCCCTTAGTTTTACTCATGCAATCCACTGTACATAGGATTATTTGGGTACAAGTCAGGGCAGAATTTGCTCCAAAGTCATTTAGGCAATGTGCTTTATAAACTTCAGCACTAAAGAATTAAATGAATTTTTCTTGGAGGGGAGGACCAATGGGATAGCTATGAATATACTTTCCCGCTCACCATGTTGTTCCTGCTATTTACAAATATAAATTACATAACCGTTTCCTCCTAAATTTGTGGAATATTAGCTGGTAATTCCAAAAGCAAAATAATAGGGTGAACACAGCTCTGCCCTTTCCAATTTTTTTGGTAAATATTGTAACATTTGTGTTTACATATAATTTCTTCTAGATCTGTTTCTAAGTTTTGCTTATAGTAAATTCTGATTTTTATAATTTAATGAATATTCAGTTTGACCATCCTTCTCATAATTTTCCTGTGCAGATGATATTTGTCTCTGATTTGAACTATTTCTCTTTCTGACCCCATTTAGTTTTAGTGTTTGAGATAAATTTCATTTTTATCAGTTTTACTACTTATTTTTTTATTTCCACAAACTTTGAAAATTCTGTTTTCATGGCAGTTCATTAAACCAAAAAATCTATTTTATGTATTAGTATTGTCTAAAACTTTTCTTTATCATTTTGAGTTTTATTTATTTGTCAGTATGTTTAAAATCAGGAGGAGGATTTTACATTTCATTTTATCTAGTTTCGTTTTCCTTCATCCAGGGTTGGGAAGAAAGCGTGGATGCTGCCATCTCTCACTTGCTGAGAACATGTCTGTCCAAGAGCTCTAAAGAACAGGCCCTGACTCTCACCAGTCAGTTGAGTATACCCAAAGATACTAGCAGGCTGAAGAAACACATCACCTTGCTCTGTGATAGATTGGCCAAAGGTGGTCGCTTATGTTTAAGTACAGACACAAATATTCAGCAAACGATGGTCATGCCAGGTAAGATATTACTACATGTTCTTCATTCAAAATGTGTGCATATATTCAAAGTAAAAAAAAAAGTACCTTTGGTTAGATTTGGAGTTTATTTTACACTGAAATGAGAGAGGCCAGGAGAAATGCCTTTCCTTTCCCTCTCAGAAATTCCAGGATAACCACTGAATAAATATTCTTCTGAAATTTTGATGCCATGTGTTTTTAGAACAATATGTTTTCTTTTTCTGTGGTATTAAATATAATATGATCCATTATGTTTTTTTTCTAACTAATAAAAAGTGATTAGAGAATAAAACTATTTCTAGCTAAAGTTGGTCTAAATTTGATCACTAGCTACCATTTTTAAAGTACTTTGAAAGCTACCAGGTTCTCATGTTGGAGATGATGATACCTGGTAAGGATGCATGTAAGCTTATTTGTTGCATTATGATCTGTTTTCACTGTAATGCTTTCGTTCTGAATAGGTAATAGTTTGCTTTATGAATACTGGCTGTTTACTAGTTAACCCTGTCATTTCCTGTGGGAGGACAGGATGGCAAGTGCTGAACTAAAGACCAGCCTGCTGACATTATCACAGTGAATTGCAGAATAGCCTAAATCTTGGGGAAGAGAATTGGGGGACAGAGCAAGGTGATGGCTAGAGGTCTAATACCTAATTGGGGTGCCCTCAGGAGACTGTAACTGGGTCAGAGGTTCAGTTACCTCAGGAACTGAGACCTGGGTCAGGGGAAAAGGCCAGGTGTGCTTATGGAACTTATATTGAACTGTTTTATTGTGTTTGAAGAATAAACTGTACCTTGAAGGAAGGGCATGATCAAACTTTTAGGCCTGCCATTAGTCCTTCCTGGGCTGGAAAAATAGGCCGACAGCCCTATATGAATGCAATCAAGATAACACAAATTTGAACTGTTTTAAAGGAGTGTTACTTCTTTTGGGCAAGTGGAAGATGAAATTCAGTGTGTTGCAGGGTGGTTTCCGTTTGGATGAGAAATCAGTGACAAGGAGTCAGGGTATTTTCTTAGTATAATTCATTTATGTACAGTGTGTTTGTACATGCACACGTGTGTGTGTGTGTGTATATATATATATAATCTGTGTGTCTCCTGTTTCCCTGGACAGTGATAGGAACAAAACTGTATCCAGACAACTCTTGTTTGCAGAAGCCTTTGGGATAGGATCTTTGCCCTGTCAGAGTTAGTTTTCTGCCTTTTTCCTTCTCCAGAGACCCAAACAGACTTACAGGAAAAGTCAGACTCTCCTGTGAGCTCCCACAGAATATTTTTGCAGGTCCTGGGTTTAAAATGTTAAAAAAACCATTAGCTCCACTGTCCCCTGGGGGCCGTAGGATCTTGTCAGGTGGCTCCAGCCATCAAGCCCCTTCTTTTGTAGTAATTTTTACTACACTAAGTGCTTCAGTTGAGCATTTAGCACACCCATTTTCTTCCATAGGGTCAGTGATCCCTTAGCTTCTGAGACTCCCAGTGTCGGGCTATTAACACCATTTTCATAACAAGCATCATTGAGACAGTATTCAGTGCTGAAGCCCCCATGAGGCTGTGTCTTCCATAACTGATCCTGTTATATTATTGGAATCTTAGTAACAAAATGAATGAAAGCCTGTTATTATGACTGATGCAGCTCTTGCTGAATGAGTTTTCATTTGACCCTTAACAGTTATACCTGTCAGAGTAACAGTGAAAAGTTAAAGACAGCTCTATTGATGCAAGTGCTAGGAAAGTCTTCATTTAGACACAGGATCAGGCTAACCTAATGTTTCTGAGTTCAAATTAATCAAACTCAAAATATTAGGCAAGTTTTAATGATCAAATTTAAAGATTGACGCCTGATTGGGATGAAATAATATTGGGAGAATGCTAGTAGAAGGACAGTTTTCTGGTTAAGGTGGAACTTGTGGAGTAGATGAATCAGTTAAGTATGGAACTTTCTAATTCTAAGCATCCAAGCTACTACTAGAAACTTCTAGGACATGATCTAAAGCCTATGGAAGATGAGGGGAGTCTGTACATTGACTAAGATCTTTAATGTGCATAATTTAAGAATTTTGTGGCATGTTGTTGAATAAATGCCGCTCACTTACTTTTGGTAAGGTATAGGGCCATATTGTGGCCTATCAGGATGGGAGGGGTTCATATATTAGGAGTGGGAGATGTAAGGATGCTGTATTTGAAGCTGGAGCTCTCAGGTAGAGGGTTGGTGAGGTGGTTCAATGGGTGAAGGGAGGATGTTGGGAAGCAGAATTTAGTGTGCTTATACTTCGAAGAAAAACCAACAGTCATGTAATTGTGAAGATGCATGCCTATCATCAGCCTGAATACTTTGTTTGCATGTTGTAATCTCCTCCTCCCTCTCCACCCCCGCCCACCGCGGACTCCCTGTTCATTTGTCTTTATTTTTGTAGTTTGTAGATTCTTCATGGCAACCACTGTGATCAAAAAGTGTATAGCTCAGTTTGGGCCCTACCTTAATATAATAATAATAATAATAAAGTAATAATCTTTGTGGATATCCTATCATTTTGTTTTGTAATATCTGGCATTCATTCAAAGTCATTCCATGCTATGTGGAATGCCAAACATATATGCATACACAAATCTATAGATGTCTGGATAGATATAAATATTTCTTTGAGACAGGGAACATGTCCTTGAAAGTGTTCGATAAAGTTGCACAAAAGAGCCTTGATTTGATTAAGGACTTTGGTTGTTACTGTAATATGAATATCAAATAATAATTATGGAAATAATGTAATTTGGTGTGGTAAAAGGCTTAATCTGCATGAATATGGGATATCCTCGTTGCTCATGAATGATGTAGAGAGGTAATTCTAAAAAAGTGCTAATAAAATCTGCTCTGAAAATATCATAAAATTATGCATTCTGTACTGCACATACTGTATATTTTAAAGAGTAACTGTTTTATAAATGTTACAGATAAAATAAAGTACTGATACTTTCATAGCCATCTGCTTGAAGAGTCAGACTTCATTAGTTATCGTGAATTCACCTGTATGGAGTCCTTGGAGGAAAATTGTAAATATATAAATTATCTAAAATAGTTTTTTCATACACAGTAATATTGCTTAATATGTTTTAAGGTCCTAGGTTGTATCATGCCTGGAAGCAATCACTATACGTCTCAGTTGACAATGGGGAAACTGAAAAATCATTTTTTTATCTGACTTTTAAAAGGTCACCAGTATAGGATGGAATATTGACTGTCCTGAGGCTTGGCTTAGGGTTCATTTTGGGGGGGGGGGGGGGCAGAGAGTTGGAGAAGGGGTTCCACATTTTGGGAGGCGGGTTAAAATAGAAAATTTTTTCTGTCACAGGTTGTTTTATTCTTTTGACATGTTGGTTCTTTGACACTGCTCAGAGATTTAGAACAGAGATGAATTAGTGGGCAGAGCACAGATGAGATAGGCAAAAGTGCATAAAATGCAATTTATTAATTTATTAATTAATTTATTATGCAATTGCATAAAGTGCAATTTATTATATAGTTGTGCAATTTATTTATTGAATATCACCTCAACATATGTGGTATGTGTATATGTGAAATGTGTATATTAATTTCCAAAATATTCTATTCTTCAGCCACGTCAGCATGTAGTTCCCTTAAAGAAGTCTTGCTGGAATAAATAAATACATAAGCTTTCAAAACAGACTACCTTGAAGAGCTCAATTAATGGAGTTATGGAGGTTTAATGTCGGAATAATTAATAAAATAGAAAGAATGAAGTTGGGGGAAAATGGTTTGTTTGAAAGACTTAGTATGTCAAGCACTTAGGGCAAAAAGTGCTGAGAAGCCATTCTCCAGTGTGCTCATAGAGAACTGCAAGTCACATCAGGCTGTATCTTGCACTTTGTTGGCTTTGGCAAAGCCTAAACAGCTGGGGTAGAAGGAAGCTGAGGGGTTTGGGGAACTGTGCCAATCCTTAGTATGGGTCAGGGCCAGAGAAGTTCTGTTGAAAGGTGGTGTAGGCCACCCAGGTTGTTATGCACTAAGTTTAGTGGGTGGGAGAATTTACAGTATAAATCCAGGTTACTTACAGTGAATAAATTTTGTAGCTTTTCAAGTTCCTTATAATACTAATGTATTTTGCAGTGTTGGTTTTTAAAGTCCTAAGCAGTGTCAGCCGTGCCTGTAGTGAAGACTTCTTTGGGCCTCATTCTGATAGGAGCTGTATTTACAGTCTCATACCACCCACCACCATGACTTCGTTTTGGTCAGTGATCCTGCCTTTGCTGTGGTCCCGAATGTGTAGAAATCTTCCAAAATACATTTACTTCGATTCAACTCTCCCCATAAAAAATAATCTTTAAACTATATGCTATTAAAGGTGAGGGGATTATTTTTGTTTTTGACTAGGACCATCCTTTTTCTCCCTTTCTGTTTTGTTTTGTTTTTGTTTTATTCAATCAAGTATTTTTCTCCTTTGTGTTGTGTAGTAACTTGCTTTTAATATTCAATTTGACATGGCTGGAGCACTTTATAAATTATTTACTGAAACTGGAAGTCAGCTAGTGTGAATGTAACTTCATTAAAGTCTATGGAATTGCACTTGTGCCAGGTGTGAGGTTTACCCAGTTGAAGATAGTCTTTTCCTAGGGTATTTGATGAACAGACTGTGGACTCCTCAAGACTGAAAATTTAACAGTATGTATTATAGCTGCACAGTAGTTTCAGCTTTATTCATCTTTCCATAGTTATAACAGGTATCTTAAAATATAACTTGATAATGGCTTTCTTTAATTTCTTTAATCATAGATGAATGGTTCTTCCATCTGTATCTTTAGATGAAAGGAACAGACTTCTGGCTAACATATAACTAAGGTGTTCTCAAACTTTTTCTGTAGTGTAGACCTATTTAAATGTAGGTTGCCTCATGGATCACCATCCCTCTCATTCACAATTGCACAGACTGCCTGCTCCCATTTATGATTGTAGAACATCTCTGCAGGAACTCTTGCAGTTGTTTACCTGGAAAAGTAATATTAGAAAACTATTTAGTGTTTTATTTTTATATAAATGCTGTTTAGCAGTTTCAAATAAGGCAGAGAGGCCACCACCATGGACCAACCAACTCTCTGTAGACTACTAACAAGTACTCCACAGACCAGAATTTGAGGTCTTTTCTAGCTGAAGTGTTATTGCTGAATCAATGTGCATTTTTATTTTTATGTTGTGTTCTACATGGGTTCTGAGAAGCATCTAAGAGTGCTAATCTGTTCTTAAAATCAGGCATCTGACCCAAATAGAGATTACTTATCTCCCAAGATACCTACTCCCCAGTATGAAACCGAATTCCCCTTTAAAATCTTTTCCATATGTTTTCTGGAAAAAAAATGAATGCCAAACATTTTTTACTTTTATAACTCATCCCCCCCGCCCCCGCGTCTTCAGTTTATCACTTCTTCTTTAAAAAATAATACTTTAAAACAACCCCTATCCCACCCTCCACCCCTGGTAAATGGTTAATATTTGTAGAATGGGATCTGATGCATCAGTCCCTTTGTGGTTTGCTCGCTGCTGTGGCCATGCAGAAATACAGTTCTACTTCTGCTGCATCATGTACATTGTAGCTAAGACCTGATTGGCTATTTGCTTCCAATAAAACTCTTTTTATTGTACCCATTAGATTTCTCTTCTTAATTAATATCAGTGCTACTGTCATGTACTGATATGTATTGTTATCAGTCCAGATTTTTTTAATCAGTTCATTCAATTTACACATTAAATGCTTCTGGCAAATTTACTTTAGACTGCAGTATATTTTTTTGCAGGAGTAGGTTGTCATCTCTTTGATTCATATCCCATTCTAGCAATTCTTAAAGTGTGTTGGAATACGCTAAAGATTAATGTAATAAATCATATTTAAAAATTGTCTACTATATCTAGTTAAAGAAAAACTGGATTTAAAATTTTGTTCGCAAAACTATACTAAAATATACATTATTAGACTTGCCAGTGACACTGTATAATATAAGGATTTTGCATGTAAGGAGGCTGAAATATACATGACGGATGAAATCCTGGTACATTGCAGGCAATGGCAAAACTCCTAATGACTTCAATCTAGGCAGGTTTTCATCTGTTATTTCTCAATGTTGCTCATCCATTTTTATCATCTTATTGAATAAAACAAAGGGTAACTTTTGCAAAAACTCCTAAGTGACTTAGGTTCTTAAGTGAAAGGTACTTAGGAATTTAAGGCTTGGCCTACGCTACAAAGTTAGGTTGACATAAGTTGACTTTTGTTGACGGATATATGCATGCATCTGCACTGAGATTTGTCTGCAACTGACATAATCACCCTGTTACAACACAGTAACATTGTGTCCCTGAACATTGTGGAGCCCTGGTTAACCTACTGAGGTTGATGCAGTGCGAGTGTAGACATTGTCTGACCTGTGTCAACCCTAAAACTCCACCAGCAGCTGTTCTGCAATGGCCTGTTCTCTGCAACAGGGACTGTTCTGGTCACAATTGTTAACTCCACTGGCCAAGGGCCTCGAAATTCACCCCTCGCTTTCCTATTGTATGTGACCCAGGTCACGGCACCGTACAAGAGAGCAGGAATAACAACGGCCTGGTACACAAGAAGCTTGGTTTGATTCTTGATGTCATGATCTTCGAAGACCTCTTTTCTCAAGCATCCAAAAACTGCACTGGCGCATTGAAGGCAGCGTTGAATTTCTTTGTCAGTGTAAGCTTTCTGTGACAGAGAGACTATCACTAAATCAGTCCTTAAACTCCAACGTGCAACGACTGTGCCCCGTGTGCCCACTGGTAAGAAGATCTTCAAAAAATAGTCAACACTTTCTCCGAGGCCTACAACCAACTCAGCCTCACACTTAACACCAAGAAAACTTAAGTACTCCAGCAGCAGGCTCCGAATCACCAGGATCCTGCTCCCATAATTCAGATAAATAAAGAGACCCTGGAGAACGTCGAGCATTGGATCAGTATCTTAAATTTGAAGTTGGCAAATAGAGTACTAATAACTCATTTACAGAGTATGGTGACTGTGATCAGGGTCAATATCATAAGAAGATTAGAAAACCTTTTGTGCCATGTTTACTTTCAAACAGCTAGTAATATAACATTTTACATTTCTTTGGACACTGCTCAAGTGGCTCACTTACTTAAAGTATTACAATGGAAACTCTCACTCATTTTTGTTTCCAGCATCCTTTAAATCATATAACTTTGCCAAGACAGAACCTTGAGGTTTCCCACGGAAGAGGGATATAATCTTCAGTACATTGTAAAAAACCAAAACCTGTTCTGTCTTGTACATTCAGCTGATACATATGGTGGTGTTTCTGTGCTTATAAAATAAAGATAAGACAACTAATTTTTGTTCTAGCATTTGCTAACTATATTAAATAGACTTTTATTCAGACTGTACTATACTGAAATGTTCTCATGCCTTCTCTTTTGTTGGATTAAATGTTTAAAATCCACACACACACATCAGTGTGTAATCTGAAAATGTGTATGTTTATATTTTACCTGTTACATACTTTTGTCACTCATTCACCTCTAGACATATAAGTTTAAGAGTCAGGTTAGGAGTGCTTTGTACAGCTGTGAGAAGAAGTAGCACAGTGCTTCTCTGCACTATGCCTGGCTCTACCGGTACAGTCAGCTTCTCTCACTTCCAGAATTCTTTGGCATGCAGTGACCTTAAAACAACATTGGAACTGCTCTTCAAACTATCCCAGTTTGTCTCACCTATTAAGGACTAGCGGATCTCTAGTATTGAACTTGTTTTGGCCTTCACAAGGTGTGCCAAGAACAAACTCTCTTGAAACATAGTGCAGTCAAAAAGGATTGTAGCTGGAGCATCAAGGTGGAGTTGATTTAAATCAAATTGATTTAAATCACTAGTCAGGAAGACTCAATTTAATCATGGATTTCTACATAAAAGTCCATTCTTGTTGGCTGTTACCAGTAACTGAAGATCCTGCATGTTCAGACATGTTCCTTTCATCATCTTCAACGCAGCTTCCTCCTGAGAAGGAACACTTCTCATGATGCAAAAAAAAAAAGGAGTACTTGTGGCACCTTAGACAGGAAAGCTTATGCTCAAATAAATTTGTTAGTCTCTAAGGTGCCACAAGTACTCCTTTTCTTTTTGCGGATACAGACTAACACGGCTGCTACTCTGAAACTTCTCATGATGTTATTTCATTTGGGCAACCAGGCCTTGCATTTCTTTGTTGCACTGTTTGCATTTTGTACGCATGCCTGTCTTACCCACAGGTAGAGGAACTTCATTAATATATTCCCAAACTGGGTCTCTTTTACGGCCCGCGGCCATTATAGGTTTTCCCTTCTAGTGAGAGTATGATAGGGTAGATCTCAAATCAATGAAGGCTATACTCAGAAAGACCTCAAGACTTCTGGAATATGCTGCTCAAACAGTTTCACTTTTGTTTTTACTGCCTGTCCCTCCCTTCTCACATTTATCTCCAGACTTCTCCTTGTCCAGATCTATTTCGCCCCCAACAATCTTCTATACATTGAACTTTTTGAAACTTTGCACTTTTAGAGAGAGGTAAGGGATTGACTCTGTGTATATAAATTTGCAGAGGGACAATAGGGTTGAGGTCTCTTATTTCTCATCTCTATATTTTATTTATTTATTTAAAAACATTTTTGCTGTTAACAAGCATGTTATCTCTGGAGACACAAATCCACAGTTTGAGAACTGCAAAACTAAGCATCTCTGATGGTATCTTCCAGACTCAGCACTGAGTCCCATTGGATAGATAGAAAGATTAACCTAAATAATCTATACAGAAGCCACTGAACCCCATAAGATTGTGTCCCTAATCCATGAACTATTGGAACTCATTTACAAAACTTTTCTTAAACATTACATGAATATATTGTCTCATACTATAGAATTAGAATTTATAATGCCTATTCCATGATGAGATATCTTTGAGCTATAATGTATCTTAATTAAAACTATCTTTGGGTAGGTTTTTTTCCTCAAAAAGCATTTTATCAAAAAAAAAATCTGATTTAAATTTTAAAAAATCCAATTTTTTTTAAATCATTGATTTTTATCTACCCTGTAGAGCATTTAATTTACTGTACTAACAAAGCTAGAACACAGTAGAGGAATCATGAAAATAATATGGATTATACAGAAAATATATTAATTTTCTAAATCATTTTGGTAGTACAGTTAGAAAATGGAAAATGTAGTTAGAAAGGTAGAGTCCCATTCTCTTCGAGATCTGATCTCTTTTTTTTCTTGACGTCAGAGCACCTTTATCTTTTCTCCGGGAGAATTTAACAGTCAGGTAACCCTCTCTTAGGTCCTCTTGGCTAGTAGTGTTTAAATTACCTCATTTTGGGATTATCCTCTGGGTGTAGTATGCAAAGAAAATTATATCTCTTAAGTGGAATAAAGGTATTTTCATTTCTTAGAAGTCACCCATTTGTTTGTGGATTGCTCTTCAGTAGATCTAGGCTTTGAGTTAATGAAGTCTCTTGTCAACGAACTTCAATTTAAGTAGCTCATATGCCACAGGTATAGCTAACAAGTTTTGAGGAGCGAGTTAAGTAAGCAAGTTTGTTAACAGGCTAGGGTTCTGTGGAATGAGTGTCTCCCCAGGTAAAAATTGTAGTTTTGCACCCTTCTCTGTAGTTTGTGCCCTTAATTATGTTCCTCTTTACGCAGTTATGTTCTATTTCCCTCAATTCTCCAACTCTTCTTTACCCCATCTCACATATTATGCTCACTGTGATAAGGGCATGCTCAAACAGGGATATTACACCTGTGTCTGACCAGCTTCTTGATACTTCACCAAAGGGGGAAGATCATGTATGGTCTCTGACGAAAGCTAAGACTTAGCTGATTGTCATGGTTATTGCGAGATGTTTATGCAGGAAATATTGTAAGAGAGATGTAAAATGTAGAATATTATGTTCCTAAATGTTGGAGAAAATGCATGTCACCTAGGTGACGCAGGTATCCACTATCTACATCAAGAATGTGAAAAATAAACATCATTTGACCCAGCCTAGCCCCATATTTACGGTCTGGGGGAGATGAAGGGCTAAACATTTACAGAGACAAAAAGACTCTGAACTGGGGATCCTCAGGACTGAACTGAAGTTAATGACACCCCGATTATAAAAAGAAACAAAAAGTCTGGGATTGTATAAGAGAAGAAGGACCACAATATGTTATCCATTATGGTGGAAATATTCTCCCAATGTCTTATAAAAAGTGAATACCAGCTCTCTGGACTGGACAAGCGCTGTAGGGACTGATCATTGGGTGAGAAATACTTTATTAGACAGGAAAGTAACGTCCTCTTTGAATAATTGCACATGTCCATTCCATTGTAGGTGTTTGTGTGCTCCAGTGCACAGTTATTGGAGAGATTTTCCCTTAGCAGGACCTGCCAGGACAACATGAGTGCCTGCTGCTGCCTGGCACATCCTGTGCAGAACTAAATGATCAAGCTGTTCCCTCCTGCTGCCCATGATGGTTGTTGGAGTTTCCTTTCCTTGCTTCTGCAAGTCTTTAGTCAAGTGTGTAAATAGTAACTTATGTAGTCCTGTATAATTAGTGTGGTTTAGTAATTTAGTTAGTGTGGTAAAAAAAAATAATTTTGTTGTTTGTGTGGATCTGGCCCTGGTACCAGAGATATGTTGTGTTCTCCAGGTTTCAGCATTGCCACTCCTGCAGTAAGACAATGCCTAACAGTAAGGCTGTGATTTTATCATGGAGGTCAGGGAAGTCATGGAATCCCCTGGGAGCTCCCAGCCATCATGGGCAGCAGGAGGACCCTGCAGCTCCCAGCCACCGCGTGCAGCAGGAAACCCTGCAGTTCCAAAACCCCAGTGGTGGTCGGGGTCCCCGCAGCTGCCCAGCCACCATGGGCAATATGGGGCCCCCACAGCTGAGCTCCCCATTTTGTCATGGATATTTTTAGTAAAAGTCACAGACAGGTCATGGGCTTGCATGAATTTTTCTTTATCGCCTGTGAGCTGTCCGTGACTTTTACTAAAAATATCCAAGACAAAATCTTAGCCTCACCGAACAGTAACCCTCAGCCTAGCTGCCTTAATTTCTTAGGGAGGCTCATGTGCATGACAAATGTGCTACTCCTGAGACTTTGAGACCGTGAGAGAGTTGTTAAACTTCTTGGTGCCACTGCAACCAACAGTTCAGGATTCTTTCCCATCTCCAGGGCCCAAGGTAGTGGTGTTAGTGGCTTCACCTCTAAACTGGGCAGGTCCAGCTGCTTCAATCATCAGAATACTGATGAAGATGGTACCATCCAGGGGAAAGCCACAGATGATCTCCCTGGCTCCCCTTTCTTCAGAGACTGAACCGTCCTCATCAGTACCAACAGGTATGACTCCACCATGCTCTCAAGAAGAGTCATTTCTTCATCACAGTGTGAAATTGGATCTCTGTGTCCCTGCCTAGCCAGTCTTTCCATTAAGAGTATACCACTGCAAGCCCTGTATTCAGCCTCACTAACATCAAGGGGCTTACCAAAAGGACCCTTGGTCCACGCACAGTTGGGGATGAGGGCTATATCATTGGCCCTTTTGGAACTTGTGGGGGTTCCCCCCACAATTGAGAATGTCCCTGCATCCACCTCAGCTGGCTCCATCTACTGCCTGTCAGGAGCATCAATGCCTAAAGCACCCCAGTGTTAGTACCAAGCGCAACACCAAGCACACTCAAGACCCCTCTCAGGACCAGCCCCTGTTATCGCTGGCATCCTCTTTATCATCCCCAATTGTGGCAGAACCTATTTCTCTGCCTACTGAAAATTTTTAAGACTCATCAGGGGATGTTGAGGAGGATGGCTATAGTCATGTTCATCCACCCAGAGGAAGTTTAGGAAAAATCCTACAGGCTGGTGGACATGATAGGATCTGCTACCCCAGCTAGAATAGCTCTCCCTACTAACTGTGCTATTTTAGAGCCTACCAAGTTTCTTTGAGAGATCCCAGCTTCCTGCTGCCAACTGCAAAAAGGATGGAGAGGAGGTATTATAATCCCCTCATGGGTTCAAGTGCCTCTATAATCATCCCCCTCTGCAGCAGTAAGAGAGTCACCAGGCATCAACCCCAAAGAATAAAGAGGCCCAGAAGCTGGACTTGTTTGGGAGGAAGCTTTATTCCACAGGCGGGTTACAGCTTTGTATCAGAAACCAGCAAGCTTTGCTGGGACACTACAGTTTCAAAGGCAAGCTCCCATATAATGCAAAACAGGCATTCCAATCAAGAAGGGCAAGTTGGTTGCCAGAACAGCTCTGCAGGTGAGTTTGGATGCGGCAGATTCTGCAGTTCTTGGCATAGCCTCAGCCATCACGATGAGGCACGCATCTTGGTTACGCTCTTCTAGGCTCCCTCTAGAGGTGCAGCAAACAGTCCAGGACTGGATGATGTTTTGTCCTCACCAATCCCTGTGTTTTCAGGGGTTTGCCCCTCGAACCCAGGACCTGCCAAGGAGAAGAGGTTACGAAAGATGCCCACTGCCACCCTCTAATTCTGCAGCTGCCAGTTCATCAAGGCAGGCAGCATCCTCCAAGAGCTCATTTTGATGGGTGGCTCAACAGCAGACTACCTGTTCTTTTCTTCCACGTTTTTTGCAAACTACCTGTTTTACTTCTGTCATGCTTGGGTCCACATCACAGCCGGTCGGTGGGTTCTAAGCATGGTGGAAATGGGAGGTGCACTCCAATTTATTTCCACTCCCTCAATTTTCCCATCCCTCTTCTGTGACCTCTCTGTCGTGAGGCAGTGTTACTACAAAAAAGACAATCATTTCTCCTGGTAGGAGCTATTGAAGAGGTCCCTCTGTTATTCAGGAAAAGGAGTTTTAATCCTTATATTTCCTGATCCTGAAAGCAAAAGGGGATCTCAGGCCTATTTTAGATCTAAGACAGCTAAACACTTTCCTAAAAAAAATCAAAATTCTGGATGATGACTCTAGCTTCCATTATCCCTTCCCTGGAGCCAAGAGACTGGTATGCTGCTCTTGACTTAAAGGACACTTACTTTTATGGGGCAATTCATCAGAGCCACAGAAAAGTTCTGAGATTCACCATCAGCAGTCATTATTATCAGTTCACAGTTCTCTGGCTTCCTGCAGCTCCCATTGGCCGGGAACGGCGAATCGCGGCCACTGAGGGCTGCAGGGGGCCATGCCTGTGGACGGTCAACGTAAACAAACTCGCGGCCCTCTAGTGGATTATCCTGATGGGCTGCATGACGAAGGTTGCCGACCCCGACCTAGAGGCTTCATGGTTAACGTTGGGGGACAAGTCCTGCTCTAGAGAAGTTCAGGGTCTGTTCCTGAATAGTAGGAAATAATCAGCTAGAACTACTTACCTGACTAAATGGTCCAGACTGAAAGGGGTTTCCCCTGTTCTTAGCCTAGCACATGCTGAATAGAAACATCTTCTGTCCCTGAAACATCAAGGATTAGCTTGATCAGAGTACAGCTAGTGGCTATATTGGCATTTCTCTCACTTGTGGATAACTTTTTTTCTTTTCCACCCTGATGGCTGTAAGATTTTTAAAGGGTTTGGGTAGACTGTTTCCATGCGTGCAGAATGCTAGTCTACCATAGAGCCTAAATCTAGTCTTACCAAAGCAGATGAGTCTTTTGAGCCTTTGAGCCTCTAGCAACCTGCTCTTTGTTGTACCTTTCAGTGAAGGTAGCATTTTTAGTAGCCATTACGTTGGCCAGGAGAGGAGTTGAGGACTCTAGTATCAGATCTTCCCCATATGGTTTTCTGCAAGGACAAAGCCTGTCTTCATCCTCACCCAACCCATTTGGTTACGAAAGTTGTCTTCACTTTTCTTATTAATCAAACAATTTTCTTAGTGACTTTCTTCCCAAAGCCTCATAGTAAGAGAAGGAGGAGAGGGGAGGAGAGATTGTATGCTGTAGACGTTAGAAGAACTTTACTGTTTTTCTGGAATGGACTAATCCTTTCAGGTCTTCCGCTCAATTATTTATTACATTTGTGGACAGAATGAAGGTCAGTCTTCTTTCGCCACAAAGGATTTAATCCTGGATATCCAGTTGTATTCACTGTGTTACCAGTTGGCTAATGTGAAGCTGTCGGGTAGAGTATTGGGTCATTCGATTAGGTCTTAAATGACCCTTGCAGCTTTTCTGGCCAATTTCCCCCTGTTGGACATTTGCCCAAAGCAAGCCGGTCATCATGTCACTTGTTTGCCTCTCACTGTGCTATCTCTCAACAATCTAGAGACAATACTAAATTTGGGCAAGTCCCTGTTCAAATCAACTCTGAACCCACCTCCAGTTGGGACTGCTTGTGAGTCACCTACAGTTGAATGGATATGGACAACACATCTCAAAGAACAACAGTTACTAACCTTTCCAAAGAGAGAGCAAGAGAGTGACTGTATGATGATTTGGGTACTCACGTGGGAGGGGGAGACCCAAGTTCTAATGCCTCCCCAATACCTTTAAATAATATCTAAATTTTCTTTCTTTGGTGTTTGGTTTGAGGACAAGCTGTAAATTAACAACTTTGTGTAATAAATTTCTAAGGCAATGCATTTTTGTGCTCCAGCCAGACTGTAAACTATTCCTACATCACTGTGTGCAACTAGATTGTTGCGATTTTAAAAGTGAAAAGCTAGGATACCTGACACAGAAAGAGAGAGAGGGAGGATGTTCAGGGGACTGTTCAGATAAGTGTGAAAGAAAAGAATTTCCAATCCTCCCTCTCCTCAGCCAAGCAACCTCATTCCCTTCCCTTCATCCTGTGGATTTGATTCTGCGTGAGTGGGAGATATGGTTCAAGGGCTTGTACGGAGAAAGTTCTGGAAGATTAGGTCAGCGGGGGTAAGTTTTTAACATGAGCCAAATTTGGTGGGCGAAGGTCCTTGATGCACAAGTGTTTAGCCAACTACACGTCAGTTTGGTGGGGTCAGCTGGCAGCTGCTCGTTCAGGCGAGATCAAAAAACAGGCAAAACATTGTTTTTTGACAGACGAAGGTGCAGGCCCCGAACAAGGAATGCTGCCAGCTTTCTGGGAAACACACAGCCACCCTGCATGCATCAGATATAATTATTATGTTACATGCCTGATTTGAGTCTGTCCTCTTCCTCATGCAACTTTCAAGGATATGTATCTTCCCAATATTCCCCTCATGAAAGGAAGTAGAGAAGGGTGGAAGGGTAGCAAGACACATGAGTATGCAGTATCATGAAAAGCTTTTTATTATGTTGTTGGAAAAACAGTCCATTGCTCAGCTGATATTACAGCTAGCAAAAGCTAGAAATTGAAGGAATACAAAGGTTAAAAGGGCTAAAGCAATAACTTTTTTAAAAAATGAATAATTTAAAGAAGAGAGAGTCATGCATAATGAATAAAAGAAGAAATCCTGCTTGAGATTTGGGATTCAATCATTTGTTGTACTATATGAAATTTAGTTGGCAGCTCTGCAATTCCAACTCACCTCATCTAAGTACAGTTCGAATCAATGCATTAGTGCCTTGGGGTGTGGAATCCTATTGCTAGCTCTGTGTTGAAACCGATTAAATATTAATATGTCCAGCTTAAGCATAAGTGGTCACAAATGATTCATAATGTTGATACAGGCTTTCAGTAAAAATAATTGTCAGTGAAAGAATTTTTTTTCTAATAACCAAACTTGTCATTATGCTTTATTTTTTGTAATATTTTGTTTTCTTGGGAGACGAGGAGCAAATGTAATGTTGAATCAGAAGCAACAATCTAATTGCTCAAAACCACAGAAAATCAGCATGGTGATAAAGAATTTTATTACTCTGACTCTCTATTTCAGAATTCTTGCTGGTAGTAACCAGAGATAGAAAACATGGACAGTTATTTCAGAGGTGGTAACTAGTGAGGTGATCTTTATTTTTAAACTAACCCAAAATTGGATTTTAATAATGACTTCTTCATTTTGTTAAGGGCATGTTGCTAACAAGGGTGGTAGACATGCTTGTAGGATTTAAAATAACAACAAAACCCAACAACTTTACTGAACAGCTCAATGTAAGAGTGGATCAAGTCTGACAAACCAAGTATTCACCAGTCAGCAAAGTACCCAGGACTGACTGCAGACCTCTTTGGTGATGCTGGATTCCATTTTTTTTCTTGCTGTATTATTAAGATTACAGAGTTAAACACCCAGCCAAGGTAAGCCAAGGTTAATAGGCCAGATCCTCAGTTTGTATAAATGTGTGTAGCCCTATTGACATCAGTGTAGCTTTGCCCATTTACATGTAGTATCTGACCTCGTGATCTCCTAATAATTGTAAGTCATTCATTTTGCACAAAATTAAGGCAATGAGAATTGTCTATGCATATCTCAGGATGCAAAGGGTCTACTGTATATTAAGGTACACATCTAACCTTATAAGTATAAATCCATCTTTATGGGAGTGATGTGGAGGAATTGAAATTACTATGATGATTTTAGCTTTTGAATAATTGTCCCTACTGAAGTCAGTGGAAAATTTTCCATTAAATTCAATAGGGGCAGGATTTCACGCAGTGCATTTAGGGGAAAAATCTATAGTAATTTAAATAGTATAGTGTCTTATCAGATATATTGGAAGAGAACAGTGAATTGCACTAATCTGGTATTGAGTGGGTGTTCAGAACAGTTCTAACACGGATTTGACATTCTGTGGGAACCAAAATAGCAGCAGCCTAAGCAGCTACAGTGCTTGCTGAAGTCAACGAGAGATGATCCCATTTACACCAACAGATGTATATCTAGGAATCCAGAGATGATGCAGTATGAGCTAAAGTAGAGTACAAGAAGTCTTTTGTTAATTATTTTTCCTGGGACAACATCTTTTTCTACCCCCTTGACGTGTGTATGTTACATTATTTTGCATATCTAATTTACACAGCTTTGCCACTTTACCACCACTTGTTCATTTTCTGACCAATTTAGGTTCAGTGGGCTTGATTCTTTTCACTGTGGTGTAAACCAGGAATCTCCCTGTTGAAATCAGTGGCGTTACACCAGTCTAAACTAGGTGCAAGTGAGTGCAGAATAACCCTCAATTTTTAACTTGCAAAATTGTTTACATCACCACAGAATTTGGCCCAGAGATTTTTGATGGAAATTTCTTACTCCAAGTTTTATTGGACCTCAGTATTTAAAACTGCAGCTTTAACATTGCATTAATTATTTCTATCTTAATCCTGTGTTTTTTAAAAAGGTAAAAAATTGTGTTCTAGTATCTCTTCTGATTTAACTATGTACTTGCCAGGAACAACCTTAGCCATTTTGTCCACAAGGGTAGAGGACATTTTTTACCTCCTTCTTCCCCTTCACACAGAGGCAGAGCCAAAAAAGAAAAAAAAAAATGCTGGCCAATCAGAGCCTGGAGTGCAATAAAATAAAATAAAGGCTGAGCCACACAGTGGCGTGGTACCCCCTGGGAGTTGGCGCTTAGGGCAGCCTCCCTACTCACCGGCCCTTAGATCTGGCCCAATGCATAATGGAAAACATATGCAACTGTGAAATTCCACAATGAAATAGCAGCATAAAACCACACCTATATAACTAATGTAAATGTAATGTATTTGTCGTTCCACAGAGCTATAAAATAGCATCCTTCTGTAAATTTGAATTTCATATTTTGTTCATGTGCATAAAACTAATTTTTTCTATTACTTTGAACTCTGTTAGCACCTAATTCAAAACCTGATTAAATCAACAAGAGTCTTTCTATTCGTTTCAATGAACTTGGCTCAGGCCCTTAAGTATATCTACACCAGTGGTTCTCAACCAGGGGTACGTGTACCTCTAGGGGTATGTCAGGGTCATCCAGGGGGTACATCAACTCAACTAGATATTTGCTTAATTTTACAACAGGCTATGTGAAAAGAATTAGCAGTGTATAAAATTATAAAATTGCAGTGTAAACATTCGAGCCCGGGCTGGAACCCAGGCTCTGAGACCCTTCCTCTTTGCAGGGTTTCAGAGCCCGGGATCTGCCCTGTGCCCAAATGTCTGTGCTGCAGTTTTAAGCCCCACAGCCTGAGTTAGGTCATCCAGGCTCAGAGATTTGGTGCTGTGGGTGTTTTATCACAGTGTAGACTTAACCTCTATTTTTAATGTTTTCAGATTGGCTTGCCAAAGATTCACAGAGAGTATTAGGAACCTGGAAAGTTTTAACTTGTAAAGTGCAGCTGCTTTTGAGGTGTGTTTGCAAAGAAAAGGGTTCCTAATGGCTTTTTACAGCAGAAAAAGTATTTTTATGTCTCATAACTCTACTGGGTGAAATTAAACAGAAGTGGGACGACCCTGATTCTTTATTCATCTTCTCCTGCCTGGATGTGGAGAGGGAGTCTTGTCATCTTCCCATCTCTGGAAGGAAAGAAAAGGACCGTTGCTTTTAATTTGCTCCCATAGTGTTTGGGTAGGAGGAAGGCAATGGTTTCTTCCCTCTATCCAGGAAATGTCAGGTTCAGTTTCATTAGGTTTTACACCATAGGGATTGAATTCATAGCTTTCCTTATTCTTAAATAAATAAAGCGTATCCTAAAACCATTAAGAGTTAAAGGTGCACTGATGAGCTTTGTTAGCAAACATCCCTGCCATTTGCTTCTGCAACTGGTGTAGGTGCTTTCAGGCCCAGTATTTCAGGGTGGGAGTGCCAGGCCCAGATCCGTGAATCCAAGAGCGTTTATCCAGATTTGGCCAGTTCTGACACTTTAATCTGGCATTTGAGCTGGAAATGTAATGAAGTCAGGGATGTCGCGGAAAAATTAACCATGCGTTGTGTTTGGATCAGAACAAACCTGAGGTTCCTTTATTCAAGCATGCGCATACAGGGAGAGTCAGCCGGAGCTGCTCTGGCGTAAACAGAAAATACAGGCGCTTATATTACTGAAAACCATAATTTGTCAAACCCACTTCCTTCAACAGCATTTTCCTTATTTGGCATATAAGGCAAGCTTCAACAGTAGCTTTGCCTTACTTGGGGTTTAGCAAAAACAAGCTTTTCCTGTTATTGACAACTTGTTCTTTTGTGGTTAATGGTCTTTCCTAATTTCTAGCTGTTAGGGTGATATTTCTTAAGCTATGTTGCTGCAATTGCCCCACCCTGGAATTTTCCTGACTCTCTTTTTATGCTCTATATACACAGTTAGCTTGACCAAAGTTTTAGGCCTGCTTGGGTCCACTGAATTTTTCCTCACAGGCATGAGGAGCTTCTTGATTCTGGCACATTTGAACTACATCAAGAATAGCCTTTCTCATTATACTTTTGTAGTTCTACTCCTGACTGAAACCACAAAGTAGAGAGAGAGGGTGAAAAGGGGTGGGAGGAAGGGTGAGGGTGAGAAGCTGAACAAACCTGAATCTCAATATTTTTGATTTGGTTCAGTTGCAGTTCAGGGCAAAGATTTAGTTCACCCTTCCCTAATTAGAATGTTGCTGAAACACGCGGTAGTAAAAAAAAATAAATGTGTGGTTAAATTAACATTATTAATTTTAAAATAATTTCTTGTAGAGCTATAAAAACCTTCAGCTAAATGATGAAAACCGCAGATTTGATGAGTTTCATGTGATTAACATGGGAGGATGCCCCTCTGCTGGGTGTTTGCAGTATATTATAACTTCAAATACCACAGCAGAGTCCATTGCCAGTAGCTCTCGGTGTTTTGATGAAAGGCGTGCTTTATTAATTCTGACCTCAACTGAAGGCTGAATGTTGTTGCACTTGAAGAAAACTAGTTGACTGTAAATTAGAGTTATCATTGAAAGTGGTGTAACTTCAAAGTTGGGCTGTGATTAGGGGGATGTTCCACTATATTAATTGAGTTTCCATTTTAATGACATACTGTCTTCCATGTAACAATAAGCAGCTGTGCCATGCTGTGCATTTCAAAGAACATTTACTCAGCCCTTAAATTTACCACTGGAGATCAAAGAGAGAATCTGATGTGAATGGAATGACGAAGGATGCCTCAGTTCAAATGGATGGTTGGGCTGGAAATGTGCAACTAGAGGGTGATAAATATTATGAACAATCATTTTAAAGGTTTCAGAGTAGCGGCCGTGTTAGTCTGTATTCACAAAAAGAAAAGGAGTACTTGTGGCACCTTAGAGACTAACAAATTTAGTCTCTAAGGTGCCACAAGTACTCCTTTTCTTTTTGCAAATAAAATCATTTTAAAGTTGTCTGGCTTACTGGATAGTGGGTTATATTAAGTTTTACTCCTGCACTAAGAGTATTTTTATGATGTATTTTAAAGTTATGTCAGGGTACCTCAAGGATATGGATAGGTACCCCTTTTGTAGTATTTGCATACATTTGCAAATAAATTTTTAAGCCTAAAAAAAAATCCCATCAGCTACATTTTAAGTTCTGAGTTCTTGTTGCCTGGTGATAGATATTCTTAGAAATAGATGGATGCTTGAGCTACATCCAGGAATTGCTCGGTGAAATTTCATGGCCTATGTATGAGATCAGACTAGATGATCACAGTCCACAAGTACCTACATGGGAACAAATTTAATAATAAAGAGCTCTTCAATCTAGCAGACAAAGATATAACAAGATCGAATGGCTAGAAAATGAAGCTAGATAATTTCAGACTTGAAATAAAGTGCAAATTTTAAACAGTGACTAACCATTGGAACAACTTACCAAGAATTGTGATTTATTCTCCATCAAGATTGGAAGTTTTTCTAAAAGATCTGCTCTGGTTCAAACAGGAATGAATTCAGGGAAGAGACACACGAGGTCAGACTAGATGATGGTCCCGTCTGGCCTTAAAATCTATGAATCTATTAAATAAATTAAAGTATACTTCACCCCGATATAACGGGATCCTTGGGAGACAAAACATCTTACCGCGTTATAGGTGAGACCACGTTATATCGAACTTGCTTTGCCCCCCCCCCCCGTTCCTTGTTCCCTGACTGCCCCCTCGAGGGACCCTCATCCCTAATCACCCCCAAGATCCCACCCCCTACCCAACCGCCCTGCTCCCTGTCCCCTGACTGCTCCGACCCCTATCCATGCCCCTGCCCACTGACAGGCACTCACCGGCAGCGGTGGGAAGTGGAGCAACATGGCCCCAGCCCACTCCACTCCCCACCTCCCAGCCATGGGGCTCTGCTTCCCGCCACCGGTGAGTGCGGGGAGGTTGGGGAAAGGACGCCCTCTGCACTCAATGGCGGCGGGAGGCGGAGCGACGCAGCCCCAGCCCACTCTGCTTTCCTTGCCCTGGCCCCAGCCATGTTGCTGGACGGGAGTTGGGGAAAAGTCCTGCACTCACCGGCGGTGGGAAGCTGAGCGCCACGGTTGGGAGCTAGTGGAGTGGGCTGGGGCTGGGCTGCTCCGCTTCTGCCGCTGCTGGTGAGTGCGGGGGGAATCCCTTCCCCCAAGCCTCCTTCCCTGAGCGACATGGCTGGGGCCAGGGTGAGGGAAGCAGAGCGGGCTGCTCCCGGCCCCCCGCTAATCTCCTGGGCCACTCTGGGACGGCGGGGCCCCCAAAAGTGCCCCCCCACAGCTCCTGCCTCCCAGACCCTGTCCCCTGGGGGTATCTATCCAGACCACCCCCGAGACCCTCTGCCCCTTATCCAACCCCTCAGCCCCACCCGGCACCCTTAACACGCTGCTCAGAGCAGCGTGTAGGAGCTTTCTGCGTTGTATGCGAACCTGCGTTATAATTGGTTGCGTTATATTGGGGTAGGGGTGTAATTGGCTACTACTGTTTCAGTCTGTACTCTAAAACTGATGAGCTTTATGTAACTGAAATAGCCTCTGTGGATGTTGGGCTATTATTTAGCCAAATAGGGATCTACACTGGCATTCTTTCTTGAATTAGTAGTTGGATAATACAACCAACATTGAGATTATAGTCAAGATGTATGCCGTGCTGTTGGAGGTGATGGGATGGGTCTTCTCCCATGTAAGTCCGGAGTAACTCCATTGAAATGAATTGGAGTACACTGGTGAAAGTGAAAGTAGATTCAAGCCAGCTGTCTTCGTCATAAAATGTTAAACCAGTCCTTTTTGCTCAGATCTATATAATAATCATGTTGCTAGTTATAGATAAGAGATAACAATGATCTCTGGACTAAAATTCCTTCTAACAGTAAAACAGGTTCTTATAACAAAGAGTTATTGCTGTATAGTAACATATAATGTCTGCCTTGTTTCCTACAAAGGAACTGCATTATTTAACTAATTACTTTGTAAAGCTCTCTGAGTATGAGGAGGACTATATGAAACCAATTTCTTTTCTGATTTGGGCCATATCCCACATCATTTTAATCTGTGATCAAGGCATAAAATTTGTAGGGAACTTGTTCTTTCAGGTCAGCTGTACAATAGATTCCCAATATTTCAGAATAAAAACTGTGGGCCTTTTCCTGCCAAAAAATACCTTGTATTTTGATCCCTTTTCCAGCACATTAAAAGCAATGTCTTGTGTAAAATTGATTCCCGTGTGGATAACTCGATCCTCTGTGTCTACTGATTTGCACGTAAATGAGATCACAATGTAGTTTCAGTGTATATTGTAAGTCATAGCTATGTGAAGGAATGTATGAGGCGTACAGTATAATATCCTGGCTAATCTACTCTTAGTACTAAAATAGATTAATGAGACCTAGAACAAAAGCTTCTCTTCCAAACATTTACTGTGAGATCAATAAAAGATAAGGAATTCTAAACTAGTAGGGAAGTTAAGATTTAAATTGTGTGACCTGTCATTTCCAGTCAGAGAGAATCTTCGCTTTGTCAATGAGCAAATGTTGCCCTTTTTTATGTAGGGTTGCTCGGGTAGAAGGAGTCTGGCAGGGGACCCCAGAGCTCCTACTCACTGCAGGTGGCAGGATACCCCCTCAGAGCTCCCTGCTGCCACAGATGGTGGGGCCCCCCAGAGCTGCTCAGCCACTGCACGGAGTGGATTCCAGAAGTCCCACTAACCGCAGCGGCGAGGAACCCCAAGCCCCAGCAGCAGTCAGTGCTGAACCCACCTCCCCATTTTGTCAAGGATATTTTTAGTGAAAGTCAGGGACTGGTCATAGGCTTCTGTGAATTTTTGTTTATTTCCCGTGACCTATCCCTGACTTTTACTAAAAATATCTGTGACAAAATCTTAGCCTTACTGTTGTTTAGCCAAAGGAGTTCTGCTCTCTCTGACTTTCACTGACTGACTTTTCATATCCTCTTCTATTCACAACTTTGCTTTTCAACTTTAGTGGCAGAAATCCAGGCCAAAAACAAAGCAGTGGTCCCTACATTTCTCTAATGAAATACAATTATTGTCATGTTTGAGCCAAATGGAAAACTGACATGAGGCCAAGACATTTTTTCTTGTTTTGTTATGATGGACAGTCCTATTAATTATTCAGCCAAGCAAGTGTCCTATATAGTATTGTTAGCCAAGATTTTTCAAAAGTGGCTAGTGATTTGGGGTGTGTAATTTGAAACATCTTAAAGGAGCTTGATTTGCACACACTGTTGCACACCCCCCTTCTGAAAATCGGGCATCTTAAAGTGTCTCAAGTTGGGCTCCCAGATCTCTAGCCACTTTAGAAAGCCTTGACCTTGATCTTTTCAGACAAGAGAGGGTGGTTTAACTTGGTAATGTCACCAAATGAATTTACATCCACTAGTCCGAAAGAGATAAAGGACATGTAGGGAGAGCTCCATACAAGACAACCTGCACAGTTTGGTAAAGCAATCTCTGTTTTTATAATAAAATGCCAAGAATGAGACAAAGTGGCTTTTTGTATGGGGGGAACACAGGATTTACTGTACTGCTTCAACTTTTATAAAGTTGACAGCGCCTCTGTTGTACAAAAGAAAAATAAATTGAACAAATGACAGTGCAAGTAGAGTAAAGAGATGCTCTTTTCCAGCTATTTTCATGCCATATGCTCGTATAATTCACCTAATTCAGCTACTTGGTTTTCCAGGACTTGCTTTTAGCTCGTTGTTCAGGATTTTTTATTTTATTTTACTAACTGAAAGAAATAATGGACTGGAGCTATAAAACAGAAATAAGACCTTTGCTAAAACTGTCAAAATTTGCCTTTTTGAGATTGGAAGCTCTTTGGTACAGATAACCTATGCATCTGTACAGCGCCTAGCACAATGGGGCACCGACCTCTTTGGGGCCTCTACGTGCTATTGCAATACACATGTTAAATAACAAGAAATGATGATGATGAATGTTTACTATCTTTCACAAAAATGTGCTTGTAATCAAAACTGTTTTCCTTCCCTAAAAACATACAGTGTGTCACAGCAGAAATGATGCAAAAGGATGAAATTGTTCAGTCATGTGGTCTCAGTCTGAGTACTACCTATAAGATCATCAGTTAAAATCATATATGAGATGGTATCCAGAAGATCCTTTTTTAAATTGTCACTACAAAATAAAAAGGACTGCAAAAATTCAAGCCACATTTGAATTTGGGGTTTATGGTGTGCAGAATGATTTCTGATACATTTTAGTATTTCTTCAGCAGAACATCTGATAATAAATTTGCCCCAAGTTCATGCCATCTTACCTGCAGTACTCCAGTTAGTCAATCTGCACTTAGATTTTAGGCTGACTGAACATTCTGGAGGCCCTAACTACCATAACTTGCTCTTATTGGTTGAGACGTTAACCCCTGATTTTTTAAAGGAGAAGATAATACCTTCTAAATGACACCACCACCAATAAAGTGGCTCTTCAATGACAAGTCTGGTTTGTGGAGGAAAGCTGCAAACAATCAAGTTACTAAACTCTGTGCAGTAGACACTTGAAATCCCATTCACACTAGTATTTTTAAACCAGGTTAAAGAATTCACTATGGTTTAAATCTGGGTTGCATGGTTTATGTCCACAATGCACAGGTTTTAAATTGTGCTGCGTCTGTGTTACAGAACCATATTTAAATACTATCAGCGTGTGGAAGGGAATGATTCAGTGTCACATTAGTTAGTACATCTGACATTGGTATTGGAAGACTCGTAAAACTGTTTCAAACCCTGGCTCTCTTTTCACTAGCATGAACATGGTTTCAAATCCGAAAGTAGCTTCCTGTGTGTCATGAGTCTATTGCTTTGAGAATTTTAGTGATGTCCCTTCCTATATATTGGTAACATTACTACTTCCTGCCAGTTTCTTCAATTCCACTCCCCTCAATGCCCAAAAATGAAAAATCATGCATGCTTTCCCTCCTGCTTGTGCATCACTTCAAAGAAACTAATCTGAGACACTTGCATCTGGATGACAAAGCCAATATTTTCACAGAACTGCAAAGTTTGCTGTTTAAAAAAACTGCAGTTTTGTAACACAAGATGGGCATTTTAACAAATCTGATTGACATAATTTTACTATTTATAATTTCTCACATTGCACAAAACTCACATAATTTAAAACAGTCCCACACTTTTTGAAAGTCTTGCTCTGTTTGTTAATCCTAGCAACTCTTCTTTCACATGAGTCCAGCTACCACCATGTTTCATTCTGAATGTCAGCACATTTTCTGGTCATATTTTATTTTTCACTCACTGAGGGCCGAATTCTCCTCTCTGACACAGGGGGGAGAACTCCCATTAATTCAATGGGACTTCCAACCATTTATCAAAGGGACAGATTTGAGAGAAGATGATTTTTTAAAACTCTGCCTAAATACCAGACCAAGTCGTCATGTATTACAGATGCTGTGTTCTTGAATAGAACTTTGCCTTTCAGCCAAGCTTGCTGATGATCTGCAATATATTGAATCTTTTTGGTATTTTGAGTAGACGTATGAAACAAGCCTCTTTCAAACTCTCTTTATTTTTTACATAACTCAGCATATTGACCTGAGATGCAGAGTGAGCCACTGACCATTTCATATCAGGAAAGAAGAGAAACTCTCTGTGTCCCTTTGATCTGTCATAGAATACCGTAGACTGTTGTGCTGGCCCCTTAGTTCAGAATGAGATGTTTCAGAGGATGAACGTATTGGCCACTGCTACAGAAGCCTCCAAAGGACCAAGTTCATTCCAAACAAAGAACTGAAAATCATTGCTCTTCAAAAATGACTAATTTGTAATTTTGCCATTAAAAAAGGTACATATTTGCTACACTTTGGCCTCAGTTAATGTAGAAGGCTGGTAATTTGAGGCTTCGGAGTTTTGTATAGTTTTATGATAGAGAAATTAGCGATATATCATGTCTGATGATAGAAAACCAATGAAAACAGGGAAGGAAAAGAAAGTAAATTCACACTGACCATGTTTTCTTAGACCCTTTGAAAGCTTTTAAAATTAGTTCATGTCCTCGCACTTCAACATCTACACTATAGGGCTATTTTCTGACTTTCTCATACTTGCATGCAGATATCCTTTTCTTCCTCAAGTACAATCTGTGCAACCAGATGAGCATCTAACATACAACACATCCTGCCACATGCTATCAGGGACATTGAAAATGTGAGCGTATGCTGACCTGCGATGAGATTTTAAGAGTTATGTAAGTTCATCTTAACTGAGCATTAATTTAAATATATTGTCAGGCAGATTCCTTCTTCTCCCCCCAAGCCTGATCCACGGCACCTTGAAGTCAGTTGGAATCTTTCCTTTGACCTCAGTGGACTTTAGATCAGGCTCCAGAGGAGCACATATTTGATTTGCAAAATGTTACAGCTCTACCTTCTTTTATAACATGAGAAATTACACATCAGGATAAAGGATGAGAAGAAATGGGGTGAGGGGACCCTGCAGCAGCCCAGCCCCTGCAGGTGGGGCAGGGAACCCCAGAGCTCCCACTCACAACAGGTGGCAGGGTACCCCTCCCCCCCCCGAGCTCCCTGCTGCCACAGATGGCGGGGGCCCCCTCAGAGCTGCTCAGCCACTGGATGGAGGGGATTCCAGGGCTCCCACTGACTGCAGTGGTGAGCCTTGTGAGTAGGGTGACCACCTGTCCCTAATTAGGTGGGACAGTCCCAAAATGTACATTTCTGGTCCCTGGCTGAATGACTCTGGGACAGCTCCTCCTCTTCTCCCTGCAGAGGCCCTGGCCAGGGCAGAAGCCAGAGCTGGGCAGTAGTAAGTAAGTAGTAAGAGCCGCCCAGGAACAGGAATGCTGGGACAATTTTTATAGTGGGGGTGCTGAGAGCCTTTGAACCAAACTGCAAACCCTGTATATAATGGAAACCACTTAAAGCTGGGGAGTGCGGCAGCATCCCTTGCGGAAGCACCTATGCCCAGGGAGCGTGGGCTGCTGTAAGGAACCCCAGAGTCCTGGACCCTCCACCTTCCCTGTGCAGTGTGCCTCAGAGGGTGGGGACATGGGCCAGGCTCTGCTTTTGTGCCCCTGGCCCCCCACCTAGGGCAGGTGAAGAGTCCAGGGCTCCCCACAGCAGTCCGGGCTCCCTGGGTGGCTCCTATCACTGCCCAGCTCCAGCTTCCGGCCTGGTCAAGTGGCAGGGCCTCTGCAGTGGGAAGAGGAGGAGCACCGGGCAGGGCCACTGAGGGGGCCAGGGCTCCTGCATGTGTCCCGTTTTTGCATTTTGAAAAGCTGGTTGCCACAGAGGGCCTGATTGGCAGTGCTTCCAAGGTCTCTGATTGGTCCAGGCATACTACTTAAGCCTGCAGGGGACATTAGGACGTTGCCTGTACAGTTAGGTGGATCCCCCAGCTGGCTGTTACAACAGATCAGGCTCCAACCTCCAACTGCGGCTCCGACACTTGGCTCTGGGTCCTGGTTTCTGACCCTTGGCTCTGGCACTACCCACTAGGCATGATGACCCAAGCCCTGGCCTTGACAAGCTAGAAGAAAATATCCTCGCCACAATGTTGGGTCAAAAAGGAGCAATTAACACCACTCACCACCTGACGATAACCACAGCATACATGAAGGAGGTGGGTCATGTCTCCTGTGCGTAATCGGCCACCAGGCAATTTGCCTCAACCTCCCATCCCGCCATAAACGTCTCCCCCTTACTCTCACAGATATTGTGGAGCACACAGCAAGCAGCAATAACAATGGGAATGTTGGTTTCACTGAGGTCTAACCTAGTCAGTAAATTGTGCCAGCGAGCTTTTAAACGTCCAAATGTACATTCTACCACCATTCTGCACTTGCTCAGCCTATAGTTGAACTGCTCCTTCCTACTGTCCAGGCTGCCTGTGTACGGCTTCATGAGCCGTGGAATTAAGGGGTAGGCTGGGTCCCCAAGGATAAATACAGGCATTTCAACATCCCCAATGGTAATTTTCTGGTCTGGGAAATAAGTTCCTTCCTGCAGCTGTTCAAACAGACCAGAGTTCCTGAAGATGCGAGCGTCATGCACCTTTCCCGGCCATCCCACGTTGATGTTGGCGAAACGTCCCTTGTGATCCACCAGTGCTTGCAGCACCGTTGAAAAGTACCCCTTGCAGTTTACGTACTGGCTGCCAAGGTGGTCCGTTCCCAAGATAGGGATATGTGTTCCGTCTGTTGCCCCACCACAGTTAGGGAACCCCACTGCAGCAACGCCATCAGCTCTGACCTGCACATTTCCCAGAGTCACTACCCTTGATAGCAGCAGCTCAGTGATTGCATTGGCTACTTGGATCACAGCAGCCCCCACAGTAGATTTACCCACTCCAGTAAATTGATTCTCGACTGACTAGTAGCATTCCGGCGTTGCAAGGTTCCAGAGGGCTATTGCCACTTGCTTCTCAACTGTGAGGGCTGCTCTCATCTTGGTATTCTTGCGCTTCAGGGCAGGGGAAAGCAAGTCACAAAGTTCCATGAAAGTGGTCTTATGCATGCGAAAGTTTCGCAGCCACTGGGAATCATCCCAGACCTGCAACACTATGTGGTCCCACCAGTCTGTGCTTTTTTCCCGGGCCCAGAATCAGCGTTCCACAGCAGGAACCTGCCCCATTACTACCGTGATGTCCAAATTGCCAGGGCCTGTGCTTGGAGAGAAGTCTGTGTCCATGTCCTCATCACTATCGTGATCACGCTGTCGTCGCCTCCTCGCCTGCTTTTGCAGGTTCTGCACATACTGCAGGATAATGCGCAAGGTGTTTACAATGCTCACAACAGCAGCAGTGAGCTGAGCGGGCTCTATGCTTGCCATGATATGTCGTCTGCAGGGGAGCAGAGTTGTAGCGGAAGCGGTGGATGACAACGGATGCCACGAGAATAGATATTTATACAGAATGATGAGAGGACCTGCGAGGTGGATTCATGGCACCAGGAGAGCAGAGTTGCAGCGGAAGTGGTGGATGACGACAGTTAGCAGTCCTACTACACCGTCTGCTGACAGCAGTATGGTGTCTACACGCAAAAAAGGCGCAAAACGATTGTCTGCCGTTGCTTTCACGGAGGGCGGGGCGACTGACGACGTACCCAAAACCACCTGCGACAATGTTTTTGCCCCATCAGGCATTGGGAGCTCAACCCAGAATTCCAACGGGCAGCAGAGACTGTGGGAACTGTGGGATAACTACCCACAGTGCAATGCTCCAAAAGTCGACTCTAGCCACGGTACTGTGGACACCCTTCGCTGACTTAATGCGCTTAGTGGGGAGGCACACAATCAAGTGTATAAAATCACATCCTAAAAATTGACTTCTATAAATTCGACCTAATTTTGTAGTGTAGACATACCCTTACAGAAACTTTTATCCACCCCTTCATACTCTCAGCCCACCAAATACCGAATCAAACATGCCCAAAAAGTCATCAAATTCTGGCTATTTCAGGCCAAATTAACATATGAATCTGTTCTTGTGTAGTGATCTGAATAGCATGATTTGGCATTGTGTGCTTCCCTAATTTAGCAGCCATACTGTTTGTCCCTTGACACTGATGCAATGCAAAGTAGACTATGCGTAATCAGATTCTAAGTGAGATGGAAATACATGTTAATAGTTCTAGGAGAATTTAGAAGTCATGAATTTAGACTTTCTGCGAGTGTTGTCTTTCTAGTGCAGCATGCAAGGGAGGACATACAAGTATGCTGAGAAGCCAAGTGATGATGATGATGATGATATAAATCAGAAGAAAAAAGAAAAAGCTGCCATCCCCTGAATTTTTTGTGGTGAGAAGTCTTGTAGGAAGAAGTGATGCAGAATTTGATTCTCACGTTGAGAAGAAGTAATATTTTGTATACTGTTTGAGACGACAGTAGAAGCAGTACAGAGATGGATGCTACAAAGGAAATTTCTGAATTATTGTTAAGACTTCTGGTTTTGAGGGTGGGGGTTATTTTCATTTTGGGGTATTTATTTTAAGCAATTTTTGAGCTTTATGTAGATTTTCGATGATCTTGGTTTTTCAGGGCTTTCTATTTGTATATACTATGACGAGTAATCGCTTTGTAATATTCCTTAGTGCGCTTTAACATAATAACAAAAAGCAATATATTAAAGCACACTAGGGAATCTTTATTGCACGTTAGCAGAGTTTACATAGACTTATTAATGTGCAGCATGTTAATGTGCTTTAGAAATTACACCTCCATAATGTAGAAAATCCCCTAGATACAAGTAACCATTACCAGAGTTTTTCCAGTGTATATTGGTTATATTTGTTTTGTATTGGACATGTTTGATCAGTGTCTATCAGTTAAAACAGAAAATTAGAAGCCCTAATTTACCGTGTGTGTGTGTATTAGCCAGCCATTTTTGTAGTGCAGCTAGCCAGCAAAATTGTGTGTGCATGCTCTCTCTTTATATATACACACATCATATATATATATACACATACGTGTGTGTGTCTGTATATATATAGTGTACATATACTACGAAAAGCCAGACCTTCATGGTATAAAAGTTATTATGGGAGACTACTAAAAAAGTTGACCTTTCCCTTGTTCCCACCACCTAGCCCCCCCAAAATACAGCCATCAGGTATGGTTTACGTAGTTGAATGAGCAAAGTTATGCCCTGAAAATCCGTATCATTGAATTTGCTGGCAGTAATATTCTCTTACTTCTTTTTCCATAGTATTTCACATTTACGAAACAAGCCCTACACATTTTATGCTAAATACAAAATATAGTTGGGGGAGAAGGCACTCTAAAAATAAAGGTGGAGGGCCTGAGTCCCAGACCACAACAAAAACTGGGTGTTTGTGTCAGACAGTGCACTCTGAAGGATACTGTGAGAGCTTTATGCTGGCATTTGTCAAGAGTTATTGTCTGAGCTGATATTCCCCTTGACAAGGCCTCATTGTAAACTGATTTTTCATGCCATTACACAAAGAAAGGTGGGACTCTTCCCAAAGTCCTGCACAACTAAGAAATATTTACCTTCCCCAGCTCAGACGAGAACACAAGGAACTTATTTTCCAAGCAGTGCATGATTGTCAGGTGAATGCATTGTTGGATGAAACAACAGACTTATGTGGCTGAAGGGAGCTATCATTATTCATCCTTTTTTCAGAGCTAGTAAGAAACTTCTTTTGCTAGATATTGAATGGCTAGGTAGATTAAAATTATTCCACTCTCAGTGATGCTTTACTAAGGGTACTACAGAAAGTTGATTTTGGCAGAGTTTTTTGCATGATGTCCCATAATGATTCTTTAATGAAAACAACTGTTAGATCAGTTTTTAGTGGCATTTCCCAATGCCATTCCTATGACTTGCATACCACATGCACTCAACTTCTTCCTAGAAAAATGGCCAAGAGGATTTGACAACTTAAACAGCATATGTGCTGTCATAAGAGAGTTTTCTGCCAAAATCCCCTGCACTGATATAGGTTGAGGCAACTTATGAATTCAAAAGAAGTCATTGTACCCAAAATACATCTGCACATCACACAAACTTGCCAGGCTCTCGCATGATGGATGTAGATTATCTTCCCACTATCCAACCTCAGCAGTCACGCAGGTGAGATTGGGAGCAAGGGGTCAATTTCCCATCATGCAAGTTTCTGCATCCCATAATGTCATCTATATCCCTTAATTTCTCTTTTTAAAAAAACTGCATGAACCCGCATGGCCCTCCTTGCTGCCTGCCATATTTGACAAAAGCATGGAGCCTGCACACTTCTGCACTATTTTCATGAGCATTGCAATCACAGAATGTACAATCCTGTGATACAGCCAAATCAGCAGGGAATATGACAATTTTTGTAGAGGCCAGATTGCTGTGGAACATAGCAAGAACCAAGTCAAAGTTGTTGGTATCATTTATGGAGCAGCTACAGATCATGGAGCACCACTTCTGGCTCTGAGAAATGAGCACTGACTGTTCGGGTCGCATCATAATGCAGGCTTGGGATGACGAGCAGTATCTGCAGAACTTCTGGATTCACAAGGCCACATTCCTGGATCTGTGTGCCAGGCTCACCCCAGCTCTCCGGTATTAAGACACCAGAATGAGAATTGCACTGATAGTAGAGAAGCGAGTGGCGATTGCACTGTGGAAACTTGCGACACCAGACTCCTACGGGTTAGTGGGAAATCATTTTGGAGTTGGAAAATTCACTGTGGGGGCCATTGTCATGCAAGTGCTCAGGGCCATTAATGGTCTCCTGCTACACAGGACTGTGACTCTAGGCAACATGCAGGACATAGTGAATGGATCTGAAGCAATGGGGTTCCCAAACTATAGTGGAGCGATATATAGCACTCATATCTCTATTTTGGCACCAGTCAACCAGGCCACATAGTGCATAAACAGATGGGTTATTTTTCTATGGTTATGCAAGCTTTGGTGGATCACTGCGGATGCTTCACTAACATCAGTATTGACTAGTCAGGGAAGGTGCATGGCGCTTGCATCTTTAAGAACACAGGACTGTTCAGAACATTGCAAGCGGGGACTTCCTTTCCCAACTGGTGGGTTGCCATTGGTGGTGTTGAAATGCCAGTGGTGATCCTGAGGGACTCAGCCTACCTCTTGCTCCTCTGGCTAATGAAGCTGCATGCTGGCCAGCTCGAGAGCACGAAGGAAAGATTCAGCTACCGGCTTGGAAGTTGAACCTGCTTTTGATGGTATGAAGAGATGCTGGCATTGTTTACTCACAAGGCTGGATCTAAGTGAAAAAAAATCCTGATGGTTATAGCCGCCTCCTGCGTCCTGAATAATATCTGTGGAGCAAAGGGAGGAAAGTTGCTGCCGGGATAGAGGGTGGAGGTGGAGATGCTCTCTGCTGAATCTGAACAGCCAGACACAAGGGCTATTAGAAGAGCTCAACCCAGTGGCGTAGCCAGGTGGAGAAAACAGGGGGAGCAGAGATAAAAAAGGCGCCACCCGCTAGTACTCACCCGGCGGCGCTCTGGGTCTTCGGCGGCGGGTCCTTCACTCGCTCCGGTCTTTGGCAGCACTGAAGGACAACCGCCCCGCCACCGTAATGCCACCAAAGACCAGAGTACTTCGGCGTCGGAAGGACCCAACGCCGAAGTACTGTCAAAGACCCGGAGCGCCACCTGACCCGCTGCCCAAGACCCGGAGCGCCTCCTGATCCGCCGCCCAAGACCCGGAGCGCTGCCGGGGAGTAAAAATTTAAAAGGCGCCAAAGAATTAAAAAGGTGCCACTTCTGCTCGGTGGGAGAAGCAGCCACTGCCCCCCAGCTATGCTACTGGCTCAAACCTGAGCTATATGGCTCAGGAAGGCTTTGGAAGAGTACTTTAACAGCAAGCCACAGTAATGTGGTGTGGTGGACTGTGCTCTACCTGGCTCTGCAGTTTGGGGGGCATTAGGAATTGTGTGGTGTTCGGTGTACATCGATAAATATAATGCTGTCAATGCATGTATTAATTTTGTGGTGCTTGCTATACATTCATAATTATTACCCTGTGTTTGTCATTGATCCTATGAGTTGTGTCACACTGTGCAAAACCAAGTGGGTGCTTTCAGTACCGCTATGCACTCCGCAGCATATGTTGTGAACTAATAAAGATGAATTATTTTTCAAAGAATAGAATTTTTTTTGAGTAACAAAATCAGTCCAAAGAAAAATCTGTGCAATTTAAAAGCAAATACATTTAAAACTTACTAAATTAATGAAACTGTAGTTAATAAGGGGAAGGAACATTCATGTCCATTGTAGCTACACATGTAACAACTGTGGCTCTCTCAGGTCAGTGTATGTGAAGCTGAAATTGTACTTATTGGCCCCTGGTGTGAAGGGGTAGAGATGTGGCCTCCGGTGCCATGTGAAATGTAGGGGTGATGGTGTAAGGAGGTACTGAAATGGAGTTCTCCATAGACTGCAAAAGGAGATGAGCCCATGACTGTTGAATATGTAGGTCCACAAGAGTCTGCAACATCTGTATTTGATGCCAGAGAAGCCCCATTATGTCTTGATGCATCTCCCTCTCCTCTTCCTGTTGGTACTCCTGCAGGGGTGCTGGAACAATTTGTATGGTGGGGGTGTTGAGAGCCATTGAACCAAGCTGTAAACCCTGCATATGATGGAAACCACTTCAAGCCAGTTCCAGCACCTATGTACTCTTGGGCCCTTCTCCTGTCCACTCTTTCCTTTTCCAGGCTGTCTACAATATTCACCCTCCAGGCCATTTGCTCATGGTCTGATGCAGCACTGGCTTGCAGGACCTCATTGAACAGATCATCTTGAGTCCTCTTCTTTCTCCTCCTCATCTGGGTCAGGCATTCTGCAGCTGTGGAGAGGGAATCCCTCAAGGCTTCAATGGCAGCAGCTACAGATAAAACACACACAGGTACCATTGTCAGTATAGTCAGAACAGTAAGCGAAACTTAAGATTCAGAACTCCCTTCCCTAAAGTTTTGAACAAGACGTGCTTATTGACACTTCTGCTCTTCAGAGCCAGCCATGGTAAGTATGACCCAGGAGAGGTGAGGGAAGTGAGGAGGCAATTGCTTGGTTACATGAATCTATGAGTACAGGGCAATGGCAATGAGTAATGGCACCACGTTTCAGCTGCTCCTGGTTTTCCAAAGTCACCTGGGCCCTTATGCTGCTAGACTGTTTACTGCAATAGTGCCTGCTGAAGTTCTCACTGACTGGCATGGGAAAGTGTCCTACAGTGGAGGACGAAATAAGGCTGCCGTCCCTAGAAACTTTGAGAGAGAATTGCAGAGTACCTCCTTGAAAGTGTATTGAAATCTGTAAGGAGGACTCAAAGGACATAAACAAACTGGTCCGCATGGCATTTCCAGCCCCCACCTAACTCTGCAGTTTATTGAAAAAGAGATAATGCTATATTTTTTAATATGAGTAAATCAAGGAAAAGTTGATAGAGGTGTCCTGGTAAGTTGGGGGCATCATTAGTACATCACTGCAATGGGAAATACATTGATACACTTACCTGAGACTCCATCCCCTGAATCAGGCTTGCCCATGCTCGACTGCCGTGACTGATTGGACTGCAGTGGAGTCTCAAAGGTCTTGGCTCGTAACATAGCTGGATCCCCCGGTTGCATGTCAAGTATGGTATGCAAATCATTGTAAAAGTGGCAGGTCTGCATCTCGGCAACGGATTGCCTGTTGTCCTCCCTGGCGTTCTGATATGCCTGCTGCAGCTTCTTAACTTTCACATGGCACTGCTGCTGATCCCTGTTGTACCCCTTCTCCTGCATTCCCCCATGCAACCTGCTTGTAGACGTCCACTTTTCTATGGCTGGTCCATAGCTGTATCCCCACAGCCACATCTTCCCATAGGCCCAGGAGAGCCCAATATCTCCTGTCTGCGCCAGGCCAGAGCACGTCTGGAGCATGTAGCCAGCATAGTTAGCTGGGCAGTTGCACACAACAATGAAGAGCTGCTAGATGTGCTTGCCAAGGTGGATAGTCAGAAAAGGGCATTTCAAAAATTTGGGGGGTTTTAAAGGGTATGGAAGGGCTTCAGGTCTGTGACTGGGCAGTGGAGTTCACATTTGTGTCCCGAGTGGTCAATGTCAGGCATTGTGGGACAGCTGCTGGAGGACTGTTAGGGTCAATCTAGCTAACACAGTCTCACACTGAATTGACCTCAGTACATTGACCATGGATCAGTGCTTGCTTACACCAGTGGGAGTCAAATTTAAGTGTAGACACGTGCACGACTAGGTCGATGCAAGGCAGCTTACATCAACCTAACTTGGTAGTTTAGACCAGGCCTCAGTTTTCTACAGAACAATCTACCAAAACTACTAGTACAGGCTACGTTAATCAGTGAACAAACCAGCGAAACAAGGAAACAGCAGAACCATTTCACAGTGTATTCCCAACTGGAGATGTGTTTAGATTGTCCACAGTAATTTAGGACTATATATTTAACTCAGCAGAATGTTTTAATTGCACAAAAATTAGAAACATTTTCCATGAATCATTTGGGAACAGTGGGAAAAAACATTAATTTGTCTGAATTTGGTTTGTTCTGCAGTACCTAACTGATTAATCAGCTATTCCATTAGCATTTCCCTCACTGAAACTTGATGAGAAGACCATTTTCCATTAGGCAGATGTAAAACTATCTTTAAAAAAATAAAAATCTTTTTGGAAAAGCTTCCCATGCTTTTTCTGTTTCTTTACAATTGCAAAGAGACTATGCTGAAAAGGAGAAATCTCTAGAGTGAACAATCTGTTCTCTTCTGCTCCCCAAACAGTATGCAACTGGAGTGACCATTATGAACCCTTTAATGCATCAGTGGCACCTAGACTATAACACTATTGAAAACTGCAGTTTCTTTGCACTTTGAGAAGGATTACTGTTTTGCAGGCAGGCCTAAAAGTAATTGAATATGAAATTGCCCAGAACTTTGGGAGTTCTTCTGTGAAATAGTTTTGCTATTCAGTTTATCTCCAGTGGTGTACATAGAAAGGAAAGATCTGCTTTTTACAGAGCTTTTGCCTCATGTGCTGGCTTTCTTGCCACTGAGACTGAATGTGTAACATTTTTTTTTCTCCCTTCTGTAAGAACTCTTGTAAGAGTTAATCTCAGAAGGAGAATTCAGAAGAGAAATAAGAGTGGAAATGGAAACTCCCAGAAAAGAGATTTGATTCTGACTCTGTCTGTTTTGGGGAGTTTAATAGCTATGTGAAAATTTAAAATAATAGCACATGTCCAAATATCAAAGATCGTTCTTCTGTGCTGTGAAGAGGAGATCTAGCTGGAGGATAATAGACTGCACTTTTTGTTGATGAAGGTTTAGATATTGATCAACTGGAAAAGAAAGAGGAAACACAAATAGTCATTCCTGCCAAGCTCCTTTACTTACTACAGCTGTTTACTACTTTTGTTTTCCTGTTTTTGAGCTTTAAGAACCATATTAACGTGTAAAAACATTGTGATAGGACCCCGTAGCAAAACTATCAGTACTTCAATTAAAGAAAAAGTAGATATCATATGTTTAGGTTTCCTTGTGGGCGGGGGGGTGTCTCTTTCCAGCTTAAGAACTAAATGTGTTACAAAAACAGATGTAGTGAAAATAAACAAGAGCGGTCTCATTTCCTTCAGTGAAGAAAGCTCACAATTACTTGGCCGTAACATCGTACCCTAACAAACAATTTTGCTGACCACAGTTTGCGTGCCCAAAGTGCTGGATTTATCACAACTGATAAAAGATCTGAGGTGTCAGACAAGAATTCAGCTGCACAGAAAAGGGGGAAGAGTGGGTCATAATGCAATAACATATTCTAGGTGCTGTTCTTGCCAACAGTTAATGGGGAAATTCATTTCATAAAGCACTGTTTATAGACTGACATCTGGAGAACTTCTCAACCTGGATCATTTCCAATCTGTGAGATTTATATGCTGTTCTTGCTTTTTTGGTAAATAGCTCACTTTTCTGCTTGATATAATTTACTTAAATAATTATCAATGGATGTGAATGATTATGCTACTATGATTTTTTTCAGTCCTTGGGATGGACAAAAGTTCATAATAGTAGGTTGCTAAAATAGATGATCAGTGGGAACCCCTGAAACAACATGGACTCACACACGCAGGGACACACAAACATGACAATTTAAAGATAACTCTCTGAATGTAAAGATTAAGATCTATCAGATTTAAACGTGTTGACTAGCACTCATGCAGTCCGAAGGTGTGAAGGACTTGGAGGTGTAATGATATTTTCAGTTTGGTGATATTTGCCCTGTGGAGTGAAAAATGTTTCCAAAGAGTAAAAACTGAATCAAGTGCAGTTTAATCCGTATATTCACCTCCGTGCACGTGGGGCCTGATCCAGCTCTCTTTCAGGTCAGTTGAATGACTACCATGGCCTTCAGTGAAATTTAGAGCAGGCCGTTTCCATTTTGAAATGCAGAAAGAGAGACACACCATATATTAATAATTCTGTCCTGTGTGAGTGGAGGTATAGACATGTAGCTTCTAGGTGGATTTGCTCTGCTTGTGATAAGAACAATATATGTTACATGAAAAAATTTATTTATCCAAGCAAATCTGTAAATAATCCAAGGATTTGGTCCCACAGCATAGCAGCATTACACATTCAGTCTTTAATAAAGACCCCTGTTAACTAGTGTTAATGAGTTAAAGCCCTACTTTAAAAAATGTGCTTTATGAATAAAATTGTATTCCTTTTAGCACATGTATACATAAAAATGAAGTATTTTTTTGACACAGGATTGACATTGGGTAAAATTTTCAAAAGCATTTAAGTCTCATTTTCAGAAGTGATTTTTTAGGCACTTAGGAGCCTAATCCTATGTATGTTCAATTAGATTTAGCCTCATAAATGCCTAAATTGCTTTTGAAAATGAGACATAGGTTCCTACACTATGTAGGCACTTCTGAAAATTTTCCTAGTAACCATATAGCAGTACACGTTTCCCTCCTGTCTCCAGGAAATACAAAGGGACTGATGCTGCTGCCATTAAAGCCAACAGCAAAATCCATCTTGGATTTTACAGGGATGGGATAAGGCTCATAGTAAGGATGCATATAACAAGCAAAGTACAGCTATCTAATATGCAAACCATTGGATATTTTTTACAGGGAGCATTAGTGCCAAAATCAGTAGAAATTGAATCCATATGGTAGGGAGGCAGGATAAACCATAGAGAAACAAAAGAAAGTCAGATTATAGTATGTATGCATTCAGACTGGGATTTTCACAGCTGCCTAAGGGAGACAGGAGCCTAGCTACCATTGAATTTCAATGGGACTTTCTTAGTTGCTTGAAAATGCCGGCATCATATGTCAGAACACACTTGTTAATAGGGGGTCTTTTATAACATATCTAAAACATTGAAACAAAATAAATATTTACCAGGGTGGACACCTCTCCTTTCTTGAAGGTGTCCATGGCAGACAGAAAGCCGTGTATTCTTGTGGCGATAGAGTTCAGTGGTTCTGGAAATGTGGAGCACCATAGTATTCTACAGAAGATCTCTTTTATGTGTTAAGAAAAATTTGATCTCTTATTGTGTGATATGGTGGGTGTCGCACTCCCCCTCCCCTGGTACTTGGCCACCCCAGGAATTGCTCTTCTTTTAGTGTCCACTCTGTATAATTTATTCCCCTTCACCAGCACCTGCACAGTGCAACACTCCAGTCCTATTCCCTGTGAACTTCAGCCCCTGTTCATCAGGGCCCTGTGAGGAAAAGAGATCTGTCTTCCTTGGGATGGCCTTCAGTGTGGGCACAGTTAGCACTATCCTCCCACATCCTGATGCTTTGTTCCTGCTTTTTTATCAAGCTCATCAGCTGATGGGCCAGTTAGTTCCTTAACTCACCTAGCTTCCTTGTCTGTTTAGCTACTTCTTCCCTATTTCCTCAATCAGCCGTTGCTGGGAAAACTAATGGAGGCTACTGTGATCAGAGTGCTGACCCATCTATTAGACCTGAGCACTCTAACATGCTGAAGAACGAAATTCTCAATTTTTTCCCATATCTTGCCTCTTCCTTCCTTCAGTGATGCCAACCTCAGTGCATCTGTCATTTCGTTCTTCTGAGAAATCTGAGGTATAATTCTCTGCCCTTCCTGATGCACAAGTTTCACACTTTGTCTTCATTCAAATGCCTTCTGAAAATTCACTTTTCATGAGCTGAGCAAATTGTAAACCTCACTAATATAATACCACCATCATCGCAGTGTGTGGAGAAAAATTTCAGAGTTAATGGCATCTCCATCTTTTATGGTGTCTGATCTTTAACTTAAATGCTCCTTAGTTCAAGGATCAGGGGTAAAATCCAGCATTACTGAAGTAAATAGCAAAACTTCCATTGACTTCAGTGAGACCAGGATTTCACCCCCATGTTTTTGTTTGTGTCTTGTACAGCTGTGATCAGTGTCTACACTTACAATATTGTAATAATGTCTTGTTTTTATAAAACAGCAGGTAAAGTGACCCAACATAAAATACTGGTATACTTACAAATTCTGTTGAGTAGAGAATATATTAAATTTATGTGTTGTAAATGAGGCTGATAGTATGTTTTCCAGTTCTTTCAGAGCCTGTTTGCTTTGTGTGTAACCTATGCAGTCCCTCAAATTAAATGGTGAAATTCCATTTCTCACTGTTCTCTATCAGAAAAGTAAGGTAATGGAAAAAATGAATTTTGCTTTTAGTGCTGGTACATTTTGACAATATCAGTTGACAAGTAAATCTTAACAAACCTTTGACATCAAAACCAACAGCAGGAAGTCCCGCTTCCTTCCAACCAATAGCATGGGGTGCCTAAGGGCAAATAGACATTTTCCGACTCTGATTCAGTTACCATCAACTGGAAAATAGTGCTAATGACTAATGAAATAGTTTGGCATCAAAAGCCATTAATTCTCAAGGCCACATAACCTATAGAGTTTCAGTTTTTAGAGCAAACTTTTCAAAGTTCTTTTGTCTCCAGAAACCCAATATGCACTAATGGGTTATGTGATTTTTCACTCATAATCTCAATGTTTAATACATGATACCACTCTCAGGTTGTTATTTGTATTGATCTTGAATGATTTATCATGTGTTTACAAATTAGTGTTTAACAGGATAGATTTTATCTGAGGAACAAAAATTACAAGTATCCTAATTTGAATGTTAGAGGAATAGTTTCTGCTGTAGCTCACGAAAGCTTATGCTCAAATAAATTGGTTAGCCTCTAAGGTGCCACAAGTACTCCTTTTCTTTTTGCGAATACAGACTAACACGGCTGTTACTCTGAAACCTTCTAATTCTTTGAGTCATATAGTTTACATTTTACAGTCAGAGTTTGCAGGTGGGATTAGATGTGCTGGAGATTAACAAATACTTTATTTTCATTGGATGTATGTATATTTATATTTAACAATGTGTTATTCGGTAGCAATGTATTGCAATATATTAACATATCATAGTGTTCGTATTTCCTGTTATCAGATTTGCTATCCACCACAAAACAAAAGGTGGGAGGTTTTAGGAATCTCTGCTTGTGCTAATACCTCTCTTTTCACATTAGGTTTACCACCAGCACCCAAACCTCCTCCCTGAACTGAAAGGATAGGAGATTCAGCCACCTCTGAAACTACCTATTGAGTCCATGACATATCACAAATCGGCTGGCAGGGCATATTTGGTGTAGAGTAGCTCATGCCTTCTCCTGTTCCTGAAAACCAAAAATGCTGGGTCAGAGTTTCCAGTGGTGTAAATCAGCATAGCTTTATTACACTGAGCCATCTTGATTTACACCAACTGATATTACCAATCTTCACTGTGTTAAAAAGCAGGGGTCTCCAAGTTGCTGGAGAAGCTGGTTCTTGTGCCAGGCAGTATGCTCTCCAATGGCACTGGGCTGGCATGTTTAATTTTTGCAAATGCTTTATTCTTTTCTTTTGCAATGAGAGAGATGCTATATTGCCACAAATCAGGTATCCCATTCATGGGGCATGGAATAAAACATTTCTTTTCACAACAGTGGAAATGTATCATATACAGTAAGTATCTTTGTTGTTTTGAGTTAGGAGTTAATATGATGCTTTAAAAAATGCACACTTTCAGTAGACAATAAAGGATGATTTTTCAACACCAGGCGAAGAGGTTTGTTTGCTTGCTAGTGGTGATCTCGGGAGGGCACTAATTTTCCACTCAGAGAGTGTATTGTACATTTATTGATCCCTCAAAGCACTTAAGCAAAAGCTTAACTTTAAGCTGGTGACCATATGCTTGCAGTTAAGCACAAAGCCTTTCATGGACTTTTGATCAAGTGTTTGATTTGAAGCTGCTGAGCAAAATGAGAGGCCTGCACAGCTGCATTAAAACAGAAAATGCATAAAATATTCATCGCTTCTGCCCTGAGAAAAGTTTCAGAAAGACCACCATCTCTGAGCTGGGGTTAAAACCCAGTAACTTCATAAGTTCTTCCTTTCTTCCAGATCTACATGGGCAATGGAAGCTGCTCATGTAGCTTTCTACTGAAAACAACAAACAGCATGTTCAACATTCATGCTGTATGCTATCTTATTAGCTATGCACATACTCACCTTCTCTCTGCTGTTGGTCCATCTTTGTAATCAAGGACATGGTGTTGAAACGTAAAAGGATAGTGCTTGCTGTGTGTGATATCGTGTGTGCATCCAGTGCTTTGTGATGATGCATGGGTGTTCATTTCTGTTTTAGCCACACACATCCTGCAAGGAAATGTAAAACGTGGAAGTATATTTCTCCCATAGTCCTATTTCCATTGCTCTGCCCCTCCTCCCTTCAGCTTGTGGTGTCTCCTTCTCCTTTGTTTTCTGGCTTTCTTCAAGTCTCCCTAAAGAAGAGACAAGTGTGAGCCAGCAGGTTCATGCCTTTTCTCCTTTCCCAGAGGCACTGGTAGCAGCTTTTTCAAACAGACTTAAATCATCCTAATCCATTTCAAACTGCTTGCAGCTAGCTCCAGGTGAGCAGTGGCACTGGTAGACAGCTGGTTCCTTTGTGCTCGGTGATACTTGTACTAGATTTTCCCTTTAACATTTTTTAATAACCGTTTATATGTGTTTAAAGAGATAGTTGCAGGTAGTTACTTAAACATGCAGTGAAGTAAACAAGTAGAATATCTACATGAAGTCATACAGGTAAATATTGCAAACTACAAAAGAGAAATTATGTCAGCCTATCCTGGGATCACTTCTGACTTCAAGCATCCCTCATGGCAGTATGGTGCTGGGCAGTGCTATATGTCTTGGTGCTACAGTAGAAAGTATTGAAAATCAGTGTGTATAATCACACATCCAAAAAATATCATCCCAAGACACCCTTGATTGCAAACTAATGGTCTTTGCAGGCTTTGCTCACTGTAGAATTTTATTACTATACCAGTTTCCAGCGATGTGATACTTGACGCAATTCATTCTAAGACCTATTTCTATCCTTTTATATAAAGTGAGTTTTATTTATGCTATAAGTTTAAAACATTCCTTACATGGCACAAATGAGTAAAGTGAGGAATCACCAAGGCATAATCAATATACTAAACAGAATGGTGGCAGCTCGTTTTCTATTCAAAGTATTTTTCACCCAGGGTTAAACTGCAGACCATTCCAATTTTATACATTCTTTGGGACTCTTGCCACTTTGTTTATTATCTCTTGTTCTTGTTTATGCTCTGGTTGCCTGTGCACCACATGAAGGTATTCTATTCTATTTTCAACTAGGTGGTTGTACTCCCATCCAAGAATCTGACCTGGAGGAAAGGACAGGTGTACAGGATTCCACAACAATGTTTACCAACCACAGGCACCTCACAAAGCAGAAATCCAAAACTGGTAAGAGAAGGAAAATTACTCACTTGTATTTCGAATACAGAACAAATCTAACTCATACTTTGTGTCTGCAGGAAAAGGAGTAATTGACTGAGGTGTTTCCAGTTATGTTTTTTAAGTTTCTGGTTAGTAAATGAACAGCACTTTTCTAGAAATACTTTTAATTTTTTCCTGGTTCAATCAAATCTGATAATTTTATGGGAATCTTGTAATTCTTCAGATTTTTTTTCCCAGGGCATTCCCTTCAGAACTGCTGGCAATAGAGTAGAGACTTCTAGCTGAAGTGAATAACTTCCCCTGAATTGAAAAGATCTGGTGCTACAACACGATATGTATGAGGTAGCTGAGGACTTTAAACCTGACCTCCTTTCTGAAAGTTGAAGGTTAGGTAGAAATGCAGGTTAGGATATTTCAGTTTAAGGTTTTTGTTGTTGGGACGTAGTGCCAATTGATTAAACTTTGGTCATTATTTACTGTTTGTGGGAAGACTTCCTAGAATTTCAGAAAAAATATTACTGGATATATCAAACAATATTATATTGGATATAAAATACATTGCATACAGTGATACATTTTCTTAACTTATTTTGAGAGTAAGAATGGTAAACAAATGCATTGTAGTTTAATAAAGTGCCCCATAAGATGCTTTCCATTTTATTTACTAAATTATGTTTCTGTTAAGTGGCGTATATCTCATGATCAGTCATTCTAAACATAGGAGATCCTAAACGTGATTTGTTTATTATTGTATTTATTTTCAGGTTTCTCTAAAATATAATCAACTCTTTTTAGTGAATTATTTTATTTGTGTGTGTAGTTTTAAAACAAGGTAAAATTTACTTCATCAGAAAGGTAATACTGAGAGATCTGCTTAGAATGATTTTTAAAGTGGGACAAACATGTCAGCATTCTTTTAGTATACACATATGTATGGTATCTAATTTAAATGTGTACTGGTCATTCATACTTTTCTCCACAGCATTGCATTGAAAGTGGTTTTGAATGTTAGAATTAAATAAATTTACATTCATACTACCAGGATGGTGTCATGGCACAAATCTAAATGGATGATGAAGGCGGGGAAGAAGAATGGCAAGTGCACTCAGGAGTTGAAAGGCTAAGACCTGGTCTATACTTAAGACAGGTCAACATAGCTATGGCGCTCAGGCATGTGAAAAATTCACACCTCCTGAGCACTGCAGTTAAGCCGACCTAACCCCCAGTGTAGACGCAGCCAGGTTGATGGAAGAAATATTTTGTAGTTATTGCTGCTTGGGGAGGTGGATTGCGTACAGTGAAAAACCCTGTCCACAACTGGGGGAACCATGTACGCTACAGCGGCATCACTGCCGTGCTGTAGCTGTGCCACTGCAGCACCCGTAGAGTAGACATAGCCTAAATGGTGATACATGGATAGATACTGTGACAGGGTTGGGACTCACCCCTGCGGCACCTCCTGCTGGCACATTTGGGAATTAGCTCTGTCCTCTGCGGGGCAGCTTCTGCTGGCGGTGTCCCATCCGTCCCTTGCCCTGGTGGCGCCTGGACCCGCGTAGCTCCTCGCTCGGCGGCGTCCTCCTCAGGACACTGCCCTCCGGCAGTGCCCCCAAGTCCACACTCACCCCCTTCCAGGGGAGGGTTAACAGCAGTCTTTCCAGTTCGCTCCTGCCGCAGTGGCCAACCACAACCCCTCAAGTCTAGCCCCTCTGTTCGTGGGCAGGTTGCAGTCTGTCACGGCCACCCTTCCATGGCCAGCTTCTGTACAAGGAGGAAGGGGAGGACCCAAGCCTGCCCACTACTTTGGGTTCCGACCCAGGGACCCTCTAGTGGCAGCTTCCCTGCCCTCCTTCTCTCCCCTTGTCTAACTGTCGCTGGGCCACTTCCCCTCTGGCCCTTCGCACCCTCTAGGCCCTTTCTATCAGGGCCCGCAGTCTGGCAGGTATTAACCTGGAGCCCTTCTATGCTTCCCCAAGCCTGCCCAGCACTGCTGTGTCCAAGGTGCCTGTTTCCTGCTCAATAGACAGACCTTTCCCCATGAAGGTCTGGGACAGACTCACTGCCTCTTGTCTGGGCAGCCTTTATATAGGGCCTAGCCTGGCCCTGATTGGCTGCCTCTTGCTCAGCCCTGATTGGCTCCCTGCAGGCCCTCTCTGATTGGCTGCCTGTCTGTGCACCCATTCTGGCCTGTGATAGCCCAATGTGGCCTTTTATAGATACCTATAAAATCCTTGTGCGGTTAACAGAAACAGGTGAATTATGTGTGCAAAATAATATTTGTGTGCACAAAATGTATACTTACAAATGCATGATTTGTTTGGCTGACCAACAACTGTTTTGTTCACAAATGTATATTTTGCATAAACAGTTATCCCGTGGTAAGCAGAGTTTAAGGGCTATTTTTTACCTTAAAATATTTTAATTGGAAAACTTGTAATAATAGACAGGGAGGGAAGATGCAACAATATATAATATGATAAAAGTGAAAGATACAATGGGAGGAGTCCTGCATGTAGGTCAGCTAATAACTACATAATGTTAATTTTATTTAACATGCCGAGAGCAGGATGACGTTACATGGCTCTGTAGAGAGCAATACAGCTCACACATAACATAATTGCTTTGACAAAACCAAGATAAGAAAGAAGAGGAACATGGAAAATATAGAATTCATTTGATCAGGTGGACCACGTGGATGAAATAAGCAAAGGCTGACCCAGACTGGTCTGGAATTGGTAAGATACATTTAGGTGGCTATTTTTTTTTTAATTTAGCCCTCCATGTCTATAAATAATTAAGTCTTATGCAGTATACTGCAGCAAAATTTGTCCATATGTAACTGAACTCCAGAATTCTGAACTTCAGAATAACAATCTACTATGAAAAGGACAACAACAAAAAAACCTGTAGAAGGCTTAATGTACTGATTTTCCCTGTTGACTTCAGGGCATAAGACAAAAAGATACTGTCAGGGTTGACAGACACTCAGTTTAACCTGTGTTATGTTTTTAACTGTCCTTCTGATCTTGGAGAAATATATCAGCTCTCCAGAAGAAAGTCTGCAACCCAGTAAAATTCCACCTTCGCTGTTAGGAGACTACACCAAACTTAGGACATGTGCCAGGCTCTCCCTTCTCTCTGTTGTTGGTCCATCCTTCTGATCAAGGACATGGTGTTGAAATGTAAAAGGATAAGCAGGACGAACTCAAAATGCCAGTAAATAAAAACAACTATGACATAGTTGGCATCACAGAGCATTGGTGGGATAATATGCATGACTGGAATATTGGTATAGAAGAGAACAGCTTGCTCAGGAAGGACAGGCAGGGGGAAAAGGGAGGAGGTGTTGCCTTATATATTAAAAATGTATATACGTGGACCGAGGTTGAGATGGAAATAAGAAACAGACTTGTTGAAAGTCTCTGGGTAAGGATAAAAGGGGTAAAACCAAGGATGATGTTATGGTAGGGGTCTACTATAGACCACCTAACCAGAAGGTATAGGTGGATGAAGCTTTTTTTAAACAACTAACAAAATCATCCAAAGCACAGGACTTGGTGGTGATGGGGGACTTCAACTACTCAGACATCTGTTGGGAAATTAACACAGCAGGGCACGGATTATCCAACAAGTTCTTGGAATGTATTGGAGACAGTTTTTTATAGAAGGTGGAGAAAGCTACTATCGGAGAGGCTGTTCTAGATTTGATTTTGACAAATAGGGGGGAACTGGCTGAGAATTTGAAAGTGGAAGGCAGATTGGGTGAAAATGATCATGAAATGATAGAGTTCATGATTCTAAGGAATGGTAGGAGGGAGAACAGCAAAATAAAGACAGTGGATTTCAAGAAGGCAGACTTTAGCAAACTCAGGGAATTGGTAGGTAAGAACCCATGGGAAGTAAGTCTAAGGGGAAAACAATTGAAGACAGTTGGCAGTTTTTCAAAGAGACATTATTACGGGCACAAGAGCAAACTATCCCACTGCATAGGAAAGATAGGCAGTATGGCAAGAGACCACGCTGGCTTAATGAGGAGATCTTCAGTGATCTAAAAATCAAAAAAGAGTCCTACCAAAAGTGGAAACTAGGTTAAATTACAAAGGATGAATATAAACAAATAACACAAGTATGTAGGGACAAAATTAGAAAGGCCAAAACACAAAACAAGATCAAACTAGCTAGAGACACAAAGGGTAATAAGAAATCATTCTACAAATACATTAGAAGCAAGAAGACGACCAAGGACACGGTAGGCCCATTACTCAGTGAGGGGAGAAAAACAATAACAGAAAATGGGGAAATGGCAGAGGTGCTTAATGACTTCTTTGTTTCAGTTTTTACCAAGAAGGTTGATGGTGATTGGACATCTAACGCAGTGAATGCCAGTGAAAATGAGATAGGATCAGAGGCTAAAATAGGGAAAGGTTTAAGTAATTTTTAACTTGTTAAGTTAAATGTCTTCAAGCCACCAGGGCTTCATTAAATGCATCCTAGAATACTCAAGGAGCTGACTGAGGTGATATCTGAGCCATTAGCGATTATCTTTGAAAAGTCATGGAAGATGGGAGAGATTCCAGAAGACTGGAAAAAGGCAAATATAGTGCCAGTCTATAAAAAGGAAAATAAGGACGACCCGGTGAATTACAGACCAGTCAGCTTAACTTCTGTACCTGGAAAGATAATGGAGCAAATAATTAAGCAATGAAGTTGCAAACATCTAGAAGATAATAAGGTGATACATAACAGTCAGCGTGGATTTGTCAAGAACAAATCGTGTCAAACCAACCTGATAGCTTTCTTTGACAGGTAGCAAGCCTTGTGGATGGGGGGAAGCGGTAGACATGGTATATCTTGACTTTAGTAAAGCTTTTGATACTTACTCACATGACCTTCTCATAAAAAAACTAGGGAAATGCTACCTAGATGGAGCTACTATAAGGTGGGTGCATAACTGATTGGAAAACCGTTCCCAGAGAGTAGTTATCAGTGGTTCACAGTCAAGCTGTAAGGGCATAATGAGTGGGGTTCCGCAGGGATCAGTTCTGGGATTGTTTCTGTTCATCAGTGATTTAGATAATAGCATAGAGAGTACACTTATAAAGTTTGCGGATGATGCCAAGCTGGGAGGGGTTGCAAGTGCTTTGGAGGATAGCATTAAAATTCAAAATGATCTGGACAAACTGGAGAAATGGTCTGAAGTAAATAGGATGAAATTTAATAAAGACAAATGCAAAGTACTCCACTTAGGAAGGAACAATCAGTTGCACACATACAAAATGGGAAATGACTGCCTAGGAAGGAGTACTGCGGAAAGGGATCTGGGAGTCATAGCGACCACAAGCTAATTATGAGTCACCAGTGTAACACTGTTGGGAAAAAAAAAAAGCAAACATCATTCTGGGATGTATTAGCAGGAGTGTTTGTAAGCAAGACATGAGAAGTAATTCTTCTGCTCTACTCCGTGCTGATTAGGCCTCCACTGGAGTATTGTGTCCAGTTCTGGGCGCCACATTTCAGGAAAGATGTGGACAAATTGGAGAAAGTCCCGTGAAGAGCAACAAAAATGATTAAAGGTCTAGAAAACATGAGCTGTGAGGGAAGATTGAAAAAATTGGGTTTGTTTAGTCTGGAAAAGAGAAGACTGAGAGGAGACGTGATAACAGTTTTCAAGTACATAAAAGGTTGTTACAAGGAGGAGGGAGAAAAATTGTTGTTCTTAACCTCTGAGGATAGGACAAGAAGCAATGGGCTTAAATTGCAGCAATGGAGGTTTAGATTGGACATTAGGAAAAACTTCCTGTCAGGGAGGTTAAGCACTGGAATAAATTGCCAAGGGAGGTTGTGGAATCTCCATCTTTGGAGATTTTTAAGAGCAGGTTAGACAAACACCTGTCAGGAATGGTCTAGATAATACTAAGTCCTACCATGAGTGCAGGGGACTAGACTAGATGACTTCTTGAGGTCCCTTCCAGTCCTGTAATTCTATGATTGTGCTTGGTGTGTGTTTCAGTGAATAGCTTTCTTGTATGTTTGAATAACAGTCAGGCTGATAAGAATACAGCAGACAGGCAGAGTAGAGAGATGATGCAAAGTGTATGTGAACATCCACAATGGCAGTAATATGACTTGCATGTCCTGATGCAGGTCCTAATCCTTGACAAAAATTCAGCCTTACATTATATACTTGACTTTAGTTGATTCTTGATAACTTTCTATGAAGGACAGGTGATCCATGCAAAACTGAGTGAAAATTTTGAAAGCTTTAAATTAGTCTTCAGTTTATAACTGTGTTATATAAATGAGTTTGATTCATTCTTGGTCAGAATGGACTGCCCACCGGCCATGCTGCACTATAATGAGCCTGAAATATTTGCCACTGAGCGGTCTGGAAATTCTAATTGCTCCAAGTGCAAGAGCCAAGGGAGCTGCTTAAATCATAAAGTAACACTGAGAATGATATCACAGCATTGCAATGTTGTTCTGTACATGGTTTTTTGGACTGAATTTTAGCCTGAGCATCAGTGACAGAGGCCAGACCAAGGTGCTTAGGTTAAACTCTAGATGAACATTGTTTGCATCTTAGGTGTCGTCTTTGTGATTTTACATTGAGTTTTTTTAACTCTGATCAGCCAGTAAGAGATAGTGAGAGAAGGGAAAACCCTTTTCTCATTTTATTTTTTCCTTTCTATGAAGGAGCCTAAAACAAATATTTGGGCATGAGTTTAGGTGCTCTACTTTCTGTCTCCTTGGAGATTTTGTTTGTTATACATACATAAGGCTACATTTTAGACATAGGTATTTTTAGTAAAAGTCATAGACAGGTCACAGGCAGTAAACAAAATTCACGGTCTGTGACCTGTCCGTGACTTCTATTATATATCCCTGTCTAAACGTTGGGTGCTCTGGGGTAGGGAGAAGCCCAAGGCTGCGGTGGGTGCTCTGGGGAGGGGGCAGGAAGCAGGGTGTGGCCTGGGACCCATGCTGCTGCTCTGGGGGTGTGGGTAGCAGTATGTGGCCTGGGACCCCTGCTGGTGCTGGGGGGAGGGGCAGGCACTTGTGCTGGGGCTCCCTACCCAGCTCCACGTGTCCCTGCAGCTCCTAGGTGGCACAGGGGCCAAGGGGCTCTGCGCACTGCTCATGCCACAAGCTCTGGCTGCACAGCTCCCATCGGCCAGGAACCGCAGCCAGTGGGAGCTGCGGAGGCGGGGCCTGCAGATGCAGGCAGCAGGTGGAGCCCCCTGGCCCCTCCAGCTAGGAGCAGCAGGGTCATGCCAGTAGGAGCCGGGCAGCCCCTGAGCCAGCACTGGCTGCTACAGAAGTCATGGAAAGTCACGGAATCCATGACTTTCCATGACAGACTCGCTGCCTTATAAATACACAGAGACAGCAAAAATGATAGCACAGTAGCTTCTATTCTCTGCAATTGACAACTATGTTTCATTTAATATATCAACTTCAAGTTGCATAGAATCTTATCATACGTAGACATCTCAAGGTACTTTATAGAAAATCTTCAACAGTTTAATAATTGAGGATGTGGTGCCAAACAGTTGAAAGCAAAGGAGAGAACAAGTGTCTGTTCAGCTTTGGAGTGAACAGGTGCCATGATGCCCAACATTTCTATTCAGGGAATCCCAAGGCAAATGTTTGCAGTAACAGACGGCACTAGGAGGTGAAGGTAGGAATGAAAGGATTGAAGTGATCAAATCCAAGGTGAGATATTCCAAAGTGCTCTGTAGGTCAATTGGGAATCTTGAATCTAATGCAGACTCTGACCACCAACCAACGAAACTGAGCCAACCTTATCGTAATGTACTTGCTCCATGTGGTACCAGATAGAATCTTAGCAGCTGTGTTGTGTACTGATTGAAATCTACTAATTGCATGCATAAGGTGCCCAGCAAAAGGGTAGTGTAGTTGGCTAACTCTCAGTACGAGGACTTCTGCATCAGGAGAAAGATATGTCTCCAGCTGGAACAAAGCTCAGTTCTCAAACATGAAATGACAAAAACAAAAGTTGGGAGTGAACTAGAGAAAATAAATGCCCATATCCACTGAAGAATAAATTTTAGGGCCCTTTCTATATGATAATGAATGAACTTACACCAGTTGTCATTCACAGAATCACAGAATGTTTTTACACACAAAACAATGTTACAATAATGTTATTAAGGTTGCAAAAGTAAGGAAATGTCAAAATTAAGATAATCTGCACAACCTTAATTCACCTCCCTTGTGTGTATGTTTTATGACACAGTCTTTAATTAGGAAGAGACCTGGCTCCCAGTCTCCTTGTCCAACCAGTTCCCCCAACCCAACAACTCCCAGTCAGTTTCTTCCCCAACTCCAGTCCTAATCGATTCCTTTCCCTCCCATTGTTCAGCATTTGTCTCATCTCCATTTACATCAGACTGCTTTGTTCTCCACGCTACCTGGGTTCCAGCGGGGAACGCTCATTGAGAGCACCGGAAAGAGAGGCTCTCTGCTCTCAGTTCCAGTGCCCAGCCCCACCCTGGGCCAGAGCTGTTGGAAAGCAGCCTTTATAGGAAAAGTCCTTCTGAGTCCACATAGTTCTGGGGTACAGCATGCTCAGTCATTCTGTATGGATGGCACATGCACAGTCCCGTCAGCACCAGAAGCTGTGAGAGGATCAACTGTGCTCAGTGAGAATGGTAGTCTTGGGAGATTTTAGCCATTTAGCTCTGGCAGATGTCTACTGAGCATGTGAGAACTGATTTTTTCAAAGACTTGTGAATTAGCCAAATTTGGGTGGATTTTCACAGGGATGGCAAAAAGCACCCTGATGCAAAGACCAACCCAAATTTCAAGTCCTTGCTCCAAAGCATGGGGGCCGTAGAACAGTTCAAAGAAAAAGTGTCAATAATTTTTTAACATGGAGAAAGCATAGTTTTTCCTTAGCTTCATTCTTGGAAATGGCTGAACCATTTTGGCGGAAATTTCAGTAATAATAATTCAGACTGAGACAGACAGCCAGTATGGAAAATTTCACTCCAAATGGTTAAAGTCTGGCAAAGCTATAAGCAGTGGAACACAGGATCTTTTAATGGGGAGTGTAAGACAACTTGGGTAATAGGTGATAGTATTAGCCCCACCCTAATATCACTGGCTGAAGCCAAAATAGTCCCTTACTGGCAAGTCAGTGAGAGGAGGGAACAAATGGTTCTGGCTCCATCAATGAGCCACTTTGGGAGGCACATTTTGCTACTAGGATGCGCTCACTCCTTTCTGTGAAGCAGCTGTAAATTATCCACTAAAAAAGAAAAAAAATAGACTGTTGAAGGCTAGCTAATAAATCAACCACTGGACCGAATTCTAATCTCACACTGCTTTTTTACAATACTAGTGTGTTGTAATTCCACAGCTGAGGTTAGAATCAGGCCCACAGCATCATTAATGGGTGCTGATAATTAGTGGCATAGGTTTTGTAACTGGGGGAGCGAAAGGGTGATGGGTCATTGGTGGTGGCCTGGAGAGTGAGCCTGCTCCGTATATACCTGGCTGTGGCGGCTCCTGTCCTGCGGGGCTGGGCCCAACTCCGAACTCTGGGTACTGCAATCTGGTTTGCAGGGTCACAGTGCCATTTAAGTTTGGTCCAATCACCTTGATGGAGGGAGGGGGGGGGGGGCTGAGCCAAATTTGAGTGAGTGACATTGCAAAATGGTGAATGGGTTCACAGCACCTTTACACCCTGTGCACCATGTTGCAATGCTGGGAGTGGGCAGCTGGGCTTAGCCCCATGGGACAGGAGCCATTACTGCCAGGTAAGTGCAAGAAAGGCTCGTTCTCCAATCCCATGTGAAAATTCGTGCTGTAAACCTTCTTTTGTCAGTTATAGGATAGGCTTGGAAAGGCACACATGCACCTTAAGGCTGCCAGCGGGGTTGGTCACCCTCTCTACTAGCCCCTCTACTGCTACTACTGTAGTTTTGAGGAAGATGCACTTTCCAGTGGTTTTTGCTTTGGATGGGTGCAAGAATGATCAGTGAAACATTTTATAGACAAGTGATAGGAAAACAGTGCCTTTTCCTTTACTGTGCTGGTTTTTAGTGCCTTTCCTCCAAACTCTGTTTTTGTCTTGTTTACTTTCTGCCCTCTTTCATTTTCTTTCTGCCCTCTTTCATTTTCTTACTTTACTTTCTTGCTAGGCTCATGAAGAAATTGGTGCAAAAGCAATTTTATTTCAGGGAGAGGTTTTCACATATTCTGGAAGGTAATAGGACAGAGTTCTGTGAATCTTAATTCTCAAGCTTTCAGTCAGCTGTTACTGTGTAATATTTCTTTGACAGTTATCAAGATGAGCTGCTGACTGTGGTTTGTAAAGGATCATGATGGGGAATGATTCTAAATGTATGCCTGGTAAAAAAGTATATTTGAATATAGCCAGCGCTCTTGATGCAGGTGCTATTTGAAGAGTGAAATCATCATAAACAGATACTGAGTCTGAGAGAGAAATAAACAGACACATTATGATTGTAGTCATCAAGACTAGCTTGACAAACAAGTTTACTGTTTTCAGTTTATGTCAGCACAACATGTTGCTTTATGAAAGACTTTTAACAGCACACTTTGAACAAAAAGGACCTGATCCTCTTTTCCCACTAGTGTAAATCAGGAGTAACTTCACAGAAGTCAGCAAAATTTCCTTTGAAAAAGCAGTGTGAGCCAGAAGGTCATCTTTACCTCCTCACCAGCCATTCAGGATTTCTCAACATTCTGAAGTAGATTTGTTGAGTGTCATCTCATGCAGCTGTTTAAATGTTCACATGTGGTACGGTTTTTCCCCCCTCATTGCAGAAAATTTCACCAAAGCCTCCTCTAAGTATTTTAATCTAATCAACAAAATACAAATATTACTCTCAGATTTTAGGGCCAGATTGTGCTACCCATACTCTGATTGGTAAGTACTATTCCTGGTAAGGATGGGACAGATGTGGCCCATCATTTGCATTTTTTTGTTTATACAGTATAAAAATATTTAGCTGGAACTACTTAGAAGAGCAAGTATGACTCTCAACCCCAGTGAGAATCATAAAATCAAGCCCTAAATTAATACTTCTATCCAGAACTTCAGAGTTTGCACTTGCTACTGTGCTACCACAGTTTCTAGTTAAATAACTGTATTTTTCCATCATGAAAATATTTAGATGACGTAAAGATTAAATTTCAGAGTTCTCATTGGATATGTTTATATTTCGTAAAATAAATATCATTTCATAATCAGTGTCTCTAAGACCTAAAACAGTCTCAGAATTTATTGTTATGGACTGGAATAGATTTTTAAATCTCTTTAATTTGAAGCATCTGGCTTATTACTTTTGATTAAACACACAGACAACTATAACAAAATAATGGTAAGGTTGAGACATAAAACCCATAAATCAAAGACATTCAGGGCCTTATTTTCAAAGTAGTGTCCTAAATTGCACTTAGCAAGTATGCAAGTACAGTAATTTGTATGCCTGTTTACATACACTGTCACATTTTATTCACATAAATGCAGGGTAATGTTCATGCAGATTCTGTGGATGCAATTTAAGAGCCTCTTTCAAATTTGCCCTTCTAAACAAAGATTGCCTTGGACCTTCACTTTTCCTTGCTGTGCCTAGACAAGACAAATGAAATTACAGTACTTGGTCTGAATTCAGCAAGATAGTTATTCACATGCCCAACTGTAAGCATGTTTGTAGTCCTGTTGTCTTCAGTGGAAATACTGACACACACAAATTTAGGTACATGCTTAAATGCTTTCCTGAATCATGGCTTCTCAGAATGTCTAGCGCAGTATGATGCTGCAGTCCCCTGGATGGTTCATTAAAAAGTGACAGTACAGGATGAAATTTTGTACCCAGGATCTCATGTATTTGAGCTCTGAAAAGGATTATCCTGAAGTATTAGCTTTTGTGAAAAACAGCTGGAGAGCAGGAATCTTGAGGACAAATTCATGTGTCTGCTTGCCAACTGTCCAGATCCTCTATTGATTTACATATTGCACCTCCTTACTGGTGTATGTTACCTGAAAACACCGAAAGAGGCAGACTCTGAGGATACTTAAAAATCTGCTCTCAAGATTATTTTAATCTTTTAAAGATCTCCTTTTTTATAAAGAAGACTGATCTATAAAGATTTCAGTATTAGCTATATATTTAGATTTATGTTATTTATATGGGCTAAATTCTGAGCTGATGACATTTCAAATGGCAGAGAGAAGGATCCATAAAAGCTTTACAGCAAGCAGCTCAACTGGAGCGCCCTACGATTGCCATTATAATTGCCATCATAGCTGCTACAGTAGGTGTTGAGCATATTTGAGATTTTTACCACTGATACACATAGCATAATTTTCAATGTATGTAAGGTCAGTGGTTAATTTGTTCAGATTAGAAAGCATATTTAGAAGTACAGGAATCAGTCACATCACAATGCTGCATTATATGTCAGACGGAGTAGAAGGAAAGATTTGCTTAACCTGGAGAGCTCTTTGGAAAAATGTGCTTGCTGTCCAGGATAGTGTGCCATGTCTATAATGAGCTGGAACTTTTCAAAACAGTCAGTTTAATGAATATGCATTCTTAGGTTGTATGGCATTTGACCCCATTTTAAAAGATGATAGCCACAGTTTTTAAATGTAGGTTTTCTAAAGTTAAGCTATCAAATTCATGTTTCAGTTCCTTTAAAAAAAGGCCTGATTTCAAAGGTACTGAGGACCTGTAGCCTCCTTGACTTGATTCTTGAAAATTACTGAGGGCTGAATTTATCCCTGGTGTAACTCCAATGAAGTCAGCAGAAGGATGAATTTAGCTCTGATTGCATTAGTTCAATCTAGAAGCATTTTGAGGGGTGGGTTTGAACAGGATGGATTTTGTTTGAGTTAGCCAGGTGTCTCAAATTAGGATTAGAACAAATCAAGCACTAAATGTTGAGACCTGGGGTGACTCAGGTGAATGACAGCTCCATGAAGAAAGACTTAACCTTTTTAAAAGCCCACTTGCACATTTCCCATTGATGCAGTACCATGAGACTAAATCCTTTTGCCACCTGCCTCCAGGCCATCTCCACTCCTTCCCTGGTCTACTTCATCTAGTAGAGGTTGACATCAGCCCCATCAAGAGCAGCAGGATGCCACTTCTAGTACTGGGCTCGGTATCAGACAGGAGCCATCTGCTCTGGTGAACTTTCCCATGGAAGAATTGGAGGAGGCTCCACCTGAGCCAGCCTTGGCTTCCTCTTCCTCATTGTCCCATGAGGCAGTGGTGTCAGAAGGTTCCTAACCTCTGCTGGACATATATAGGGCCCATCAGGACCTTTGGAAGAGGATGGCCTCCACGTTAGATATTCAGGTGAAGGGTGTTCAAGCGAGATCTGACAGAACTGGTTGATATCTTGGCTTCTGTGGGGCCTTCTCAAGTAGCACTCGACATTAACAAGGCTATTCTGGAGCCTACTAAAATGCTGTGGCAAACTCCATCTTTCATCCCATCCACAGCAAAAAGAACTGAACAAAGACAATATGTTCACTCCTAGGGGTTTGAACATTTTTACACCCAACCTTGTCTGAGTGGTAGTCTCAATTGTTAATTGCTCCAGGGGCAGCAATCATCTACCCCAAAATCAAAGGATGTAAAGTAGCTCGATCTCTTTGGCAGGAAACTTTATTTAACAGCTGGGCTACAGCTCAAGAAAACAGCAAGCATTGCTGGGACTGCTATGATTTTAACCTCTGGGCTAATGTTTTGCAACATATGGACAAATTGCCAGAGGAGGCAAGACTGGAGTTCTTCCCCTACGGTTGATGAGGGAAAGTTAGTAGCCAGGATCTTGCTTCAGGATGCTGGGATGCTGCAGACTCTGTGGCTAGAGACATGGCATTGGCCATTACAATGCACAGATGTTCCTGGCTCCAGTCATCGGGTCTTTCTCATGAGGTCCAATAAACTATCCAAGATCTTCTTTCTGAGGTGTGGTCGCTGGTCTCAGAACAGACCAATGACAAGTTGCATCTCCTGAAAGACTGTAGGTATACACTCAGATCTTTGGGCATTTATATCCATGCCCCAAAGAAGAAACAGTTATGTCCCCCAGCAGTCTCATTGGTATACTTCATTTATGCCGCGTCACCAGGACCAAGCTAGAAAGAAGAGTAAAAATTAAAGGAGGAGACCACCCCCTTCTACTTCTTCAGTGGCCGCCAGTTTGCCCAAACAGCCTGGTAACTCCAAGCAGCCATTTTGACGTATTTGTAATGGACAGCTTACCCGTGTCCAGTTTGTCAGATTCTCCTACTCTGGTGTCTCTTACAGGCGGTCTCACTTCCTCAGTACTTGGACCCTCAATCACCACAGACCAGTGGACTCTAAGCACTGTGGAATTGGGATAAACCCTTCAGTTTATTTCTGCTCCCCCATTGCCATCCCCCTTCCCAGTCCCTTTTCAGGGATCACTCTTACAAGGAAGTTCTCTTTTGGGAGGTTTATTCTCTCCTCCAGTTGGAAGCTGTAGAAGAGGTGCCTCTACTTTGCAGAGGGAAGGGGTTTTATTTTCACTATGTTCAGATCCCAACAGCGAAAGGATGCCTCAGCCTATACTAAGCCTTTGACAGCTCAACAGACACCTAGAGAAAATAAAGTTTTGATTGGTCATCTGGCTTCAAATATCCCTTCCCTGGATCCTGGTGACTGGTATGCTGCCCGTGACATATAGGACATATATTTCCACATGAAAATATATTAAAGCCACAGGACATTCCTCAGATTTCTCATCAGACAATTTCACTACAAATTTACAGTGCTGCCATTTGGTCTGTCCTCAGCACCATGTGTGTTCACAAAGGGCAGCGTTCCTGAGGAGATCAAAAGTTCACGTTTTTCCCTGCTGGGACAGCTGGTTGGTGAGAGGCCATTCCAAGGTGCTGACCAGTGTGGCCATTATTCAGTCCACCTTCAGAATGCTAGGATTGCTCATCAACAAGGAAAAATCAATTCTATCATGTGTACAAAGGATAGAGTTCATAGGAGCGCTCTTGGACTCTATGGAAGCTAAGACCTTCCTCTCTCCTCTGTCAGGCCAGGTTCTAGACAATTCTGGCTATTTCTTTAGACCTGAAAGTTCAACAGTAAGGAATTTCCCCAGACTTCTGGGACACATGACTGAAGGGGGTTGAGTGGCTATGCCTTTCATACTATCGCACAGCAGCATGAGGCAGCAGAGGACACATGCACCACCCCAGCAGTATCTCTCAGGGAAAAATCTCCGACAACAGTGCACTGGATGTGCACACACCTGAAGTGGAATTGACATGTGTAACACATCTTGAGGAACAGTAGTTACAGGACAGGCTAGTAACCATTCCATATTTCACTTTTATGCGGTGATTCAGGCGAAACCTCATAAATTGTCTGCCTTGAGAAAATGAAGCAGATGACAGGTTGTAGATACAGAATCTCCACCTTTTCCCATCAATGTTGTTAGCAGAGATGGGCCTCAGTTAAGACCCAGTCTTAGAACTTTGGGATGTTTGGAATCTAATCCAAATGTTGTGGAATGACTGAATCTCTACATTCAATAGAAAAAATAATATTTACATAAGTAACCTTTGTTATCTGAGGATTAATAGGGGCATTCTGAAAATTGTTTGCAAAGCACTGGAGACAGAAAAATGAGAAACTGTGGGGCACAAAGAAACTGAAAACATGATCGGCCAATCCAAAGCTCACTGATGTCTCTGGAAAAAACTTCCATTGATGTCAGTAGGATTTGGATCAGGCCCTATATGAGAGAGCAACAGGGTGGACAATAGAAGATCCATTGTACATGACAGAGAGGATGAGAGGAAAGGAGATGCTTTTCAAAGAAAGAATAGGAAATTAAAAAGAAAGAAAATGTTATGGGTTAGGGATAGAAGAGGCCAGGCATGGATAGAGAGAAAAGAGGACAAAGAAATAGAAGAAGGTTAAAAAAAAAAAAAGGAAGAAAAGACTTTTAGGTAAGTAAATGATTTTGAGTTTAGTTTATTGCAGTTCCTTGGCAGACATCCCATATATCTGTATGGTTGTGGAAAGGGATGGATTGGCTATGAACACTTTTTTGCTAATATTTATTGAAACTGTTACTAAATTACAGTAGAAGAGTACCCATCCGATGCTCTGGGTGAATACGACAATTTAAATATACACTAATAAAAATGCTAGCTTCTGGGCTCTGTAGATACATTATTAGAGGAAAAAACACCAACGATTCACCTAGAAGTCACCAGAATGCCCACCGAACATTGCAGCCAAAGAGGGTTTAGTGATTGCCAGGGGCGCAGTTTGTTTCCTGAACTGACCCTTTGTAAAAGATTTTTGAACAATGGCAATTGTGCATGGACCCTAACATAAACTTGATGGGCAGAAGAAGGAAGTGGCTGCCTACAAGCATTATACCATATCTGTTTATGTAAAATGATTAATTTAGGAGTTGATATTCAAAGATACAAACTGGAGTGAGGCATCCAACTTAGGCCCCATTGAATCTTTGAAAATCTTAACTTTAAGTTTTAGGAAATCGTAACATTCATTTGGCTTAACCAGAAGTTTTGGGCTTGATGCAGTAATAACTGGGTGAAATTCTGAGGCCTGTGTTATGCAGGAGGTCAAGCTAGATTATGACAACCGTCCTTTCTGGCTTTAATATCTGAGTTTCACCAACCTTCCTAGAATCCTGATGCTGGTTCCTGTGTGTAAATGTGTGATTATGGTGGACAGGCATTGGTTAAGTTTAGAATAGGTCTGGAAAACTGCTTTACCGGATACCACAAAATGCCAAGGCCGCCTCTGTATCTTGTCAACATTGGCCACTGTACATGTACACAAAGAGAGAATAACTAAATCCTTAGGAAATGTTTGCTGGAAAAAGGATATTGTGCAGGTGCTGTAGCTTATTTTCCAAAATAGCTTCTTTCAGAAGTCATGTTTTTTTCCCAGATTCCCACATTATGAGCTAATATCTTAAATATTTATTTTTTAAAAGCCATTTTTGAGATTGCACAAAGGCACCTGAAGCTACTAAAATCTATTCCACTCTGCAAGGGCTGAGCATGCTCTGAAATGCTCTGAAAAATAAGATATTTGAATGGAAATATTGACTGTCTCTCAAAGAATTATTAGCCTGCCTGACTGAGAATGAGGGAGCATGTTCCCACATGCTCATTGTTGGAGTGGATTATTGAAATTGTGAATAGGTTTTCCACTTCATTTTGTAGGGAATCATCAGTGCCATTAAAAAAGCCAAACTGAGCATTGTCGCTACAGCTTTGTGATGACATCATCAAAGAATTGACAGCGGTGATATTGGGAATGATGCTTCCAGAGCATGAGATCTTCAGTGAGTATTACTGTGAATGATGCAGAAACATTTCCAAAGTGCAATTTAGGTTTTCAACAATTATTTCCTTTAACTGTTGGGAATACAAGATTGCAATTTGAAAATGTACTGTAGCACTGCAGTACTACTGCCCAAGACTTTCATGTCTAGGCAACAGGATTCCCATTGCTATACAGTCAGTGGATGCTTTCCTGCTATATCATCAAAGTCCGAGGGGGACACTGAAAAGCTGTTTCATATGTTCTTCTCTACAGCAGCAATTGTTTCTGACACAGTTAGTAACACTGAAGCCCTATCACCTGAGGCAGTGATCTTGTCAGACCTCATAAACAGAGTAGGGCTACTACTTGGGTGGGAGATAACTTAAAACTTGAGGTGCTTTCAGGAATTGATACTGAGTCAGGCTTGAAATAATGCCCCAGCATACCCACAAGATGTGAGGTGATAGTATAGTGCTGGTGTTGCCTTCTTTCCAAGGAGATTTAAATTCTAAGGTCCGACTCTCTGTGGTTGTTAAAAATTTTCTGGTATCTTGGAAGGCAGGGAGGATTCTGACCCTATTTCAGTGATTACATAATTGTGTCTGTATATGTAAAATGCATCCTTATAGTTACAGTTGGCTAAGGTATTCACTTGCTGTTCTAGATCAAAGTTATACGTCTCATTGGTGCTCTAAAGCAGTTATTACACTTCTCCCGAAAGATGGTTCTATTTTGTGTGCAATGTGATATATAATTTTTACATGGATCTGAGATGTCTCTAAAGTACTTTGGAATCCCTTTTGCAGAATCATGCTTTATGACTACAAGATCATCCTGCTTTGGTCAATCTTAAAGCAGTAATTTCAAAGATGTGGGACAGAACCAAATGACAGCCTGGATGCTGTGTGCATGAACAGACCTCTCAGATGTGCTATGGAGTCTCCTCTTTTTTTTTTTTCCTTTTTTTCCCTTTTTTTAAATGAAAAAAACAAGAAGTAAATCTCTAAGTGTTAGGATAGTGGAAAAAAACCTATTGCAGTATGACCTGAGTGCAGTGATCCAGGGAGTTCTTCCTGAGTTTGCAGAAAGCCGGAAACTATAGCTCTGAAGTATGAACAGCTCCGTTCATTTTACTGGTGCTAACTGATATGCCAGTGATGGTACTTTAGATGTCAATGTTGTTAACTATTTCACTGCTCATCAAAGCACGTAAGGAGAGAGAGAGGAAATATATTATGAAGATCTAAACCAGCATTTCTGAAAGTAGGGGGATTGGAGGATAGCTGAAAGACTGGCTCGGAGTGTGCAAAAGATATATAAATTCAGATATGTAAGCCGTTAACATCATATGGTGAGGTTGCACTGGGTGCATGCATGACTCGCTTCAGTTTCCTCACATAGGGCTCAACTTTCAAAAGTTTGGGAAACTCTAGCATAGAGAGAGAGAGAAAAAAAAGGAAATTTTAAATAGCAGACCAAAGTAAAGGATTAGTGTCTGCATTAATGTTCTGGCTAGCCTTATGCTAACTCCCAAGCTGCACATGAGCAATAATAGGGAGCTGTGCTACCCTGTGAAAGCACATTTACTTTTCTCATGCACAAGTTAATTGCAGCTCAGGCTGCCTTACATAAGAAGGGGAACATGTCCAGCAACAAGAATCATATATTGCTTAGCCTACTACTTTTTAAAAATAAGGATGGTCAAAAGTTTCTTGTCATCAGTTGTGTCAAATAATCTTTCAACTTGATTTATAGCTTGTATTTAGTAAAACAGCAAATAAAATTGATTACTTGAGGCTGTGTAATCAAATTCGCAAAGCAAATTTAAACAGGTAAGTGCTCCCATTCAGGTCAAAACTTTGCAGAATCAAGTCCATAATGACTTAGTGTGAGCACTTAGACTAGAACCCAAGATGCTATTTCTATTTCTCTGCTCTAACGGTTGTACGCACAGCCTCAGTAAACACAAGCATAAGATGTGTTTATTGTGGACTGAGTTTGTTACAGAATTGAATCATTGCTGTAAATACAACGAGCCTGATTTTTTTTTCATGCCTTTGTTTTTGCAGTCACCAGCCACTTGTGCCAGAACTAATTTATGCATTTTCCTGGCAATTTCTTGCAAGTGCAAAATTGTGGACACAGGCCCCAATCCAGCAAAGCACTTAGCACATGCATAACTAAACAGAGGTGTAATCTTATTGGACTCACAAGGGCATGGGGTGGGAAATCTCTAAACAGCCTTCAGGATTCCTAGAGTAACCTTGTTTTGTTTTTCCCAGAAAAGCATTGATTGTAGGCCTCATGAGAAACTCAAGTTGGGCCAGCTGCTCCGCTCATCCTCCTTAGCACTATGACATGCACTCCAAATGAGGGATAGGTAGTGGCATAATGAAAGATGAGTCTGAACCAATGCACAAGTACCTTAAAATAACGGCTCTAACATCTCTGGATTGTTATAGCCAAAATCTTAGCTTTTGGTTAACAAGATGTGTTGCTTGGTCCACAGACTCAATTTTTTTTCTGGCGGGGTAACAGACATCTGAGTGTGGACTGAAAATCAATCTGGAATGGTCTGGAATTAAATTACTGCTCATTGTTTTCTGATTCCCTTTGTAAAAAGGACATTGTAGCTGAGCTGCCTGATGCCTACAATGTAATACAATAAACTAAACAAACAAAAAACCAAAACATCTTAAATTGTATTTGATTTCCAGAATTTTGCTGAAGCTGTTATTGACTTAAAATAAACTGTCACATCCAGTGTTTCATTAGTTTTTGCAGGTTTACAAATACTTGCAATGTTAGCATTCAAGTTAGTGGATTCCAGCATGGCAGGGCTGATGTATAAAATAGAATTTTCAACATAAGGGCAAACTTAAAAACACAGAATATTGACACCAAAAGCAATGTATGGTGCCAGCAATTATCTGTATTGCCTGTTCTGTGTGTTTAAGAGCTTTTTGTCCTACCAGTTAGCTTCTCTTTGAGGTTGATCCTGAACTGAAGCTATGATCTTGTGGGCATTGTGTCATGTTATGTGTTTATTGTCACATAAAGGATTGTGATACAACAAGGATTGTGATGGCAACTTATTTATTTATTTAACTTATTTATAACTATTTATTTATTTATTTATTACTAGAGGGGCGGACACTGTGTTGCATCTGTAGCCTGAGCTCATTATGTACACTATGGGATCCTTGCATCTTTTCGTTCTCCCATATAAGCACCCTATGTGCCACTCTTGCATCCCCTTGTATTTCAGAGATTCCCTGCAACTCCCACATTCTCTCCCTCATGCCAGGGGCTTTCTGTATTCCCATTCTTCCCTCCCTCCATACCGGGGTCCCCCATTATCCCCCCTGTGCAAATGGCTCTGTATGCCTCCAATACCTCCTTCCCTTCCATACCCCCTATTATGCCCTTCCCCCACATCAGGGGTTATATGTGTCCCCTGTCTCCCTTCAGACAAATTTCAAGAGCTATATGTGTCCTCCATTCTCCCGCTCCCTATGCCAGGGGTTCCGTATGCCCCACGCTGTGTATGTGGAAAGCTAAGTTTGAAGTCCTAAACATGAGTATTTGCACCAGAAATCTGATTCTAGAAGTCACACCTTGCAACCACGGAACAGAAACACTACCAGATAACGAATCAAAACTGTAGCTAACACAGCTCAAATTTCAAATGTTGAATACTCAAAACGTGCAGCTGGCTCACAAACAATCTATAGACCAGGAGTTTATTCTCAGAAATTATTCTGCAAATAATTTCAAGTAGTGAAAAAGCAGCTCACAGACAATTCATAAATTAAAAGTATCTGATATATTCCGTGCAGTGAATTATCTTAAATACATTATGTGTCAGTCTCCAGCTCTGAAACTCTCTGGATGTCTTCCACCTAGACTCTTGGTCCTCAAAGGTGAGGATTTAAGATCCTTTTCCCAACAGCTTCTCCTTGACTTCCAGGTTATTACTAAACTTTGCGTTGTGGATTCACTCATTTTAAAAGGCCTTTTACAGCAGGCTTTCCTCCGATATCTGCCCCTGGAATTCTGGGAGAGGCAACCCCCTTGAGCCCTGTTTTGAATGTCAGCAACGTGACTGCTGTAAGATGTAACTTTATCTCTTGCAGCTAGTAAATATTTATTTCCTGTTATGGGATTTTTCCTCATGGCTTTCTCTTTTTTCATTTCTAAAATGGTGAAGGAGCCTCATGACTCCCTTAACGGAGGTGTTTCTAAAGTGCTGATCCTCCCCAGCTTCCCCAAAAGAAATAGGAAGTGGAGTGTAATTCTTACGACATTTGTTTCAGTGTTCCAATGCCCTTTCAGATTTATGTACTTGACGTCTGCTTGCTTGATTTTACAATACGTGCAGTGTTTGGTTATCAACTATAACAACAGAAATCCTTGTTGGCTATTTTTACTGTAAACAGAATAGATTTAAGAAACTACTAACATACCTGCAGTAACGTCTGCTGCCTGACTTTTTGCCACAGGAAAGTGTCTTCGAGGAGACTACTTTTGGCAGGCACTCCCAAATTTGGAGTTAGGATCATGGTGAGAGAGATCCCTGGGGGTCTGCTCTCTTCCTGTAGAAAAGTAGAATGTGCTTTCCTGTAAAAACATCCACAGGCATCTCCCAACACAAAAGATCTGTCCCCTCACTTTGCTTTCGTCTCTCCCTCAGAAAAAGTCTGTGCTGCACATGTCTGCTCTCCTCCTCCTGTGAGGCCTCCTGTTTGCTTCTGCCATCCTATTAGAGAATTCAGTCACTCCCTTGAATTCTTTCTGTTCTAAGACAGACCCTTTCCTTCACGAGATAATGTCTGTCTCATTTTAAGCTGAATTTAAGAAAAAAAAATGACGTGAAAAATCAAATAACTTCGATTTTGTGTTTCCAGCATTCCAGGTCTGACGAAAAGAAAAAGAGACAAATTTTATAATATTTTTTAACTTTTACTGAAAAGGTGGAAGGCTACTGAGACAGAAACAGTATTTAGACCAGGTTGCTTAGGGTATGTCTACACTACGAAATTAGGTCGATTTTATAGAAGTCGATTTTTAGAAATCAGTTTTATACAGTCAATTGTGTATGTCCCCACTAAGCGCATTGAGATGGCGGAGTGCATCCTCAATACTGTGGCTAGCATCAACTTACGGAGCGGTGGACTGTGGATAGCTATCCCACAGTTCCCGCAGTCTCGGCTGCCTATTGGAATTCTGGGTTAAGCTCCCAATGCCTGATGGGGCAAAAGCATTGTCGAGGGTGGTTTTTGGTACATGTCGTCAGTCGCCCCTCTCTCCCTCCCTCCATGAAAACAATGACAGACAATCGTTTTGTGCCTTTTTTCCTGGGTTACCCGTGCAGATGCCATACCACAGCAAGAATGGAGCCCGCTCAGCTCACTGCTGCTGTTGTGAGCATTGTAAACACCTCTCGCGTTATCCTGTAGTATGTGCAGAACTGGGCTAAGAGACACCAGCACAAGGATGATTGTGAGGAGGACATGGACACAGACGTTCCTGAAAGCACGGGCTGTGGCAATTGGGACATCATGGCAGCAGTGGGGCTGGTTGATACAGTGGAACGCCGATTCTGGGCCCAGCAAACAAGCACAGACTGGTGGGACCGCATAGTGTTTCAGGTATGGGAAGATTCACAGTGGCTGCGAAACTTTCGCATGCGTAAGGCCACTTTCATGGAACTTTGTGAGTTGCTTTCCCCCTCCCTGAAGCACAGGAATACCAAGATGAGAGCCGCCCTGACAGTTGAGAAGCGAGTGGCGATAGCCCTGTGGAAGCTTGCAACACCTGACTGCTACAGGTCAGTTGGGAATCAATTTGGAAAGGGCAAGTCTACTGTGGGGACTGCTGTGATCCAAGTAGCCAATGCAATCACTGACATTCTGCTGTCAAGGGTAGTGACTCTGGGAATTGTGAAGGATATACTGGATGGCTTTGCTGCAATGGCGTTCCCTAATTGTGGTGGGGCGATAGACGGAACACATATCCCTATGTTGGCACCGGACCACCTTGCCAACCAGTACATAAACCACAAGGGATAGTTCTCAATGGTGCTGCAAGCAGTTGTGGATCACAAGGGACGTTTCACCAACATCAACGTGGGATGGCCGGGAAAAGTGCATGATGCTCGCATCTTTAGGAACTCCAGGCTGTTCGAGCAGTTGCAAGAAGGGACTTACTCCCCAGACCAGAAAATTACCGTTGGGTATGCTGACATGCTAATAGTTATCCTTGGGGACGCAGCCTACACCTTGTTCCCATGGCTCATGAAGCCGTACACAGGCAACCTGGACAGTAGTAAGGAGCAGTTCAACTATAGGCTGAGCAAGTGCAGAATGGTGGTAGAATGTGAATTTGAACGTTTAAAAGCGCGCTGACACTGTTTGCTGACTAGGTTAGACCTCAGCGCAACCAACATTCCCATTGTTATTGCTGCTTGCTGTGTGCTCCATAATATCTGTGAAAGTAAGGGGGAGACGTTTATGGTGGGGTGGGAGTTTGAGGCAAATCACCTGGCTGCCGATTTTGAGCAGCCAGTCACCAGGGCGATTAGAAGAGCACAGCTGGATGCATTGCGCATCAGAGAGGCTTTGAAAACCAGTTTCATGACTGGCCAGGCTACGGTGTGACAGTTGTGTGTGTTTCTCCTTGATGCAAACCCGCCCCCTTTGTTTATTTTATTTTCAAACCATGCATTCTTTCTTTATTAATTAAAAAAAAAAGTGAGATAACTGACAAGGTAGCCTGGGTGGGGTGGGTTGGAGGAGGAGGGAAGGACAAGGCCACATTGCTTATTGTAGCCACACTACAAATCAAAACTGTTTGAATAACTGGGCCATCCTCTGGAGTGGCTGGGTGCCCGGAGCCTCTCCCCCCCCTGCGTTCTTGGGCGTCTGGGTGAGGAAGATATGGAACTTGGGGAGGAGGGCAGGCAGTTATACAATGGATGCAGTGGGGGTCTGTGCTCTTGTTGGCTTTCCTGCAGCTCCAACAGATGCTTCATCGTGTCCGTTTGCTCCCCCATTATCCTCAGCATCGCCACCTGCCTCTGCTCTTTGCTCTCACTTAATGATTTCCTGGCCTCTGCCACTGAATGCCTCCACACATTAAGCTGTGCCCTATCAGTGCGGAAGGGTTGCATGAGCTCGGAAAACATGTCATCGCGAGTGTGGTTTTTTTGCCTTCTAATCTGCGATAAAAGCCTCAGGGTCGGAGGTGATAGGGGGAGCATAGAAACATTTGCACCTGGGGGGAGATAAAAAGGTAAAATTTAAGATGATACATTTCTGAGAACAAAAGGGAGAGACTTTCACAGTGAATCAAGCAATTCACAGCAGACAGCACATGCGCTTTAGATACAAGGTCGCATTTTGCCTTTTATATTGAGCTCCTGCCAGTATGGTGACACATCACACATGGCTGGGCAACAGAATTCAGTTTCCAGGCAGCCATGGTAAGCCCTTTGGTATGCGGGTTGGCTTCTTTCGCCTTCGTAACATGTGGGAATGGTTTCAAACTGCAGCACTATCCTTTCCCATAGCAAGCAATGCTGGTTGGGTTTCACATTTGAAAGGAGGGGCTGCAGTTTTCGGGTGGATGTGCAGCACACACCTCCCCCCCCCACCGCATGGCTATTCTCTGGGATGATACCTTCACCCCTCCCACCACCGTGTGGTTATTCTCCGGGATGATCCCTTTTAGCCAAGTACAAACAACCCAGCGTGAACGGGGTCCTTTTACGGTTCCCTTACAAAAATTCCCCTATTTCAACCAGGTGACCATGAATGATATCACGCTCCTGAGGCTAACACAGAAAGATAAAGTCCAAATGTTGCTTGAATGTGATCAAAACCCAGGAGCATTTGCTGCCATGCTTTGTGCTGCAATGATTCCAGACTACTTGCTACTGGCTTGGCATGGTAAAGTGTCCTACCGTAGGACAAAATAAGGCAACCCTCCCCAGAAACCTTCTGCAAAGGCTTTCAGAGTACCTCCAGGAGAGCTTCATGGAGATGTCCCTGGAGGATTCCCGCTCCATCCCCAGACACGTTAACAGACTTTTCCAGTAGCTGTACTGGCCGTGAATGCATCCGAATTCTTCAGGGCAAATCAAACATTAAACACTATTGCTTTAAAACCTTGTACTGTAGTTACAAATGTGCACTCACCAGAGGTGCCTCCTCCAGCATCAGGGTCCGGGATCCCGCATTGGGAGAGTATTGACTCCAGGGTGATGAAAAGGTCCTGGCTGCCGGGGAGAACGGATTCTCCGCTTGCCTGCTGCGCATTCTCCTCCTCCACAAAACCCTCCTCCCTGTTGCGTGAGACTCCTCCCTTCCAGGTGTCCACAGACAGTGGTGGGGTAGTGGTAGGGTCCCCCGCTGAGAATGCCATGCAGCTGATCATAGAAGCGGCATGTATGGGGCTCTGACCCGGAGCAACCATTTGCCTCCTTTGTCTTTTGGTAGGCTTGCTTCAGCTCCTTAACTTTCACGCGGCACTGCTGTGTGTCCCTGTTGTAGCCTCTCTCCACCATGCCCTGTGCGATTTTGGCAAATATATTAGCATTCTTCTTTTTGATCGGAGTTTGGCCTGCACAGATTCTTCTCCCTGTACAGGAATCAGATCCCGTGTCTCCCGTTCAGTCCATGCTGGAGCTCGTTTGTGATTCTGGGGGGACTGCATGGTCACCTGTGCTGCTGAGCGCGCCACACTGACCAAACAGGAAATGAAATTCAGAATTTCCCGGGGCTTCTACTGTGTACCTGGCTAGTGCATCGGAGTTGAAAGTGCTGTCCAGAGCAGTCACAATGGAGCACCCTGGGATAGCTCCCAGAGGCCAATACCTTCGAATTGCGTCTGCACTACCCCAAATTCGACCCAGCAAGGTCGATTTTAGCACTAACCCCCTCGCCGGGGAGGAGTACAGAAGTCGATTTTAAGAGCCCTTTAGGTCGACGGAACAGGGTTGGTTGTGTAGATGCATTCATTTTAAAATAGACCTAATGCGGCTAAATTTGACCTAACCCCATAGTGTAGACCAGGGCTTAGTGTCTAGATGCTATGGTGATGGGTGCATGAAATATATCTAAGTTGGAAGGATCATACTAAACACTCTGGGCAGGAATCTCCACTCACTGATTTTGTTCCTCCATCAAATTAAGTGGAATTATTCCAGATTTATATCAGTATAAGTGAGATCAGAATCAGGCTCTCTGGCATGTGATGGTTAGTAGGCCAAAAAGGATGAAGGTTAACCCCGTTTGTGTGCTTGTTTTCTCTACTTGATTTTGTTGTAAAATTAAATTTGGCAACTTGTTAGTCCATAAAAAGACAGAGAAAATAATATTAAAAATATTTAATAATTTATCAGGGCCAAACTAAATACTAACATACTTTGTATGTATTTTCAATACATCTGTCCTAAATAACAACAGAGCTTTGCCTGATAGCGCCTTCAGGGACCCTCTGGTGTCATGGGAAACAAGAGTTTAATAACCTTTTATGAAACATTTTGTTTTTTTAAATAATAAAAGGGAAATTATATTCAAATAACTATATTTTAAATATAGAAAGCCATGCAATTCAAATCTGCCCCAAATTTATGCCAGTCTGTGGGGGTTTTATTTGTTTTTGTTTTTACCCCTAAGCAGTGTGAGTTAAGGCAGAGCATCATTATTTACCTCAACGATCTGGGTCTCCCCACTACCACCTTTGGTCATAATGTGATTTTTAAAATATATTTAATATGTAAGTGCATAGTGTTGATTAAGTACTTGGGAGGTCCTCATGGGAGCAGAATTTTAGGGCTGCCAAAAGTTGGTTGTGATGCAAGGGTCATAAAAATGCAATTTATTTATGAATAAAAGGGATCAGATTATTTAAAGGAGAAGGGGACAATCAATAGTGAAGTTTAAATCCCCTTCCAGAATCTGCAAATCCTGTGCTAAGTGAAACGTTTGCAGTCTGAATGTATATTTAGCCAAGTATTTAGTTAAGTGTACACCACAGTAAAGGAACTTGCACATACCTGTGTGTGTACAGTTTCTCTGCTTCTCATACCTCCATGATTTGAAATGCTTAATTATAATTCTTTTTCTCCCTCTTCCTATTCTACTGATCTCACAGGAGTGGAATGTATGAATGAAGAAAGGCTGCCAATATCTTAAATTTCATTCATTAAAACTTTAAAGAAAAAGGTCTTATTAAATTATAAACATTTTTAATCTTCTCTGGAATGAAACTCCAAGCTATTCTAGAGACAATTTATACTTGAGTGTTTTGAGTTTATGTAAATAGCTTTTCATTCTATATCTCGATCTATTTGAGAATTATTTAGAATGACTTAAATTTACTTGGAATGTTTCTCCAGCAAATCAGGTTATTGACATCATCCATATTAGAATTAGAAAGAAAGAGACTTGTTCCTTTCTTTTCCAAGGGCCAGATCCCTCAACGTTCCACACGCTTCCTGCAAGGAGGTGAGTATTGTCAACTTCTATTGACTTCAGTGGGCCCGACAGGCTGAACTGTGGGTCCCTTTGAAATTAATGGAACTTTTGACATTGCCTCCAGTGGGCCCAGGAATTAGCCTGTAGATAATAAATAGGTAGCTAAATCTTCTCTTATCTGAATTTTAAGGTGCATATTACTATGGTATATAAGGACATGATCCAAGGCCACTGAAGTTAATAGAAGGGAAATCACGTCTCAGCAATCTACTAGAATTCTTTAAGGTGGATCCAGTGGATATAATGTACTTATATTTTCAGAAAGCCTCTGACAAGGTCCCTCACCTCTTAAGCAAAGTAAGCTGTCATGGGAGAAGAGGAAAGGTCCTCTCATGGATCAGTACCTGGTTAAAAGATAGGAAACAAAGGGTAGGAGTAAATGGTCAATTTTCAGAATGGAGAGAGGTAAATAGTGGTGTCCCCTAGGGTCTGTACTGGGACCAGTACTGTTCAACATATTCATACATGATCTGGGAAAAGGGATAAACAGGTGGAAAAATTTGCCGATGATACAAAATTACTCAAGACAGTTAAGACCAAAGTAGACTACAAAGAGTTACAAAGAGATCTCACAAAACTGGATGACTGGGCAACAAAATGGCAGATGAAATTCAATGTTGAAAAATACAAAGTAATGCGTATTGGAAAACGTAATCCCAACTATACATATAAAATGATGGGGACTAAATTAGCGGTTACCACTGAAGAAAGAGATCTTGCAGTCTTCGTGGATAGTTCTCTGAAAACATCCACTCAGTGTGCAGCAGCAGTCAAAAAAGCTAAGAGGATGTTGGGAATCATTAGGAAAGGGCTAGAAAATAAGACAGAAAATATCATATTACCTCTATATAAATCCATGGTTCGCCCACATCTTGAATGCTGCATGCAGATTGGTCATCCCATCTCAAAAAATATATTTTGGAATCGGTAAAGGTACAAAACAGGGCAACAAAAATGATTAGGGGTATGGAAAAGCTTCACTGTGAGGAAAGATTAATAAGACTGTGACTTTTCAGCTTGGAAAGGAGACAACTAATGGGGAATATGATAGAGGTCTACAAAATGTTGACTGGTGTGGAGAAAGTAAATAAGAAAATATTATTTACTCATAACATAAGAACATGGGGGGTCACCAAATGAAATTAATAGGCTGCAGGTTTAAAACAAACAAAAGGAAGCATTTCTTCACAGAATGCACAGTCAACCTGTGGAACTCTTTATCAGAGGATGTTGTGAAGGCCAAGACTACAACAGGGTTCAAAAAAGAACTAGATAAGTTCATGGTGGATAGGTCCATCAATAGCTATTAGCCAGGATGGGCAGGGATGGTGTCCCTAGCTTCTGGTTCCAGAAGATGTGAATGGGCGACAGGGGATGGATAATTTGATGATTATCTGTTTTGTTCATTCCCTCTGAAGCTCCTGGCATTGGCCACTCTCAGAAGACAGGATACTGGGTTAGATGGACCTTTGATCAGACCCAGTGTGGCTGTTCTTATGAAAATTTTACATGGAACAGTTTTCAACTGGAAAATGCAGTTTAGTTGAAATAAATATGTTTCACAGAAAATTGTCAACATAAATTGTTTTGAATGTCGTTTCATTTCAATGTTGAAACAGTTCATTTTGACATTATTGTTTAGTTTCATTTTGGTTTGACTTTTATATTAATTCTAATACCATATTAGTTACATTTAATATTTTATCTATTATTATGTTCTGACATCGGAATGAAACTGTTCAATGTTTCCAAATCAAATTTTCTGGTTTTGATTTTTCAGGATTTCTTTTCTGTGAAAAATTTTGAAATTTTGCCTTTTTGTTCCAACTTGGAACAAAAAATGAATTTCAAAATGTTGGCATTTCCCACATTTTCCAACCAGCTCTAGCACTGAGCTACTTTTATACCCTTTACCATTCCATTACAAAATGACTCTGGCAGGATTTCAACATTTGTTTTTTGGGAGTCTAAGTATTTCAGACCTGAAGCTGAGGCCAAAATATACGTTCACTTGGTATGGCTGTGTGTACATCTGCAGACTTCGATGATGACCACATTTCTTTTCCCAGTAAACCCTTGTGAGAGATTTGTGCATCTGTGTCTTTTCTCTTGTATGTGTGTTTATGTATGTATAATATCCAGTCCACTTGAATAAACACCATATAATCATAATCCGTTCAGGTCAAGAGTTTGGGGAAGTGAAATGCATGCTGTCCACTGTGTATGGCTGATGTACTGCCCCTCTCTTTCCTTCTCCCATAAATTTCTGTTAGCTGGAATGTCAGCTTCAGCCCATCCTTACCAGTTAGCACTTAGAGGCTTCTGGATTTGCATAAATTTGAATCCTATGACTCTCTGCTCCCCCTCCAGTCAACCTCCACCAAGGTTTTTGCACTAGTGTATGAAAGAGTTGGCACAGGGACCATTTCCATAGTGTATAAGGGGCGCACAGGCTACACTACATGGCTTCTGCCCATATTCCATATAGATGCACTCTTTGTAAGAAGTAAGTTGTGCTGAAGGCCTTGTACATGATCCCCAAACCACAAGAGCATTTCACCCTATGATTCTATATATGAGTAACATACACACATGTTGCTGCTTATATACTTGTGTAAGCCCAGGTAGGATGTAGACCTGATATATATTTATCTTAATTGTTCTTCTTTCTTATGCTCCTGTTGTCTTTTACTTTATACCTTTTTAGGCTAATCAGTGTTTTGTTTTCTTCAAATCTGATTTAAAGGAACTTGTGCCCATGGAGAAGGGGTAAGAGTGCAGCTATGTCTCTTTAGATTTATGTGTCTACAAAGTGCTGATTTAAACAACTTTTCTTTAAACAGGAATTATTTTAGGAGAAAGTGTTTCTTCAATGGCACTCTCCCTTGGACATTTGTCTGATAAGCAGAGTTCTTTGTCAAGAGAATGACATCTCCTTAATGCAAGGGCAGGCTCTCCTTTAACTCACTTTTTCCTGATCTGAACTGAAGGCTCAGTGGTTTTTTGTTATGTCATTTTACATGGAAGGGTAAAAGGAGTTATGAAAATGATACCGAAAATGGAGATTTCCAAGTCTAATTTTTTTGATATATATATTTTAAAGTAATCATTCTAGTTTATTCATTTAAAACATGTTCTTGGTATTTCCCAACAATACAGTTTTTAAGGAATTTATTGTGTTGGGGGTTATTTACTGAGGGTTGTGATAAAACTTGAGGTCTAAAGTAAAGATTTGTTTTTTCATATGCAGTTGTAGCTGGCTTGCATAGCTGATTACAGCCCTTATTCTACAAACGCTTACCCATGGCAATAACTTTATGCATACAAGTAGTTTGAAATCAAGGGTCTACTCACATACATAAAGTTATTCAAAGCTGGTTGTTTCCTGGATTGGAACCTCAGCTAGGACCTATTTAGGGTTTTTTTAATATATCTTTATTTTCCCATAATTTTTGGATTTTAAACCTTGGTTATTTTTTAGTGAACGAAAGAGGTTATTTTCCATTTCTGGTGTGCGTGCTCACATGTGCGCTTGTGTACACACGTATAACAATTATTTTAATCATTTTGCAGCTGGAAAATAAAAAATATTTACATTTTTTTCTCTAGTCTTCATAGTTTATTCTCTCAAACATGTACCATTATTTGTTGGTTTTAATATTGCTTTGTTGAAGAATTCAGGTTTTTTTAATTGTCCAGGAAAGTAATGATCACAATAAGAACAAAACAAAGAAAATTGGGAAGAAATCTCTTTTTATACAGTGGTTCAAAGTAACTTTTCGTTTAGCTCTGAATACAAAGACACTAACTGTGAGGTCTATTTTGCACTGTTGCATTGATAAAATTAGCCTCTCTACATGAAATATTAGCTCTCTTGTATACATTTCCTCCTTACTACGTTCAATTATCTTAATGCATGTTGTAAATGACACTGATTCATGGGCTTAGTGCAGGCAGAAGTTCAAAGACCTACATCAGGAAAAGATCCGGGAACCAAAAGAAAAAACACCCCCGACTGACTCTATAATTAATTAACTTCACCATATAGCTTCATAGCTCTTACTTGACAGAAATTAGGGGGTTGGATAAAGAGAGAGATTTTTTTTTCTTGTGCTCCTCTTCGCATTGGACAAGTTGTGTGACTGTGTTGGGACTTGCAAAGAGACTAATTAAAGAATTCATGGGTTTATGGAATTGCTGGCTTGTAAGGAGAATATATTACATCTGTGCTAGGGGGAGGAAAACGTTATTTAATAACTTAAATCCAAAGTGCAGGGGGGTGGAAACCTCAATTAGAGTTACTATTTAATCTGATTTATAGATTAATTTGGCTCAGTTAGATCAGATTTGTGTCATCATAAAGCTATACAGCAGAAAAAAAACATACCTGTTACTAGCATGCCTCCGATAGCATGTCCTTTTCATTTTGAATTATTTTATTTGTTTGTTTCAAATTTCCTTCGAACAGAAAAGCCCTGTGGCAGCGGGTAAAAGGATCTGTTGTTTTGCAAATTTTAAGGAAAGTGAAAGCAATTCTCCTTTTCCCCTGAGGGGGCTGCTTTTGAAAGACGGCTTCTAACTTTGTAGGGGAGAATTTGCACCTGCAGTTTAATTGTACCCACATTGTTTTGCTCCCTCAATTAATTGAGCAGACATAGTTTGGGATTTGGCCATTTAAACTGCTGATGACACCTGCTGATCAGGTAGTTAGATGGCTAAACCCCATAATTTGCTTCTACAGGTGCAGGTGTAGAACTTCATGAGTGATTGGACGGAGGCCTATTTAAAATTTAGAACTCAGTTTCCACTCCTCCCCCCACTTATTTTTCAAAAGTTTAGGTTAAGGCTGCTTACCCTAGTTTTATTGCTGTATCCCCTGACCTTTGCCTTGGTAAAAAGTAATTTTATTGGTAGATGTTATGGTCTTATTTGCCTTGATAATGTAATTTGAAAAGTCTTTGTGTGTGGTATATTTAATTCAGATAACGTTTTATTTTCCATTTTATTTACGTATTTTTTGGTGGTATAGGTATGGTATTAAGTCAGACAAAGGGTGCTGGGTAGGCTTTCTGGAGCAAAATTGCATTCACTTTGCATTACTGGAGTGATTAATACATGTTGGCAGTACATCCTTGAAAGAAGAAAATAGCTTCTTGTCTTCAAGGCTCCTGATTGATAACTCCATTATATTAAGCATTGTATTAAACATAGCATTTCTTATTTATGCTGATCTTGATCCAGGAACGTGTAGTGAAACATCTGGCAGTGGGCAGACCAGGGGCCTGAGCCTGTGAGGGCCATCTTTGCACAGCAATAAGAAATTGCTTGATAATTCTGGGGCATATGGCAGCTTGTGCACACATAACTCAGCAAGCTAGCTTTCACCTCAGAGGCATACAGGGGTGGTTGAAGTCTGTTTACTGTTCATCTTGTCAACCAGTGGACATGTTCACTCACACACCTTCAGGCATCTTGTAATCCCTAGATAGGTGGATGGACCTCAGATTGTATGCAAAGGGGGTCTCTTTGTTCCTCTCCGCCCTTCGTGATTCTGGTCACAGATGTCTCCTCTCTAGAAGGGGGAGCTCATCTGGGGGACCTCCAGACTCAGGGACTTGGTCAGATCAAGAACTCTCTCTCCCCGTAAAGGTTTGAGAATTTTGAGCAATTCACCTAGCGTGTTGGCTTTTCCTTCTGTGCATCAGAGGTTGTACTGTGCAAGTCCTTGTGGCCAACACTGCTGCTATGTTCTACTTGAACAGGCAGGGAGATGCCAAGTCAGATTGTGTTTGTCAAGAGGCAGTGGAACTTCGGGATTTTTATGCCGCAAATTATGCTCACTACCTCACATCTCCTGGTGTTTAGGAGTCTCTGGCGGATCATTTCAGGAGAGCATCCAGCATGAATCACTAATGGTCCCTCAGAACGGACAAAGCCAAGTCCATTTTTCATCTTTGAGGAACACCACAGATAGACCTGTTTGCTACACAATTGAACAGGAAGTGTCATCTATATTCTGGTCCAGAGCAGGTCACAGTCCGGGCTTTATCTCAGATGCTTTCATTTTATCATGGAAGGATAAGCTGCTGTATGCCTTTCCACCCATTACTTTGATTTCAAAGATGGTTATGCAAACTCAGAGAGGCTCACACCGCTCTACTCCTGAGAACACCAGCCTGGCCTTGATCAGATGCTGCACCCCAACGCTTCCTGTCTCCAGTTTGGATGTTCAATGGTTAACACTTCAGGAGACTGAGCGTTCCGTAGACTGAGCGTTCCGAACATTCTGTTGAATAGCAGAAAATCATCCACCAGATATAATTACACGATGAAATGGAGATGTTTTTCTGTATGGTTCCAGCTGTGGCGTTCTCCTCCTACACAGTCTTCTCCTCAGTTTATTCTGGAATATTTACTCCACCTAAAGGGAGTAAAGGGCTCTTTGAGAATTCACTTGGTTCCTGTTTCCACATTCCATTCTCCTTTACAGCGTAGATCTGATTTTTTTTTTTCAATGATAGGATTTTTGAAGGCATTGAACAGGCTCTGTCCATCCGTGAGAGTACCCACACCTGCATGGGATCTAAATTGAATGGTTTTGGTCTTAATAGATCCACCTTTTAAGTCCATGGCTACTTATTCATTTTTGCATCTCTCCATGAAAGTAGCTATTACCTTGACCAGGAGGATAGCGGAGCTTCAAGCATTATTTGCCGACCCTCCTCATGTACGGCCTTTATAAGGACAAGGTTTAGTTGCATGTTCATCCTAAATTTCTGACTAAGGATGCTGTTGGACTTCCACCTTAATCAGTCTATATACTTAACCTTTTTTCCAAAGCCTCACTCTCATAAGGATGAAGAGAGTCTCCATGCTATGGATGCCTGCAGTGCATTAGCCTTTTACATGGGCAGGACTAAACAGTTTAGAGTGTCCCCATAACTGTTCATTTCTTTTGCTGACAGAATGAAGAAGGGGCAACCTGTTTCTTGGCAGAGAATATCTTCCTTGATCTCATCCTGCATACTGCTGTGCCATGACATCACTGAAGTTCCTGTACCTGAGAGAGTTTCAACACATTGTACAAGAGCACAGGCTGTATCATCTGCACTCTTGAGTCAGGTCCCCATCAGTGATATTTGCAGGGCTGCAATTTTGTCATCTGTATATACTTTCACTGGTTGTTATGCTATCTCCCAAGTCTTGAGAGATTATGCTAGATTGGGGATAGTTGTGTTGCAGTACTTGTTCAGATGGACTCTAAAGCCCTTCTCCATTCTGAACTACTTGGGAGTCACCTGGGTGGAAAAGACATGTGGAATCACTCAAAGAAGAATTTACCTGTTCTGTAACTGTTGTTCTTCGAGATGTGTTGCACATGTCCACACTATGACCCATCCTTTCCCCCTTTTGCACTGGAGTCTATGCTTACTGGATTCCAGTTTGAAGGAACTGAGGAAGGGTTGAGGCAGCTCTGCCATTTATGCCATCAGCTGCGAGCATGAATGTACACAGGGCACATGCATTGCCCCAACGGCTGCCATTATGGGGGAAAAAAATCTCTGGGTTGATGTGCTTGGTGCACACACATCTCCAGTGGAATGGACATGTGCAACCCATCTCGAAGAACAACAGATATAAAAAAGGTAAGTAACCATTTTTAGGAAAGGTAACCTCATGATCTTAGTTAAACTGAGGCTCTCCTGTCCTTAGAATAGAAAATTGCTATGTTATTTCCAGTGCCATAATATTGTGATGTTTGACAAATGATGCCTTTCTCATGACTTCTCTACTTTTTAAATTAAAATAATGATTTGTTGATCTTGGTGTTCATGATGCTGTATAATCATAGATGATGTGGTCCCTGTATTCAGGAGTTTACTAAGTCCCCAATCCTGCAAAAACATGTATGCATGCTTATATTTAAACACCAGTGGTTCCATTGACAGACATCTCTCAGAGTAAAGAAATTTATTTTGGGGTTCTAATCTCTTAGTTGTCCAGATTTATTTTTTAGTTTGTTTTTTGTGTGTTTTTTTGTGTGTGCACATTCATGGTGGATTATTGTTGGAAAGCTCTTATGGTAGAAATGAGTTTGAGGGAAAGATTTGAATTAAGAGATGGAGGTTGACCGGGCCACAAGAAATGAGAGGGAATTCCAAGTCTGGGGGAACTTTTCAAGAAGACATGAAACAGAGAAGGAAACAAATGAGACGTTAAAGAGAAGGAGTTTTGGGAGGAGTAGGCAGCAAGAACTGTCTAGGAAAATATGTGAAAAGGTGAGATCCACATGCATTCATTGCAGCCTGTTTTCCATTGCTGTGCTCTGCCTTGTTCTGTTTCATAATGATTTTCCAAGTACTACATAGTTTTTAAAATATCAGCATTTAATTTTAATTTGAGCAGCTGCAGTGCTGGTTTATTTTTTAAATACAGCTGCTGAGAATCAGTTGAGTGTTTAGGCATTTTTATGTTTTTCTTGATGAGTTATGGTCAGCTTCTTGCCAGCTAGTGTGTACACAACTTCAAAATGCGGTTTGTCATAAAACTATTAAAATGCAATTGATGAGCAAAACTGATATTTCACATTGTTTTGAATATGGCGTGTTTTCTCACATGGCACTATTTCAGACTGAATATTTTTGGTGGTTGATTTCCTCTGTGAAAAGTAGATGGACATGTCTGGAAGGGAGCCCTAAATGACATTGTAGCTACATACAATAATATCCTTCCTTGTTATGGAAAAGTTAAGTCCTACTGGGGGAACAAGCAAAAATAATAAAAAATCTAGATAATTTTGCACAAGTTTACCACCAGCGGAGTTCCTTCCATCATTGCTATTACTGTGTTAATCATCAGTATGGGAATGGGCCTGCTTTTGTGCAACTCAGTAGAAAGACTCCCTTTGACTTCTATGGGAATTAGATCAATCTCTATGGTTTTTAAAGGTAGTAGAGGCAAAACATTCAAATTTTGCCTTCCTTACAGACAATGTTATTTTTTAAATTCTCTTTCTTGGTTTCATATTTAGCACTCTTTGAAACAGTGCTACATACAAAGTCCTATGTAAAGGAAAAAATACTGATTCAGAGGTCTGACTCCTTCATAAAGCCATATTTCTACCAGTATTCTGTGTTTTCCTATGTGTAGTCCTTTATCGGGAAAAGATCTGTTGTTCCTGAGTATACAGGAAATGCTATGTAGTCAAAATACCACTTGACACTTTATCCTCCTGCAAGCAGCAGTGTAGCTGAAGTTTGACTATATCATGCATGTATGATTCTTGACAATTATATTACCAAGAATAACAGTCTCTGTGACAAAACTGACAAATTTATAATATGTGTTTAATCAGCTGCCCATAAGTTAAATAAATATCCGCTCAGCTAAATTACTTTCTCTGAAAGTGTCAGTGAGAGAAGATTTGCATTGCATTTGGCTTTAAACCTCAAGATCTGATTAGCTTCTTGTGTAGTCAGTAGCGAATAAGGCTATTTAAATGTGGCCTTTTCTGTTACTTGAAGCTTTGTAATATTTGAGTTTTGAGTTTTCAGTGTTCAACAAATCATCTTACATGATGGTTGTCCAGCAGCAGTAAAGATTTCAAAAGGAACAATGTACTGTATCTGACTGGTGTGTAGGTTCCATGTTTTAGTAAAAAAAAAAAAAAAAATAGCATTAGATTATTGGTTGCGAAGATTTGGAGGCCAGTCCAAAACCCATTGAAGTCAATGGAAAAACTTCAATGGGAATTGTTGAATCAGCATATGGTAAGCAATTCAAGTAGATCCTGAGGCTCGGGCTATCTCTTTATTAACATTATTGTAGAGCAGAGTTTGGGCATCCATATTGTCTAGGTGTAAAATACAAGATTTATATGTGAGGGGGCTAAAGAGCCATAAAGGGAGATCTAATGTTCAGTAATTGTATGAAGGAATCAGAGTGCCTATGTCATCAAGTCAAGTTTTAGAAGAATTCCCATAAATTAGTTGGGGGAGGAGAGAAGAAAGTTAAATATGGTGGAAAGACTATGCTATGTCACAGCAGTTCATTCTTGCTTTCTGTAGGGAATGGTGATGTTCTCAAGTAGCTGGGGCTTGGGATCTAGTGTTCTTTTTATCTTTCTTGGAAGGAAGTTTCCATAAGAGTTGAGAAGAGATGAACACTTATGACCTTGATATCTCCCTAGCACTGGCAATTAAAAAAGGCAGTATTTAATCCTCCCATGCAAAGGTAGATGTGATCATGCAGAATACCTTTTAGTCCACACTCTGTTTGTATGAATCTTGAATAAGTGGATATCAGACACCTCTCTAGATTTGCTAAAGCACGTTAGACTTTCCATATTGGAACTGAATCCATTTGAAGAACATGTAACCTTGAAAATTGGAAGAATTCCTTTATATAAGGAAAATATGAGACACTTCACTCTCCCAATTCAAACTGCTCAATTCCTCTTTGTGGAGTTGTTTATAGTATACTATATGCTACTTTCTTTAAATCTCATCTGGTAGCTAATTCATAATTATGCATTTCATAAAGTATTAAGAGTTGTGCATATTTTGGCACAGTCTCTATGTATTTATTTTACAAATTTGCACATTTTGTAAAATTTAAAATATAAAACCTTACCATTTTGAGATATTCCTGAATGAACTGAATGTTGTGATCTTTACAGCCTCATTCTCATGACTTGTAACAAGATTTTCTATAAAGTGTGATGTTCATCTGGTATTTTTTCTGCCGTAGGAGATGTCTTGGGTTTTGTTTTCAACCATTACTTCAGCTGTTAAAAACAATAACAGTATAAAATAAATAACTTTTTACTAGCTATCAATTACTGGAAAAGCCAGACCTTTCTAGTCTATTATATATTTTCTTTCTGACATGATACTACATGACTAGCTCTTTGGGAGATTCAGTTCAGCAGTTCTTCCCTATTCAACATTGCATTTAAGCAACTGAAGCCAATGGTACTTAGGCATGTGCTTAACATTAGTCATATACAGAAGCGCTTTGCTGAATCAAGGCCTGGTGCAGGAACTGTCTCTTTTTTTTATTATTGTGTGTGTGTGCAGGGTTTAGCCCAACTGGGCCTGGATCCCTGACTGGTACATCTAGGTGCTCCTGTAATACAAGTACTAATGTTCTTGTGCAGTAGCAACTTTCACTGGCATGTGGTTAATTGGAACCAAAACTTTTAGTTTAAATAGACTAACAAAACAAAAAAGAAGCTAGAATTAATTTCTGTTCTTGCTTGATGGTAATCTTTATTTCACACACCTTCAGTGCTACCTGAAGTGCCTTGGATGCACCAGAGCTCTGAATACTACTAATATATGAAACCATATATAGCTAGCTAGCTAGCTAGATATATATAAAGCTAACTACAGTATCTCACACAGTGTGAGAAGGAATTTATACCATAAATTTCCTTTTTAATGTTGGATATGATCAGGCTGCTACTCAACACTCCGTTTTTCATAGATCTGTCTGATGGCAGTCTGACATCAGAATTCCAGTTCAGCTAATCATTTATATTTTTTCTTTGTGTTTATAACTATAATTTTTCTCTAGGTATAACCCAAAGCAATTAAGTCCTAATAAAGTCCATTTAACTATGCAGTGTGTCCAAGACAACATTGTTTAAATGATTGGGGGTGGGGGTGTTGCACTGCTTATTGCTTTTCACATAAGAGTAAAAACAGAGCTGGTTCAGTGGGAAGTGTGGCAGCAAAAGTAGTTAAGACACCTGTTAAAATCATCAGCTGCACTGAGACTTGCAAGGCAGCCAGTCAATTCATTGCATACTTTCCCAAATGATATTGTAGTGACACTCAGTTTCCCAAAGTTCCAAATGTTCCTTGGCTTTGTTTTTGGTCTCATCTATTTGCAGAGTTACTGTATAAAAATTTAGAAAAAATGTCCTCATAGCCATCTCTGTTTCTTTAAAAATCTGTTTCCTCCCAGGGAGGGTTGCCAATTTTGGTTGGATGTATTCCTGGAGATTTCATCACATGACATAATCTTTAATTAAAAATGAATCTTTAATTCCTGGAGACTCCAGGCCAATCCTGGGGGGTTGGCAGCCCTACTACCAAGTATGCTAATAGCCTGATCCAGCAATGTGCTGAGTACCTTCTGTGTTGTCAGTGGGATCTGAATGCTTCTAGCAAATAACAGGAGCCAAACAATTGGGTTTGAAAAAATCTACCTAACCCCTGAATTTTCTGATCCCAAGCCATTTTGGGGTTTTGAGCATTTGGAACCCACCAGTGCTGCACTTGTTGCTTATTACCGCTACTATATCCTAGTATATTTGATATTAAGAGCACAAATAGGAAGTCTCCATAAGAGAGCACACCTGTGTCAGTCTGTACTAAACAGAACATAAAATAGTGCCTCTCTCTGTAGATAGTGCAGTCATTACATTTAAAGTTCACATAAAACAAATGTCTAATAATCACATAGATAAACATACCACACTCTCCACCAGGTTTCTGCTGTGTTCACAAATGCTTGCATTGCTTTTGGTCTTAGGAGATTTGAAACTTCAGTCTGGATCCAGATTCGCAATTAGGGCCCACTTCATCCCTTCAACCTACCTTTTAGAATGAAACTCATTAACTACATTACTGCTTTCCTATGGAAAGAGTTGTACTTGAGAAAGGCACACATGCAGATGTTTTTCTGTACTGGCTTTCAACTCCTAGCAATGCAAAAATGAAATTAATAATTGGCAAATGGACAAAAGCAATTTTTGTGGATGTCTGTGTCATCTGGTGATGGTGACTTTTGTTTCTCTTTAAATTTAGCATGTTTTTTTCCAACACCTCTTCTCATCAGTCTCTGAACATGCTTTGCCTTTATTATCTGCAAAGAGTGGATCTTTAATCACCTATCTTAGCTTGCTAAAGTAAATGTTAACACTGCACCTTTTTTGATCTTTGCTGTTTGTACGGAATAACCATAAACAGTAGCTCACACTCTTTATTCGGAATAACAGTAATCCTAATAACAAACCCTTTGAGTGAATGTGTGGCTGCTACTCTGAAACCAGTCTTTATGTTATTGCTGAAAGCAGTCAGTCTCTGATGTTTTCATGAGTGATCTGTCAAGTATTGCCCTGGTTGATGCAGTTTCCTTGTTCAGCTGCCCTATGGAGCTACTATAAATAGCCTGCAGTTTAAGACAATAGTTCAGTTTTTAGTCCAAGCATTTGGGCTGGAAATCTGCATTGAGTTTGCAAGTTTTGGAATATAAAGAAGAGGGAGTTGATCTTTGTAATGACTTCTGAGCAGTTCATAAACAACAACTAAGAGCACCTCAGCACTTACACCAACATGCCACCCACAAGAATTATTACTGGTCAATGTAAGTGTATCCACTTAGACAACTAAAAACTACTAAAGTGGAGGTGCATTAAGCTAAATAGCTAAAATTAGGTAACACACTGCTTAGGACAGCTGATTTGTGGGACGTAGGCATATTTATATTGATTTTATATTTCAGCCTGAAGGTGATGTGGTTATTAATCAATAATTCTCATGATAGATTTAAAGGAAAAGGGGGGCAAATAACAGTGAGAGGGCCTGTGGTACATAGCTCCCTTAATAAATAACAAAAGGTTGCACTTTGATTTAGGTTTAGAAGGATTAGATTTTTATCAGTAAATGTCGGTAAATGTCAGTTTTACCATACACACACAAACCGACGAAAAATATTTCCATTAATAATAACCAAAATTTACAGAGAGGAAAAGTAAACAAAATGCTGCTTTGGAGTTTATGAGAGATTAAGGATATTTAATTTGTGTATTTTGACATGTGAAGTTGAAAATTTGTGTTTGAACGGTTATAAAGCCTCAACTTTAAATCTACTCCCATTAAATAATTATTGTCTGCCCTCCCCTCATAGTTTCCTGCAACTGTGAAAATGTATATTGATAAAAATAGAAAAAAATGCTTAATACCCATAATTTCCTGGAACTGTAAAAATTTAAATAGATAAAGATTAGGAAAAATGCTTAAAAATAAACATCAATATTACCCATTGAAATTGTAAAAAAATTAAAAATTGAATTCTGCCGAGCCTACTTATATTGTGCCTTTCATCCAGAGAACTCAAAGATTTACAAAGATGGGTAAGTTATACTGCTCTCATTTTACAAAAGGAGGAACTGAGATACAAAATTTAAGTGACTTGTGCAAGTTCACACAAAGTCAGTGGCAGAGACAGGACTAGAACCCATGTAACAGGACAACTCCTTGTTGCCTTGTTAGAACCAATGAGTAGATCATGCTACCTCCCTCACATGATTTCACGTCCTAAAATAACAAACTTTAAATGATAAATCAATACATTGAATAAATAAAATAGTGACAGTTCCTTGAGGATCAAAAATAGTTGTTTGGACCAGTTTCTACCATCTGTATTCTTTTTAAGTAGTACCTTGTTGAATTAATTGTGGTGGGACTGGTCATGGAGTAAGGTATTACTCTATGAGTGAAATCCTGTCCCTTTGCAGTCAGTTGGAGTTTTGCCATTGATAGCAGGGGGATAGGTTGGCAGAATCTGGTTCATGATCTTTGGAAGCTGATGATAAAAATTGTGTACTTTATCCCTTCCAGAGAAGAAAATTATTTGGGGATCTAGATGTCCTATCACTTCCTCTGCTGTGTTCTGAAAGAAATGTCTCCTCCTCATGAGTTCAACCAAAGCAATAAGTAAATGACTTCAATCTAAAGTAACAAGTAATTTTGAGTGCCTCCATTTTTGGGTGCCCAGCCTGAGAAACCTGAAAGAGGCGGTTTTGCCCAAAAATGTACATGTTAGTTTGGGAAAAGAAAATCTGACTATCAAATTAACAATGAAATTGTATCCAATTCTCAGATCTCTTTTTAAGATTAACTCATTTTAACTCAAAATGACAAATTTCATAACTCAAAATGACTTTGAAAACAATCATATTTAACATTTATTTCCATAAGAGACTCATTTTGCACGCACCCAGTATTTGTGTTAATTTTAATTTGTGTTGTACTTCCATGCGTAAGAACATTTAAAAAATTGGAAAAATGTACTTTTACGTCTTCTTTTAATTTTTAAATTAAAAGATTCTTGAAGATGCTATTTTGTTTTGCAATTCTGAGAGCCAAAACCTGAAATAGTAGATGAACTGAGGCTTGCATTATCAAAAGGAATTAGATGCCTAAGTCCCAGTTTTAGGCACCTAAATCCCATTTTTGGGACCTCTGCAATGCACAAAACTCCCACTGAACCCCAGAGATGCTTAAACTCACTCAACATCTAAATTTTTGCTGCAAAAGTTCTTTAAGTGCCTGTGTTTCTGCTTCTGAGCATGTGCAATACTGCCTCCTTCTAGGTACCTGAATGCCTATATCCCACTAAGCCCCAAAGTGATTCACCAATCAGGGGAAGACAAGCATTTGGCCACCTAAGTCACACGTGGCATGGCCTGATCTGGTAGACATGGTCAGAGGGCCTCACTCATAACTTTTTGCCCAGTGGCTAGGGTACTCACTTGGGATGTGGGAGACCCCAGTTCAAGTCCCCCTCTCCCTGAAAGGAAGAAGGCATTTGAACAGGGATCTGCCACCTTTCAGGTGAGTGCTTTAACCATTGAGCTATGGGATACTCTGATTTGGGGTAGTCTCTCCTGTTGAAGCAGTTGCACTCTGGACAAATAATTAAAGTCATTCTATCGGGGGACAGGGTCTTGGGTCTCCCACCTCCCGGGTCAGTGCTCTAACCACTAGGCTAAAAAGTCACACTCTCTGACTCATTTTGGCCAGAGTGAGAGAAAGAGAGTGAGTGCACAAGTGTGAGACTCTCAATGCCGAACTCCTTTTGTGCATGGTTTTGGATGTAAAACCATGCTCTGAAATGTCCTTAGCCTCTGTTTGCCAGAAGCTGGGAATGGGCGACAGGTGATGGATAACTTGATGATTCTGTTCTCTTCATTCCCTCTGGGGCACCTGGCATTGACCACTGTCAGAAAACAGGATACTGGGCTAGATGGACCATTGGTCTGACCCAGTATGGCTGTTCTTACGTTCTTATGGTCGTATTCAAGCATGAGTCTTTCCTCTGCCAAAGACCTAGGTTAAAGTGATGGAGAGTGAGATATTTGGCATGAATGGTACCTGTGTTTTGCCTGGCCTTTGCATTAATAGACTGCACTGTACCACAACCCATGTAGTCCATTAACATTCATATTCACATCAGCTATCCAAAATGAAAAGTCACTTAAAATGCTGTTAACAGATGACTTTGTAGTTTCTGGTTCCCCAGATGCTCTGTAAACTTGGTTGAGGATTGCCTGATGGTCTAGGTTCTTTTTGGCAATTTAGACAGCAGAAGCAAGTACATAATAGGGCTGATGCTCAAGTACCCAGAAAAATCCAATCTAAAGAGCAAAAGGTTCAAAGTCTTTTCTGAATCTTTGCATCATGAATCACGTTCGCCTCATGTGGTGACAGCCTTCTATATGATATGCAGAGTCATATGCTTTGATACTGTGTTGAAACTGCCAGGTCATTAGCCCATTCCAATGACTTATGGCTTGATCCTGAGAGTTGCTGAGCACTCACAGCTCCTAATGAAATCATGGGGAATTGCTTATTATACCTCACACCCATCAGGATAAATCAAGCCATTAAAAATGAACTGAAGCTCTTTCTGAGCCTGGATTTGTTGTGTGGTTCAGGATCTTTTATGTAGCATTTAGCCATGAGAACAGACTAAGGGCCTGATGCAAAGCCCATTAAGGCCCTTGGAGTGCCTAATACATGTCCTGAGTAGTAATCAGGGCATCAACAGAGCAGGCACAGTAACCTCAATATCAGATATAAAAGCTGATACCTAATTGTTTTCCCCCACTAAAGTGCAATTCCTCTTTGTACAACATTTATTCAATTCCTGTATTTTTAGGGATGACCAAATATTTACAGCTGTCAGATTTAATGTAGTTCTTAGTTTTGTGCAGCACAATAATATCAAAGAGAGGAGCTTTGCTTAGAATTTTCTATTAAGAAGATTATTTCAAAATCCTGCCTTAAGCTGCCATTACTGCAGCTATTTGCAACATCTGCAGCTGAATGGAAATATTTGATTTTATTTATGACTCTTAACATTGATAAAATACAAGTCCAAATCAGACCTTAAGCCCCCATAAACAATGGTAACCACTGGTTGCATTGCTCAGTTTGCTTACGTTACTTAGTAGTAAATTTTAAAAATCCCAACAATTTGACATTGCTCCAAATTAAAAAAAACAACAGTCACTCTGTATGTCCTGGCCTGCCCCCCCACCTTTCACTGAGGATGAGAAAGGGTTTCTGTAATAATATTATTCACTATAACACTATTCATATTCAAAGCTCTTTATGGGCCTTATCTAATTGATTTTCAAAATAGTGCTGTGAAGTATCTATAACGGGGTAGCCAAATCGCAGCTCGCCAGCTGCGTGCAGCTCTTTTACAGTTAAAGTATGGCTCACAGAGCCCCTTATGACCCCTGCCCCATTCTCCGCCTACCAGAGTGGGGGAGGAGCTCTGGGCGTCTGCCCTCCATCAGGTTAGTGGGGTGAAAGACTTCTGCCAGAGATGACTGGTGCCTGCTGAGAGTGGAGGGGCACAATTTCAAGCTTTGCCCCTGCAACAGCTTGAGTCATGGCCCCCCTCTTACCCTCAGCGGCTCCTCCCTACAGCTCCCAGGTGTTAGCTGCCTGTGGAGAGGCAGCGGCAAACAGCTGGGAGTTGCAGGGATTGGTCACTGCTTTAGCTCCACAGGGAGAGGCAGCAGCAAAAGCAGCAGCTCTCCCTGCAGCTCCCAGCTGTTTGCCCATGCCTATCTCCATGGCTGCAGCTCCTAGCTTGCTGACTTTATCAGCTGCTGTATAGGGAGGGGTCCCAGCGGCACCATGAGACTGAGTGGGGCCAGCAAAGCCTGGCAAAAAATCAGGGGGGGGAACATGACCCCCACGTCCCCGTCCCCCCCACGCTGCTGCCCAGCAGGGAGGGGGGGTCTCAGGGCTTCAGCCCCATGGGGCACATCTGCCCAGGCAAGCTTCAAGGATCAGGGCTGAAGCCCCAAGTCCCGGCTCTAGAACTTGTGAAGATTGTCGTATGCAGCTTCAAGGGTCAGTAAGTTTGGCCTCCCCGATTAGGATAGTCACCAGAGAGGTTAAGCAACTTGCCTAGGGCTGCAAAGGGAATCTCTGGCAAAGCTGCTGTTAGAACTCTGGTCTTGTGGATTCCTAGCACTATGCACAGACTAATTAAACCATACCCTCTCCTCTATATATATAGAGTGAAGCAAATCGTTCAGTTAAAAAGCTGAAATTTAAGGCCATGTTCGCCAAAAAGTTTTCCTGCGATCTGTTATCATTTCGGCAAACCTTGGCTAACATATGTTTTCACATGGAATCCACACGCAAACTCAGTTAAAGAAAAATATTGTCAACTCTGATGATAAATCTGCATTTTTGATGCATATAGAAAAGCTGTTTCCACTTTTTCCTGTAGGCAGGATCTTTAATTGGTACCAACTGCCTTCTTTTAGCGTGGGTCAAGGTACCTATATCAGGAGAGATTAAAATCTGATTCTCTTTGCCTAGTGCCTGTCTCTCTCAACTCCCATCTTCTAAGACCCTCTTTCTATTCCTAGATTAAAAGATGCTGCAAGTGATTATAGGGAGTTGAGTGGTATTATGATGAGATTCAAAATGTACGGTATATGTGGTAGGGCCTTTTGATGTAGATTGAACCCACTGTTTTATCCAGGGTTAAAGTTAGGCACAATTTTTAAAAAAAACTCTCAGCTAAATCCTTGTCTTCTGCTCCAGATGGAAGGCCCAGAGTTCTTATACAGTTTGCCCAGACTTGGTACTCTAACATTGCTATCTAATTAACATTACCTGTTTTTTATAACTATTTTAGGACTGTGAATGCAGACATTTTCTTTTCCCCAGTCATACAAAGTTTCTGATCTGTCCATTTTTTTTTTACTGTGTCAGTCCAGTCTATCAAGTGATTCAATTTGGTTTCCACATTGGAAATCGTGTCCTGGATTCATTTGTTTTATTCTTTCCGTCTTGGAATAAATAGCTGCCTTTCTAGCCAGAGAAGGCATGCACTGGTTGGTGTCTTGTCTGGCCTCAGAGCATTCATCTTGCAGGAGGCTGCATTCAAAATACACCCGTGTTCAGATTGCGACTTGAAATGGAGCAATCTTCACATTTCCCGTTCATCACTCTGTCATCTAGGTATAGAAAAGGCAAGGCTTTAAAGGCTTTAAAACAATCGTTAAAATTTAAATTTATCTAAGGCCAAGCCTACATTTGTCTGATTTGCTCCAGAACTAAGCTTTTCTTCCAGAAAGTCGGTTACAGTCATGAGCTTGATTAGATTACTGTTTTCCTTCACACTGAAAGTCACTTTTCTTTCCTCAGCTGATGTTTTCCCTCCCCGAGGCCTGATTCAGGAAAACATGTATGCTCATATGTAACTTTTCTTTAGCTCTGTACATACTTAGGACCAGCAATATTCAGTAAAGCACTTAGGTATGTACTGAAGTCTCATTGACTTAAGCAAATGCCTAAAGGCTTTACTTAATAGAGATGCTTTTCTGAATCATAATCTAGTCACATGGGGCCTGATTATTCACCATTGAACCTAATGGGAGATTTGCAATTGATCTGAATGTGAACCACACTCAGATGCCTTTTGTTCCCCACCCAATCTCTCCTCACTTAGTCAGTTGTTTCTCCTTCTCTGCCACCATCTCCTTCCACATCACCAGCAGTGTCTGAGAGCAATTTTTCAGTACTTTTTAAAAATGGTTTCACCAAGTCACCACTGAGTTTGCAAATTATGGTAAGCCTGTGTTTTTAAACATACACCTTAAAATGGTTTTCTAATACTAGTAAAACTCCAGTGTAGACAGAGACTTAGTGTTAAGTTCCATTAATTGCAGGGAATATAGTATAAGCAAAAGTTCAAATGTCCTACAGGAATTCACAGACTGGGAAGGATATGGATTAAATTTTATATTTTGGAAAAGTGTTTTCCCCAGGGAAAAACACCAAGGACCAAATTGTGGAGTTACATCAGGGATAGATTTGGCCCAGTGCCTTGATTTTAAGAAACTGGGGCCAACCTCTCATTGCTCTGGTTTCTGCTTTGAAAATGAAAGTATATAAGGGTGAGACAACAGAGGTTACATATCACGAAAGTGTGTGTAAATGTAGTTTTGAAACAGTCCGCTGACACAGTATTAAATTTCAAGTCCTGGTCTCTGTATGAAAGCAGTGAATATTTATAATTACATGTTTTCACATGTGTTTCCCTGACTGTTGTATATTTTGGGCGTTGTTACTATATGTGAAATCTTTAAAAAGGACAAGTAAATTAGCAGAGACCTAAGATTCAAGTCAGCAGTGCAAGCTCAGTTTTTCAACAGCAATGAAGTATGGGGGATGGATAAACTAAGAATCATCTAAAATGGGAAAACTGATTTATTCCTGTTGGGAAGCTTTATTGATAAAGGGTTAACTGAACTGACCCCCTCAATGAAAATGAAAATCCTTGTAAAATTTGCTTGTAGCTCTGCAAGTGTGCTCTCTTTTACAGACAATAGCTCTTCACTGAAACCTTTTCATTTCTTTTGAAATCTTCAATGATAGTAGACATTGTGAAAATGCTGCAATGATTTCTGTCAAGAAGAGGGTGGTGCTAGTTAGGTCCAGGACTCACACTTACGAATAGTTTGTACAGTGACAGCTTAATTAATGCTTCTGTGTATTTGGGCAGTGTAGTAGGCATAAAAGGGAGGGAAAATCAGACAGATTTCAAAAGGTATTATTCCTTTTATTTGCTGTAAACTCACCCAGAATCTTAGACGGACAAAGTGAGTGAGGTAATATCTTTTAAAGAGCTCTGTGTAAGCTCGAAAGCTTGTCTCTCTCACCAACAGAAGTTGGTCCAATAAAAGATATTACCTCATCCACCTTGTCTCTGTAATATCCTGGGACCAACATGGCTACAATAACACTGCACTTTTTAGAATATGTCAGAAATCTATTTTGTCTGGAGAAAAGCTGATGAGAGAATGCTCCCAGAAAGATGGTAACTTAACACATACATGATATTCCAAATTACTATTTCATGAAGGATACTGTGTGATAGTTGGTGAATCTTCAAATAAAATGATACCCAGTGTACTACATAGTCCTGTGTAATAAAATTCACCTTTTAGAAGAACTTTAATAAAAACTTGTAAAAATTTAATGGATTGTTTCTCCTTTTGCTATTAAAAATCTGCAGTGAGGAAAAAATAGTGAAGTAGACACAGACTTAATGAGGTTATCTGTTTTCACTGAAATGCAGTTTTACTGTACAATAAAGATTGGAAATTAAAAGGAAGTTCATTGAAAGCACTTTGTGTTGGATTATGTTTTGTTGCTGTTTTTGTTTGCAGGCTGTTCAACACCTCAAAACTTTACACCCAGTTCTGTTACCCTTACATCGAGTAATATCTTACTTTGCAAGTACTACTGTTATCTTAGTGGACCATCTTGTAGAGAGAGCCTCCAGTCCAAGAAATACTTTGGATGGGATTTTTAAAAGTGCTCGGTGTTGGCCTAAGTCTGCTCTGATCAAAGTTAATGGTTAGTCAATTGATTTCAATGGGAGCACATTTAGGCCACCACTGAATACTTTTGAAAATTTTTCATAAATTTGCCCACGTAAGTGTTTGCAGATCAACACCAAAGTTACTATTCAAAGTGAGCAAGATTTACAGATTTGGGCCTTTTGCATTTGGATCTGTATCCAAATTTTGTTGCTGACCTGTGTCATTAATTAGCTAACCAACTTCCACATATCCACATCCAAATGTTGCAGTTTGGATTAATCTCTAGTCATGACTACTTCTGAGTGGAAATGAGCAGTGTCTGAGTTGCTTCCTGATCACTATGAAAAAGAATAATCTGAAAAGAATTGCACTTTATTTATAGTGTGCAGTGCAGTTTGTATATAGAACAGATTTTTGCTTCTTTCTTTTGACACACCCTAGGCAGTGATTTGGGAAAGCTCTGAAGCATGTCTCTATGAAACCCCTATTAGTTTAATATCTATTCAATTCTGTGGGACATTCCAAAGAAGATGAAAAATTCAGACACAGCAGTAGTACACGTTTTTCCATATTACCCCACCACTGTGTATTGAACATGGCCTGGACGGCATCTAAGATTGCCAAGAAGGGTGCAGTTTTGGTAGTCCTGTTAGCAAAGTTCTGTATAATTTAATAGGACACATACCATTAAAGTTAAATAGAAATTGAATAAGCTCATGTCTGTTTTTAGAACAATTTCTATAGAATGCAGTAGAGATCAATGTCCATTTTTAGGAGGTGGGAAGGTTGAATCATTCCATAGAAATCTAAGCCCAGAATATAATTTTCTATTAAATTCTATCAAATGGTCTAAAAAGCCCTTAGAGAAGTTCCTATTTTCTGTTAAATTCCTTAGCACTGTTCCATAAGACAGTATTGTTGTGATGTGGTTACTTGTCCACTGGGATTGTAGACTGAGGCTACCAAAGTCATTTGAATAGGTCACTGAACACCCAAATTTAAGACGCTACCAACCAAGGTCAGATTTGAACCAATCACCTGGAGGGGAAAAGTGCTATCGCCCATGTCTAGTCCATTTTAGCTATCCAGTCTATTGCCAGTGGGGCATTTTACAGTAGTTAGCTGTTATACAAACAGGCTACTTATATACTGCCTGGTTTTTAACTGGCCAGAAATCAGTGTGAATTTGAGAGGTGGTTGAGGAATTCATTTGAGAAATAATGAAAACCATAATAACCTTAAATGCTGACTTGTAATGACATTGAAGAGACCATATGCATGGCAATAATCAAGGTTTTAAAATGTTTTTATATCATTTCTTTTTCCTTTTAGTAGGTAGAAAATTACATATAGAAATAAATGTAAAAGAATGTGCATTATAACTTGTGTCTCAAGTCCCTTGTGAATTCTCTTTTTCATTGGCTAGGCTAGGAAAATTATTTACGTTTAAAAGCCCATTTTGCTTCCTTTGGGTCACCTTCTGGTGTATATTTCTTCCTTAAACTAAACTGATCAATCCATTATGATTGACCTCTGAAAGAAATAGGTTTTGATATTAATATGTTTTCAAGTAGGAGAATGACTCACCAAGGGAGCTATGCTTGGGAAAGAAAGAGTGCTGCTGTGGTAAGGAATCTGCATTTCTTCCCTTTGCTTGTTTTCTCTGTAACCCTTGGGCAGACCTACCACAGTCTAGGAGGAATTGAAGAAAGGCTAACTGGAAGAAAAGGCACACAAAAGATTGTTTCTGGATATATAATATGTGATGATTTCTACAAGTTTCACATGCAATCCAGAAAGCTACCTCATTAATGACTACCAATGGATACCTTACCATAATGAATTTTCTGTAAACTAATAGGGCTTTTCTGTTTCTGACTTATAAGATCTTAAAATGTTAGAACTGACAACTTTCCTTTCACCGAGGGATCTTGATGCCCACAAGGAATTTTAAACCATATTAATGATTTTAGGAGGTGAGGGAGAAGGACTGCATAGATGGGTCATCTATTTCTAAAGCACATCTCAAGTTATCGACACTTGAGTTAACTCCTCTCAAGTTAGCCTAGCTTGGGTGGGAGGAGTGGCTATACTGAAAAATAACACTCCAGCTATACAGAGTGGTTGTGTTAGCAGTCAATGAGTTGTTCAAACTCAAGTTGTGGCGGGCCAGCCAACTTGAATTAAAAGCACCACCGGAGCTAAGCATTTTTGTGTGTAGGCAGCATTCAAGTTAGGGGAAACACTCAAGTAATAACTGGAGTTACCTCTGTAGTGAAGACTAGCCCTCAGATGACATAGTGATTACAGTTATGGCAGCAGCTGGTAGCCTGTCTAGATTAGCTCTTTCCAGGTTGCCAGCACTGGTGGAGATGAAATGATGCAAAAGACCCATGTCCTCAGGAACTTTTAAAAGGTCTGTGTCAGTGGCAAAGTTCCCATTGACTTCAGTGGTTCAGGATCTAATCCACGGGTGTCCATTTTCACTGCTTCTTCAGTCTCTCCCTTTTGCCTGCAAATGAAGAAGGTGGCAACTCTCTCCATGGAACTCCAGCACTTCAAAGGAAGTCACGCTGCACAGGAGTAGCAGCATCAAAGCAAAAAAAGGGTCAAAAATTCTTCATAATCAACCTTTGTGAAAGTGCTATTATATTTCAGTGCTTTTTGGTTTGAGAAATAAGGCTGATATTAGCTTAATGAGAAAGTGGGGTCTTCCATAGCCGCCTCATTATTACTGGGATCACTCATTGGGTTTGCATTCACAGCGCTGATTCATTTTGTTCTTTACATTCTTACTCCTAAGAATTTCTGTACAAACACTACTGCAAAGACAAAGAAATTCAAATGAAACCTAATAAATCTGCCAGAAAAATATGAACTAATAGATTCATCCGGAGGGTGAGGGCTCTCCCATTAGAGGCTCCTGTGGCTTTTTTATGACTATTTTTTTAATGTTTGGTTCCTTGCTTCCATAAATTGTGCATGCTGGATTTTCATTAACTCAGAAGGCCAAAATAATTCTTGGTAAAGGATGCTTTAGTCACACATGATTCAGAAGTTCATAAAGATCAAAGACAGTTAGCATTGTGGCTGGCATGACACGGCGTATTTCATGTAAATGCTTCAGCTCCCTGCATTTTGATTTAGATTTTTTTCTAGTTTTGCATCTGTTTTTTTTCCTGCTATTGCAGGGGCCTCAAGCACTGGTGCATCTCAATCCCTCCTTTTCCCTCCCTGTGGCACAGAATGTCCAGATTCCTGTGGGCTGTAAAATTTGGTTTAATTTTGATTTTTGGGTTTAGTGTGCAGATGCTGGGTGGTATTGGTTGTCTGTCTGTGATATTCAGAAGATCAGACTGTGTGATCTAGTGGTTCCTCCTGGCCTTCAACTCTATTTTGCAGGCAAATTGGACATGCAGATACATTTCATAAAGGCTACCATCCGAAAAGAAACCTATAGAATATTACTCACAGTGGAAATATTTCAGTGAATCTGACATGGAAATTTGTTGTGTGCAATAATTATTTTTCACTATGATAAGCATTAAAACAATTCATTGTTCAAATGTCTTCAGTGTTGGTAGAAGGAAAGGATTCATGGGTATGGTAAAAAGGTGGGATTAAGAGCAGACAAAATAAAGCAAGACTATTAATGCTGGACAGGTCCCCCCCTGTAAGACTTCAAAAAAGTCTTACAATGCTAAGTCTTTTAGTGGAAAAATATGTGAAAATGGTGTTTGAGGCGTATGAGGAATAGCATGATGGTTCTTGCAATTTAAAAGAAAGCAATAGAAAGGAATTAAATGCCTTGTGTGTCAGAAAAGGAAGAGAAAGTTTTCTGTGCCATGAGTACAAGAAGAGATTGATTACAGCATATGTTTGGTAAAGAGATGACAAATTGCATGCGGTCTGGGAGAAAAAGGTCCCTAGTGTTTATATGCCTAGGACAAGGATTATAGTGCGTGTATGTAGAGCAGAATGATTATAGTACCGGTGATGTAGGATAGGTGGACTCATTAATGTGTATGACATGCGGGTTGGGGGGCAGCTAAGGTTATAATGCTCAGAGTAGTGAAGTTTAATAGCACCTGCAATAGAGAATGTGGATGTCCTTGGGCAGTAGCAGAAGCAACAACAAATGTCTTTTTTTCTATATGTTTATGTTCTTTAATGGCAATATCTCCTCATTCTGAAGTACCTGTTGTTTTGTTTTCTGAACCAAACACTATTAAAGTATAATTGTCAGTAGTTAAAATAAACCTATACCAAGAGCCAATAAGTTAATGGAAAGACACTTTAAATGATAAATACTAGTAAATCTTGCTGTAAATTATGAGACAAGATAAATAGATTCTGTACTCTGAGTGAAAGAAAGGACATGCTAAGTGTTGAGAAGGTATCACAGGATCATAGCTAATTAGGATGCCAGATGTTAGCATTTTTATAATTCATAGTAATATCCTCACTATAGGTCACTGTATTAATATTTTTGTTTAACAGCTATTTCCACAGCTCAGAAATTATGATTAAACTTGCTGTGTTTTTCATTGTTTTGAAATATTTATTTAGGTTGGCAAACATAAATGGGACCAGAATCTGCAATGGTGTAAATAATATACAAAAATGGTTAACTTCCACCCTCCCTTCCAGGTATACACAAATCTAAGGACTTGTCTACACCAGACTTTACCGCACTGCAAGTCAGGATGCAAATCTACAGCAGGGGTATAAATCTAGTACCTTAACCACAAGAGCATTCTTTCCCACAGCAAGGCTTGATTTTTGCCTGTGGCGCTTTGATGTGTTCCCTTTTAAAAGTTAGAATGAATATTTTTCTTGCTACATAAAATTTAAAATAGGTTGGATCAAAGTCACCCCGATATAACTGCAATGCAGTTACACCAGAGATAACTTTGGTACTTGATTCCTGACTGAACAAAATTTGCAGTTACCGTCTTGAGTTCCTCTGTCCTTCAAAATCCTCTCAACTGTAATGTCACTTTTTCTGTCAGCAGAATTCACTGTACAAATGAGACTGTATTATTTTACAAGTGTCTACAGCACATCACCTGAAAGGAGAGTATTTATAGTTGGGGTAAATCTTGGCAGTTGTCCTCAGTAATAATCTATACAGATCACATATTTAATGCTCTGTAATTTACCCATAAGATTACCCTATTAAACAAATAAATTGCAAGGTTGTATAAAAATAACATTGGTATCAAGTTTTTAGTTTTATAATTGAACTACTGTGTACAGAAGAGACCATCAGTAAAGATGTAATATGAAAAGGTCACCTTCGGTTTTCCATCCTTACACAATGGGAGAAATTCTGCTCTCATTGTCACCAGCATAAATCCAAAATAATGTCATTGGGCCTGGGTCTTCTCTCACTTACACCAATGTAAATGAAGAGTAACTGCATGGAAATCGCTGTAATTAGACCCATGTGAAACAGCGGTAAATGAGAGGAGAGTCAGGCTAAGTAGAATTATTACACTGATGTTACTGGGTACAGAATTTTATTCAAGTTGTGATGTTGGATGGAATAACTATCAAGTTTTGAAATTCTGGCACTGCCAGAATTCAAAGGTTTGCAAACCCGTAGGGTTATCTCAATCCTTCATCCTTCTTAGGCACATAAAGTGAACACTATACACTTTACTGTGTATAGACCTTTTGGCTGTGATTGGGCTGAAACAACCAGTACAGTCCCTATATGCTAGTTGTGCAGGATCCTGAGGCCACTGCATCTACATAAAGTTAAATCTGAGGTCTCAGGCAACCCCATTTGTGACTTTCTAAATGGCACTATGTGAGGCCAGCTCAGGCAGCTTCCTACAGAAAATAAGAGAGCGCAGAGACATCCTGCATGGCTCCTTCACTAGCTGATCCCTACACAGTCTGCATGTGGAGCTTAAGTGCTTTGGAGAGCCTTGAATTTCACCTTAGAGCACATCTAGAGAGGTTTTAGAACATTGCCGAATATTGAGCGTGAAAAATGGTCACAGCTTACCCCATGAGAGAAGAAAACCATGCTGCTCATGTTGGTAAATGTTAGCACTATTCAGCACTGTAGACGTGACAGATGACCAGATATTTATGGAAAAGTCAGAGTTTTAGGGAGGGGGTGAGTGAGTCAGGAGGAAAATGCTAACTTCTGTCCATCTGGTGCATTTTTCACCAGTTGGCTGCACACATGGGGCTTCTTCCAGTTTCCAACTCTGAGTAACTGGGTATCAGGCTCCCTGTGTACTATAGAAAATGTACAATTCTACACTGGTTAAAGGGAGATGATCCTAATAAACCCCACAAGAGATGAGAAATGAGATGCAGTGACAGGTCAGAGAGAGATGTGTATTGGGACAATGTCGGGTGCCATCCATATTTTCTGTTTCTATACCAGCTGAGGCTATAGACTGTGATAAATTGTGGAACACAGCGATACCGTAAGCCTTTTTTACTACATCACCTGTACTCTGACCATTAATCCATCTCAATATCCCAAATGCTTAAGCAGCTTGAAAGAGTTTTATTTACCACAGCCCGCCATATAAATATTTTTTTCCCCTGAAAAAATTGGAGCTACAGTATAAACAGGTATTAAAATAAGTACCATGTGCTGTTTCTTTTATGACAGTATTTGTGGTAATGGAAGTTAAAAAATTGCTCTGATACAAACTGTGCAGGCAATACCTTGGTTATGACTTGTCATCCTTTTCCTCCTCCTCCAGACTATTTAATTTCTGGCTGTCATAATAGTGTTTAGGATGTCAAACTGCTCTAGCAGTTTGTAGGATTTTCCTTTCTAAACATCTGTTATATTAGATGAAATGTCAAACCTATATTATTTTTGAAACAAGTCTGGTAAAACATTAAAAAACAGATAATTTCAATGGTCATGTGAAATAATGCAATGTGAATTCCTATAAGGTTTTTAACTGCAAATATATTATCAAAATATATGGGTGCATTTATTTACGTATATCTATATTATAAACCGAACTATTTAAATGCTTAATCCATTGCAGATGTAATGGTCAGTGAACTATTTCTGTAAGCCACTTCTGTTGGCATTCTGAGCTTCCTGTAGTATTGATTCAATTTTGGCCAACCCACTCAACTTTAACCAGAATAAGCTAGTGCCAAACTATGCATCAGTGGCATATGTATTCCTCGGAAATCCCACACAATGGCAAAATTCTCCAGCCAGTATGACCACCTTGTAAATAATTAGACTAGACGTGGTACTAAAGAGGAACCACAAACACAGCAGTGTGCCCTGATAGATATTAATATAGTCCAGTCTCTGAACAAAGTGAACAATTGCCCAAATAATGATTTCCTGCTGTGGGCTTTTTATGCTTTGTTTGTTAAATCCTATTTTCCTTCCTACTTTCCTGTTGACTGCAACAGAATTGAATTTTGTTCAGCCCATCTCTCACTGGGTCAGCAAAACTCTTCGCCTTTGTGGAAGACAAGTTAACTCCTTGAGTGCTGCCTGGTTACAAGTATATCTCATCAGAACAATTGGCTTTCAAGTTCCACCTACCGGCAAAGGGAAGGGGATAATACAGTGCTTTATTAAATGTGGGAGAAATGGGAGACTGAGATACATATTTGCTAATATGTTTAAAGCCAGAATCACAGTTCACTGTACCATGGTTTGGTTTGTTTTCAATTCCAAACACTTTGTTAAGAAAGAAGTGACTGTTCTTTTTTTTTTTCTTTTTTTTTCCCACAGTAGTTGATCATTGACTTAATTAACAATTGTTAATTGTTAAATGTTGTGCTAAATGTATATTATTGGCTATTAATACCATAAAATCACTGTAAGAAGTGAGAATATGATCGAAGTCACTTCTATGAAATTCCACATATATTTCAGTGAAGAGAATGGTGACATCTCTTCATATTTGTTGTGCTGCTAGCATTGGAATACTTAAGCCAAGGTCATTTTCTATCAGTTACAGAATTAGTCATGTTGAGTCTAATTGGTATTTAGAAAGTGCCTGTCATTATTATCAGTGCTGGGCAGAGAGAACAATATTTTTATTTAAATTTTTAATGGTAGCAAGCAATATTATTATACACAAATTTGAAGCAATTAGCATTATTACTGCCACTTCCCATAATTTTTGTATTCACAGCTGGAAAACTAAATGGATTTCTGGTAACTGGAATTACTGTGTTTGAACAAGTGGGTGTAGATGTTTCAAATGCAAGAAAAGGAAAGGGAAAGATCAGAAAGCTACTAATTTGATCAAGAACACTTAATCAGATTTTGATACTTTTTAATTATCTTCCTCATTCATAATAAAGTCCATATTTCCATTCTGTCAGAATATGACAAATGGCATGCTGAAACTGCTTGTTTCAGTAGAAAACTCTGTAAACAGTAGGCCAGTGTCAGTGAAAATGGTACTAGCTCTTTCACAGAAAGATCATCTAAAAACTATTAGATGGTCTCTTTGTGTCATTCTTACTTACCTTGGATTTTATTCTTAATTTTTGGCTGAAATAAAACCATGTGCCTGGCTTTCAACCCTAGTAATCAGCCTGTTTATAATCAACTGATGATAAATGCTTCAAACTGTAAAGTTAAAAAATGTAAACTGGTTCACACTTTTTCATATTAAAATCAGCGTTTTAGTGGGGTGGGGAGAAGTACCACCATCAGTAGAAATGCTCTTTTCTAAGCATTAAGGATGTGTTGAAAGTAGTTTCTTTGGTATTCTTGAGAATGAGTTTCACCTCATGGCTTCATCTGATCTTAAAAGCTACACAGAGACATCTGTGTCACATTCCCATTTTACCAATGTTTGCAGTATTTTCTGGGTTCTTTCATCTGCTCAGGTGGTATTGCCTGAATGCTGAGCTGTCTGATGAAAAAAAGGTTTGAGAGACACAACAAAGGGAAGGTCACTGATTATGTAGCAGAAGAAAGTCTAAAGCTAAGCCTCCCCAAATTGCTTCCAATATGGTGGTAGTTGCAGATGCTGTTGAAATTGCAGTAGCATTTTTCCCATAGTCTTCAAAAACCCTTTGAAAGATGAAACAACACGTGGCCATAAATTTTGGAAAGCTTGAATGAAAAATTCCCAGTTGCATAAAAATTATCACCTCCTGAATCAATTAAATGTGCTGTTCAGTGCATGTCAGAGGTAAAAGTTTGAATTTCCTTATTTAAAGCTACAGTTCAGCTGTTAAGTGAATGTCTCTATGTGTGGGCTTGTATAGGTATGTAGAGCAGGTTATATTGTCATTATATGTTGTCATGGCCAGAACATTGCTGTATTGCTATAGCCAGAACTTTAATTAGGATTTTTGAATGGGCCTGTGAATCCGTTTCCCCCCACCTCGTAACCATAATCAACTTTCGTCCACCATGAAAACACCACAGTGCACAGAGCCACCCTGCGGATTTGGTTGAAAGTAAGGTAACATCTATTGGGTGTACAAACTGACTGTAATTGCTTCATTTTCTATAAACGAGTGAGTATTGTGTATGTGTTGGGGGCATCTTTATTTCCCTCCTCAGTCTCCTACTACACAAGTGGCACTACCTGCTTGAAACTGTGCATAGCTGCCAATATTTAAAAAACTTCTGCAAGAGTTTGTTGTCCAAATAAATTAGGTCCTGGGGGCCTAGCAACCCCCATGATTTTGTGAGCATTCTGCTGAATATCAGCACTGACATCAGCACGTACAGACATTAATTAATCATGACTGCCCTCCCTTGGCATAGGTAACCATTATTATCCCCGTTTTACATATGGGGAAACTAGAGTCAAAGAGGGGAGTCAGTATCAGCAGGGATTAAAATGCAGGATTTCTCTGTCTTCAGTTCTGTGCTTTGTCCACGTGACTAGATCACTGTGTTAACTGAGTTGTCCCTCTTTGAAGCCAGCAGTTGCACTGACTGCTCAGCTACAGGCAGTTGCTGGGAGAGAACTTACAGTGCCCCTAATTAATGGGGCCTCACCATCAGAAGCTCATATGAGATCTTTCCAGAACTTCAAAGGACCTGTGCCCATGACTTTTACTTATCTCAAAGAATTTTTTTCAGGAGGGGGAATTGTGAATGACTGATAATATTTAGGAAAAATCAGTAATAAACTTTCAACCCTAGCAATAAATGTATGTTGCAAAGACTATCTTAGAGAGGGAATGGCTATAAACCTACTTTAAAAAAAAGAAGATGAAATTAGCCCTAACATTTCAGGTCCCTTGAAGTTGCAGGTTTATGGACCCAAAGGCTGGTCTGATTATGACACTTCTTTAGCATGTTTCGTTATCTGGAGAGTTTCCTTTCCTGAGTGGGAAAGTTACTCACGTATTGAATGTATGCTGCCAGAATGAGTCAGCCTCCCTACTCCCCACTGGAATATGCAGCTGATTTTATGAGCACCACGAAGAGGCAGCTCAAGGGCCTAAATGTCAGTTCTGGAATAACTAGACTCTCTGGAACCTCAGATTCAAATCCTGGGAGAGGTGATTCAGCCTTTCATTTTTCTGAATTATATAGAGTGAGTACGATGCCATTTGTTATATGGCATTCCATTGTAGATGAACCCCCCCAAAACTGCTCTTGGTTGACAGAAAAAAATGCTGTTCTGAATAGGAGGGGTTTGCGGCTCCAAATTTCCCCACCCTCAATGGTTCTGCCTCATGCCATGCACTGATTAGATGCCACTCTCCACCCCAACAGGGCTGCATTTCAGTGGTGGTGTTTGTGTGTACAGGTGGCCTGATTTTGGATCTTACAGGTGTACATCAGAGGGAGCTCTGTTTATATCAGTGGACCAGATTTTGCTCTCTGTTACGTCTGTATAACGCCAGCAAAACTCCATTCGCTTGGATTTTCAGCTCTGTATCTGAGAGCAAAGATAAGATCAGAATCAAGCCCAGTATATGATGTGTGGTGTACTTTTGTAATCATTGAGCCTATGAAAGGAACTATACCAGTATAAGATATTATGTAATTAAAGAAAATGAAGGGTAAGTTTAAGGGATTTTTTCTGGATTTTCTTGTTAATAAGTTTTTTTTTAGCTGTTGTTCAAACATATATCTACATTTTAATAAGTGTGTTCTCATTTCCTTGAGCCTTGGTAAGGCTGTCATACTCAATGGAGCATATATACCTGTCCTCAACAGACAGACACACTGTTCATTGAGTGAAAAGCCCATTGGCATCGAGTTAGAACACGCCCTCCATGGCACAATCATCAGCTAATCACATAGATGTTATATGGGGAAAGTATATCAGAACCTTTTGCTCTAAAAACCTGATGGGTAAAAGGAGCTAGCAAAGAGATCTGATATGCACAGAAAGTGGTCTGCCATTCTATCCAATAGAGTGCACTGATACACACATGTACACTAGCCAGCAATTACACTCTGATGTATAGAACTGGCTTGCACAACCTCTAGCAATCCTGATTAACTGTATATAGCAATGCTAACTCATCCAGTCATATACTGGACTTGGATCATTCAAAGGCAATCAGAGTCTCTTGGTTTTCAGTTTCTTTTTTTTAGATCATTTAGATTCTGAAGCCTATAATTTTTATTTTTGGTTTGAAGTCACCACCTTCCTTTCTTAAAGCTGGTGAGCTGTATAGTGTTTTTTTTCTGCTAGGGAATGCTGACTGAGTCCTGCTTTGTTTTCCCTGTGGTTTATATGATTAGCAATGTGAGACAGAGCACAATATTTTGCATGACTGTCTAGTCTGGGAATGATACCGTGAATGGCTCTAATAGCTGATTGTTACATTTATTAGATTATCAATGTAAAGTTATATCCATACTACACATTTCTAGTCAAATTTTAAATAGAAATTAGTAAGACCTTATTGATTTTCAGCTCTGAATAGAAATTAAAATGTTACTATAGGTGAGCTCCTCAGTGCCTCCCTATTGTGTATTCCACGAGTTTTGCTCTCCTGACTATATCCAAAGCTTAGAAACAGCCTTGATGAACCTTGGCAATCTCCATTCAAGCCATGGGTGAGACAGAATAGTTCAGACACAAACCTGACCTGTATCCAGGCTGAACAGGAACAGAGTAAGTCAGTTTCCCAGATTAGATGCATATGGAAAGTAAATGGAAAATACACATTCGTTCATTCTCCTTAATTGTGATCAGATTTATGATCTTCACATGTTTAAAAGCCCTTCTCTATCAGCACTGCTGAAATGAGACATATCTTTGAAAGTGAGAATAAGTTAACTGTAAATTATCTTTAATATGGCATAAAAGTTTGAATGAGGAAATTGTAACTTGTCTCTCATCTTGATTATGCTAGCAGGTTACTTCTCGAATTTCATTGGTTTTGCCCTGGTTTTTTTTTTGGGGGGGGGGGGGAGGTTTGGTGGTCAAAAGGAGGTGGCTTTTTTTTTTAATATTCAGTTAAGATTAGCTGTAAACATTTTTGTTCCTCTCTCCCTCCAAGACAAGCTGTTGTTCTATTCTACAATTTTTAAAATATGGAGTACATTGATTGGCAGGCATATGTTGTCACCTGAGGCTGAAAATAAAAACTGGCTCTCACCTCATTTTCCTTGAAAATATCTCCAAGTGCCAAATGTGCCCCAAATTGAACGCCGGGGAGAATACATAGTAGGGAGTACATTCAAGAGTCCAGATCCAAGCAGCACTGAAGTTTGGAAAATTCACATCCAAATGCTGTGGCTACTTTCTAACTTTATAATGAGCCAAACCAAACCTCAAGATAAGAACACCATTGAATTCTGAAAAATTTGACTGGAAGTCTTCACTTTTGTGGCTCAGGACCATCTGCGGTAAAAACAGTCTGGGGAATAGAGCAGCAGGCTGTAAATCATGAGAGCTGGATTCTGTTCCCATCTCTCCCATTGGGCCATTGTGTGATGTTAAGTTACATAGGCCAAAATTTTCCTAAGTGGCCTCTAATACTGGATACCTCAATTTTGGGGTGACAAACTTCAGAAACACTTCAGGCTTGATTTTTCAGAAGTGCTAAGCACCCATAACGCTTATTTATGACAGTGAGAGGAGCTGGTGCTCAATATATCTGAAAACCAAGTTGGGCACTCAAAATCTGAGGTCCCATTAGAAAATTGTGGTTTCTTTGTGTCTCACATTTCCTATTTGTAAAATGAGAACAATAGTGTTAACTGTTTTTGTAAAGCAGCTGGAGATCTGGTAAATAAGTACTAAGTAGCAATAATATTACACAATACGGTTACGTCTACACTGTGGATGGGGGTCTGATTTGCAGCTTGTGTAGACATATCCACAATAGCTTTAATTTAGCTAACTCACAAAAATAGCAGTGAGGATATGGCAGTGTGGGCTTCAGCATGGGTTGAATAAGCCTACCAGGCCCCTCTATGTGCTTGCATTGCTAGCCTGCACTTATTTTTACCAAGCTAGCTAAATTAAAGCTAGGGTGAATATGTCTGCACAAGCTGCAAATTACACCCCTGGTTGCAGTGTAGATGTAACTATAGACATGTATACTCTTCAAAAGTGCAATATGGGGCAGAACTGGCCAAGCTGAGCCAGAAGATTAATTTAGCAGGACATATGCAAAACATGCATTTCTTCACCTTTTCAGTGCCATTTAAATGCAGCTTGCCTGGCAAGTAGTGAGTTGGTTACATTTCACTTGCCCAGGCTTGTTTTTTGATTTTCCCAGGTTGCCTGACAATAAGATCTTTTCTAGCCTGGTACTAGTTTTTCCTTAACACAGTCCAAATATACAATAGTTACCAGCACTGAAAATAATTCTAAATTTGTTTTGTTTTGTTTTACCCTGGAGACTACAGCAACTATAACTGAACCCAGAGACAGGGCTAAATTGGTTACTTCCTTGTTCTGCTTTGCAGCTGAAATAATTAGCCAGTTTGTGGCAGCAGCAACAACAACAAAGTTAGCATTTTCACATGGTAAATGGCCATTTATTAAATAGAATTGGGGCATACTAATTGCTAGAGGCATTTAGAGATTAAAGCATTTTGTACCAGCACTGGCCGAGAATAATCACTCCACCAAACCAGTTTATTAAAATTGTGTTTGAATCCATCTGGCAGAGTTAATGGTGACTAATCTTTTCCCTGAGGCATGCAATGACACTTGCCACCTCTGTTGGCTTAGGCTGCAAAACAATATGGCTCCTTCCAGAGCTGGTTTGAGACCTTTGTAGCTTTTTTGGACTGACTGGCAGAGTGCACTCAAGGTGCATTTTTCTCACACTAGTCAAGACACTGTGGCGCTGATTCTGATCTTACCTAAGCTCTACAACATCCCTGACTTTGATGATGTGGCTCTTGATTTACACCAGTTTGAGTGAGATCAGATTCACTTCCTCTGTGAGAACATCTTTTTTTCCACTTCTGTCAGCCACTTCAGTCCACTGCTGGATCTTCTCAGCATAATCACTCTTAAAGTATTCTTTGCTGTTTAGTTATGAAAAAGTGACAAAGTCATCTTTGACTTAGAATATTAGGGTTCAAAGAGCCCTCAAGAGGTCATCTAGTCCAATCATCTGCTCCAAGCAGAACCAACACCAGCTAGGCTTGACTTAGGTACAACAAAGGCCTTTGTCCTACTGAGAGTGGAATTTCCTAGTTGTTTTGTGGTACAATAAAAAGCTGGAGCCAACAGATTCTCCTTACTACAAAGATCTGCTACTTTCTGACCTGCTTTTGAACTTGACTTTAGTAGCTGCCACTTCCCTACTATTTGCTGTTGTGGACAGACTGAGCTAGATAGATGAATATACAGCACTTCTCTGGGGTGCTGATGTAAGGTTTTGACAAATTCTGAATACATCAAAGATTAAAATGGGAAGAACAGCCAGTACATAATGGCCTGTCATCATTAAGCAAACACTCTTATTATCACATTAAATTAGACGATGGGCAAAAGTTCAGCTGACTCGACATGCAGCTACTGAAAACACCATTTCTTCCATTCAGAATAGAACAAAATGTAGAGATGAATGAGGAAAATAAACCCACTTGAAAATCTGTGCTAACCGCTACATCTGCGTTTGTCAATAATAATTAAGAAGCGGAAGCATATTGTCAGGGAGATGGGAAAAATGCTTTTGTTTGGAGTTCACTAGCTTAGTATTAGACTTTTTGCTACTTGCATAGAATCAGAACTGGGAATTTAAAGAGGTACTCGAAAAAAGTATTAAAAGTAATTTATTTTGCCAGTAAGTTTCTTTATTCCTCTCATTTTTTAGCATATGAATCTTTATATGTTATAAAGAGAAACAAACATTCAGATGCTCTTTGGTATTTGGGGAAATGTGAGTGTTTGTACAAAACCAGCCTCGCTATCTCTTGTTCCTTCTGAGAGGGCACAATCCTGTGTCTGTGTCGATCAAACATGGGTTACAAAACTATAGTTCTGATTGATCTGTCATTTAGGGAGAAGGTGGGCTGAGAGGATCTGTTTTTGAAATAACTTCCCAATAATTTTATACTTGTGTAATTATTACATTATTTATAAAGAAGGATGAACTGGACTCTTAATATACTACATGGGGTCAGCTCTAACCATAGTATTGTTCAGTGTTTCAGAATGACTTGTTATAAGGGAATGGACAATATGGATGTTACCTTTTAAAATGCTGTAGTTCTATTTTGTCTGCTGTTTCTTCTCTGCCCCTCCATAGGTACCTGCTGTGTGTTAACTGCTACATCTGTGTATAACTGTAGGAGTCCGAGAGCAAGTGTTAGTACTGTAGGGAGCCTCTCAATGCAAATATCTGTTCTTATAGTAAAGAGCTGAGAAAGGTATTCGGAAATTCCTTGTTGCTGCTGAAAAAATTTGGTTTAGTCTGCATCTGGCTCAGCACTGCTGTGAACGTTGTTTTTCTGAAGTTTAGGGCAGCCTACTGTGAATACCAGGAACTTCCCAACAATCTTCACTTACTTCTGTTTCGCATGGGATTACAGGTAATCCTTCATCTCTCAATTTAGCCTTCCTGCCTCAGACTGAATACCTGCACCTGTTAGGGCAGACAGAATCTTCCATGGCCAGTAATGTTCTGTAGAATCTATAGGCTCCATTGTCCTGTAGAGATGGTACATCTGACCTTCTAAATACACTTCCTTCCTTCGGACTGAGATCTCTTGTATGCATTGTGATTTTTGCTATGCTCTCAGAGTAACACAGGACCCGAAGTTGATGTAGCTAGAGGTTCAGAGACAGCTGGTGTAAATTATTAATCACCATTGTAGATATGACAGTTTACACCATCTGAAGATCTGCCTCTAAACATATATCATAAATAAAACCAAACCTGGGTAATTGGGATTAATAACTAGCTAATTCACTGCAGATGCAAATTTTGCAAATCAGTGTGATCAAATCATAGATTCATAGATTCCAAGGCCAGAAGTGATTGTTGTAATCATCTAGTCTGACCTCTTGTATAACACAGGCCATAGAACTTCCGCAAAGCAGATCTTTTAGAAAAACATTCAATCTTGATTTTTAAATTGTCAGTGATGGAGAATCCACCATAACACTTGGTAAATTGTTCCAGTAGTTAATGACTTTCTCTGTTAAAAATGTATGCCTGATTTCCAGTCTGAATTAGTCTAGCTTCAGCTTCTAGCCAGTGGATTGTGTTATAGCTTTCTCTCAGCAGCATGCACAAGGGAGGGCAAGCAGGGGCATGCCTCCCTCCCCCAATAATCAGCAGGGGCACAGAACTCCTCCAGTCCCGAGACCGAGGTGGGCAGAGCGAGCTCCTCCAGCCCCAAGGCCAAAGCAGGGGCACAGAATGCTTCCAAAAGCGGTCAAATTTTTATTTCTGCACACGTCCCTGCTCTCTCTGTTAGACTGAAGAGCCTATTATTAAATATTTGCTCCTCATGTAGATATAGACCATGATCAAGTCACCCTTTAACATTTCTCTTTGTTAAACTAAATAGATTGAGATCCTTGAGTCTGTCATTATAAGGCTTGTTTTCTAATCTTTTAATTGTTCTTGTTTTCTCTTTTGTGAACCCTCTCCAATTTATCAGCATTCTTGAATTGTGGACTCCAAAACTGGACACTATATTCCAGCAGGAGTCACACCAATGCCAAATACAGAGGTAAAATAACCTCTCTGCTCCTACTCGAGATTCCCCAGTTTATGCTTTGCAGGATCACATTAGTTCTTTTGACCACATCATCCCACCAGGAGCTCTTGTTCAGCTGAATATCCACCATGACCCCCAAATCTTTTTCAGCAATGGATTCTCAGGAGAGAGTCCCCCATCTTATAAGGATGTATGGCCTATATTCTTTGTTCCTATATGTATATATTTACATTTACCCTAATTAAAATGTACATTGTTTCCTTGTGCCCAGTTTACCTAGTGAGCCAGATCCCTCATAGGAATGTAGGGCTGGAAGCGACCTCAAGAAATCATCTAGTCCATCCTTCTGCTCTGAGGCAGCATTAAGGGTTAAGTGATGAGTGAAAGAAACTGCTTCAACAATCAAGGATAATGCATCACAAAATGTACTTAGTTCATTTGTTTTGACAAGCCTACTTTACATCTGTTTTCTACTGATAAGTCCCTCATGCAATAATATCTGAGTGCCTCACAAACAACAATGAGTTACTCCTCTAAATGCTGTGAAGAAAGGGACTTTTATTATCTCTGATTTACAGGAAGGGAACTGAGACAAAAAGAGTTTAAGTGACGTGCACAAGGTCACACAGCTTGTGGCAGAGCCAGAATTAAATCCAGGTCTCCTGAATACCAGGCTGGTGCCTTAACTACAAGGACATTCTTTAAATGTGTTACTTCATTTAATATATTAAATATTTTTGTCTTAGCAATAGGCTATCTCAATGCAACCCTCTGTCATTAAAGCTTTGCTGAGAGGCAGAGGTGGTGAGAATGCCTGTTTTCCTACCAGTGGTCACCAACCCATCGATCATGATTGACTGGTCAATCCTGAGGACTCTCCCAGTCTATCACGATCTCCAGTGGTGTAGCAGGACTGCCACTAAGGCAGTTTTCCTGCCTACCATGGCTCCATGCTGCTCCCGGAAGGAGCCAGTATGTCGGTGCGGCCCCAGGGGGGGAAGGGGGCAGGGTCTCAGTGCACTGCTCCGGCTTGCAAGCACCGCCCCTGCAGTTCCCATTGGCCGGAACGGGGAACTGTGGCCAATGCGAGCTTTGGGGGCAGTGCCTGCAGAGAGGGGCAGTGCGCAGAGCCAAAAGCCCACCACTGTCCTAGGGTCCGCGAGGCATGTTGCCGGCATTGGCCCTTTCCGGGAGTGGCATGGGGCTGGGGGAGACAGGGAACCTGCCTTAGCCTTGCTGCGCCAGTGACTGGGAGCCGCCTGTGGTAAGTGCTGCCTGGCCAGAGGCTGCACCCCAACTGCCAGCCCTGATTCCCCTCCCAGATCCAGCACTCCATACCCGCTCCTGCATGCCGAACCCCCTCCTGCACCCCAAGACTCAGCCCTGACCTCCCTTCCAGAGCCAGCACCCCATACTCCGTCCTGCACCCTAACCCCTTGCCCCAGCCCTAACCCCCCTCCTAGAGCCGGTATTCTGAACCCCCTCCTGCACCCCAAGCACCTGCCGCTGCCCTGAGTACCCTCCCAGAGCCAGCACCCCAACTCCGCTCCTGCACCCCAATCCCCTGTCCCAGCCCTGACCGCCCTCTCAGAGCCAGCACCCTATACCTCTCCTGCACCCCAATCCCCTGCCCCAGGCTCAACCCAGAGCCTCTTCCCACACTGCGAACCCCTTGGCCCCAGCCCAGAGCCTGCACCTCCTCCCAAACCCCTGCCCCAGCCCAGTGAAAGGGAGGGAGAGAGAGAGAGCAACAGAGTGGGGGAGGGGGGAATGGAGTGAGCAGGGCGAGGCTCTGGGGAAGGGGTGGGGCCTTGGGGAAGGGGCGGGGTAGTTCCTGGGTTGCCCTTAAAGTCAAAAAGTGGTCTTGGGTGTAAAAAGGTTGGAGAACACTGTAGACATTTAGAATTTTGAGAGTAGTGAAGTGAAAGTTAGTGATGTTCTACTTTAGGGGCTATTTTGGGCGTATTTACCTTTCTTTGGCCTTCTGATGAATTATTTTGTTCTATGTGATAATGAAACATAGCTCATGTCCTTTATCCCAAAGAGTATTACTGCAAGACAGGAGGGACTCATAAAGTAGCTTGAAAAACAACTCAGTACAATAAAGGAGTTTCAGGCTTGAATTAAATCAACATTTCTAATACTTTTTAGAAAACAGTTTTCGTTATCATTGTAATTCAGTATTCGATTTATATCTTTGGCACCCTATTCTGCTCTAGCAGCTTTGAGAAATTCATTTGTCAGGCTCTAAGTATTACAACAATTCAGTTGCTTTTCCTAACTCAATCTCAGTGTGTTCATTTTACACACAGATTTACTGCTATGCACCCCATGGTCTCTCATATTAATAAATTGTCTCATCTTCAAAAACACATATAAATAGATCCTTTGGATATTGCTTCATAGCTCTGTTACAGTTACATAGCCTCCATGTGGCCAGCACACGAGCACAGACATTCCTATTGATGTAAGAGCCAATTCAAGATATTGCCACTGATTGTAAGTGGACTCTCTATACTGTTGGGTTTAGGATAGCATTATCCTTATTTCATCTTGTGCTTTCTTCTATGTCAGAAAACTATTAAAAGCAGGTAGGAGGAGGCCTTTGTGGCAGAAAGTATTGCAGAAAGTGCTCAATTTCATCTTCTCAGCCAGCAGACATCTTTCTCTTGCACACTAAGTTTTATTTAATTTATTTTTATAATGGCTGACTTCGATGGCCGCCAGATGGTGACCACAGATTCTGAACAAGTCTGGTTTTGAAACCAAGCAGGAGTTATTCATTAACAGGTCAATTAAAAACAAACCAACAAAGCCCCGTCCCAACCAACCTTAGTTCTCTTTTTTTTAAAAAAAAGTTAAATTTCCCTCTTGTACTTCAGAAGAATTATACATTAACATCATTCCAGGTATTGGGGGCATTCTAAAGGAATCCTCTATATCTAATTGATTCCATTTTCAGGTTAAAAAAAGAGGATTTTTCTAATGGTCAGATCTGTAACTCCAGCCTGGGATGTGATAGTGTTCTAGATTCTTGCTGGCTCATGCATCATCACTAGTAATAAAGATTCTGAAATCAGAATTTAGCTGATATTTTTGTTAGTGGACATTTTTTTGATGATGTGGAAAATCCGCTTATCTATAAGTACGGCATATTGACTCTGCAGTGCCAAGTTGTAAAAACGTGGTTTTGTCACAGATATGACTGAAGGACACACATGGAGAAAAGAAGCTGTATGGAGGAGGGTAGAATATTTAGGACAAAAGCCTTTCTTTTTTCCTCCAAAATTACTTTTGGTCAAGTTCACAAAAAATTGAAAAATGAGAGCATTTTGCAAAAATTCTAGATTTTTTGGATGAAATTTAAAGTGAGAATTTTTAAAAAAATATTGGCTTTACTGTTTCTGGGCCTCAGTTTCTCCATCTGCAAAACGAGGATAATGTTACTTACCTATTTCATAACTAGCATTTGTAAAGTACTATATACGTCTACAGATATTCATTATCATTATCCTTATTCCCTTTCTGGGGAAACATACACAATTGTGTTGTTAAGACTTGTCAGTAGCAGGACTGATTTACTCCAAAATTTCACAGAATGCATTTATGACAAATTTTGCATGAATTTTTCACTAAATATGTCCTGCTCTTTCTTGAGAAAGAAGGTTCTTTCTTAGTCATTTTTCTGACCATCCCCACACTTTAAGCAATTGCTATATGTCTGAATATCTAATTTTATAAGAAAAGTTGCTAGTCTCAGCTTCACTTGTTTCTTTACAGCTGCCGGAATTACTCCTGTTATATTTAAACCATTGAGGAGATACCAATTATTAATTAATGGCATAAAGTGAATGCCTTTAGTCCCTTCAAAATGGGCAAAGCAAAAATACTGTTCTATGATAACTTGATCTTGTTATCCCTTGGCAGTTACTTGACACAGTCAACCATGCATTACTAGCTGCCTTTAGGTCTGTGTAAAAGCATGTATTATGTTCAAGTGGAAAGGATAACGGTTCTCTATTGTTCTGCAATGAAACATTGATGTATCACTTGTGTACCCCCACCCCCAAAAAGGCTAGACGCCAGGGAGACACTATATATAGTTTTTTCTTTGACTGCTTAAAAAGATAAGTGAGCTGAAAAAGAGACAAGTGTTATTTCTCTATAAATTGTGTGCCAGCAAGTTTATCACTGAACACTGCAGATTATGTTGAGTGGAGTAATCAGGAGGAAGAAAGGGAGGCTAAAATAACAGAGCGATAGGACTATTTTGACTCCACAATCAAACCCTCCTTGACTTCTGCCCTTTGGGTGGAAAGTGCTTATGTTTCAAAACAACATGAGGTTAACCTCCAAATACTGCTGTTATTTTCTTACTGGTATTTACTAAGACAGTAGTTGTCAAATATATTTCCATTCTTTGTTGTGTCAATGTTACCTGATACCACTGTGTGATGAGAATGGCAGCGGCTTCCCCTACAAAGTTTAGGTGACACTGAATTTAAGGATGAAAAGCTACTTGTTAGGATTAATGGGCCAATCCCAGTCATGTTCGGGAGACATCCTGAAAAATGTGTGAGATCCCATTTTCAAACCACCCCTTTCTGCAGAGAGAGTGAGCTGTGTGTGGCAGTTTATTTTTAGAGCCATTAAATCAGTACAGTTAGCTTGGACACACACAATTCCCCTAATAACGTCCTACAAAAATATTATGTTGAGAACATAAATCAAACCTTTGTAGTCTTGAGTTCCTTCTGAACTGTTACCAGCTCGTGGATAGAACTGCTTGATTAGTGATCCAGTGGTAGATCCGTGATGTGGAAAGGTGTGGGAGCCAAAGTGTAATTTTTGTAAAAGGCCATGGGACAGTGGTGGGGGCCTCTAACGGGAAGCAATAAAGTTGTTATTAAGTAGTGACTGTGAAAACATCATATTCAAGTATAAGGTTAAGTTGATACATGTAAATCATTGAATGTAAGAAGCTTAAATCCTCTCCTAACTCCTGTCCGCCACACACCCCTTTTATTGGGGTTTGGGGTTTTGGGTTTTTGTTTTTTTTTTTTTGGTTTTTTAAAGTAGGCCTCAGATGGTTACTTTCTTGATAAATGACCCCCAGGCCTAAATGTACCTAACCTACATTAAGTCATGGTTTGCAAAGCAGTCTGAAGAAGTTGGTCACTCAAATCCCTGTGAAATGAAATGGAATTTGGGCACCCAGTTCTCATACACTCCATTGAAAATGCCAGGCTAACTGGCTTGTTTACTTACGTTAAGTTTCATTTCTGAAGTTAGGTGACAAGAAAATTTTGATGTGTTCAATCATAGTATAAAAGTAACAGATGCACGCACACACTTGACATAAAAAACAGTCTGTGGCAGAAACTGACAAAAGCAAGCAAATTGAACGATTTAACAAGCTCTCCTTGTTGTGTCTAAGTATGGTAGTACATAACATCAACCACACTCTTCTGAAGCCCCTGCACAGGGCATATGGCATGACTTGAACTTTAAGCTTTGGATCTTTATTTCATAACATTCGTATTACTTAATTTTATTTTTATTTTATTTTTTTAAAAGTGAAAATAAATTGTAAATTCCTGGAGGCTGTCCTACGGCCAATGATATGAGACTTGAGTCAGCAAGGTATAACTTTAAACATGTGATAGGTCCATTGGCTTTAATGGGACTACTCACTTGATTAAGTACCTTGGTGAATGGAGGCCTTCAGCATAAAAGGACTTTAAGCATATATTTAACTCTTGAGCATGTGAGAGTAATCCAGTCCCTATTCAGCAAAGCACTTAACATGCATAAAGCCCATTGAAGTCAATGGGATTAAGCATATGCTTAAATGCTTTGCTGAATCAGTGCCATAATCCCTGTGTATTTATATATGCAATTTTACAAATGCTACCTTGGATTTTTGAGGGATGTAACCTTTTGGCTACCTTTGAGGTTTTGAAAAGCCTCTTTCTTTTTTCTTTGCAAAAGCATCTTTGAACATTGCCCATGTACAAAGAGGCTGTTCATAATTTTTTTAAAAACACTTCTGAACCAGCCATAATTTCCCCTCTTCAACATGGCAGTTTGGTGGCAGGCTCATCAGGAGGCTGCAAATTCCTACAGTTTGTCCCTTGGTACCATCATTCCTTTCGCAACTCTGTATGTGTACGTTTATACACACAGGCGCATATATGGGGGACAGATTTTTTTTATTCTCTGGGCTTGTAGCTACAAATCTTACCCTAGAATTTTTTTAAAGTTTTAATTTCTCTTAGGTTCCAAAATATTTATAAAATAATGTGTGTTTGTTAGATGATGATCTTGAACATTCTACTGTGATTTTCCAATGGAAACCGTTAAGATATTTTTTCCTGGCAAAACCCAGCACTCGTCAGGACAATGTTGAATTGTAGCAATATTTCACATTACAGAAATGTGAAAGACTCGCAAAAAGTAAAGACAAAAAGTTTTCTGCATAATATAATTTACAGATGTACCTGTACCGTCTCTGAGAATTTAATCTGCTGTGATTAGAGTGTAAATGATACTGTACACATCAGCTGTCTGAACCTGAAAATTATATAGCACTATAACAGCTCTGAAATGAACACAATATAAAACAAACTGAAACCGTCTTTTAAAAAGACAGTAGGATTCCACATAGATTTAAAGATGATTTTAGGTACTATGTTGTTTGACTGGGTGTTGATCAGTGAGTGCATGTTGCTTTTGTATCTGACCACACCCATAGCCCAGTCAGATTTTGACACATTAATTGTGTAGAATAAAGAGAAAATATAAGGGAATTTGGGTTCTTCCAATTACTTGGGAGGGCAATAGCTAAAGTGCAATTCTTAAATTATGATTCATTCTGCTAACTTTTGTCTTTTTGTTGTTGTTTTAGAAAATCTTACACTTTGTTTTCTTTTTATTAATACATGTTTTAAGTTATGAAGTCCTCTGGTGAATTTCAAAATGTATCTGTACGGTTGAAATAGAAGGAGAAATACCTGAATCAGTATTATACAAACCCATATCATCAGCACAAAAATGAAATTTGAGCTTGTTATCACATTATATTATTGCCGTACTATGTAAACTCAAGTAGGCTTAAAATAGAGTCTTGGGAACAGATTTAAACTGAGACACAAAACCATCAAATTTAACATATTGCATCTGGTGATTTAACCAACTGAGACAAGACTTGATTCCCAAACCCAACCTGAGATAACGTGTCATAAGAAATCACAGACAAGATTATCAACTGCTTTAGACCAATTCCATAAACGTTTAAATGCTGCAACGTAGTTTTAATTTCTCTTGAAAGCACTGATGAAATAATTTGTCAATTTAATCACAGCTCTAGTCACAATCATGTTTACAAAATGAAGACCGGTTGTTGAAAAATATTATAATTGTATCAAGGGAAAGAACGTTTAGTGTCCCGTTTCTATTTTTCAGACTTTGATACAAACCAAGTTCTTAAAAATTGGAGGAGTTCATTCTGAATTGCTGCCACCTTAAAACAAAATAGTTGAATGTAAGAAGTCAAAATAGACCAATTATACAAATTCATTTGTAGTTAAAAAATAATTGCCAAAGTCAGATTGAGTCTTATAATCCATAATCATCTCACAAAACCATTCTGTTTTAGATGCTGTAGGTTTCTCAGTTATAACATAGGATTAGTATTTTTGGGTACCAGATTTTTGTTTTGCATTTTAAGATATTGAGTACTATAAGAAGCTACATATTTGTTGTCTTACTGAGATTCATTCTAGACTAAGCCAAATTCAGTAAAACAATAATTTCAAGAAGCTATTGCTTTTTATAACCTTCAATAGATTAGATAACGTTGTTTAGACAAGTTGATTCAAAGTAATCCTTTGGGTAATTCAATTGAAACTAATGGAATTATTCCAGCAATTTATTGGGTTTATTAAATTTAAAGCTACTTGTTAATAATGATGGGCCCCATGATATATGTCCAGTTGAAATTTGATTTTTGCGAAAATTATTGGAAAAAATAGAGTCTGTTTTGTTAGAATTTTGTCATTTTCTATTTTTTTAAAAAAGTGTATTTCAGTTTTTTGGTTTCCCTGTCTCTCACTTTTTGAGAGTGAGAGAGGGAAAAACCTAGCACTTTCACTTAGGCTCTGGCTACACTACGAGGCTTTTCGTGACCCGGCTGTGCCGCTATGGCTGTGCCGCTGCAGCTGTGCTGCTAAAAGGCGCACAGTGTAGCTGCTGTTTGTCGGCAGGAGAGAAATCTCCTGCCGACACAAAACTTCCACCCCACACGAGCGGCAGTGGCTTTGTCGGCAGGAGAGCGCTCCTGCCGACAAAGCGCTGTTCACACCGACACTTTTAGTTGGTAAAACTTTTGTCGTCCGGGGAAATGTTTTTTTAACACCCCTGAATGACTAAAATTTTGCTGACCAAGTGCCAGTGTAGACAAGGCCTTAGTTTTTAAATTCCCATGGGGGAAAAAAAATTAAGTAAGAGATAGGGGAGGGGGGAAATCCCAAAACAGATAAAATGAAAATTTTCAAAATGAAACCATCTTTTTGTTCCTTTTTGGCTTGGAATTTTTGGGTAGAAGAAAAATGAAAAAACCAAAACCAAACCAGAAACAAACATTTCCTGTGAAAAATGGTTTCAAAGCCATTCTTTCTCAGAATCTTAGGCTAAGTCTACAGACTTCTGCCAGCACAGCTATGTTGGTTAGCTGTGTGAAAAGGGTGTGATCACTGACTGACATAGGTGTGCTGGCAGAAGTCTCTGGAATAGATGCACCTATACTGACAAAGCAGCACTTTTACCACTACAGCTTGTTTTACCAGTATAGCTGGGGGGTGGTTTTACTATACAAGTCCAAATCAAGGCTTTTCAGGTATAGCTGCATCTCCAGTAGGAATGCTTTGCCAGTATAATATTATTCCAATACCAGTAAAGCACTCTTAGGACTGGTCTACACTAGGAAATGAGGTCAGTATAACTATGTTGTTCATGGGTGTGAAAAATCCACATCCCTGAATGACACAGTTAAACCAACCTAACGCCTTGTGTAGACAGCGGTTGGTCAATGGCAGAATTCTCCCATCTTTTGGGGAGATGGATTACCTGTGCCGATGGGAGAGTCTTTCCCCATGGCATAGGTAGTATCTTCACTGAAGCTCTACAGTGGTGTAGCTTCAGCAGTACAGCTTCACTGCTGCACGCTTTTAAGTGTAGACAATCCCCTAGTGTAGACATGAACTTAGACAAAAAAAAAAAATTCAGCCAGGTCTAGGCATAACACTACAATGAATAGAGATGGTATATTGGCCAAAGCCATCAGGTTTAGTGAATTGGATTCGCCCATGACTTTATCATTAAAAGGAGCTGCTATCTATTGCTTGTGGGGTATGAGGTCTCAAAAATGAACCCCATATTGCTCTAGTCCTGTTTCTTTCTTCGGGAGTCAGAGAGGGGTGCTGCCAAGATAATACTGAGGCAAAGTGTATGATGGAGAGTAAAATACTGATGGGCTTTATAGAATGAACAAGAATGGGGAGGCGACAATATTTGAGGAGGATGAAAGTCTCAGGGAAAGAGAACATCCAACTGGAGGGGATGTTGGGACCCTCCTTCCAGATGATGATGTGGTATCTTCTCGCACTGAGGATACCTCTCCGGGGGAGGGAACTCCAGTTATTAGGAAGAGACAGGTATTAGTAATGGGCGAGTCAGTCATTAGAAACCTAGATAGCTGGGTTTGCGATGACCAGGAGAACCACATGGTGACTTGCCTGCCTGGTGCAAAGGTTGCAGATCTCTTGAGGCATCTAGATATACTGATGTATATTGAGGAGTGCTGGGGAGGAGCTGGTGGTCATGGTACATGTAGGTACCAATGACATAGGGAAGGATAGGAGAGAGGTGCTGGAGGCCAAATTTAGGCTGCTAGGTAAGAGATTGAAGTCCAGGACCTCCATGGTAGCATTCTCTGAAATGCTTCCAGTTCCATGCGCAGGGCCAGTTAGACAGACAGAAAGGCAGGGTCTTGATGTGTGGATGAGACGATGGTGTACTGAGGAGGGGTTTAGATTTATCAGGAACTGAGGAAACTTTTGGGAAAGGACAAGCCTATACAGGAAGGATGGGCTCCACCTAAACCAAAATGGAATCAGATTGCTGGCACTTAAAATTAAAAAGATCGTAGAGCAGTTTTTAAACTAAGGGCTGGGGGAAAGCGGAGGAGGTGCGGTTCAGATAGAGACATTCCTTAGGGGAGCATCTATAAATGGAGATTCTCTATGTCCTAGTAAGGAGGAGAGTATGGAAGATGATAAAATACAGGTAGGATCTGATGAGAAACAGTCAAATGAAAAATATTACATCATGTAATGGGAAACAGCTAAAAAGTAACAAGTTTTTAAAGTGCTTATATACAAATGCAAGAAGTCTAAATAATAAGATGGATGAATAAGAGTGCCTCATATTAAATGAGGATATTGATATAATAGGCATCACAGAAACTTGGTGGCATGAGATTAATCAATGGGACACAGTAATAGCAGGGTACGAAATATCTCGGAAGGACAGAACAGGTCGTGCTGATGGGGGAATGGCACTCTATGTGAAAGAAACGGGCAACAAGCATGTGGACAAGGGGAGTCCAGTGGATATTGTGTATTTAGATTTTCAGAAAGCCTTTGACACGGTCCTGCACCAAAGGCTCTTAAGCAAAGTAAGCAGTCATGGGATAAGAGGGAAGGTTCTCTCATGGATTGGTAACTGATTAAAAGATAGGAAACAAAGGGTAAATCGTGATTTCCCCCAGGGGTCTGTTCTGGGACCAGTCTTATTCAACATATTCATAAATGATCTGGAAAAAGGGGTAAACAGGGAGGTGGGAAAATTTGCAGATGATACAAAACTACTCAAAATAATTAAGTCCCAGGCAGACTGCGAAGAGCTACAAAAGGATCTCTCAAAACTGGGTGACTGGGCAACAAAATGGCAGATGAAATTCAATGTTGATAAATGCAAAGTAATTCACATTGGAAAACATAATCCCAGCTATACATATAAAATGATGGGGTCTAAATTAGCTGGGACTTTTCAGCTTGGAAAAGAGATGACGAAGGGGGGATATGATTGAGGTCTATAATATCATGACTGGTGTGAAGAAAGTAAGTAAGGAAGTGTTGTTTACTCCTTCTCATAACACAAGAACTAGGGGTCACCAAATGAAATTAATAGGCATCAGTCTTAAAACAAACAAAAGGAAGTATTTTTTTACACAGTGCACAGTCAGCCTCCATTGCCAAAGGATGTTGTGAAGGCCAAGACTATAAGAGGGTTCAAAAACGAACTAGATAAATTAATGGAGGGTAGGTCCATCAATGGCTATTAACCAGGATGGGCAGGGATGGTGTCCCTAGTCTCTGTTTGCCAGAAGCTGGGGATGGGCGACAAGGAATGGATCACTTGATGATTATCTGTTCTGTTCGTTCCCTCTGGGGCATCTGGCATTGGCCACTGTCGGAAGACAGGATACTGGGCTACATGGACCTTTGGTCTGACCCAGTATGGCCGTTCTTATGTTCTATGTATTAACAGTCTGCCTTGGCCATTTGCAGCTAAAAGACTGATTGCCCTTTTTCCTTCTGCAGCCCCTCAGGCAATTTTGTTATTCTTCTAAAGAGTTCAGCTCTATGGCTTCTGTACTCCAGCATAAAATGATTAGAAAGAGAAACTTATTTTGTGCACAAATAGCTCTTTTCACCCACACATCAAATCACAGTAGGAGTCTATAGGTAAGAGCAGCCCCAGGGCTGCTCTAACTTATGTCTGGCTGCCTGTCACCTCAAAGGGCTGTTCTGGCAGCTGAGAACACCCTGAGCTCAGCAGCTCTCCACCAAAGCTTCCTTCCCCTCATCTCTGAATCACCTTGAACCCTACACCACCTAGGGACTGTCCCTACACCAAGGGTGTTGTGGTAGCCTGATCCAGAGGAGTTTAAGGGGGTCTCACAAAATGGAGGATCAGTCTTACTCTGTTAGTTATAAGCATCGCCTGGTCTCAGAACTGGAACTCATATGTATTATAAACCAGCATCCAGATGAAAAACATTTTATTTGTAATTATTCTCATAAGCCCGAAAGCTGCTGAAAGGGCCATTCAAGAGAGCGGGATATAGGAAGTGGGAGTTCTGGCATTAAAAGCTTGTTCCTTCACTGTCTCTCAGCCTTGATGCAGATGATATAAATTGGTGATTTGAAACTGAAAGACATACATTAAAATGGAAGTTTGAAAAGAAAAATATACATACATGGTATGTATTTACCTAGTCAGTTCCGGACAAGAAACTTTAATTTAGAAATATTATGCTGTTAAAGATAAAGTTTTCAACAGTATAGCTAAGTGTTGAAATGTTTAAGATTTTTCCAACTCTCCAGGAATACTGAGTAGCTGAAAAATAAATAGCAAATGGTGAGGGAAGGAAATGGATTTTTAAGCCCCATTTAAAATTAAACCTAGTGTTTATTACTATCAGTATGATAATAGTAATACTTTTGTATGAATCGCCAGCATAGAACCTTTGGGCGTAGAGTGGATGTGCTGCTATCCAGACAGCTTCTGTGGCTTAGCCATTTTCAAAAGACATTGTAAACTGGGGCTTTTAAACGTAACTCATTTATTATTAAGGATGTGCAACCTTAAATAACATAAAATAAATTCCCAAATACCAGCCCATCTGGGGAACCCAAATGTTTAGGAAAACATTTTTGTATCAAGTATTTGGATTGCATACCCTGTCCCTTCTTGTGGGACTCACCACTTCACACCATGGGATCCTTGCTTGTCTTTTATGTTTTCTGAGGGTGCTACCAACTGTCCTACAATTTAGTTCAGGAAAAAAAGCAGAGCAGAAGGATGAAGCAAATGTAGACAAAGACATCAGTATTGGAGATATACTGCTATCTCTTCTCTGTTCCCTCTTCTCTCTCCCATCCCTCTCCACATGCGCCAACCTCCACAAAACTGACATAATTTGTCTATATGCAGTGTCACCGGCAGTGGAGGAAGTACTGCATTGGGGCTCAGTGCAACACTTCGTCTTGCTGATTGACTGGAGACCCTAGTGCCATCCAAGGCAGCTATTTCAGCTCAGCACAGAGCAAAGATACTTCAGTGGAATACTGGAGAATCGTGTAATAATGCACTTAGGGAAACGCTAAGTGAAATTCCATTGAAAGCCTACATCCTAGTTCTTTAATTTTGGATAGGCAAAACAGTTATGGAGAAATGAAGCATCTTGAACTTTGCCTGGCCCTAAAATGTGAACACAGTGCATAAGGATGTATCAATCAGCACCTCGTTCCGTTTCTGGAACCTGTCATTGGAACATCCATGGTATCACAGCATGAATTGTCCTCATTAATGAAATAGTCAAAACAGAGGTGTATTGGCACTAAATGTTAAAATAACATGGACAGCATATGAGAAAGTTAATGTGCACCATATTTAATTTTTTTCAGAAGGGCAGACTCAGTACTGCCACTGTATTCTTAACTAGACTTAAGAGTTTATTTCTTTTTAGTTTGGCAGCTATTTGACACACTTTTATAAATGAAAAGGAAAACTATTGCATTTATTAGCTCTACATCAAGAAATACATTTCCCATATGGGAGGTTTCAACTTGTAAACATCACAGATATAACAGAGGAAGTAGGAAATGTTGATTTATTATTTAGCTCAAGTAGTAATTGTTAAATACAGTGTCAAGAAAACAAAAGAAACATTGCAAGTAAAAGAATTTACAATTTGAACAGAAGAATGACGAAGTAAGAGGTTGCTTTTAGAGGTGAGGAGGTGGGCTTTGAGGGCTTATCTGGTAAAGTCTTGACACAGGTGGTAATTTGGAAACACGTATCAATTGTTAAATCATATGACAAGAGTTTTGTCATAAATAATTATTCTTAACACTGATTAATCAACATTTGTACATCAATTCCTGTGATGTTTCCATCTGTTCTCTAAGCTTTATTTTGACATGATGAGTTCCCAAAATAATTTTATACAATAGGGCAAATGCTCCTAGTGGTGCATTTTCTGTTGTAGCTAAATACCTTGTCTGCCTCAGCACTTCTCCCATGGGTGGTGGTGGGGCCTGGAGTAAATCAGTCTGACTCCAGAGAGTTTTTCTCTTTACTCTGGTTTTATTTTCCCTGTTTACATGGTAGGCCTCAGGGTAGGTTCAAGAAGTTCTCTTAAGCAAAACAACCCACCCCCAAACCAATACTTTTCCCTGCCCCCTCTCTGGGGGGTTATGTTACTATGCTGGTCCCAGTGGTCAGTCTTTCCCCAAGCAGTTGTTAGAATAGTTTTTTTCCCTATAGGGAAGAGAGACAGTGTTCCACTCAGGGGAAGCCTTTCCTTCCTGCTGCCACTACCCCTGCTGCAGCTTGTCTCTCCACTACTCTCACTCACCAGAAGAAGGGTTTTTGAAGGTCACTAGCAGCCCTTAAGTGGCCTCAAGTGTCTCTAGTTAACCTGAGGTAACCTTTTTTCAACTCATAGGGAATAGGGCCTTCACCATTCTAGGGTTGATATATCTGCCCTCACCACTCTCTTATATCTGTTAGCACTGACTTTGTCACACTGTGTTTAGAAAGGTTTCTGTCAGTGTTCTTCAGATATTTCAAAATCTTTCCAGTAGCAAGTGGTTACACTGTGAAAAAGAGAAGGGCCCACACAGCAGAGTTTGGATCCAAATATGTCCTTTCCAAAGGTTACAGGCTCAGATCTCAATGAGTAGAATCATTGTAGATGTAGAAAGTCCATTGAGCCACATCTGTTTCCAGCAGCTGAAGATCTAACTGCTTGGGCCTTCCATTTTTTGAGAGATAATCCCAAGACGTGGACCTACGCCATTTTCCACCAGTGGAGGATCTGGCCCAGGGTTTTAATATCCAGGGTGTTTTGTGTAGCCTGATGAATGGCCTGATCCTCTCTGGTGGAAATAGCTGTAGCTCCATTGACTTTATTAAAGTTATGCCGATCTATGTTGGCTGAGAAGCTGGTCCAAAATTTGGATTATGATCTCTGTTTGACCTAATTTATCAATGCTCAGGCTGGGTTTTTTGGATTGGGCCTCATTGCTACATTGAGCTACATTCTATGAGAAGTTTGGCTACCTTTTTCTACATCAACAGAATAGACTGCTAGTAATGAAGGAAGGGAAATAGCATGGTCAGAATGTTGTGTATGGAAAATAGAGCATAATTTTCAAAATCTCCATATTTGTGCTCACAGTTTATTCAGGCTTTTTCCTGGCAAGTCAATACAGGTGCAACTTATGCCTGAAAAAACAGAGACTTGGTTTGAAAATCAGGTTCTAAATTGTACTCAGCTGTATTTCTTCTTCTTCAGTTTATTTGGGAAACAAAGCCCTTAATTCCAAGTTACAGCACTTTCTATGAAAGGGGATAATGCTTTCATTTGATTTGTTTTATTTAGATAGGATGTGGGCTTTCATATTTGGCTGAAAATTGACAAATGGAAACCAAAATGTACTGTATTGTAGCCACGTTTAGTCATTTATATTTAAAAGCAATCACCAAAGCAAAAATGAAAGTGGAGTGAAGCACAGGTTTGTATGCTGAGTGCCTCTGCTAACCAGTTGTGAGAGGCATGCAGCAAATGCCTCGTTGTGTGACATCATTGGTACCATCAATTTTTTGTTGTTGTTAAACTTTATCTTCTATACTGCAAATGTCTTAGGATGTGTGCACAAAAGTTAAATAAATATTCATGATTGCTGCTTAGTTAAACAGCATCAAGGAAAGAAGATTCTCCATAAATATTTTTTTGCAATCAACAGTCATCGCATCTCCCAGACTACCTTCCCAGTCAAATGATTGGCTTGAGAAAAGAAAAGGTCAATGGCCTCTGGCTCTTTGGGACTCAGAGGGAGAGCAAATTCCTGAGACAAGGGCCCTACACTGAGAACTCCTATAACCAGCTGTTCATTCTGTAGCCTGCTAGATCAAATGCCTCTGATGCATTTTTGGCACATGAGGAGAAAGACAGTCACTCAGGTACCCAGGTGATGCCTCTGAATTGCACTGAGATGCAAGTAGGAGCTAGTGGTATTCCAGGAGAAGTTGTGTAATGTGCTCCTTACGGATGACAGCACCTCACACAGTGCTGTGTTCTGTAGCATCTGTGAAGTCTTCAAGGGTAGACACAAATGCGGTGTTCTGCATTAATGTAATCTAGGAGTTATGGAAGCATGGGACCAGATTGGGGGGGGGGGGGAATCCACAAGGTCTAATCAGAAGCAGATGAAAAAAGGGGCTATTAGCCACTCGTGCTGCCTGGGATCCCAGGAAGAGAGTGAGCTTCTCCCAAGTTGTAAAGCTCTTAAACTTGGGGCAGTCAAGATTGCTCAATAATGGGACAAGAACTAGGTCCCTGATTCCACACAGCACCTAAGCATTTGCTTGTCTGTAACGATGTAAGTAGTCTCATCAAATTGGATTATTCACGTGCTTAAATTAAGCACATACTTAAGTGTTTGGCTTGATCAGACCCATCCTTGTAGTATCCTCATTTCTTTCCCTGTGTCACCTCATTGATCTTCGGATTTAGCCTCAGCCTACTTACTCTCCTCCAGATTTTGAACTCACTCAGGTACTAGGAAATTAGACATTGCACAGTCTGGGTCTGATAGAAATGATCTTATTTGGGTGCAATTTAACAGCCAGTATTTCTGATTAAGGATGTCCAAGTGCCATAAAATTCAGATCTGGATCCAAAGTTCAGAGGTTTTCAGATCTAGGAGTTGATTTGATCTGTTATATGTAGGGGCATTCTGCAAATAAATCTGGTTACCAGTATGGATCTCCAATCAAAATATATTATAAATCAAGTATAAGTTAAACAATCATCTTTTGAAAGAAGCAGTCAACTTTCCATGTTATAGTTGTCTATATTTAAAGCTAGAGAAGGGGGTTTAACATATACACAATGGTACAATGGCACAGTTAACATTCATGTGCACCAGGAAATCAATATAATCCTAATACAAACCTTGTCTGTGAATAAAATACATATAAACACAGTATATAACACGTTTTTACATAGTTGGCCTATTGAACGTTTGCACATGGTTTTCATTTATGTGGGATTGTTCTCTCGTAGTAGATTCCATTCCATTTTTTTAACTCGATTTAAATGGAACAGACACCTTAAAAATCTTAACAAGCATAGCTGACCTTTAAATGGAATTCTACAAAAGGGATTGTATGTAACTGTGGTACCGAAAGTGTTCTTAGATCTGATTTATGGAAGAAATAATGTAAAAGAATTTACAGAGACGTTTGTGTAAAAATGTATAGCATAAATGCCAGACCTAAAGAAAATATTGGCCTTAGTGTAAGAAGTATATTAGTGATGCATATAATTTCCCAGCAGCATTAACATGCCACATTATACTGGTTAGCTGGTAACCAGAAGCCATTCTTTTTCTTTGGAAAGCAGAAACATTAACTCCTAGCATGTCAGAGGGACATGTCTATAGTGTAATAACATAAACATATGTCACCAGTGTAATGTAGGAGTGAAATGAAGATATTAAACTTGAAGGATCCTAGAACTATCTTTAGGGGGTTTCAAAACTGACAGTAGACCTTCCAGTTGTTTCAGGGGCTTGCTTTAATTTTGAAGATATGTCATAGGCACAAACATAAACACATACACATCAGCTGTACCTGCCACCTGAACTTTACCAATAATGTACAGTACATTCTAATTGAAGTAAATGTACATTTTATTTACATTATATCTCCTTCTCGGCCTTAAAGAGACCCATTTGAGTTTTCTACTATTCTGCACTCATCAAAATCCTTCTTAGATTTCCAAGAGTACATTATATACCTTTTTCAGCTCCCCTTCCCCCCCAAAAACAGAAAAACAAAAACCAGAACTTTACTTCAAATTATTGGTACTAAAAGGAATAATGTATATATATTCTATAGAACACAGATAGGGAGAATTCCTATATTTTGTTAAACAAAGACATTAACTGATAAGATATATAATGCACCCTATTTTAGTATTTTTAAACATAGGTTACCGTTTTTGAAGTGTCGTCGTATTTTTCTCTTATACATCGGTGCTTCATTATGACTGCTTTGGTGTGTATTTGACTGAGGGTCCCAGCTCTCAGTATGATGAAGTTCTGTGTTGTAGGCATTTTTAGTCATAGTGGGGTGTAATTTCCTATTCAAAATAAGACAACATCTTTTAAGTTCTTAAAACTCAAAGCAGCTTTCATCTAAAAGAGAAATAAAATTGGGAAGTGGTTCTGCTCTAATATGGTCGTGGGAGGAATGCTGCTTCTTCCATGTATATAAGGATTTTCAGGACAACAAACGTTTTTAAAAAATGCACATCACAACACTGTAAATGTGAAGTACACCAATAGGACAGAACTCAGCGTGCGGGCTCTGCAGGTTGCCTCCAAACTGTATGTGCCTGCATTCCAGACAGTGGAGGCACAAAGCACTACTAGTGCTATTTTAAAGCAGCCTATTTATCAGAATATAATATTTGTACATAGGCTGTGTACAGACTGCGATGCTTTGAAAAGGAAGTGGGCTCTTGTTCCGAGATGTTCATGGATATCATTTTTATTCAGAAAGGATCTTTATAAGCCAGCTATCAGAGTTGCAGCCCCCTTGGTGTGGAAATAGCTTTGGAGCTTGATCACACAAGATCCTGAACAACTCCTGGAGATGCTGGCCACACTCAACTCCCACTAAAGCCCAAATGGTCCTGCACACAGAAGTAGAGACTGTCTTAAAAAACAATGTGTATAAATAGATATAAACTCTTGCCCAAACTACAGAATAACAGCTAGGTCATGAGGGAACAGTCTGCCCTGAGAAACGGAACACACACTATTGTGCTGTCCCTGGAGCAGCCTGTGAAGAAGATTGTGACTTGGTTAGTCACAACCTCACCCCAGTCTCCCTGCTGCTCCATGGAAGGAGTAAACTGCTCCAGGTCAATACCCAGTGCAGTGTACGTCTGCCAATAGGCTGGCACAACTACAATACTGACTGGTGTATTGGGGGGAGTGTGGGGTGGAGCTAAGGCTTCTTTTCCTCTCCTCACCCCATCCACACCCATGTACCTGCATGGTGGGGATGGGAACATAGTGGCTTTGTGGAGCTTCTTTCCCCTTCCCAACTGCAAACAGCAGTATGGGTAGCCAGTTCAAGTTAATAAGGGGTCACCTTATGCCCCTGGGCTTCCATTTGTGGCTGTGAAAACTGGACTACAACCTTTCCCTAATCTTTTTGTGTAAGGTAGGTGAGGGGTTGAGCCATTGAACTCAACAGAAAGACTCCCATTGGAGGCTTTGGCTCAAACCCTTTCTTTTAGGGTCTAAAATTGGCATTGAAAATTTATAGTGTAGGTAAAGAAACAAGCTCCAGCATCTTCTAAAAGTGCTCACATAGCACAGATGGGAGTAGTCCAATAATTCCAGCCCTTCATATAACAGACTTCCAACAGTTTCCATCCGAGTGCTGCTACTGGAACTCCCAAATCACCGTTCCACACTGTAATGGTACAGGGCAATTTAACTAGGTAATGGCAATAAGTTAAATCACTTTCATCCAGTGCTAGTTAGTCTACTGATGGCTAATGTTCTATACTAACTGGAGTGAGCACCCATGAGGCAAAATCATAGGAAAAGCTGATTATATATATAAAACCTGATAAGATGATTAGAGGTCATTAGGGAAGAAGAATTACTCTTCCTGATGGAAAGCCTAGTGAGTGATCATAGAAAAGCAATGGGAATGTGTAGCTTTTTAAAGAAATGGTTAGGATGGACATAAGATTTCACAGCAGATCAGTTTTCCCATGGTGTTTCTTCAAATGAGGCAGGCTGTATTATGGGAGAATATCATGAAGTTCAGGATGACATCCAAGGGGTGCTGCTGAGTCGGGCATAGTATTACAGTGGTAATCTCAAGATTCCCATGTGTGGGTGGAAGGGTGGGGTGTGTGTGTGAGTGAATGAACTGCATCTACTCCCAAGTCCCCAAATTTGACTGTCAGGGTTGAGATGAATGTGAGGAACAAAGGGCTTAAGCTTACACAGTGCTAAGTGCTCTCAAGTCCCAATAAAGTCAATGGGAATTGAGGATATGCAGCATTTTACCGGATCCTACCTCCAAATAGATAGGTCCTGCTTAGAGCATAAACTTCCTCCAGGACCCAAACAGAAGGTCAGTTAAAAACGTCACGGGAGAGCACACTTCTGTCAAGGGATATATGACTCCCAAGTCACAGCTCATGCTCACGATTACTATAGGAGATGATAATGAAATTTAAGTTGATGCTAATTATAATATTTGCACTTTGTATTCCCTCTGAGGATGTCAAGGCATTTTACTGACATTATGTGAATTGAGTCTCAAACATCCCTATATCCGAAGTATATTGGCTTCCATTAAACATGCATCCTGTATTATGTCCTGATGTTTGAATTCACTGTAGTATTTTTGAACTTCCTTTAGCTAGAACAGTTGAATATTCAGAATTATCCCCATTTTACAGAGGCAGAGAGAAGTTAAATGGCCACTTAAGTTCATATACCATCTCTGCATCAGATTCTGGCATACATCAGAGAGTCCTGGGCTTATGAATCCAAGCCTTTTTAGAAGAAGGAAAGAACCTGTGACTTGTAAATGATGCTATCTTTATGCCATTACGCCCATACTGTAGTTAACCACTTTTTAAAAATATGTTCAAGCCAAATAATTATGGCTGGTAATGTTGGTTAAGTTCAAGAGTAAAAATTAGGCTTCTGTCTCAGGTTTGTAATGATTGTTACACTATATTCTGCAGGCCTTCTGAATTAAAACCTCTATTTGCAATATACTGAATTAGCCAATTTGCCTAAGTTCAGCCAACTACCTAATTCTGGCTTTCTTACAATGTCTCTGACAAACTACTGAATGAGACATCAAAGACTAACTGTTCTATTAATTTTGTGGTCTCACACTTGACTAGTCTCCTTCCCTATCACTCTAGAAGATCGAGGGGTTGCGAAGGGAGGACCAGACATGATTCATCCCCTAATATACAGCGTCGCCAAGCGACACATGAGCTCTTTTAAATAAATAGAAAAGCTGTGACTGAGAAGTGCAGAATGAAACTATCAGCAAGTTTTGTGCAGGCAGCAGAACACGAAGAACGTTAGAGCCTGATCTTTCAATCACTTACGCAGATGAGTAACTTTACTCATGTGAGTAATTCCACTGATAAGTCAAGATACTTGCATAAGTATTTGCATGGCTGAGCCCCTGTAAATGCCAAACCATTTTTGAAACACTATTAATCTCTTTGCCTTTTTGCAATGAGGTGCTCAGGCTGATTACTCTGGGAAACAAGTTAGAAAACCTTCTTCCTGCAGATGAAAGTCTGTACATAGGAAAGGAGCAGCTATTCATCACCACTCTCTGGGTTCTGCCAGAAAGGAATAATTGGAGCCATGTTAGCACCTCACCATCTACTTCCATTGTATCATGTAGGCTGGATACCTTGTGAATTACCAAGTCACAATACTGTAGAGAGGTCTGGAAGAATTAGTATGAAGATACAGCCTGTATGTATATCCATAAGGAGGTTGTCTTCTAGTGCTACTAACACTATGTCCATGCTGTGCAGTGCTCTGGAGCATGATTTGTGATGCAACCTAGCTGTTGGCAGATGTCGCAACTTGTTGGAGTGTGGTGCTTTTTCAACAATTTTGCTTAAGAATGGAAGTTTGGAGATTAAGCAATAGTTCCAGGGGGGTAGGGGGTATGGATCAGCGTTCACGTTGCACTTCCCATCAGTACTCGAGCCAGGGAAGCTAATGATCCAACCAGTGGATCAAATTCGGTGATGAATCCCTGTCACGTGCAACCTGAAGCAAGTTGTGCATATGCTAAGAAGAAGACTATTGCAGGGAGGTTAGTAGTTGTGTTTCTTTGAAGGTGGTGTTAATGATTTCCATTAGTAGTGGGCCTAGAGGCCCATGTGCTGTCAGGGATGGGAGAGTGGACAATGAATTCTGGTCAGGTTTAGAGTTTTCTGCCTTGGTTAGTTTCATGTGGTTCATATTTTATCAATTTTATCCCATTTTGAATATTTTTTGTTTTTGTTTTTTATGTTCTCTGCATCAGAGAAACACATTTTACTAGTTGCTGTTTCACTTATAGCCTGGCTTTGCATAGTGCTTTAGTTTTTGGTTTTTTTTTTCTTGAAACAGTATAGGTTTAGGAGAGCATAAACTTCTTGACTGAGCAACTTTCACATATGCTGGAAAGTAAGAAATAAAAATGGCTATTCAACAGTTAAACTAGGAAAAAAAAATGCTTCTGTTTGTTTCATATCCATTTAGTTGCTTCCTCTGATAGTTTCTACCAAAAAAGTTTCACATTTAAAAGTCTATAATCCTCTGGATTAGGATTTTTTTATTAAAAAAGTGAGTTTATCTTGAAATGCCACTAGCTAATATAAGATGCAGCAATGACCTTGCCTACTATAGAACTTTTGTTAACCATGTTTATTATCCTAATGCTAATGGTATGTTATTATAAACTTGCTGTGACTAATAATTTTTGTAATTTATACCACGCAACAAGGTGTGCTTTAAATACGGGGTATGTTTGGCTGCATGACTTAAATGAACTGAGAAGTAAGATTCTCATGTTCAGACACACAAAGCGTGTTCATATTGTTGTAATTTTTCAAAGATAAATTATTTTAAATGGGAGAAGATTAAAAAGTAAAAAGATTCCTTTGAATGTAATTTATAATCTATTTGTGATGGAACGTGCTGTAAGCAACTGCCTTGATTGTAATTGTAATGTCTGCTCTCATTTTATTTTTTAAGTGAACTTATATGTATATATGTTTTAAGTAAATTTTAGCTTAAAATTGAAACAGGACAGCCTTTAGGATCCTGTATTATATTTAAGGGGTAAATTCTATATTCCTTATTTGTTTCAATGAGAAGCAGTCACAACGTTGAATTGAAAGGGAGTTTTGCTTAAGAAAGAAGCATGAGGCCAGGTCCAAAATCTGGCTTGGAGGAGGAGAGCGGAGTTCATACTGGGATTACACCATGTATATCCACATCCACAAACTGGTCACCATGTTAGTCACTATCCAACTCAGCCGGGCTAGGAGAGGAACCTGGGACAGATTTTCAGGCGAGTAGAGAAAGTTGACAGTAGCTTAAACAGAGGGGACTGGGAACCATTTGAGAAAATATTTGTTACCAAATAACATGATCTTGCTTCTACTGGTGCTGAATTTTGAAACTTGAAAACTCTTCGTGAAAATTAGTGACATTGGGCTTGATTCTGCACCCACTTTGGTGAATGGTAGTATTTCCTATTGACTCTAATGGATACAGAATCTGGCTCACTGGGTGTTACTTTAATTACACCTTTCCAGTTTGATTATGCACCCTAATATGTGTAACTTTTCAAATATACAGAACATGCACACTGATGCAACAGCATCAAGTGAATTTATGTTTAGTGATAACAATGGAGCAAGTTCTATGTAGGTTGAAGTAGTGCAGAGGATTGGTAAAAGTCAGTTATTTCATGATGTGATAGCATGGAATGAGCTGTTTGTTGTTTCTGCATTACATAAGCTAAACACTGTAATAAACCTGAAAGTTTCCTTCTTTTTGCTCTAAGTAAATTGTGGAAAAGTAAACATGAAATAGCTTTTCAGATGCTTCCTTGCACAGTTACCCTTTTCTTTACATTGATGTATTAGGAACATTATCTACATACAGTACATGATGAATGACATCTAAAGGACACCTTACCTTGTTCCCTTTTATAATAGTAATTGATAGTAAAAGAGCTGTGGGCCCCAAAAACATTATAGGCCAGATCCTTCATGGGTATAACTCTGTGTAGCTCCATTGAAGTCAATGGAACTATGCTCGTTCACATGTGCTGAGGATCTGATCCTGTGCTTTGGAGCCAAGTGTAAAAGGTCTTTCCTTTCACAAAGTTTACTTTAATTCAAGCCCAATGGAAACATAACGGTGGACTTGTTACAGTTGCGTGCCAGTCAGTTATTGAAATTGGCATTCACTAGCGTTGTCTGTGGAATACGTAATAGGCTTGCTAATTGTATGTTGCTTGACCCATACCTAACTAGATAGAACTATGGACAGTTTTTGGCATCCAAGTGGTAGTAGGAGACCAAAATGTTAAACTTTAAGGTGTATTTCACATTTAACATTAAATATCTAGAGAAGTATGTTTCACTAACACTGTCTTTGCAGAATTGAGAGCCAAGTTCTGCTCTGCATTGAATGGAAATCAATTTATGAATTTACATTCATTTAAGTGAGAGAAGAATTTGGCCCTAAGTTTTATGTCTGTACTACTGATAAACCACTGGTTGTCTCAATCTATTGCTATAGTCTAGACTTCAGGCTTGAGATTGAATTAGGGAAGGTGAGCCGTGGAGCTCTCCTGAGTTTTGGATGGTGTTGCAGATCAGTCCTGTTCAGTCAATCCACATTTGTTAACATCAGAAAATATGATGGACTGGATTTAAATGAAACCATCAAGTTCTTAAACAGGATGGTTCCTTTTTAAGTTTAAAAAAAAGTTTAAACCACAGGATAAAATTTTGTGCCAATTATGCATAAACTTTTATACCACTAGAATAAAGGAAACCATAATTCAGTGAATTTATATTTTATTGAGATCATCTGTTTTCATTTATAAATAGAGAGAAAGAGAACAAGAGACTCTATAGTGGGGGACAGTGATATAATGCGGCTTCTAGCCACTTGCAGTGAAATGAACCATAACCCACACCTTCTTTCTTTGACAGGTTGAAAAGATTGAGAAAAGGCAAAAATACAAGATTGTCAGTCTTAGAAGTTACGGTAAATAGATGTTAAAATCAGCCTGAATGAAAGTACATATAACTTGTTCTGTAAAGAGGAGTTTCTGAGAGAGAAATCTTTCAAGAAAGCCTGTTAGCTCACCACTGTTAAACTCTGTATTTTGCTCAATACTGTTAAACTCTGTATTTTAGGAGACTACTTGAATATGTAGTATACACTGTATAGGATGGGTAAATACTCAGATAGGCCTATTAAGGACAGCCCTTCTATTTTCACAGCTTCATTATAATGAACTGATTATCAGTGTAGACTTGTATCAGGGCTACACAAAAATATTGTTAAATTGTCATCACTTAGTCATGGGATTATTACAGGCATATGTAAGGCACTCTAGTCACTGTGGTATCTGGGAGCATGTTATATAGATGTTACTTTAGATCAGGAGCAAGCAGCCTTTTCTCCAAAATAAGGTATATGTACTCTGTGAGCCTCCAAAGAAAGCAAACCGACTTCCTTGAAATGCACAGGTCTCAGGGAATACCAGTTTATAGACTGAATCACAGTATTAGTTAATACTTAGAGACAGTCTTGTTCAAATACTTTCAGGCCTAGTCATGAGGGGTTCTGAGCAATCTCAGTTTCCACTGGCTTTCTGTGATATTTGAAGGCCCCTTCTGGAACTGGGCCCTTAACCGGTCTGTAGTGATTTCAGTCATGGTTAAGAATATCTACTGATTGATACGGTGTGCATATATGATATCTATCTATCTATCTATCTATCTATACTCTATAAAATATGGTGATGTTTTGAGTAGCTATACCATTTTTATTGCTACGAGTGAAGAATAACTATATTACTCATGGCTTTAGCCAAAAGAGCATGTTCTCAGAGAAGTGTTTAAACCCGTGGGTAATATTTGACTGCTATTGCCCTTGAATCCAGTCAGTGGACCAAATCCTGAAATTTTTACTTTGTCTTTATTTACCTAAGCAAAACTCCCAAATGCGTGTACAGTGTGTTTATTACTTACCTGGATTGCCAGCCACTGATGTTATCCTCTTAGCTCGTCAGTAATTTTTGATGCCCAGAATCACTTCCCTCAGGGCAGCTCCAGTTTACATACAGCTAACCTTGACCCTAAAGGCTGTTGCAGCAGCAGCCCCCTTAGGGACACTCCAGCCATATCCTTTTCCCCCCAGCAAATCCCACTCCCTCCTCATGACAGGGGATGGCATGGATAGACGTGCAGAAGCCAGTGTGCTGGCCTTACACTGCCAGAGGATTCCTTTTCACGCAGGGAATCATCCACTTGCCACTCAAGCTGATTTTATTACCAAAGTGGCACAAAGCAGCCTTTAAAAGGTCAAAGATCTGACTCTGTATCTTACTGTCAGTCACTTTATTGAGCCACTAGGCAATAATTTCAACCTAAAGGGTCCTAGCTATGCATATTCAAGTGTCATATATTACTGCATGTCTAACACCCAATTTGTATTTGCAAATATTGTACAGACTTTATGTGCAAAAACTGTAGTTTCTTCGAAAATATGGCCCCGTGATTTGCTGTTTAGTCCACACGTGCTGGAAAGAGGTTGATATGAACTTAAGGCCAATTAACCTGCCTGGAGGGTGGGCTTGGCCTAATTAAAAATAAAGCCCAGCTGTGGGAGAGCAAGGATATTTTGCATTAAAAACTGGGTGATCCCAGTCAGGAGGAGGAGACCCAGAGGAGAGGGGGTAGAGAGCAGCAGCCTGAAAGAAGGATGGGAAGAGCAGAGGTGAGCTGGGTGCTTGACTGGAGATAGGGGCTTTGAGGCGCTGTAGCTTGCCTGAAACCCTGAGTGAGGGGAGGAGTGTGCTGGTCTGTGGGGTTTGTCCCCACAGAAGCCTGTGGTAAGAAAGGAGGACAGCCTAGAGCAGCAGAGGCATGCTGCAATGAGGTGGCGCCAGCTGAACCCAGTTAGGCTGGAAGTTTGGTTTATACACATTTCTGTTGGATATAGGAAAAAGGACTTGGTGGCCCCAGAAGGGGTGGGATTCTGCAGAGTGGTCTGGCTGGAGGGCCAGGACACTCTTATGGACGGACTTGGCCAAAGAACATTGGGGAAACTGAGGCCATGTCTACACTACAGGCTGTGGTCGATGCAAGTTATGTCGGAGTAAAGCTGTTGCAGTTAGTCTGTTGTTCCTGTGTGTGCATATTTGACCACATGTGTTGGCGCTGCATGTACACAACAGGATGCAAAGTGCAGTGTACCAGAGGTAGGTATCCCAGTGTGCCACTCCCCTCTGCCCAGCACAGTGCCTTTTGGGAAATTTTTGCAATGCACTGTGGGGCAGAAACAAGTCACTCAGACATGGCTGGAAGCAAGGGGTCAAGTGCCCATCATGCAACTTTCTCCATCCATGATGCTTTTTTTTAAATCCCACAAACCCACATGGCACTTTTTGCTGTTCTCCATCTGTAACAGAAGCATGAAGCCTGCAGGGCTCTTCAGTATTGTCTTGAATGTTGCAAACATAGGACAAATGATCTTCCAGTATTTTCAGAGCCTCAGGAAGAACCAGAACAATGGAAGACATGATGATCTATTTGATCCTGATATTGTGAAAACCAGTTCAAGATTGTTGGTTGAATTCCTGGAACAGCTGCAGATGGCAAAGCACCGCTTCTGGGCCTGAAAAATGAGCATTGACTTGTGGGATTGCATCATAATGCAGGTTTGGGATGATCAACAGTAGCAGCCGAACTTTTGGATGCAAAAAGGCCACATTCCTGGATCTGTATGCCAAGCTTTCCCCAGCCCTCTGCTGCAAGGGACACTGGAATAAAAGCTGCACTGACACTTGAGAAGCAAGTGGTGATCACACTCTGGAAATTTGCCATGCTGGTTTTCTACTGGTCAGTGTGAAATTATTTCAGAGTTGGAAAATCCACAGAAGGGGCTGTTTCCATGCAAATTTGTAGGGCCATTAATTGTGTCCTGCTATGCAGAACATTGACTCTCGGCAATGTGCAGAAAATAGTGGATGGATTTGCAGCAATGGGGTTCCCAAACTGCGGTGGGTGATAGACGACATACATATCCCTATTTTGACACCAACCCATCTTGTCACAAAGTACATCAACCGAAAGGGCTACTTTTCTATGGTTATGCAAGTGTTGGTGGATCACCAGGACGCTTCACCAGTATCAGTGCTGGCTAGTCAGGGAAGATGCATGACACTGACATATCCAAGAGCACAAGACTGTTCAGAAAGCTGCAAGCAGGGACAATATCTCCCAATTGGCAGATCACCTTTGGTGAAGCTGAAAAGCCAGTAGTGATCCAGGGAGACCCAGCCTACCCCTTGCTCCCTTGTCTCATGAAGACATGCACTGGTCTCCTTGACAACACCAAGGAAAGACTACTGCCTAAACAGGTGCTGAATGAGAGCTGGATGTGCTTTTGGTAGATTAAAGGGATGCTGGTGCTGTTTACTTTCAAGATTGAATCTCAGTGAGAAAAACATCCCAGTGGTTATAATTCCCTATTGAGCCCTGCATAATATCTGTGACACAAAGGGGAGAAAGTTGTCACTGGGGTGGAGGGCAGGAGTGGAGTGGCTGTCTTCTGAGTTTGAACAGTCAGGCACAAGGGCCATTAGAAGACTCTATGTGGATCTATATGACTGAGGGAAGCCTTGAAAGAGCACTTTAATGGTTAGCCATGGTAATGTGGTATGGTGGACTGTGCTCTACCGAGCCCTGAAATTTGGGGGTCTGTAGGAATTGAGTGGTGTTTAGTGTACATTTATACTTATTACACAGTGTTTTTCACTGAACCTATGAGTTCTGTGGTCCTATACAGTTAAGGTAGTAGGCATTTTGAGTAAGCATTCTGAGGTATGTGTTATGAAGTAATAAAGATGAATTTATTTCCAAAAAATAGAAATTTATTGCATACCAAAAGCAATACAAAAAGTGCAATTAAAAATACAAGACAAACTTCTAAAATAAACTAACAGAACAGAACTTTAAAATTAGAAAAGAAGAAAACATTCCTGTCAATTTCAGTCCATTTTGGCTATGTATACATCATGTGTGGCTCTTACAGCTCAGTGTAAGTGAAGCTGCAGTTGTCTTTACTGTCATTACAGATGTAGAGTGGTAGGGATCAGGTTGCAGCCCATGACGTCACAGAATATTGCAGTGCATAGAGAGCTGTTAAAAGGGAGTTCTCCATTGACTGCAAAGGGAGTGAGCCTGTAGGTCCACAAGAATCTGCAGTATTTGTGTTTGCTTCCTGAGAAGCCCCATTATGTCCAGGTGCAACTTGCTCTTTTTTTCTTGCTGGGACTCCTGAGCCTTTCCCCAGTCCACTCTCGCCTTTTCCAGGTGGTCTGCCATATTCACCCTCTGTTCATGGTCCAATGAAGCATGGGCTCGTAGGATCTTGCTGAATAAGTCGTCCCTAATCCACTTCTTTCTCATTTTCATCAGGGTCACACATTCTGTGGGTGTGGAGGGGGGACCCGTCAAGGCCATAATGGCAGCATCTACAGATAAAACAGACAAATTTATCATTCTGTTTACAGTTAAAACGGAGAGCAAAAGAGAATTTTCCAAACTCCCTTCCCTTATTCTGATTAGGGTTTTAAATAAGACATGCTTATTGATGCTCCAGTTTTGGAGTCCACACCCTAGAGCAATGTAGTTAAGCCTTGTAGATGGCTCTAGGTTGATGGAAGAATTTTTCCATCGATCTAGCTACCACCTCTCTGGGAGGTGGAGTACCTATACTGATGGGAGAATTCCTCCTGTCAGCATAGGTAGTGTCTACACTGAAGCACTACTGTGGTGTAGCAGCAGCTGTGCCACTGTAGCATTTTAAGCGTAGACAAGTCCTGAGTACTATTTTTCACAGGTGGTGGTGATTTTAGCTGATATTTCACTCCTGAGGGTCACAAAGTCACATAGAGCACAGCTGCTGATGATGTCCCAAAGCCACCTGGCCCGCATGACACTAGCCTGTTCACTGCAATTGTGCCTGACTGAGTGGAGTGGGAAGGTGTCCTACTGCAGAGAATGAAATAAAGCAGCCATCCCTAGAAACCTTTGGGAGACAACTGTGGAGTATCTCATGAAAGTTTCATTGCAATCTCTCAGGAGGATACAAGGGACATCTATGTACATAAACAAACTGTTCTCCATGTCTTCTACTCCCACCACTATAGGGTAATGAAAAGCGGATAACAACTGTACCTCTGTACTGGTATCCCTTCTCATCTGAGTAAAACAATGAAAAGTTATTATCTCTGTCTTGCTAACTTGAGGCTAGGCTGGACACTGTCTTTATATTTAAACATTGTAAGGAAAAATGTATATATACACTTCCCTTCAGCGGGCTCATCCATGCTTGTCTGGTGGGACTGGCTAGACTGCAGCAGAGTCTGAAAAAGATTCTGGCTCTCGGCATAGCTGCCCCCTGCTTGCATGTACCACCCTGCCCACTGTTCATGACAGAGTTCTGTGTTTTTGGCTCCTAGGAGGTATCCACGGTATTCTCTGGGAGATCTACGGTTGCGCTCTGTCGTGATATGCCTACCACAGTTCCTTTGCTTTCATGCAGCGCTACTGATCCCTGTTGTATTCCTGCATCCCCTGTGCAGTCTCTTCATAGATGTCCACATTCCTACAACTGGTCCATAACTGTACCTCCACAGCCTCTTTTCCCCATTGGTCCAGGTGATCCAATACTTTCGATTTGCTCCAGACAGGAGCGTGTCTAGTGCATGGAACTGGCATGGTCAGTTGGCCAGTTGCACACAAGGGAGAGATGCTAGGTGCGCTCACCAACCTGGGAAATCAGGAAAAGGCAGCTAAAGGAGAGGAAAGAGGGTGGCTTCTATTTTCCATGATCCCTTCATAATTGGGACCATAGTGTCACTATCGGACATTGTGGGACAGCTTCTGGAAGATTGTTAGGGTTGACATAGGTCACAGAGTGTCTATACTCCATGCTGCATTGACTTCAGTAAGTTGATCCCAGTTCAGCGCTGTTCAGTGAGGTGGTGTTACTGCGTCATTGCAATGGGGCACTTACGTTACAGATAAATGTGAGTGTAGACACATGCACAGATAGGTCAATGCAAGGCGACTTATGTCAACCTAGCTTTGTAATGTAGACCAGGTTTGGGGTGAAAGTGCTGCAATGCCACATCCAGCGATAAGGGAGTGTGTTGGAGCAGCAACTTTGCTACAGGCCCACATAATTCTGTCTGGAGACACCAAGGAGTATGGAAAGAAAGAACAGGAGTACAGTGAATTGTTCTCTTAGGGGCTGATCCAACTCCCATTAAAACCAAAGGGCGCTTTCCCATTGACTTCTGTGGGAGTTGGGACTTATTGAGACTTTAATATAAGTGTAAATAAGAGAGTAGACAACCTTCTGTTTAATTCCAGAGGAAAACGTTTACAGTCTTCAAGCCTTAAAATCCAACCTTCCTATGGAGGCATTTCTCACTGTACAGAGGGTATTCCACTGAATTTCCATTTTAAAATATGCCAGCACAGAGGAGTTGTAGATAGGTTCTTGCCCGTCCCGCCCCCCCCCGACCCTCCAGTATTATAGGGCACAGTTCAGCATGGGACTTCAGCACATGCCTAAATTCAAGCATGATTGAAGTCAAAGGGACTAATCACAGGCTTTAAGTTAGGCATGTGCTTAAGTATAATCAGAACATTAATGATCTTAGTCTCTCAGTTTGTCATGAATGACAGTTAATTAACTATCTTAGGGAGCTTTCCAAACCAGTTTAAAATGACATTAAAAATTTTAAATACTGCTAAATCAACAGCCAGTTATGTAAGTTTCTAAAAATGCTATCCATATAAAATCATTGTCTTAATTTAATTATAAGGTGAAAGTGTTATCAGTATTTTTTTTAAGTTATTACTGTACCATCCTATTTCTGAATAATAGAAAAGTGTACATTTGCACATAATTGTGTATTTCTTTCAGTTTTATATTGGAAAAAATTGGTAGCCCTTTAAAACAAAGTATAACATTGGCAGTTAGTAGTGTTTCAATTTCAGTGCACTCACCCATTATCGGATTTTGTTCAGCTAATGGGTTTATCATCGTGATAATTGTTTGTTTTTGATGCAGTTCTTTTGGAATTTATATTTTTTTTTTCTATTGTTTATTTAGGATAACAAATTCTGTGGCATTGAAGCTTTATATATCGAGTTGTGAGAAGTCAGTTGCTATAGTTTTGGTTATCTATCTCTTGTTTAAAATTCCGATCTTCTGATTCACTGTGCAGTTTTTTAATACAAGCGCTCAGCTCTTTCACAGAGTGAAATTACTGATTCATATCTTTATCAGTTTATCAAGGCCTGTTTTACTTACAGATGAGGTCTGAATATAGCATCAACCTGATAGGATTATTACTCTAAAAAGTGAATGCTATGTTGCTCCATCCAACGAACTGAATAGCATAATAATTTTGCAACCTCCAGACAAACATGATATTATCCATACTATCAAGATCATAGATATTGCATATATTTTCCTTTGAGAGACAGGAAAGAACAGAACACTGTATTCACAGAAGCATCTTTGGTCTCTTCAAGATATTTTGAAATATATTTGATGTAAGCAATTTGAATTCATATTCCGCTTAATCATTTTTTATAATTTACATTGACATTTCAGGTCACTGTTAGTTTTCAAAGGAAAGGATTGTGCTTGAATGACTAACGTGTAATCTCACATGAGCTCCAGGAGCAGGTGTTTTTCAGCCTCTGTGGCTTTGTCTATACTACCATTTATGTCGGTATAACTTATGTCGCTCAACCTGGTGTCAACAGAGCTATCAGTGGGAGAGCTTCTCCTACCAAAATTGCTACCACTGCTCCTGGATTAATTAAGTTGATGGGAGAGCCCTCTCCCATCAGCTTAGAGTGGCTACATTAGAGAGCTTACCGCGGCATGGTTGCATCGGTGCACACGTAGCCATAGCCTGTATCATGTAGGGTTGGAAACAGAGGGAATAACCCTATTCACATCTAAGTTTGCTAATATTTATTTGAAAAGTGTGCTGTAAAGATTAGTAAACAAAACAACCTAGTGAACCTTGAGAGGCTCTAGATTTTGCACATTTCTTCAAGTATTTTTGGAGGTTTGAAATATTCACAAAACTGGTCTGAGTCTTTTTCCTGTAATTTTTGTATATATTATTCCTCACAGGTGATTCAGTTTAAAAAAAATGTTTTCTAGTCGAAAGGCAGCCTTTGCTATCTATGTGTAAAAGAGGAACCCCCACAAGCCCTCCCCAAAAAGTGAGGAGAGTTCAACTGCATGGCATTCACGGTATGCCAAGTGTATTTCCATTAGAATATTTCTTCCTTGCCATTTGTATTTGTTTTTCACTGGCTCTCTCTGCTCCATATTCCCTGTGTATAACGTTCATTCTTTTCTGAGCACAGTCAGAACCAATTATTTATAGAATATGGCGGTTGGATAGACATCATATCTGACATCATATATCAAGATGTGGCAGGACAGATGGGTTGGTTGACTGGCTGGCTGACTTTCCTGAGGAGGCATTTCATTCCTCCACCAGACTATAGATAGGTCCAACCAAACCCCAGATCTGCACACTCCTAAGATTTGGGGAAATGTGTATCTCAATTCAAATCTGAAACGTGCAGCTCTGGCCAATCACGTACGTTCCATACTGTATGAGCAAAATGAGATCGGTGTTAATTCTTGAGATAGTTATGCTTTAGTATTCTCTGTTGTAATGAGGAAAAATATCCAGTGAAACTTTTTTTTACTCATTTGGAGGACCTGGGCTGCCATTGACTAGTCCTGCTAAACTCTACTGAGCATGTGGATTGGTTTGGAGCACTGTCAGTTATCCTTTCAAAAGCCAGCAGCGAGTGGTGGCAGCTTCATATTCTTCTTGTCTCCCAGACTCTCAATCTCAGTCTCTCACTCCTCGTCTGCTCTCTTGTCCTTATCTTGTTAAGTTCCAATACTTTTTTTCTCTATAACATCACCTAAATCTCCTCTTTTCTTCATGATCTACAGTGCTAAAATTAAAAGGAGTACTTGTGGCACCTTAGAGACTAACCAATTTATTTGAGCATAAGCTTTCGTGAGCTACAGCTCACTTTATCCACATTCTTATCTTATTAACTTGACTCTGATGACTGTCTCTGGCCTCCCTCTTATCACCTCTCCCCACTTACAAACTGTTTCTGACACAATTTTCCTCTCCCATCACTCTGACAACATCATCCCATCCTACCTCCTTGAATCCCATTATTACGTTCCTGTCTGTTACCACAGTCAGTCTCTCTGTCCTCCACTTTTAAGTCTCTACCTTATATTGCACCCATCTACATGTCTGCTGTCGCTTTCTACTTCACCCACCCTCACTCTTGAGGTTCTTCCTAATCATCTGACATTACCCATCCCCTTGTCTCTCTTTTGCACTTATGCCCCCAATACCAGAAATATTCTGTTGCTGCTTGTCTGCCAATCACCCTCTTTCCTCCTTTAAATATCTCCTAAAACTTCTCCTCAATAATTCCCCACATCCTTCTTCTCCTTATCTATTGTTCCATGCCTTCTCTTACCTCTCTTAGATCATAAGCTCTTTGGGGCAGGGAACATGTCTGACTGTATCTAGTATATCATGTTGTATGCATAGGCCCAACTGTCTGTGTGGAGTTATATGGACTTTTTATTTGTGTCTTCAGGATAAATGCTAATATTATTTGTTATTAGGATTGCAATGTATGGCTTTAGCCATTGGGCTTGGTTGTCTCAGTATCAGGGAATAGAGTCTGCACCTTCAAATGGAGCGGGTGTGTGCAGGGAATTAATTAGAGGATTGTCATTTTTTCAATCTTGGGTTGAGGGTATGCCATTCCTGTGGATTAAATATGAACACATCTTCTGGGCTGAGTGGAGTAAGTTTGTGGGAGCGTCCTATCTACTTGTGTCAGATATAATGATATTCTAGCTCAGTATCCTGTGGCCATATTCAAGTGTAGGATATCTAGCCCATGTGCGGCCCAGGGGAAATAAATCCATATTCTTATGTACTCTACAGTATGTTAGTGCAGAAAGACTGGAGGTTCTCCTCTTTTATCAGTTGCCAGGATTTCCAGCCTGTAGGGCTAGCTATGTCATTTATTTCAGTCATATGGCTGCTTTTTCAGATGTTTTATAAAACTCAAAATCCAGACTGGTCTCATTCATGTGAACTTTATTTATCTTATAAGGAAAGAAATGTCTTCACTGTAGTAAAGAATATAATGAGCATCTTTTTATTCATTCATTCATTCATTCAGTACCAATACCATTTGAGTGAATTTTTTTGGACAAGAAGCATAAAGAAATGCATGATAAAACAAGCTTATGCTACAGTAGGTTATGGTTTATTCAAAAATATATTTTGTTTATGATGTTGTTTTGAGTATCCATACAGATCACCCTGTTGTAACCTCTAAATACAGTACAACTGTAACACAGAGCATGTCATTGAGGGCACAAGTAATCTAACAACAAAAATGCCTGTGTTACAAAGTTTGAGTTCAAATGTTCAAGAGTGGAATTGGCTGTAATGGTATCTCTGTGGAAAAAAGTAAGCGTGTGGTGAAGTTGGAACCCCAGTGCCAAAGCACAACATATAATTGGGCCTAATTTTTTCCATATGTATCAACAAAAACAGCCCTTGCTTCCATGAGAGATGAAAGCTTCCCTTTTTGTCATATTTTTATTTTGTATATAATTCTAAACTCTTTGCAATTTGGTAGGCTTTCTAGAAAAAACATATCTGGATTTAGGGGGAGGTGAACTGTCTCCTTGGAATCAAGTTTATATTTCGAACAGAACCCCTACCCCTTTTTTGGTGTGTGTTTGCGGGGTGGGAGGACGACATACATATCTTTTTCTTCCTCACCACCAAAACAGGGGTTTTCTAATAGGGTATATATAGTCATTGTGAACTCTCCAAGTGGGAATGGAATAATCCTTTTGTGAATTAAATTAAATGCCTAATTGAAAATAAATAAACTAGTAGAATTTGTATCAAATTTTAACAGAACCAGCAGACTATTTAAATAGACTTGGTGGCGCAGGGGGAAGGCAGTGGTGGTCAATAGGCTTTAAGCCACCTTTCTGTTCCATGGACTCTGGGACTGCGTGGAGACTTGCCTGGCTGTTGTTGTGAGTTGTAGCAGCCTTAGGGGTGCTAGAATGTGTGGTTTGTTTCCTATAGCCTCCATCTGTCCTAGAAAATATTTGTAGTGTGGTAGACTCCAAACAGACTTCTTGAGCTGCTAGTTTTCTCTGTGTTATATGATAGCTGCTGTATCAGAAGTCATTCACAGAATAGGGAGGGGAATATACAGTTTATCCCCCTCAAATCCAGCTAGAGGACACCAGGTCCTGGAAGCCTGTCCCTATGTGCCGCCACCACTGATCGCTAAAACACTGCTGTGGAAGGCTTGTAAAAGGCACTGGATCCTCAGTAAGATTCCAGGCTAGGGAGTAGTGAGGTGAGGAAAGCTCTTTTCCCTTCCTCCTGCTCCAGCCCAGCTAGGAAAGCATTCTGTGGACACAGAGGGCTGGTCTTCACTACATTGTCAGATTGACATTCCCTGCATTAGGCTGAATTTAGAACGTGCATGCCTACACTACAGAACCCTTCCTGCCGACCTACAGGGCTTTTAAAATCAATGCCTGGACTCCACCTCAACGAGAGCAGTAGCACTAGATTCAACCTTCCTGGGTTGAATTAGGGATAGTGTAGACACAGCACAATGCATTTCGTCTTGTTTGGCCTCTGGGAGGTGTCCCAGAGTGCTCCAATATGTCTGTTCTGGATAGCACTTTCAGCTCCACTGCACTTCAGCCAGGTAAACAGGAAAAGCCCTGGGAACTTTTGAATTTCATTTCCTGTTTGACCAGCGTGGAGAGCTCACCACCACAGCTGACCATGGCTGCCCAGGTACGCAAATGCGCTCCAGGGTGAAGCACACAGGAGACACTGGATCTGACTGCTGTGTGGGGAGAAGAGTCTGTTCAGGCAGAGCTCTGAACCAGCAGAAGAAATGCTGACTCTATGCCAAAATCACACAGGCCACAGGGGGAAAAAGGCTACACCAGGGACACACAGCAGTGCCATGTGAAAATAAAGGAGCTCAGGCAAGCATACCAGAAGACAAGGGAGGTGAACAGTTGTTCTGGTGCTGAGCCACAGACATGCTGTTTCTATGAGCAGCTGCATGCAATTCTAGGCGGGGACCCCACCAGTACCCCAACACTCTCCCCGGGGGACCTGGGCGGCCACAGGAAACAACAAGGAGGGCATTGTTGATGATGCTGAGGAGGAGAATGCGCAGTAGGCAAGCAGAGGATCCATTCTCCCTGACAGCCAGGACCTTTTCCTAACTCTGGAGCCAATCCTTTCCCAGGACCCGCTGGTGCTGGACTGTGATGGCGGGGAAGGCACTTCTGGTGAGTGCACGCTTGTAATAACACTACAGGGGTTAAATGCAGTTGTGGTTCATGTTTAATTTGAGGTAAACAATTGGGATACAGTGGCGGCCAGTGCAGCCACGCAAAGGGTACTCCCCGGAAAAGCCTGTTCATGTGCCAAGGGTTGCCACACTAAAAAATGTCCCCGGATGTGCCCTCACACTGCCTACCCTTTCATGTGTGCTTACCATGCCTGCCTGCAGACTGAAATCTGCGGCCTCGCGCTCTGCCATGTGTTGTACCTTACTGGCAGGCTCTTCTTATAAAACACAGAATTTGGCTGAGTACCTCAGGGAATGTATTTACTGCTGTGAATTGTTTCATTCATTGCAACAGTTAACGTTTTGTTTTCAACAATGTAGGCTTTTCCTTGCAGCTGCAACATTTTCTCTGGGTGCTTCCTCCACTCCAGCACAAAGACTGTCCCAGATTAGAAGGCGAAAAAAGTGGACAAAGGAAGACATGTTCTGTGATTTGATGCGTTCCTCTGAGGCTGACAGGGCCCAGCTGAATGCATGGGGGCTCACAGAGAGCATGCGCTCTTAAGAGGGCAGGAAAGCAAGCAGGGAACACGAGCGTAACATGCAAGAGAAGATGTTGCGGCTTATGGGGGAGATAACAGACATGTTGAGGCATCTGGTTGAGGTACAGGAAAGGCAGCTAGACCTTAGAGTCCCTGTGCACCCTGTGATGAACCAGCTGCCCTCCTCACCAAGTTCCATATCCTCCTCTCCCAGACATTCTAGAATGCACGGGCGGGGGGGGGAGAAAAGCTTCGGTATCCCTTGAACTCAACTCCAGGGGATGGTTCATGGAGCAGAAAGCTCTTATTCCCCCAGCTTTGATTGCTAGACAGTGCAATTGTAATAAGCTATGTGTCCTTGCTCTTCGCTCCCTGTGTTATCAGGCCCTTAACTGGTTATCATTGCTGTCTCTGTTCAGTGTTTGTTAGCATAATAAAAATGCATGCATTGAGTACAAGAGGCTCTTTATTCACTGTGCACACTGTGGTTGGTGGGGCTTTAGTTTACAGGGCAGTGCATGCAAAAAAGGGGGCAGGTTAGTAAGGAACAACACACAGAACTGTCACATCAGTGTTGGATCATTCATGAAACTGGTTTTCAAAGCCTCTCAGAGACGTAATGCGCCTCGATGTGCTCTTCTTATTGCCTTGGTGTCTGGCTGCTCATAATTGGCAGCCAGGCAATCTGCTTCAGCCCCCCACCCCACCAGAAAATTTTCCCCCTTACTTTCACAGATATTATGTAGAACACAGCAAGCAGCAACAACAATAGGAATATTGCTTTTGCTGAGGTCTAACCTAGTGAGTAAACTGTGCCAACACCTCTTTAGACATCCAAAGGCACATTCTACCACCATTCTGCACTTGCTCAGCCTATGGTTGAACTGCTCCTTACTGCTATCCAGGATGCTGGTGTACAGCTTTATGAGCCTGGGAGCAAGGGGTAGGCTGGGTCCCCAAGGATAATTATTGGCATTTCAACATCACCAACAGTAAATTTTCTGGTGGGGAAGAAAGTTCCTTCTTGCAGCTTTCTGAAGAGACCAGAGTTCCTAAAGATGCAAGCATCATGTACCTTTTCTGACCATCCCATGTGGATGTTGGTGGAACGGCCCCTGTTATCCACTAGCGCCTGCAACACCATTGAGAAGTAGCCGTTCTGGTTTTATGTACTCTTTGGCAAGGTGGTCTGGTGCCAAGATAGGGATGTGCATTCCGTCTATCGCCCCACCACAGTTAGGGAACCGCATCATGGCAAAGCCATCCAGTATGTCCTGCACATTTCCCAGAGTCACTACCCTTCTTAGCAGAAGTGAATTGATTGCCCTGGCTTCTTGGATCACAGCAGCTCTCACGGTAGATTTACCCACTCCAAACTGATTCCCGACTGACCAGTAGCAATTTGGTGTTGCAAGCTTCCACAGGGCTATCGCCACTCGCTTCTCAACTGTCAGAGAAGGTCTCATTTTGATATTTCTGCACTTCGGGGCTAGGGAAAGCAATTCGCAAAGTTCCATGAAAGTGGCCTTATGCATTCAAAAGTTATGCAGCCACTGCTCCTCATCCCATACCTGCATCATGGTGTGGTCCCACCAGTCTGTGCTTGTTTCCCTGACCCAGAAGCAGCATTCCACAGTGTCAACAAACCCAGCTGCCACTGCCAGTATGTGCAAATTGCTCTGTTCCATGGCTTCCAATACAGCTATTTGCGTAGCATCACATTCTTCCACGCGGCTGCTCCTGGGTAGGCTCTGCAAATACTCCAGGATGATGCGCGAGGTGTTTGTCACGCTCACAACAACAGCGTACAGCTAAGCGGGATCCATGCTTGCTGTGCTGTGGTGTCTGCATGAGTAACCCAGACTTAGGCACAGAAATGATTGTTTGCTGTTGCTTTCAGGAAGGGAGGGAGGGAGGAGCCAAGTGCATCATGAGAGGCTGACAATATGAATCCAAAACACCTCACGAAAATGTTTTTGTCCCATCAGGCATTGGGAGCCTAACCCAGAATTCCAGTTGGCAGCAGGAATGATGGGATAGCTGCCCACAATGCATCACTCCGTGAGTCGATGCTATCCATGGTAGTGAGGATGCCCTCCACCGACGGAATGTGCATAGTGGGGACATACACCATCAATTTTGTAAAATCGGAGGCTACAGGTTGACTTTAATAAATTCGACCTAATTTCGTAGTGTAGACAAGTCCTGAGTGACCCCAGCTGCCAACTCGCACCAGTGGCGGCAGCTCGCTTCCAGGGACATATTTGAAATGGGTCAGCTACCCCAGAAGCAGGAGTCACTATCCAAGGAGCAGGGAGGTGAGTGTTCACAGCCTCCAGTAGTATTCTTTTCATCTTGTTCACTGTTCCTCTGATATCACTTGCTCCCAGGGGAGAGCTAAGACTGTTGCCTCATCTTTTCATCTTTACTGGATCCAGTCCAAATGTACTGCACAGAGGGCTAAAAATCCCCATACCACCACCTCAGCCACACAGGACCAGGACCCTAGGGATGAAGAAGCAGACCTGCCTCCCACTTCAGATCAGAGATGCTATTTGAGCTGCTGTGCTAGCCACAAAGTCCCTTGTGCCAGCTCAGTACTAGTTCACACCACCAGGCAACTCATCACCCCAGAACTACCTCCCACACCCTCATAGAATCATAGAAATGTAGGACTGGAAGGGACCTCAGTAGGTCATCTAGTCCAGTCCCAGGCACTGAAGGCAGGATTAGGTAATAACTAGTCCATCCCTGACAGATGTTTGTGTAACCTGTTCTTAGAAACCTCCAGTAACCATATCTGATTAAATTCACCCGCATATCCTGCATTTCACCAGCTGATTAACTCTCTGCTATCACTTGTTTAATTGCCACCCATTGATTTTACATGCTCACATTGCCCCACCATGCCACTTGAATTTGTCCTCCAGTTCCTTGCCTCCACCCTTTACTCTCTCTCCCTTTCACTTATACTGCCATCACTTTTCCCTATTTCTTCTACTTTCCTTTATATGATCCCCTTCCACTGTCTCTAGCTCCACTGTTTGGGTGTCTCATGCACTGAACCTTGTCTAAGATTATATTGTAAGATCTTTGACACAAAGTTACTGGGTGAAATCCTGGGCCCCATTTAAGTCAATGGGAGTTTTGCAATTGACTTCACTAAGGCCAAGATTTTACCCCCTATCTCTTCTTTGTCTTTAAAGCCCCTTACATGCTTTTGGGTGCTATCTAAATAGTTATTGTATACTGATCTTGTACTACACTGGTGGACTGCTTAAGAAAGAATAATCTACATCTAGTTCACGTTAGCATCGCCGTGTAGTCTGATGATGGCCACTGTAGACTTAAAAGAACATTAATAAATGTACATATTGTTTTGATTACCAAGATTTTAGAATGTCCAAAATGCAGTACAAGATGAATAACAAACATCAGATGTTTGCACAGTTAACTCGATAGAAGTCAAGGAAATAATGTTTAGTAGCAACTTGTTACAAAGACTTCATATTTTTATATTGATGGAAAATGGCACAAAGATGCCCTTAAACCAGCTCAATATTTGTATTAGTAAGTAACCAAAACTGTGTGTCAAAGTACTCACACACATACTAATCACTTGCATTTGTAACTGCTTCCTCTGTCTTCCTGGCAAAATATCAGCATTAGGAAATTGTGACTAATGGTAAGACGAAAGAACACTGGAACACTTATCTTAACAGGCACTGTATCAATAAGATCTTTAGAGGTGCCAAATTAAAAATTAAATATGGTTTGATTACCCCAAACAAGATAGGGTATGAATGAAGCAGGTGAGTTCTGTGAAATGAAGTGAAAGTGACAAAAAGGCTCCAACAGAGTTTGGTTTTATTACTTATTATTTTTATTGCATTTGTTAGGAACATGCACAGCATATATACTAATTTCTTCGGGACAGAATCAATCGAGTGCATGTGCAATGCATAAGGGGGGGCAGGAAGTCTTTACAATGTTGATCTGTTTTGATTTTTGGATATTTTTACTCTTTTTAAAATCTAATGTTCCTGGATAAAATTTTCATCTCTTTGTTTCCTTGTTTAAAAATAATGGGCTTTTTGTGTTGTTTTTGTGTTTAATAATTAGTTATGGCGTCGGATTGTATGAGAATTACTCTGTTGTTTGGGCAGCATGACAGTCTGTTGTGTCCGGAGGATTTTTTTTTCCATGCAAATGGCTTTTGAGAATGGCAGCATTTCAGGATTGTGAAACTGCGGCTGATGATAATGGTACTGTGATAATTAAACTGTCTGCAGTCTGCCTTTTTCTGAAACTGAGACAAGGTAGTTGTGATTTCATCAAAGGCTTTGGATGAGCTCTGTCAGCAGGGAAGGCAGAAAACTCCCCGTCCTGAAGAGTCTCCATTATACCTTTCCTTTGTCGGCTGAATGTTCTGCACATTTCATCTTTGCCCATCTAATAACAAGACTAGTCATCTTCTTGGTATTCTTTGTTGACAGAATTGCCAATTTGTCCTTCTAGTGGTACAATATTGAAATTGGCTCTTGGAGGCATCTTAACCAGCTGTTAACAGGTATAAAAGTCCCAAAGGCAGGAACCACATTCTCCTCGATAGTTGCTTTCTTTGCATAAACTTTTGTCCAAGGAAGCACAATAAACCAAAAGGTGCACTAATATTCAGCACAGGCTAGCAACCAGCATACATACCCATGGTCCCTGGGGGTTATGTCTACACTGCAGCTATGAGGTGTGATTCCCAGCGTGGATAGACAGACTTGTGCTAGTACAGCTTGAGCTAGGATGTTGAATACAGCAGTGTGGATGTTAACTTAAGCTAGCCACCCAAGTTCAGCCCCAACAGGTCAGGCAGGCTTGGACTCACGAGGCCAGCCTGAGCCACCACCTGTGCTGAGACGCCCACCCTGCTATTTTTAGTGCACTAAGTCAAGCTGAGCTAGCGTGAGTCTGTCTAACCATGCAGGGAATCACGTCTTATGTTCTCCCAGCTGCAGTGTAGATACTTGCACTGCTAGCCTGTGCTGAAGCCTGCACCTCCACCTCTACATTGCTACTGTTACCTGTGCTAGTTAGATTAAAGCTAGTTTGTGCATGCCTACTTGTGCTGCAATCACACCTTCACTTGCAGTACAGAGCTACAAAAGGCCCTTTTATTGCAGCTGTTGCTTAGCTGCTGTTCTCTCCCTTCCCACCAACTTTTTCCTTTTCTTTCAAGTTTGTCTGCTAAAACAGAGTAGCTGGCTCACTAGATAAGGTCAGGGAGGGCCAATAAATTGAGGATGTAATCATCTTTAAAAATCACCTCTGCTGCCATGCCTACAAAATACTTGACAATTAAGAGAATTAGCGAACCACAACGCTGCTTATTACACTAATTTTTTGATTTCCGTGATTCTGCAGTCACCTAGTTGTGCAACCGTAGATAAGTCACTTAACTTTCTATCAGTGCATCAGATTAGCTGTCTGTAAAATGGATATATCTTACTTGCTTTGAAAGAGGGGTATTGTAAATGGTTACTTAGTTCATGGGGTGGAGTGACATTTAATTGGTGTGTATTATGTTCTTTGAGTTCTTTGGATGAAAGGCATTCTATAAATCCTGTTTGTATTAAAGTTGAAAAACCTTTGGCACACTGATTACAATGTACAAATTCAGGTATCAAGAATAAACTGGGGGAAATAACTGTGGCTCTGTGTAGAGGCACATGTTGTTTTAAAAGAGGAAAAATACAGAAAGAGAGGTTACAGCAGAGCAAAAGGACAACCAGAATAATGCAGTGATTCAGGGGTCTGTTACTCAAAATATGCTAGAGGCACTAAGTATGTGTTCTTTGGGAAAGAAGGGGATCTCACTGAGGTAAGAGGGGATCCCACTGAAGTTGACATAGTTCTTAAGGGAATTGAAATAATGGATCCTCTAAGACTATTCTGAGCTAGAGTCAAGAACAAAAATAAGGGGTTACAAACAAGCTTCAGGAAAGGCAGGGTAGCAAAGGAATTCAGGCAGACTTGCTCTTTGGCACAGATGGTTATTAATACTGTGCAGCCTCCAGAATGAAAGTAACAGAGAAGCAACTGATATAAATAGTTTTTGAAAATGCGATGGATGGGTATTTGAAAGAAAATATGTGGCAGACATGTGCTGGCTTAAAGGAGGGGACTGTCCTAGATAGGTCTTCTGGCTTCCTTCCCTACATCCTGCCTTTCTGTGAACAGAGTTGTCTAGACAGATGTTTTGCAGCCCACAGTGGCAAACAGCGAAAGATGTGCCAGATTGTGGTAGAGGCACCGTTTGTTTCGGGGCATACACACCAAAGCAGTATATTGTACAACCACTATGGCAATCACACCCATGTTCCACCCTTAAAGTTGCATCTATATAGAACATGCTGTGTCTTGTTCAGCAATGCAGTTTACTAAATGTCATTTTGGTTTAGTGTTTAGGTGGTAATTGATACTTCAAAATTTTTCACTTCACGCACAGCATGATACTATGTGATTGTCCTCTGTTCTTCAAAACAGGAGGCATAAATATCTTCAGTCTATAGTCAATCAGACCAAACATCAATTTGTATATGCAGTTACGCTATGTGTATATATAGAGAACAAAGACTGGGATTTCCTTCCTTTTGATCAAGCCCTCTCCGTCCTCTATAATTACCACACAACATATAGGCACCCAAGCATTACTAAGATTAAAAATGGTTTCCCACATCAGTGCTATGCTACCATAATTATTTTTAAGTTGATGTCATACCCTAAAATGCATTGAAGGAATTTAAACACTCTTGATCTGCACTAAATAGAGTGATGCTGGAATGGAGAAGCCACATGGTCAGTCAGGCACCTACACAGTCTGGTGCCCTGTGGCAGATCATAGGATTTTGTAGTTTTCTTCTTCAGTATTGAACTCAAAGGGAAATAGCAAGCGACAGGCAAATCTCAAAATAACTAAAAGTTTGGTTTACTTAATTTTTCACTGTTTAGGATGTTTTTCCATATTGCTTTGATTTGCAAATCAGGCTGGGAATTTAATGAGAACAAGCTTTTTCATGAGATTGCTGGAATTTAATTAGCTTGTGTGGCAAACTGTTTGATATGAGTTTTTACATGCTATAACATGATTTTAATAATTGGTGTACTGTGTGTGTGTCTTATAAATATATCTGTCTTCAGCTATGGGGCATATAAATGACCAACCTCATTTGCATGGTAATGGAGTACTCCAAAAGGTGACGCTTATAACTGTTAGTCCCATAAAGAATCAGGCCTCTTTGAAGTGTCTCAGTTTAAGCACACAGAAATTGAGGCTCTCTAACATCACTAGTCACTTCTTAAAACATAGGTTGTAATCTTTAGATTTCACAACAATCCATAAAGATAACTAAGGCAGTGCCACTTCTCAGAGCTATTGTTTCTTGCTGTCTGCATAATCGAGAAGACAACACTATATCACTTCAAACTTGGGTCACGTTATCCAGGGTTTTTTCCAGCTATGAGGGCTAGACATTTAATTTTTAAAATGAAAACAGATTCTGGAGTACAATTCTTCAGCAAGGGATGGATTCTGCTGAAACTGTTGAGCTACAAAATACACAGGCCCTTGATTATTAGTGAGTTAGTAATTTTGCTTTTAGAGCAGCTCACAGGAATGGAAAAGGCCATGATTTTCCAAAGCAATACCATGAAACAGCTTGTGAAGGCCACTGAGAGTACAAATAAGGTAAAGGGACAGAAGGGGGATGGTATAAGGCTTTGTTACTCCTTGTTTTAGCTGATCATATTTTGGTTCTTCCAGCTGAAGATGAAATACTAAAGTTGAGAAGTATTTGGAAATGAAAACAAGAAGTTAATTGAAACCTTAATGAGCTTTGCTTTGATTGAAGTTTTATGAAGGTTTTTAGTTTATCCAAATTGCCACCCCTACAAGGTTAACAGTACTTTGGATTTCTGTAGCACCTTTCATCTGAGAACCTCCAAGCACTTTGCAGACATTAACTTAATTAAGTTTCACAGCACTCCTGCGAGCCAAGCAATATTTAAATAAGGATCACTTCACCAAGCACTGAAATGTAGCCATCCTTGGGGTGGAATGTGGTAACTATTTAATAGCGCATAGCACGCCAGTTTAGGTGGGAAAGTGGAGCAGAATCTATCAAATTGAAGCTGCAGGGGAAATCTAGCTAGGTACCAGGAATTACCTTTGTTGGAATTTGTTCAGGATACCAAGGTGAACACCCCTCTTCTTAATTGCATACAAAGTGCCGTTAAATCTTTGGCTACAAGTGATCAGGAACTTGCTGTTAGAGTTATCCAAAATATGGCTACATTTTAGTGCTGGGAGAAGTGCTCCTTTTGAAAACATGACTAGCTCACAGGAGTGCTGTGAAGCTTAATTAAATTGATTGTGTTTACTAGAGGTAACAGATCTCTCTCTGACCTGCAAGCCTCAATATTGGTTTGACACTAATTCGGAGAAGAACATGTTACCTGCTCTGTCATCAATAGCACTACCTGCAGCACCTAGTTTTCATTTGGAAATTTGCCATGCGGTCCAACCCTGCTGAATTTATGACATCTGACGGGATCATTGCACAAGGTAGTACTACTCTCTCAGATAGCTTTACATTGCAACGGAGGATGGACTGTAGTTTCTGAGGGTTTATTTAACTTTCACATTCAAACCTGTATGTGAATTTACCATTACTGCCATGTTAAACCCACAGTAAAGGATTTTGGGATTCTGTTGAGTGCTACACAATACAAACAAACTTTCTGGTGTTTCCCTTTTGGGGGCATAATTTTCAGTGATCTGTACTTTTAATGTGCACCCTACTACTTTTGTCATGATTGGGAAACTTCACTGAGGAGGGGTGGGGAAAAGAGGGATTGTGCCCATGGTGATCCCTGCTTGCTTCAGAAAGTTGAATTAGAACATTCATAGGTCAGCAATGCAGTGGCCTTTGAAACTCACTGTAGGTAGACAGAAAGTTTTTCCTACTCTGCCCAGTGATGACATCTTCTTTACATAAAAAGAAACTGTTATGTAGACCCTAGTTTTTCTAGATTTCATTTGCCTTACATTTAGCGTATGTTTTATTTTACTAGTGCATCCGGGTGCTAGGCAAACCAACAAGCAAAAGGGTTCCTCTGTGTTTACTTCCTTCTTAGGTAAATATTTTTTCTATTAACTTACTTTTGCTTTTTAGCAACTTATTGAAAGCCGTTTAAATGTGGGATGCAGGTGATATTATGGGAAACTCTGTTCTCATCATAATCAAGCTTGCAGCTGGTTTTCCATTATAAGCCAAGTTTGGATTTTCTCCTCTCCCAGCAGCTTCTAGACCAATTAGATCAATCCACCCAAAATGTCATGTTCCTAAACTTTTGGTTAGGGAATGCGTGGAGGAAATGGGACAAGACATTGTGAGATATGGGGATTACTTAGATGGTTTGTGTGACCATTACAGGAACAGGTTTGTGTTCAGTTAGGAATTCCATTTGGTTTTATGAACGCTAGCTGTACTTGTAAAAGTCACTGTGAATTAGATCATCCCTTTGGTAACAGGAACCTGGCATAGTAAGGAGCTATGTCTGCAAAGGTATGATAAAACACTCAAAGAGCATCAGCACTGAATGGCTCTCACCTGCTTAAACAATGGGGTTTCTGCCAGCGGGGTCATTGCCTTTAAGTGGATTATCTCTTCACAGAAACCTGTCTGGGGAATGGGGGCTGGAATCCTCCTTGGCTACAGCATGTGACTGGAAAAGCTACAATTTTATCCAGCTGTCCACCTTACAAAATTGGCAGACGGGGTGTGGGGGTGTGCTTAAAGACTGTTTTAAAGGGGGGGGGAGGTTGAAAGTGCAGTCACATATTAGATTACAACACTTAAACCAAATTTTTCAAAATTTTGTGTCTAAAGTTAGGCTCCTTAATTCATAGATAGACCATTTTTATTGAGGTGCCTGGATTTTCAGGAGTTCTGAGTTTCCAAAAAATTCCTAAATTGAAGTCCATAAAAACTCGAGGTATACAGCACCTTTGACAATCAGGCTGCTTGTATTTGGATTCCTAAATGTGTATTGAGCAGCCTAACACTAGGCAGCAATATGTCCTGTTATGCTCAGGGTTTTTATACCAGGTACATCACCATGCTAACTGAGCACCAAGCCTGGGATTTTCAAAGAAACATAAGGATGATAAACACCCATTGAATTTCAATGGGTTTGGACTCCTAAATTCCTTGACCTCCTTCGACAAACCCAGTGCAACTCTGAAAATGTTAGCCTTTGAGTTTTCTCATTTCGTGTGCAGTATTGTTAAAATTGCTCACCAAACACATTTGTTTAAAGGGGCATGTGGAGAGTGGGTTATGATTAAAAACTCAAGACTAATTGCGGAGAAAGAAAGAATCTTAAATTTAACTAAGTTGTTTTGAGGAGAAACTAACTTTGAGATAACTTTTAAGTATTACATTGGATCGGAAGAGAGCAGCTGTTTACAAAATATATGCACTAGTGGAAGGTGGGAATTATTATTTATTATTATTATGTATTATTATTTATTTGTATTATTGTAGAACCTACATGTCCTAGGCATGGACCAGAACCCCATTGTGGTAGGCGTTTTACAAACACAGAACAAAGAGACAGTTCCTGCCCCAAGGTGCTTCCAGTCTGGGGCCTGCTCTACACTATTAAGTTAACTAAGTCGCCTTGCAGTGACCTAGCTGTGCATGTATCTCTGCTCAAATTTATCTCTGGCCAATGTAAGCACCCTATTATGGTAACACAGTAATACTACCTCCCCAAACGGCATTGAGCTGTGGTCGACCTACTGAGGTCAACGCAGTACAAGTGTAGATACTGTGTGACCTCTTTTAATGTTAAGTCTTCCCACAGCTGTACCATAATGCCTGACAGTGGCCTCTCTGGTCACAATTGTGAACTCCACTACCCAGGGTTCACGGAGACCGGAAGCCACCTCCCCTCCCTTTTTTAACTTCCCCTCTCCCGCATATTTTTGAAATGCCTTTTCCTGATTGTCCAGCTGGGTGAGCACACCTACCATCTCTCGTTGCATGCAGCTGCCCAACCAACCATGCCAGCCTCATGCATTAGACACACTCCTGCCTGGAGTAGACAGGAGATGTTTGATCTCCAGGATCTGTGCGGGTACAGCTACGAACCAGTCATAAGAATGTGGACATCTACGAAAAGATCTCACAGGGGATGCAGGGATCAGCAGTAATGAAAGTGAAAGAACTATGGCAGGTATATCACAAAACCAGGGAGGCCAGTAGTTGATCTGATGCCCAGCTACAGACCTGTCACTTTTACAATGAGCTGCATGCCATATTTGGCAGAGACCCCACCATCCCCCTGCAGACCACTGTGAATATCTCGGTGTAGCTTGAGACACAGAACCCTACCGTGAACAGCAAGGAGGAAGAGAAGAGGGAGGCCATGCTATGCCAGGGAACAGGGGGCATCCAGCTACGCCATGTTTTTATGAGACTTTACTGTAGTCTAGCGAGTCCCCTCAACCGAGAACAGATGAGCCCGATGAAGGGGAAGAAACCTTGGGTAAGTGTGTGCATGCATTTTTCCGTCTAATGTTTAAATGTAAAGATGGTGTCCAGTCCAACCCCAAGTTAACAGGATTCCTGTATTAACTTTTCATCATTTTATTCATGTTAGAGGAGGTGGTGGTACAACAAACAGAGATTAGCATTGTTACCTGCTTTTCATTCCCCCGAAGTATTATGGAGGGGTGTGGGGTGTTGGGGGGCAGGATGCAAACCAGTTTGTTTCCATATATACAGACATAGGCGCCGACTTCTACTGGCACTGGAGGGTCTTCGACCCCCCTCTGCCCCCGGCCCTGCCCCGACTCCACCCTGCCCTGCCCCCTCCTGCCCCCATTCCAACCCCTTCCCCAAAGTCCCTGCCCCAACTCCACCCCTCCTTGCCTCTATTCTGACTCCTTCCCCAAATCCCCGCCCCGGCCCCACCTCCTCCCCTGAGCGCGCCACATTCCCGCTTCTCCCCGCTCCCCCCGGAGCTTGCTACAGCTGTTTGGTGGCAGCAAGCACTGGGAGGTAGGCTGAGGAGCGGGGATGCGGCACGCTCAGGGGAGGAGGCAGAGGAGGAGGTGAGGCCGGAAGGGGAGCTTGGCTGCCACTAATTTTTCCCTGTGGGTGCTCCAGCCCCTATGAATACAGATGTCCCTTGTATCCTCTTGAGAGATCCTAATGAAACTAGAGGTGTTTGCAATCCTCTCCCAAAGGTTTCTAGGAATGGCAGCCTTATTTCTTCCTCTGCGATAGGACATTTTCCCACGCCACTCTGTGATGACTTAAACTGGCACCATTGCAGTAAACAGGCGAGCAGTATACGGGCTTTTTATTATTTCATGCAACCAAACAATTTCCTCCTCATTTCCCCTCCCCCCCCCAATGCCTGGTGGGTAATACTCACCATGGCTGGGGCTGCAGAGCAGGGCTGTGCAGAGGCACTCCGTAACTGAAGTGTCAATAAGCATTTCTTGTTTAGATTATGGGAACAAGGGAAGGGAGTTCTGAAACTTATCTTTCAGTTTCCATTGTCAATCCAATGATATATCTATCTGTTTTATCTGTAGCTATTGCAGCCTTCAGGGGTATCCTTTCCACACCCAAGTGGAATGCTTGAACCTTGATGAGAGGAGAAAGAAGCGGACTAGGGAGGACATGTTCAGTGAGATTCTGCAAGCCAGTGCTGCACTGGACTGTGAACAGACAGCCTGGAAAGTGAATATAGCAGGCAGCCTGGAGAAGGAAAGAGTGGACAGGAGAGACCCAGGAGTCCCAGCAGGAGAAGGAGATGCATCAGGACATAATGGGGCTGCTCAGGAAGCAAACATAAATGCTACAGACTCTTGTTGGCCTGCAGATCCAACAATCATGGGCTCACCTCTCTTTGCAGTCACAGGAGAACTCCATTTTAGCACCTCCCTGTGCCCCCCAATGTTCCATGTGACACTAGCCTGTGGGAGCCCTGGTTGGTGTATGTGCATCTGAAATGGTCAGGAATGTTTTCTATCATTTATAATGTTAATGTTGTATTTCATTAATTTATTTTTGAAGTTTGTATTGTATTGTATTTCAGTTACACAGAATTGTTTTGCACTGGATTGTTTTGTACATCCCTCGGCCTGCGCCGCTTCCTGCAGCTCCCATTGGCCTGGAGCAGCAAACCGTGGCCAGTGGGAGCCGCGATCAGCCGAACCTGTGGACGTGGCAGGTAAACAAACTGGCCCGGCCCAGGCAGGGGCTTTCCCTGCACAAGCAGCGGAACAAGTTTGGGAACCCCTGCATTATGGGATAGAGACATTTTCGTGATGGGAACTGACCCCTTGCTCCCAGTGACCCCTGCATAAGTTGTTTCAGGCCCACCATGCCTTGCAAAAATTTCCCAAAATTCAGTGCGCTGAATGATGGGAAGTGGCACGATGGGATACCTAACCATGGCGCATTGACACAAGCACGCCTGGTGAGTATGCACAGCGCTGACACAAACAACCAAATATGTGAAATGCCAACAGACCCTGGTCATCGGCAGGCAGGATCAAACCTGGGACCTCAGTGCATGAGCCTCTACCGCATGAGCTAAAACCCAACTAGGTGTTAGCTAATGCTGTGGGGCAAACTCATTTAATTTTCTCTAAGTGGTCTCAGTGCCACTAGATGGGAAAGAACACCACACCCAGAAGGTGTGTGGGTTACATATGCACACACATGAATAATATACTAATGGTGGCAGCTTTAAGTTGACATAATTTGCATTGACCAACGTTTGTACTGTAGACATGGCCTAGATATTAGACAAGAAACAACAGATAACTATGGACAGATGGGGGAGTACAAGTAAACAGTGAGACAATATTGGTAAACAGAATAGGCTGTGGTCTCTGCACACTAGCAGCCGAACTGTTGTCAAGTTTATAGGCATCATGGCAAAGGAAGGGTTTGAAGATGGATAATGAGGTACCTTTGCAGATGTTTACAGGGAGTGCCTCCCAAGCATAGTGGTGCTTGTTTGAAAAGTTCACACATGGGCAATGGAAGCTGGCATCATGGGCCAACTGGAGGCAAGCATCAACAGCTTGATAGTGACTGAAAGGTGATAGGTAGGGTGGGGATTTTTTTTAATTCACCAACCAACTTTTTTAAAATTAATAATGGGCCTGAAATAAAACTCTAGCTCCAAACACCTCCAATCTTCAAAGAAGTTCAGACCATGCTCTGAATTTCACATGTCTGACCCATTTCTACGTTTGCATATATATTTATGTAAAAGGGCAGCAGTGGACAGACTTACAGGTGCAAACTTAAGACTCTTCCCAGTTTAATTTTCTTGATATGCCACAAATAACTGGCCTCTGAATCACTGGTTTTGAACAAACTTTCACATTGTTTACACAGCTGTCTTTTAATTCAGTTTCCTATTTCAGTGATGGGACAAATCCTTCTCATTGAGAGAATTCAGCATATGAGTCAAACCAGAAAGATTGGGTTAGCTGGCAACCACTTTGACTGTGGTTTGAGCACCAGAGGATGCATTGCATCAACTCTTAGCCTTGCTGGTTACAAACTCTGTTGTTTGTCCTTCAGGGGATTTTGTTTATTTTTATTTTTTTAAATCAAATACAAAACAGGTGTTGTAAGAATAAATAGCCAAACTAAAACCAGGAAGTGGTTAGAAACAAGTCAACAGTAGCTAGTTGATTTTGAGCCAGGGAAGAATGATCAGATGAACTGGTCCCACTGTCAGTGTATTCAATTTTGAAGTTGCTGGCTTTTGGTGTTGTAATAGTGCCCTCAGTAGAGTAGCTGTCAGAATCAGCCTCAGGGTTTTAGGCCTCTAGTGAGAGATGACTTAGTCAGGCTTCATTGTTCCTAGTCTGTGGATGAACAGGGTGACATGTTGTTCTTTATAAAATTGCGCAAGATGCTTGCACTTGAGTATAGCTCAGCTCACCTGGTCTCCCGCCTGCAGCTCTTTGTCTCCTCTTACATGGCCCCTAACTCTGGAACGTCCTTCCTAGTTCAATGTGCCATCCAACCTGTCAGTCTTTCTTCAGAGCACTCCTCAGAACTCACTTTTGGTTAGTTTTCATCTCTGACCTTCCTTAATTCCTGACACTATGGGGAAGGTGCTAACAGGATCCTTTCTTAACAATAAACCAGGACTAGGTGAGTGTTATATCTCAACTTGAACTCTGAGCTCTTTGGAAAAGGGACTTGTCACTTTTATGTCCTTCTACTGGAGAAAATTCCCAGTTTAATCAGTGGGGGGTTTCTGAGTGTAAATCCACAGGATCAGCCTCCAGCTCTTTATGGATCCAGGATTCTCAAGATCTCAACTTTTCAGTCTTCCAAAGGATTGGCATACAACTGTGCTGATGAGAACTACCTGACTGGTATTCCTTATGTAACACCTGGGAAGTACTCTGTTTAAAAAGTATACTGGTATTTTATGTTGGAAATTGTTTGGCAATGAATGAGTTAATAATCCAAGATTCTGTGTGGATAAGATCAACTGGCTTTCAGAATTTTTTTTAATAGGCCTTGTAAGGCCATTATTGTGCTTTGGAACAAAAAAATCCACTGCACCTACGTGCAGAGAGTTCATCTGGTGTCATCACTTATCTCCTTGGATCCATCAGCACTCACTGACAAATGATGAAACTGGATCCATGTTGGGCATAATTTGCTCAGATATGTATTTTGTCTAGATTTAATCCCTCTAGTATTGACAAATCGAACACACTGACTAACACAGCAATGACAGTTTCAGTAGACAGTGTATGTTAGATTTAGGATTATTATCCTTCACCCTGGAGATACAACACTAGAGATGGAATTAAGTGGTCTCTATTATAAATGCCTCAAACATCTTTTAGTTCCTCATGACTTTCTCTTACATTTGTTTTATAAAAATATAAAACTGATCTGCGTAAATACAGATTAATTATTGTAGAACCAAGCCATAGTACATGTCCGTGGCTGAAGCTAGAAAAATTCAGACGTAGAAATAAAATGCACATTTTGAACAGTGCGGAACAATTTACCTAGGGATGTGATGGATTCTCCATTACTTGTAATATTTTAATCAAGATTAAATGTCTTTCTAGCTCAACCAGAAATTACAGGTTTGATGCATGAATTACTCGGTGAAATTCTGTGTTCTTTATTATGCAAACTAGATGGTCATAATTTAGATTATCATAATCCAAACCCTTCTGGTCTTAAAATATGTGAATATAGAAAGAGTAATGGCATGTGTTATCATACCACTCTGGTGTATTCATTAGTCAGTTTATCTTTTTATTAATATTGTTATAAAGGGGGTTTAATAATTCAAAATACTCATTTAAAATAGTAAAAAGTCTATTTCTAATTATATTTCATTCTTTACAGAAATAGTCTCTAATGAGATCTAGCCCTTTCACACTGCTAAGGCAGCATTCTCTGCTGGCTTCAGATTCCCAGCAGAGAATTCCACTGGCATAAAGGAACTCTCTGCTAGATGTTACGATGTCTGACCCATATCTGCACCTCTGTTCTCCTCACAGTTCTCCCCACAGGACCCTACCTAACTGGTGCAATTTAGAATTATCTGGCAGCATCTCTAGGTGGTGCTGGGGCTAGGGCCACCCTCAAAATCAAGCAGCTATTCATAGCTCCCTGATGTTGCCCCCTGCCTCCGCAGGAGAGAATCAGGCCTATAGGCTCATTTAGTGCCTGATCCTGCACTGCATTTTGATCAAGAAGGCTACATTCTATGTTTTGACATTTTTGATTTGAAACTCATTCTAATTTTTGTTTCGCCAAAAGTTTCAATATTTTGACTTTCCATTCCAATTCAGAATGGAAACTAGTTGGGAAACGGTGACATTTTCCATGGGACAAATACACAATTTTCTGAATAGCTTTACTCTTAGGGGTTCGAACCAATACCTCTAATTCAGTTTTAGTGAGTACATATATGTTGTAGGCAATGTAAGCAGTGACAGTCAAACTTCTGGATAATCATCTGAGCTTGGTTATTCCAACCTCTTGGATCCTCAAAACTGATCAAGAAAACTCAAAAGAACAGCCTTTTTCCTGGCGCTATTTATATATCCTGCTTCCTGTCAAGTCGGAAATATCTCAAAACCAGCTTCTCTCACTGTATGTCAGCATTTTAATTTCTGACACCAGCCCGCAACAAGAATGGGAGATGAGAGTGAAAATAAAAAATAATGAAAAAATTAACTGGACTTTTTCATATATGCAAAAAGGGTCAGTTCTAGTTATGTATGAAGGTTTGGGTAAATTCTTATTTTATTTGAAGTAATCCAGCCATTTCTAGCTTTAGCATGTGCCACCTTGCTTGATTTTTTTTTTTTGTTCTGAGACATTTCTACCACAATTATTAGTTCTTTGCTTTTCATTTTGCAAACAATCTCTTATCTCCTGCTTCGTTTTTAAGTTAGCAAAAAACAAATGCAGTAAAAGTTTTGCTGTTGAGTTGTTAATCTTTAATGAGCATTCCAGATGGTAGCATATAATGTTTGCAATTGAAAAAAATTAGGCTTCCAATTATAAGATGAAAAATAAATAATATCCATCGAATAGACTTTGGTAGTCTGTACATGTGTGTCTGTGTGTACACAACTTACATAATTATATATTATAGTGTGTGTATAAATACATATGTTCTTAAGTTCTATTGTCAGTATAATATTCTTTTAAGTTTGTACCAAGACTGAAGTAAAAAATTGGAAGCAGTTCTGACCCCCCCTTCCTCCCCCACTTTCCTGTTGGTAATAGCTCACCTTACCTGATCACTCTCATTACAGTGTGTATGGTAACACCCATTGTTTCATGTTCTCTGTGTATATAAAATCTCCCCACCGTATTTTCCACTGCATGCATCCGATGAAGTGAGCTGTAGCTCACGAAAGCTTATGCTCAAATAAATTTGCCACAAGTCCTCATTTTCTTTTTGCGGATACAGAGTAACACGGCTGCTACTCTGAAACCTTTAAAAAATCTGTTTTTCTCTTTTCTTATCGATAATGTCTATTTGTAATGCAGAAATCATATAAATACAGCACAGTTAACTAGGAAAAGGAGCTTAGTGTTCTCAGTTCAGTCCAAGTTGGACAACACATAATTTGGCATAATTTGGTGGCTGAGCTTTAAAACAAGTACAAGACTGAGTAAGCATAGGAGACTTTATTATTTTTAGTGAGCTGAAGTATATGGATAGAATGGATGAGAAATCCTGGTCCTGTGCCCCACCTGCTTTCAATCGCTATGCTTTCATAAGCACTGCATTTACACTGCAAATGTCTCACGCAGAGATGCTATTGCTTCATATTACGTATAGAAGGAATACTGAATGGCATTGCCTTTTCACCTCCTGTATCATGTAGACAAAAATGTGGTTCAGTTTTCATAAGAACATAGTGAAAACATTTAGTAAAGAACATTATTAAATTAAAAAGATGAAGCCACTTCTTAAGAAAACTAATGCTGAAATATTTCCCATTTGATCTCCAGCTAATTTTTCTCTGACATTTCTGTGGTATCATTCTCCATACTGAACAAGGTCTATGTTAAGTTATTAAAGGGGAAATTTTCTTTTCTTTGTCTAATCTTAATAAACGAGTGGTGAAATGTCGGATGGCTGTCAAGGCATGGGTACGCTTAAATACACTGTGGAGGCTTTCGTGTTTTTATCTCATGTGGATTCAAGTGCTTGGAGGGTGAATTTCACCCACTGTGTTACAAACCTTCCAAAGCTCTTCCATGCGATCAAAGGGGCAATGTGTGGTGGAAGACTGGCAATGTAGGGTGATGTTTGCATCCTTTGTGTGTCCCTGAAAGGGGCTCATGACTACCCAGAATATGCTAGCAGATGGCAAGGTTCAAAGGACAAGATGTTGGGGGGGACGGGACGGCGCGGAGGAGTCAAAGATCCAATAAGTCTAACAATCTGCTTAGACATGTGACAGCATCTGATATTTCAGATTATGGGCTGGGATAAAAAAATGTGCAAGTATTGCATTGCAGCCAGCTCACAGCTTGAGGAGGGGTAGTTGAGTTTCATCCCATACAGCTTTTGCTCAGGTGCTCTGCAGATTTTGGGCCCAATGTTAAAAGGTGCTGGACGGCCCTGGAGAGGTGCTGAACATTCTCCACTTCAGTTGCCTTCTGGATGAGGGAAAGGTAAATTAACACAGTTTAAGTTTTAGCACAGTTATAAAGTGTCTGGTGAGAGAAGTATAAGGCCTTCTTTTGAGATAGTTTTGGCCTTTTCAGACCTGCCAGAGGAGGAACTTTGATATTAAGAGTGTTGAAAATATCTAGTAAACCAGAAGCCAATCCTAATAAACAGTCTTGGATGTGCTGGGAATGGTTTAAACCATGGTCTGGATTATTGTTGCTGCACTAAATCATAGCACTCAAAATGCCAAGCATTGCTTTGAATGATTAAGTGAAGTGGCAATCAATGAAAAAACTCCAAACTCTGTGGCAGACGCACACACAGGTGTGGTTATAGTAAGCTCTCTCAAACATTGCTTTGGACATTGTTACAGATACAGAACAGGGTGTTATATGATATTTTCAGAATCTGGCAGATTTTAGTTTGACTTGGATATTTATTATGTATTTTGGCAGACACGCATATCCCCTCATCCACAGAACAATCTGTATTAATGGCTGAAGTAACACCTACTGGTGAGGCAGAGTCAATCAGCTACAGACTGCTGTTGACTCATGACATCATTTGACGCATAACCCACTGAGCTTTGTAGTCCACTCTGGAGCCAATGCCAGTTTGTGTCATGATTTGACAACTCACCAACTAACATAAATTATCCTAGCTAACAGTGTGGAAAACTTGTTTTGTGGCTGAAGTGTGGACAGATAAGATAAAGCCTTTTATTATTTTAAATGAATTAAAAATCCTTTTTATTTATAAAAGCACCTATCCATGGCTCTAGATGCCGTATCCTTATTTAAAACTCAATAGGTCAAAATGGCATAATAAAAACTTGCCAAAAACAAGTTCTTCCTTCCTCTTTCCTTCTGGAAAAGCCTAGCTTATTACTTTAATTTACTGTTTCTCGGTGAATTCTGTGCTGTGGCACAAAGGAAAGACTAAAAGGTAAAAAATAAATAAATGAGATACAAAAATCAAAGTCAAATTAAGACTAAACATTATTAATATGTCCAGAAATAAGCTTGGTGAGTATAGGTCTCTATCCAGCACCTGTTGAAGTCAGTGGAAAAAATTCTATTGATTTCAATGGGTATTGGATGAGGACCCAAGTAAACAAAATGGAAGCACTCCAACAACCATACAAGCATCAGCAAAGACAGAACTTTTGAGGGAAACCACAGCAACACAGATACTCTCTTAACAGGTCTCCTGCTCTGCTACTTCTTGTTGCATCTATCATTGACCTGCACTCATGGGCAAGTTTGTAAAGTTTAACCATTTGTGGCAGAGAGGAAAGTTAAGACTCAGGGGCATGGAATCAGGTCTACTGTGTTTTCTTGTGTGTCTTGAGGCCACCTTTAAAGTATTTATTCCATTGCCATGAGATATGTATTTTTGAAGTAGAATTTTGCAGTATCTATGATATTGTTTAATATTAAATAACTAATAATAGCAATCAACTACCATGAAGCAAGCAAAACCTACTTAATAAAGCACATAAGATTATTGCTATAACTCCTGTCCTCTCACACACTTATCTGTCATCATTTCTCTTATATTTAAATTTAAACTACTGTGGTATGGGGTATGCAGAAATGCTCAGTGCACTATGGGTATGTCTGCATTTCAGCTGGGAGTGAGCTTCGAGCCTGGGTAGACAGACAGAGGGGTTTGAGCTGGCAGGCTAACAATAACTGTGTAGACATACCCTATAAGTACGAAATCTCACACAGTGTGTCCTGTCCCATGACAAAGGCTCTTGGGGACTCCCATAATAAATGCTTTGAAAATTCTTAATATTTTATAAATAACATGGGCCAAATCCTCTCCTGAGTCAAGTGGGGACAAAGCCAGTTTTGCATTCCTCTGATACCTGGGACTATTTGGGGTCAGTTTATCCTCCAGCATAATTTAGAACCTAAATGCTTCCTTCTGTCATGCCTCTTACATCAGGAGGGTTCTGAGGGAGTTCCGCAGAGCTGGCTATGTTAGCCAGCAGGAGATTCCCCCATGCTTGGGGGAATCCTCAACTAACCTGCCTTTTAGGTTAATGCTTTGGCCCTTTAGTGCCACACTGAGCAGGTGCCAGTCTCTGCACCTATTTCAAATGGACTTCAATATTTTTGCCTCTCTGATTGGGTGGGGAAGGGAAAGTGCTAAATAAAATTAGAATTTGAATTGATAAATACAGTTTTTGCTTCATGTTACTGCTTATTTGTGACTCCTTTGCACATTATTTCTATGTTTTATGCTTGTTGTGTGTCATTTGTATGTATATAATATCGCCAAAAATGTAATTTGCTTCTCTTTACCCTCCATCTTCACAGGCTGTTAGAATAACAATTTAATCTCAGGATTAAAAAGGCTAAAATACTGACTCTCACAACTTCACTTTATAATATTTAACATATGTGTAATGCCTTTCCTTCAATAGGAACATAAAATACTGTGTTTTACAGCAACACCACCTCTGAACTGCAACTGCTTCTGGGAAAGAGAGAGTAGCATCTAGCACATTAGAAAACAGTGGTAGGGGGATTTTATGGCTAAATACATTGGGGCTACCACCAGCTAGATTTTGATAAATCTTCATCTACAGTACTTGTATTTCATTTTTGTCGTCATGTAATCTGTCTCAATGGATCTCTAGTTACATCTTTTCTTAAACTGTCACTCTGAGAAACTCCAATGGAGCCTTTAGAGTTCTTTGTGAACTTTGATGTAAAAATCTCCTACAGTGAGACTTGAAATACCATATGTAAAACCCAAGATTCCTTTGAGAACAGTTTAGAGAAATAAAAGCCTCAGTTCCCACAGAAAGCAAGTTTTAAACAAAATTATATTGTGTTCAACTTAATATATATGTGGTGGGTATTTCTTAAAGGAACACCATCAAGTTTTTTAAAGTTAAAAAGAAAAAGAAACCAGAACATATCCTTACCTGCATTATTAATAAATTGCTTTGTGCTGTAAAATTTAAGGAATATTAAAAAATATAATTTGCCTTTCATCACTGTCTGCGCATGGTTTGCAGTTTGCATTTCATTCTGCTTGGATAATAAATCTAGACTGATTAGTTTGCATTTGTTCCTAGTCTCTGTTACATTTTCTGGTTCTTGTGCTACACTCAAAGGTAGTGTTCTAGTTTTGGGTTTTTTTAGTATTTGTCATCAGTGAAATTGGGGTGGGGGTTAGCACTGAAAATATTACCAGTTGTAAAGATTTTCTAAAAATCTTTATTGTTTGTAGAGCTGAGCCGTCAGGCCCCTATCCTGTAAAGATGTCCTGTTCGGGCAGAATCCTGCACCTATGCAGAGCTTAGCTAATTTCAGCAGAGTTCTGTGTAGGCAAAGGCGTCCACCTATATGGACAAACTTGCAGGACTGAGGCCTTGGCTTGTGACCTGAAAGTGTGCTCTTTGTTCTTTCAACTTTGTCAATTTTATAAAAACAAAAAACAAAAAAAGTATTTCCTAATGTTATGTTGATATCAGAATTTTAAAAAAAATAAAATTAGTTAACTGATTTTTTAAAAATACAAACCACACACTCCAACTGGACTTTTTAAGTTTAATGGAACTACTCATGTGCATAAATTTAGGGTAAGTGTTTGCAGTTCGCAGCATGCGTGTAAGTGTTTGCAGTATGCAGGCCTGAATTAAGATTCATATTTTTTTCTCCTTCACAATTTGTTTTGAGACATTTTAACCACAGAGTGATTTGGCATCTTCCTAGGCTGATGATGATTTTCAAAAATCCACTAAAAAAATTGAAAATAAATGCAGCGTTATTGAGAAATTGAAGAGCAATAGGCCCGCTGAAGCCTGAGTTTCACTATATTTTTTGGAAATTGTTTCCAAAATTACAAGTTTTCTGTTGCCAGTTAGTTCCATTTTGCTGGTATTTGGTAAATAATCTGTACCTTTGCTTTGTTAGAGAGACAAGGTGAATGAGATCATATGTTTTATTGGACCAACTTCAGTAAGAGAGAGAAACTTTTGAGCTTACATAGTGCTCTTCTTCAGGTCTGGAATATTTACTCAAAGTAGTAATAATATTTAGTCCTGCCAGCAGTGCAGGGGACTGGACTAGATGACCTATCAAGGTCCCTTCCAATCCTATGATTCTATGTCTACACTGCAGTTAGACACCTGTGTTTGGCCCGTACCAGCTAACTGAGGCTTCTGGGGCTCGGGCGCTGTTTACTTGCAGGGTAGACGTTTAGGCTCGGGCTGAAGCCTAGGCTTTAGGACCCTGCAATAGGGTAAGGTCCCAGAGCTCACGCTACAGCCTGAAGCTGAACATCTACACTCGCAATTAAATAGCCCCTTAGCCTGAGTCTGAGTCAACTGGCAGGGCCAGCTGCAGGAGTCTAATTGCAGTGTAGACATAGCCTCAAAGTGTCACAGCTAAATACAAGATGGAACAGATTGTTTAGCATCAGTAGTTAACACATATTTCCAGGGACCATACAAGGTGAAATGGCCTATTAACACCCATCCAGTCACAAGGAAGAAGGGAAGGGAGCGGGGGTGGGGGGAGAGGGAAGCAGATGTGGTGGTGGGGTTGTTAGTGGGTTATAGATTGTTGTAATACATATTAAGTTTCTCAGACCAGAAGAGCTTTGTGTAAGCTCGAAAGCTTGTCTCTCTCATCAACAGAAGTTGGTCCAATAAAAGTCATTACCTCACCCACCTTGTCTCTCTAATATCCTGGAACTGGCATTGCTACATACTTAATTCACATTATTGCTTACTAAGGAAATAATCCTGAACAGTTCATAATCAGCAAAAATCTAATTGTTTACTCTTGTTCTTCGCAGTGTTGTAACTTAGCCAAACGGCTTCTTTTTCATGGCAGAAAATATATTGATAATTCTGGTCAGTGCTGTTAGTGGAAAACATATATTTGAAATCAAGCTGCATTTGTTACTGAAGTTACTGAAGCAACTGTGAATGTATAAGTATTTAAATTTTGTAAGCATTGAATTTGTTAGCTCAATAGGGCAATAGCCCTTCTATAATAGCTGGACTTATTTCTCACAAAATTCCACCAACCGATAAAAGTTATATTGCTCCCCTGCATGCTAACTCTACTAAGCTTTTATTGTTTCCTGTGCCTCTGAGAAAAACCATGCTGCATTTAAAAATGCTACTTTCATCATTCCCGAGACTTATGTGCAGGCCCATTGGCTTCCGCTAATTGTTGTTTTTGTCTCAGCCAATCTTATGCAAGTGCTAATGAGCCTGATCTTGCAAAGTGCTATGCTCCCTCAACTCCTGTTAGCTGTGATGGGAGCTGAAGGTTCTTAGAACCTTGCAGGAGGAACCCAGGATCTCACAGATTTGGGAACTTCTTAGTTGGATCATCATATTTAAGTAACCTACTGCTGTTGTACTGTGAATATTGAAATTGGCAGCTCGGACACTGGCACCAAGATTTAGTTAGAAATAAGGGGTCTGATTCTCCTCTCACTTACATGAGTGAGTCAATGGTGTCAATGAAAAAGTGGTGCAAGTGAGAGGAGAATTAGGCTCTCGGTCTTTCAGTAGACTGATTTTTATGACATCGTTAATAGGGGATATAATATGATAACAAAAATATAAAATGTGTTGTTATTGGTTTTGTTCTTAAAAGCATAATTCTATCACCCTTCATATTTGCAAAAATAGGATTTTAGTCAAAAATCATGGTATAAAAAAAGCAAACAAAAAAAACAAACAAACAGGCATAGTATTTGGAAAAACAATAGAAAGAGGCTTGTTTTAAAGTCTCTGTAGAAGAATTCTCAGCTATTACTTTAATGTGTGCCTTTTTTTTCTTTTGCTTTTAAGCCAACACTGGAACTTATCAAAAGATTGCATTTGGAAAAAGGTCTCGGAGCATTTTTCTCATTCCTTTTAAGCTACAGTATATGTGTGAAATTCAAGATGGGAAAATATTACAGAAGTATTAGTTTGCCTTTGTTATTTTTTTAGACACATTTTCCCCCAAATCAGCCTCCCTTCCCTCAACCTTCCCACCCTTCCCAAGATTCCAAAGGAAAAATGACATCAAATGGTAAAGTCCTGTTGAATGTTATTTCCAGAAGAATCTATGGAAATTTTGAATATGATTTTAGCACTTGCACTATAATGTATCATTGTTAAACAGAACAGCATATTGAAGAGTATTCACTCCCTGAAAACTTGCTGGTAAGCAAAAGCTGATGTTTCTGTGCACATTACAAAACACTTAGGAATTTGTAACACCTCGGATTTGTTAAATGATATGTACAGAAGTAAGAGCTGGAAATCTCCTGTTAGATCATCTTGACCATCTCCCTGACACTGCAGGATTGTTCCCTCCATTATGGCACTTTGTCTATCTAACTTTTAAATGTGCCAAACTATGTGGCTTTCATCACCACCTCCTTGGGGAGACTCTACTTGCACATTAGGCAACCTAAATATGCCTTTTCTTGAATTTATTTCACTGCTTCTAGTCTTACCCCTTTGCATAATACTAAATTCCTAGATCTTTCTTTGCTATTCGGTTACTTGATTTCTCCCCCTCACATATTTTAGTGTTTCCTAATAAATCAGCCACTCAGTCATGAAGTGAGCTGTAGCTCACGAAAGCTCATGCTCAAATAAATTGGTTAGTCTCTAAGGTGCCACAGGTACTCCTTTTCTTTTTGCGAATACAGACTAACACGGCTGTTACTCTGATATCAGTCATTTATGGTGCTTGTTTCTGAATTTCTTCCAGTTTGTCTACATCTTCTGGTACTGGAGGGTACCTGTGGCAGGGGTACTCACTGGAGGTGGGGAGGCAGTGACGCTCTCTGTCATGGTGGCAGGGCAGCTGGCACAAGCCCAGGATTCTGCAACAGCTGTCAGTCACACCTCCCTGTGGGAATCCCTCCCCAGGGCTGGGACCTGGGTGGGCAGGCGGGCTTCGGCAGCTATGGCTTGCAGGGGAATGGACCAATCAACTGTGGCTTGCAGACCAATCAGGAAGTGGACCAACAGGGGCTCTTTCCGAGCTGCAGCTTGCCTGCTCTGCAAAAACCCCAAACATTTCCTGTTGTTTGAAAAATCCACCCGGACAGAGAAAGGAAACTCAAAAAAAGAGGCTATGTCCTGGAAAACCTGGACGCATGGTAACCCTATACTTAGGGCATATCTACACTATGGGCACTACAGTGGCCACAGCAACGGTGCTTCAATTATGACATTGTAGCACCATAGTGTAGATACTTCCTATGTTGACAAAGTATTTTTCCATCAATGTAGGTAATCCGCCTCCCCAAGCAGTGGTAGCTAGGTCAGTGGAAGATTCCTTCCATCAATCCACCAGGGGCTAGATTGGCTTAACTATGATGCTCACACCCGAGGGTGAAAAATTCACAACACTGAGTAAAGGAGCTAGGTCGATCTAAATTTTAAGTGTAGAGCAAGACTTGGATGGATGAAGAGGGTTGTAAGACTTTTTAACAAGGAGGCCATAAGTTTTCAAATGTCACTTCTGAAGTGCAATCAGCCTCCATGAACGGAAAATTTCTGTATGTAGAGTTGTTGTAGCCGTGTTGGTCCCAGGATATTAGAGATATGAGATGGTGAGGAATATGCTTCTCTCACCAACAGAAGTTGGTCCAATAAGGGAAAACTGCTGTAATTCACATATCCTTAAGGGGTCTTGACTCTTCCTTCAGGCAGGCACTGGATGGCTGCCTCTACAAGAAGCATTCATTTCACTGCCATTCATATGGAAATAGTGGAAAATCTTGCCCTCAAGGTAACCAACCCCTGCAGTTTTTCCTATCTATCATAGGGATCACTTGTCTGGGAAGACAAAGCAGTTGTTCATTGTCAGATGTCCAATCTTACACCTTTTTGGTGAAGACAGTAAACCATCAGAACAACCAATAATTAACAGAAGTAAGATAGCTAATATATTATAACTTCTTCCAAGGAAAAGACAAAATTACATATGCACTACAAATGCCTTACTCTTTGTGCCTGTCTAATCGAGGCATATGTGGTCCTCCTTATTATATCTGATAACTATTTATTAATTAGACAATAGTTTCTTATAAGGCTTATCAGCAATTCTGAATGGTATTGGATGTGAAATATCATGTGTAGTGAAGTATGATGGTGATGTTTTTGTGGCCACATTTATGTTTTTAGAATTATGTTATGCATATTGCATAAGCCCTCTGAGTGTATTTCCAACACTTAACACAGTTAAAATCCGCATTAGCTCCAGACTATCCTCACATTAAATACCAATATCAACCAACAACCAGAATAATCTCAACGTTCACAAAACCAGCATGGGAAGCAAACAAAAGGCTTTTCAGTCATTCCAATGCAAACTCTTTGTATTCATTTCTGAGGCATTTGTAACTTGGAAAAAACTATTTGTTCTAGTTGAAACTGGAAATTAAATCTGGGTCTCCTGTGAAAGCTGTGGATGAAAACATTTTTTTGTTTTGCTTGTTTTCCATCAGATTTTCTCGAAAAATGTTAAGGTTTTAATTGAAAAATCAAAACCCTGAAAACTGATTTTCATTTGTTTTGGTAACTGAATTTTTTGATGACAGCCCAAATACCTTTGATGAAAATGGAAAATTTTCAACCAACATTCTTGCTTATTTGAAAAGCCACTTTTGTTGCATTTGTGCCTCAAACTAAATGTTTTTCAATGACCCAACTACTGCTTCCCTTAATCCTCTAATTCATTCCATTGTTATCTTCAGATTAGATTGTTGTAAATGCACTCTAACTGGGGCAACATGTGGGGTGTGCGTATGCTGCAGTCTGAGGTGTGACTGCAGCACATGTAAACATACCTAAGTGAGGTTTAATCTAGTTAGTATGGGTACCAACATCAGTGACACTATGGCAGCATTGGCTGTAAAAGCCCACCTGGGACCCTGGGCAGTTACGTGGGTGGCTGGCCCATTCTACATCCTGTGGTGCTGCAGCTTCACTGCTATTGGTACTTGTGCTGTCTACATTAAAGATAGCTAGGGCATGTCTACATTTGCCGCAATCAAACCTGTGATGGCAGCCTAAACCTATCAATGTGGTGGCCCACTTCTTAAGCAGAGTATCTTGCTACAAGCGTATTCCACCACAGCTCCATGATCTGCACGGCCTGTCTGTGGGTTTTTAGGTGGAGTTTAAGGTCTTTTTTTTTTTCCCCACCTATAAAGCCCTACATGACTTAGCACCATCCTCCATGAAACATTGCCTCTCTCCTTCAGCTGTACTTCCACATTTGAGATCTGTGGAGTCACTAAAGCTAGACCCATTGTCCTTGGTATAAGGGGGCTGCTGGCAGGGGGTTTCTCCAAGAGAGGCTCCCTTTCTTTGGAATCTAATCCTTGGTACAAAAGAACCCAGATCTGTGGACCTTTATGGCATCCTTCAAGAAAGCTTCAGAAGAAACCCATGCTGCCTGAAGGCGATGCATAGGTAAAGTGAGGGATTTACTTACGTGGCTGCTGTTCATTTTGCTTTTCAATATATTGATTGTATTTTTAACCAGTTGCCTAGCGTGTTATAAGTGCCTCTTACTGTTTTTATAAAGCCAGATAGAAGAAGGCCCCAATCCTCAGTTGTGGCATCTTTATATTAAAATCGTAAGAAAAAACAGACAACTAAATCAACAGATCACAGTAGATAATGCCATATGGTCACAGAAAACTGCATGAGGCTACGTATATCATGTATATTAAAAAAAACCTGGGCACAACAAATTGACTTTTATAGGCAGAATTTCAGCCTTAAACCAGAACTTAACTCCCTTTGTTTACATCAAACCCTTAACATTGTTTTAATGTAGTTTAGCATGTCATAGCTGATTTTATTCTTATCATTTTATGGTATTATATAATAGGGATGGAGGTGCAGGAGTACTGTGCTCAATGGCAGCTCATTAGTTCATACCTGGTATTTTGCCTAAAATGTTACTGTGCTTCTAGTTTAGGGGCGGGCAAACTTTTTGGCCCGAGGGCCACATCTGGGTATGGAAATTGTATGGTGGGCCATGACTGCTCAAGAAATTGGGGTGGGTGGGTGAAGGCTCCAGCTGGGGGTGTGGGTTCTGGGGTGGGGCCAGAAATGAGGAGTTCAGCAGTGCAGGAAGGGGCTCCGGGCTGGAGCAGAGGCATGTGGGGTGGGTGAGGGCTCTGGTTGGGGGTGCAGGCTCTGGGCTGGGGCTAGGTATGAGGGGTTGGAAGTGCAGGAGGGTGCTCTGGGCTGGGACCAAGGGGCTCGGAGGGCGGGAGGGCTATCCGGTCTGGGGCAGGGGGTTTGGGTGCAGGAAGGGGTTGGGGTGCAGGCTCTGGGTGGCGCTTACCTCAAGCAGCTCCTGGAAGCAGCAGCATGTGCAGCCTCCAGCTCCTACCTGGAGGCGCGGCCAGGCGGCTCTGCGCGCTGCCCTGTCCACAGGTGCCCTCCCTACAGCTCCCAGTGGCCTCAGTTCCCTGTGTGGCGCCCCCTGGCTGCCCCTACGTGTAGGAGCCGGAGGGGGGACATGCCACTGCTTCCGGGAGCTGCACGGAGCCACGGCATGCGGAGAGTGGGGCAAGCCCCTGACCCCGTTTCCTGGCTTGAGAGCCGGAGCGGGGCAAGCCCTGGACCCCACTCCCCAGCGGGAGCTCTAGGGCCAGATTAATATGTCTGAAGATCCGGATGCAGCCCCCAGGCCGTAATTTGCCCACCCCTGTTCTAGTTGCTTTAAATCAGGTCCCTAAATTGTGTTAGAGGAATATAAACAATGTGCAAGGATAGTAGGATGCGCTCCAAACAAGCTTTTAAGAAATCTTAATATAGGCTGACTTGCACTGATTAAGGGATGAAACTCTAGTTGTAAGGTGAGTTTCCAGTGGAACATCGGTTAGTCAGGGAGAACAGAATAAGGAAACTCATGATAAATTTAATTGCTCCAGTAAAGGATCTACATTTTAAACAGAGCGTCCTCTAAATATGCTGAAAAAGATGACCACATTTCTAAATACCTGTCATCTTTTTGGTGTTTCTTGTGTATGTACTTGGTGGGAATGTTTTTCCATTACGAGGACAATCTCTATTTTGTTATGCCACAATTCCAGAAGAAGTCATGTTTTCCCAGCAATGTACAATACAAAGTCTTATTGCTAACGAAAAAGAAATGAATTTGTCACTCTGTTTAAAATGTAGATCCTTTACTGGAGCATTGAGTAAGCAGTTCAGCAATCTCTGGGAAGATGGCATTTTGCCATAAGATGAATCTCTCTAATTTGGGGGTTCTGCTGTGGCACAGCTGCACTCACTGACTGTCTGGCAACTGGGCAGGCAAGTTGCAGGCCCTCATTGCTCACACCATTCAAGGTGAAGTGGGCAGTTAACACCTCTGCAGTTGTAGGACAAAGCTACACTTATTACAGAGTTATGAAACACCTTTCACAAAACAGTCACTCATATCTGACCAGTCAGCCTTCATCCTCAAAGGAAACCTTCACAACTGCTTCAAAAGATGAGCCTGGGAGCTTACCTTCATAACTACTAAAATCATGGACTCAGTAAAGACACTGGATTTATGGCTCATTATAACAATCTGTAACCCCTTAACCCTCCTTTGTCCTACAACTGCAAAGGTTTTAACTGGCCATTTCACCTTGACTGTTCTCTTGCAACATGTGTTAACTCCTTATGCTAAACAATATATTCTATCTTGTGTTTAAAGCTGTGACACTCTGAGAACCTTTCCCAGACCAGAAGAAGAGCTCTGTGTAAGCTCAAAAGCTTGTCTGTCACCAACAGAAGTTGGTCCAATAAAATATATTACCTCACCCACCTTGTCGCTCTTATATCCTGGGATCAACACATAGATACAACAACACTACAAATATCAAATAGTCATGACTATCAGCTGCAGCTACCATAGTAGTTGCATTCAAATCAGTGACCAAGAGATGAAAAACACTGTATCCTGTTATCCATATTATGGTCTATCCAGTCCCCTAAGACAGACAGAAATGTGATGAATGAAGACCTTGCTCTCATTGCCACCACTTCCCAGACCAAAAGTAAAACAAACACTTTGAATTATACAGTTCTTTTGTGCATGTGGCAGTCTTGCCTTCCCACTCCTTCATCGAGTACCATGTCCCTTTCAAATGCAAAAGCCCTCACCACACTATGATGAAATCATATATCTATAAATTAATATTATAATCAATCAATGACTCAAAGAGGGTGTTGTTCACTCTTAATCAGTTCTTCCAATAATATGGTATTGAACACAGATCTGAGTCCTATTTCTATAGACGTTTCCCTTAAAGAAGTAAAGGAAACAATTGGTAAATAGCATGGTCTTATCCATCACCATGAGCTATCTTCATAACGACAGTAAAAATCATGAATTTATATCAATCCCCTAGGCACTTCAAACTACTCAGTCAGTTTTCTTGGGATTAATAAATTATTGTTACTTTCTTAGGCTTGCTGAAACACCATTTTGGCATATGTCCATGGGAGAAAGATTACATGTTAAGGAAAGGGAAGTTAAATTTTTTGCTCACACAGTTTTATAGTGATAATGAAAATTATGAACAATAGATGGATGGAGTTCTTAGAAGGAAATTATCATGATGATTTCAAGCATGGCTAAAAGGTGCTGGGAAAAGTCTAAGTTTTATCTTGCTAACAAAGAAGCAAAAATAACTATTATTAACTTTGGTCATTTGGTACCTTTGCCTTTTTTCCTCCTTTTACATATGTTAAGCAGTGACTTTAAAACTTTGGTTTATTTGGAGGCTATTCATGTATGGTCTAGGAATAGCGATAGATAAACTGTCTGTGAAATTGTGTGTTCCCTCCCCTTTTGTGTGGGGGAAGTGGTGACTCCTTTCTAGAACCTAATCGAAAACCAAAATAGCTTTTTGTTCTCCTGTTATAACTGTCCTGCCTCTGAGTCACCATACGAAACAGCGGTTGGGAAGTATTGAATACTGTAGATTAAGCACTTCCAAACCAGCTTTTGGCTAAGCTTTATGCATGCTATGAGCAAACTAATGTGCACGAGTATCCAGGATACTCAGCCAGTAATTCATGAAAGTCCAAAATATTCTGCTTGGAATGAATCATAACAGCATAGATGATAGGGTTGGAAAAGGCCCCTCAGGTCCTCCAATCCGACTCCTCTGCATCTTCTATGATAATTCCACTAGAATTTCATCTAATGAATCTTTGAAAACCCCTAATGTAGGTGACTCAGCTACCTCACTAGTCAGTTTATTCCATTGCCTAATTATCATGACTCTTACATGTTGTCTCATGTCTAACCTGAATGTTTCAATCTTAACTTTTACACCATTATGCCTTGTTTGACCAATTCATGACTGCAGAACACAGTCCTTTCCTCTCCCTTCTGCAATATCACTCAAGTATTTGTAATTGGTTTAAAAGGCTTTTTTCCCACTAGTCATATAAATAATTCTATCAAGTATCTTTCAGATGTCTTGTAGCACTTTTCGAGTGACAAGGTGAGTAAGGTAATAACTTGTGAGCTAATATCTTTTATTGGACCTCACCCACCTAGTCTCTCCAATATGCTGGGACCGACACGGCTACAACAATGCTGTATTCTAGCACTTTTCTCATTTTATTTGCCCTTCTTTGAACTTTCTCTCACATTTCAGTCTTTTTATAATGAGGGGCTGAAAACTGCACTCCATATTCGAAGCATAGATTTATTGTTATTACAAATGATATTTCTGTAGTTGATGACGACCTTTAAAAATATTTCAGTTAACGGTGAATTAACATAACTGCGGTATTCTGAATACTTGCTTGTATATGAAATATCTAGAGAACAGTGTGAACATTGTGGGGACATTTTCTAGTTGTCAAATGCAAAAAATGGTTTTCAGGACGGTCACTGAGCAGCTGAGGATGGCATCTCTTACATACTATTATGTTCAGTTTTTGATAATTGGAACTCCCAGCGTACTCCTTTAAGGTGAAAATCATATATGCTCCGATTTAAATCACTCCCATGCTTAAGCCCTATTTTGAGGATTTAGAGCTGGCACAGCACAGGGGTGAATTTCATCATTACTATTTCCTAAGTAAGGGTTTCCCAGTTTGTAGCTGTGTAGATTGTTAATCTTTGTATGTGAGTTAATGTAAATTTATCCATGACCATGTTTGCAGACTGTTTTTGTGGGAGATTGGTGGTCCATGGATGCTTTCTTGGTAGTCTGCGGAATGAAACATTTTGAGAACCACGCAGTGGGGGGACTTGGAGGGTGGAAAAAGACTTGATCGAGGGGGGTGGGGGGGGACTCTTTCTAAATGATCTGGAGAATCACTGATCTGTAGTATTTTAAATCTTACAACATATGTGTTTGTGTTTCTGCATAAGCTTGCCACAGCATGCTGATGATTAACCTCCCTGATATTAATTATCCATTGTATCATAATTTATCATATGCCGATTTAATCAATGGCATGTTACATGGTTCTTCAGGTTAATTAATACTGCACATAGAAAAGTATAGGTCATAGCTGGCAAGACTCATTGTTGAAGGACAAATCTTAATACACCGTTCCATGAGACGGTTGCACAATTTAATACCAGACATAATTTACACCTCATACATAAATGCACCTCACCCGTAATTTATTTATTGCATGATACTTTTAGTCATACAGCATCTAAGTTCTTTAAATTTGTATTTGGTGCTGTGTCAAAAAGGTATGTGAAATCAAGATAAATTATGCCCACTGAATTTCCTTTGTTCTGCATACCTATAATTATATCAGAAAAGGCTAGCACCTTTGTCTGAGATAATCTCCTATATATTTCCGGAATTTACATTGTTTATCATTAACACTATAATTTATCATGGCCATTTTTAGAAATAACAACATGAAGAAAACAATGTCATGAAAATATAGTTATTGAGACTCTTGGGTGTTACTTTATATCCCAAATAACGATTAATTTTCCATTTTTTGCACAGAATCAGTGCACAGAATCAGTCAAGACACAAAGAAAAAGATGTATTAAGTCATTCAGTCCATCTCCCTGCCAGTAGACCTGTCCCCTACAGTCAGACATTTTCTGGCCTGCATCTTCAAAAGTATCTAATGATTTTGCAGGACTCAAATTCTGGGTGCTGAAATAGAGACCTCTTAAATGAGCCTGATTTTTCAGAGGATGGGTGCTCAGAACTTTCTGAAAAATCAGACACTTTTAAGGTGTCTCAAGTTGGGCACCCACAATTCCTAGTCACGTTTGAAAATGTAGGCATTTATGGTTTCTATCCAGTCTAATTGAAAATGTCCAAATGATGAGTCTTTTCCCTTGAGGAACTATTCTGAAGACTACAATATCTCACTGTCAGGAAGTTTTTTCTGATATTTAGCTAAACGTTCCCTGTCTTCATTACATGCCACTCCTACTACTTATACCCTCCTGTCCCAAAGTAAATAATTACTCTCTCCGTGCTGTTTATGCCCTTCAGATACAGACTATCAAGTTCATATCCACCCTTTTGTTGTTTCTGAGCTAATCTACTAGATGCATAATTAGCTTCTGTAAGATTGTTCCGAAGCAGTGTTTTCAGTCACCAAATCATATATTTGTTGTTCTTTGAGGGCCTGGGCTAAAGCCCACTGAAGTCCCTGGAGTCTTTCCATTGATTTCAATGGACTTTGGATCAGGCCAATTTCTGGATATCTTTCTGAAGCTGAACACAGTATTTCAGGTGTGATCACAGCACAGCCATCCATAAACGGTCTGTTAACTCCCAGCTCCATGATGCGATGCCTTTGCAGTTCTAAATTGCATTGGGACTTTTTTTGGCCTACTATCACGTTGCAAACTTTTGTTTCGTTTTCTGTAATCTGTTACCTCAAGGTCTCTTTCAGCTGCTGCGTCTCTATCTCCCAGAAGCATGTGTGTTTCAGATTGTTTATTCCTCAAATGTATTTCAATTTAAATCTGACTTTTTTTTCTGTCCCTCTTGTTAATCTCTCTAGGCTTCATTGCAGTGTTTCTTTCTCCTCTCCACTATTTGCAGCTCATCTCAGTTTTTGATAATCTGCACATATAATTAACATGCTGCTCACTTCCGCTTCTAAATCATTAACGAAGGCCTACTGCTGATCCCTGTGGGTCCCCAGCATATGCTACATGCTAACAGTTTTGAACCAAGGAGCTACTAGGCCAGAGATGAGCTTTGTAAACCCAGATCAGCTCTCAACATGGAATTTGTAATTGTCCTCTTAAACAATAGACAATTTGGTGAGGGGAAACTTCATAGCTCCTTGGGGAATTAAAGCTCTTGCTAAGAAGCCTCAGTTTTGGTCTTTTATGTCACCAGGGTCTTATCCCCGAGCTCTTGCTCCCTGTTCGCCTTTCAGGCATTTTGAGGCTTCAGTCTCAAGGCTCTGAGTCTCAGTAAGGTTCATTCAACTTCTTGCCCTCACACCCAGCCATTCATTGACATGTCAAAATCCCCTAGTACCAAAAGATATAGCCAACCTAAAAAAATGAAAATCTGAGGGCTTGTCTACACACAGAGTTACACCAATTAAATAAAAGGTGTGTAATTTTAAACCAGTTTATTTAAACAGGTGAAAAAGGTTGTGTGGACATGGTTATCGAGGCGGTGTATCTGAGTGGACAAAGCAAAGCCTGGGGTATGTTCCTGACTCTGCCTCTGGCCTCCTGGGAAAATCATTTAACTTATCCGTGCCTCAGTTTCCCTATCCATTGCATGGGGTTAGTGATACTGACCTCCTTTGTAAAGTGCTTTGAGATCTATGGTTGAAAGATGCTATATAAGAGCTAGGCATTATTATGATTATTTATTTCTTTTATTTTGGCTTGAACCAGGTTTAGTTTGGTTTTAAGTTAGAACACAATAAGCTACTTTGAAGCTGAAATAAGCGTAAACACACATGGGTTTGCTCTGGTTTCACTAAACCAGTTTAATTAAACCATGCAAGTTTGTGTTTAGACAGGCTTTAATTTGATTATTCACTGTTCTCTTTTTCCACATTTACTTCAGTCTGGAAATTTTTGACCACTTACTCCCAGATTTCTGCTTTCCTTCAGGTTTGCTGTGGTGTGAATTTAGATCAAATTCAAATTTGACACACCTCCTGTTGTACTGTTGACATTTGAAAACAAAAGCATCAACAATACATTAAACTTCTCCAAGACCAGTAGTTTGCTACATCAGTCTCTCTAAAGTGTCAGCCTTGAATATACATATAGCCATTTAAAAAGATGCATTCTATTAATAAACGAAGTGCCTGATTCTCCACTGCTTTGCAGCTTGTGTAGGCATTTATACCTGGGCAAATTGTGGGTAAAATGCTACCAATTGTAGAATTTTATATTTACTTGACATGTGTGTCCTGTGTCATTGTTTCCTGTGGACAAAGTGGTATGTGATCATGTAAGTTTAAGACTGTATCATAATGCATATGCACACAGGGCTGAATTAATTTGCACAGGCAATCTTAATTCTGGTATTTCCTAACTTTTGAGTGCTTGATTTTTCAACTTTAACATTCTTTTAGCAAAGAGTTTTTTGTATGAAGTAAATTATTTCCTCTAGTATAACCAAGACTTTTCCAAACTGTGGTGGAATCAACAATGTATTGCGTATGCTTGCCAACTATAATCCAATTTTTAAGTATCCTTATCTATCTTTCTCTCCTTTAGATTTTCCGCAGGGTGCACTAGAGGAAGCAGAAAAGCCATGAAAATCTGAAGAGGATCCTCAGGAGGATTTTTCTATCTGATGTCAAAAGCATTTACAATGCAGCTGTACCAATCCATGTTACTCTATTCTGAATGGAGCCTTCAGAAGGAGAATGTCCCACTAATTGTACAAAAAAGTTTATTCCCATCAAAGTGATTAGATTTTCTTGCCAACCGTGAGTCTTAGCATCCATTCTGTGGATAAAGCCTAACCACTTATCCCTAACCACAAACTGTTATAGCAAATGTTTGTTAATCTGCAATATCAGCCCGTAATAAAGATCCTGTTGACTGATCAAAGACTATTTTACACACAGTTAAAAGCAACCTTTGTTTCATGGTATGTTTTATCTGATTTTTTAGATATTCTGTACTCCCTGTCCCTTTGCGGTCACCCGTTACCATTTTCTCATAATGTCACAGTTTGGACAAAAAATAGCTATCTCCTTCCCACCTCTGCAAATCAATCACAATTTCCACACAGGTGAATTCACCACGAGAAGAAAGGCAGATAATCCACCAAGGCTTCTCTAACCCCCTCCTCCCTGATTTATACTTCTGCTCTCAAGAGATACAGTGTAAAATATGGTTATGTCAAGGGCAAAATGTCTCCTTCCCTTTTCCTGTTACAGAAGTCATGTGAATAAGGTTTACATTGTAATTACCGTAAGCACACTAACACATGGATCTTCTTACTGTGCTTTTTACTGACATATTAAGTATGCTGAGACCCGTTATTCTTATGAATCAGTCTGTTCTGGTTAGGGACAAGATTTTCAGATGTGACTAGTGATTATGAGTGAACCCAATCTGAGACAGTTCAAAGGGGGTCTGATTTTCAGAAAGTTTGACCCCTTTGAAAATCAGGTCCTGTTAAGGTGTCTACAAATGGGAAACCCTAAAATAGAGGCACCCAAAATCGCCTTTGAAAATCTTGGCCTAGATTTTTGAAATGTCAGGCGCATAAATGAATTACTGAGAGTAACATGGATGCAGTGTCAATGTAAAGATGTATGGAAGGGTCTGAAAATAACTGAGACCTGGCTCCAAGTGTAGAAGATATGCAGCCAGCATTTGCTTCCTTTTGGTTTGGCCTCACGGTGGATCGTACAAAAGTACAATTTCCAGCCTGATCAGCAGCATATATGAAATGAATTGTTGATCTCAGCTTATTTCCTAGTGCACAAGTGTACACATTGCAAAAGCTGTCATCAGACTTGGCACCTGTGTTGTTTAGGCTATGTCTGCACTATCACTTTTGTCGGCAAAACTTTTGTTGGTCAGGGAGTGTTTTTTCAAGCCCCCGACTGACATAAGTTTCACTGACAAAAGGGCTGGTGTGGACAGCGCTACTTTGGTGGGAGAGCATCTCCTGCTGATGTAGCTAGCGCCACTCGCTGGGGGTGGTTTAATTATGCTGGCTGGAGAGCTCTTTCCAGCCAGCATAGAGCGGCTACACAGGAGACCTTACAGCAGCACAGCTGTGCCACTGTAAAGTCCATAGTGTAGCCAAAGCCTAAGTCAGCATAGAGATTCACTGTTCTAACTTCTCACCCATACAAGAGATTCCCTCAGCTCAGTTGTGAAATCTGCTGGCAGGGGTTGACAATTGCAAATTTATATTACTACTATTTGCCCCGTATCTGTGGATAAAGAGGGAAGTTTATTCTCCAGGACTTCCAGTCCAGTAACTTTCATAAGCACAAAATCTACTTTCAACCCCCTTCCCCCTCCCCCTCTCCAAAAATCATTTCCTCCTTCCTGTACCAATTGTGCATTGTCCATTAGCCTCCCATGCAGTTCCATGGTGCTGCTCCATCAGGAGTATCAATAATGTTTATATCACTGCAATTGTACAGGGTTGTCTTTTTTAGCCGACTTTTTAAATGGAGCCAAGCAGCCAGGGACCAGGTGGCCCTGGAGCTGGAGTGAAGCTGCAGGGCTTCCATCCAGATGGCCCTGTACCCTGGCAGCTGTCAGGGAGCTGCAGCTCATGGGGGCCAAAAACCTCCCTGGGGGAGAAACTCCACCTCTCTGGCATGGAAAGATTCCCCCTCCAGGAGTGTTCTTCCCTCTCTGTCCCTCCCACATGTTTTTCCCCAGGAGAGCAGTATGTGACCCATTGTAAGGAGACTCCACTGCTCTGCTCAAATTGCCCAATAAAATAATCTCCTGTAGTCTCCATACGCACCTCTGTGACCGAAGAAAATCCATGGGGAACTGATCAATTACTTTAGCTATTAGGCTTAAACTTTAACCACAGATTTCAAATCTTCTTCTGTGCTCTCAGTGGCTGCTAGGTAACCTAGAGAAATCAACTGCAATTACTATTAAAAATCCCTTCACTGTTCTGTAGAAGTGCCATTACACTGTAGAATCCTGCCAAAGAATCCTGTACTATTATATACATATATACCATATGTGGGAAAGAAAACCATAGGGCTTTAGTGGGATATATTACAAGGTAATAATTATCATTATTAGATCTGATCCAGTCACCCAAAACTGCCATTGACTTCATTGGGAGTTTGGGGTAAGCAGTGAGTAGAGGTTCGGGTGAGGTATGGGAAATGCTTCTTTTTATATTGCATTTATTTGACATCAGTGAAACATGTTTGTGTTGGTATTGCTTCTGTTTGCCTATTTTACTCCTCGCTGTGGGAGGGGAAGGTTCTGTAGAGAGTCAACCCATAACACTGTTGAAGGGGGAAAATCATATTGGTTATAAAAGAAAGAAAGAGAAAATTGTGCATAGTAGTATTTTATGGGCTCTTTATAATATGTTAAATTATGCCATTCAATAGTATCATCGGGATTTAAAGCAGAGATATTTGCACTGGGTACAAAAACCATTTGTTTTTCCCATGGCCAAATGATCCAGGTAATTCAGAGGAAATAAGTCACTGCAATTTAGTGGTTTAAAGAACAGTGCAACAGGAAATAGTAGGAAGAAGCTCTCAGTAGTGCTGAGACTTTCTATGAATTTTTTTCTTTTAAATCTGATCTTTGTGGCTGGGGGAAAAATCAAGGCGAAATTACAAGATACTTTTTTAAAAAAAAAGTTATCCAAGCCAAAAATACGAAGGAAGCACTACTAATTTCAGGGGACCAAATGTTCAGTTCTCAACATCAATGTTTCTGAGGCAAGGAAAGATCTTACTGGCCATGTCATTCTATAATGCACAGAACTTTGCACCAATACCCTGTCAGGTCTCTTGCTAATAAGTAGACCACATTATTTCAAAATGAGGTTGGGATGTAAATACAATTTTCTTATGTAGAATCCTAGTTATTTATACTATAAAATGAATACTCCTAGACAACTTCTTATTTTCATTCAACCAAACTTTAATATGCAGTGTGTCTATGCTTCATCAAGTTATTTGAAGAGAATGTTATATTTTGTGTGGTTGTTAGAGCAAAACAAAGTTTAAGCAATCATTTTGTTAAAATCAATTTTAGACAAATCTAAATGCTGAATTAGTGAGTGCATTGTGACATTTTAATACCATCCTATCAGCGGTACCAACTATTTTTATTGTTAATAGCTATGGCACTTTTAAATGTGTTTTCTAAAATAAATCATAATATGAAATGAAATATACATTAGATTTTCTTTGAACAGTTGCACGTTTTGTAAAATTTATTTGCTGAACAATATTTGTCCAAGGACTTTTACTTTTTTTTTTTTTTGCCCTTGCATTTTTAGAACAACACACTAATAGGATTATTCATCTAATGACCAAAATCCAGTTGAGTTTCTGAAAACTTGGGCTCAGTTTATCTTTTGGGGTTTGAATACAATCCTGAATTCAAACCAACAGACCCTTGTGGTTTGCGTGTTCCCGCATTGATTCTTCTGTCCAAATAGTATTCAGCTAAGACAAAGAATAACAAAATTTCTATTTTTCAAGGAACTGAATTTCACTTTAATAATAGTATGTGTTTTCTCCTCTTCAACATTTACTATACAGACTGTATTAGTGGTTTATCTGAATGTTCTTATACTTGTTCTTGTACTACATATGAAAAGTAATTTACTGCCATGAACTAAGGAATGCTGAGCAGAGATTGTAATTTCCATGTGAAATCCTTTCAGTAGAAAAAAAAATTACAGTCTATGCATCATGCTTAATAAATATCTTTCCTTATCAAAATATCCTGTTTACGAAGTCTATATTTTTAAGAAAACAAGCTGCAAAGGTATTTGCACAATATATGGCACAGTTCTGTTCCAAACTTCTGTTATAGCTTTGTTTGAAATTAGTCTTGAGTTTGCTGTTGCTTTGTTTACAAGTACTTTTTGACACAAAACTTTCTGTACACTGCCTAACCTGTAACACAGCATCCTTCCATTATTTATACATTGTTTTCACATGCATGCTGTAGTGGACTTAATGCCTTTGCAACCCTAGAGATCCTTAATTTTGCAAAGTGTGGATCATGTTTATTCATATGAATCATGATGTGACAAGTTCACTGAGTGCCCTCAATTCCTGTTGGAAGCTGTGAAAGATTTGGGGTCGTCGGCATCTCACAGAAGGCAGGATTGGCCCTATGATTAGCAAATGTGATCCAGAGCTTCCCTGTCTTCAGATACATCAGTTTTATGAAAACGGGCCGTTCAGATGCTGCTATGGATCATGAATTAAAGACAGGATGGCATTGGCAGGGGATGAGACTAGATAACCCCTGTGGTCCCTTCTAACCCTATGGTTCTATGATTCTGTAATTCATGTAAAGTTTGAAAGACATGGTTTGGTTTAGAGTCTGAAATCACTTCTCTAATTCATCTTCCTCTGTATTGTAAGTTCTTGCAATTTTATATAATAAACAATGTCAGGAATTGCTATACCAACCCTCTAACTCCACATTCTTCCAGGTGAAAGGAAGTTTAGAACCTGAAATATCAAACACGGGATTAAAAATAATGTTCTGAAAGCTTATTTATTTTGGGGTCTTGGTATATCTGCTTTGCTGATGTCCTGTGTGCCCACATGTCTTAACTGTGACCAACAGATCACAGCACAGATATCTTGCAGTTTTATTAGCATTAAATGTAGAACAAGTGATTTAATTAGTCACAGGGTAGAAGCATAACACAGTTACGTGATTTGACCTGGTATCCTCTGGCAACACGTCTTGGCCACCGTAGTCTGTACATCTGCTCTGGTCAGGAGCAGAAAAGAAGTGCACAAAAGCAGAGATATATCCTCACTCTTTACTTGTTATTAAATACTGTGGTATTTCCCAGATGTTTCAGTGTTGTAGGAATCTGGATGGGCAACATAACACACTAGTAGTTACACTCAATCATTGTTACAGTTCGAAATTTCCTTCATAGTCACTGCTTGTGACTACAGTAGCATGCTCTCTCTCTCTCTCTCTATATATATATATGCACACACACACACACACACACTACATTTAAAGTTTCAGTCTAAAATCCAGTTACTAAAAAAGGTGGAAGAAGGGTTGAAAAAATGAACCAGTTATCATAATAAGGACTAAATAAATAACAAAGAGTCCTGGAAGGGATATAAACCCTCAGGTTTCAGGGCATAAGTCAAACACTAACAGGGGTTAGGAAGAAACTTTTCCTCTAGGCAGCTTATTTCATAACTTCCTATTACAGCACTTCTTCCTCTAAAGCAGCTGGTATAGACTAATGTCTAAGAAAAGCTATTGAGCTAGAGGGACCACTGGTCTGATCCCGTATGGCAATTGCTGTGTTCCTCTTCAGTCTGCCAAAACAGCATTTTCCTCATGGGAAACAACCAGTCTGCTCCAATTTCCTGTTTTAAAGTTAATCTAACTTATTTATCTGCCCCACCCCACCCCGGTCTGTAATATTTAAGACTTGGTATAGTGCAACTACAGTATATTTCTGCCGTGCCTATCAGCACTGCTGCAGTGCTACATTTTCATTATAAAATCTTTCTTTGGAAAGTCATAGCACCTGTTTTTGAAAAAAAAAACAATTGAGTCCAGAGGAAAATTACACAGATAACAATGTTTGGTAAGAGCTTTTAATTCATCGCCTGGAGCAGGCTAGAGAAATGGAATGTTTCCTTAGCAGGAGTAACCAGTCCAGACCATCCTTCTCAAAACACTACCCACAGAAGCTGCCCAGATGGGTACTGACTGATACTGTATTCACCTAATGCAACATAAGCTACAACCTTTGTTCTGATTATGAATGCTATTGGCCAATCTGTGAGCCTGAGAGGAGGACATCGATATGAAGCCACTACTGCAAACTGATTGAGAGCCCAATCCTAGCTCTGCTGAATTCACGTAAGTATTTTGCCATTGATTTTGATGGAAGCAGGAGCAGGCCCAAACTCTTCTTTCATTGGTGGTGAATGTCACAATAGCACAGCTAGAAATAAATATTAGTCCTAGTTATATTTTGACATAAATAATGAGGGCCACTCAAAAGCGCAGCTCTCCCGGGTAAAATTTACAACAGGATGTCAAAGAAGACAGTAGAAGTATACTGTGGTGCACCATTAGTCAGTTACTTCATTCCACCTCAGAAGTGGCTGCAGCTTAATGGGGGGAAGGTTACGTTTTCTGTAGACCCTATTAGCCTGAAAAATTCCAAACCCTGGTACAATCTATAAGATGTATAGGAGTTACTTCACTCGCTCCTGAAACAGTCTCATTTCCAGGGTGGAATATGGCGCCTGCTGAACAGCAACAGCATCACTATCCAATAGGACAAGTTAAGAAGAATATCTTCTTCCATCTGAAACTGTGGAAGGAACCTATTTGCAGGAGGAAGGTTTGGTAAGCAAAATGCAATGGACCAATTTAGAATTTGGTCAGCACAGCAGGCTGATGCCTTCTATTCTAAAAATTGGCACGGTTCTCCTAAATAAACACACCCGTTATTAGTGTCTCGGTTTCATGTGCCATGCCAAAGATGGCACCTCCATCAGCACAATGCCATCTAACATTCAGGGACGTTGGCTCGTTATGGATTCAGAGGGAAGAGTGCCACTTATTGAATGTACTCTCAGCACCACTGCCTAAAATGCCCTGAATTTTCCTTAGGGGTCGTTCATCCACATACTAGCTAAGACTAATCCTATTTAGCTTGCTAGTTCTGATGAGGTGGTGTGGCAAAGTTTACAATGTGTTTTGGAACATCTGAAATGAAATAAATATCCTATTAGTATTGTATTCATTTACTAGTATTGTACTATTCCTTAATAGATGTACTATTTTAGCTGGGGAATATGTTGAGAAGTGGGTCGATTGATGATGTTAATCCAATTCATTAAGAGGCAAACATTCAATAATTAATAGTTACTTAAAGTGCCCACAACATATTTTAACCATGGACAGAATCAATTGCCAGACACATAAAGGAGTTTATTGTAAGTATCCTTCCCCTGATGGTACAGTGAGGTGGAGACAGTTGGGATCCATAAATATCAGTTTATTACATATATTATCAAGTGGGGTGGGGTGGGGGCTGTTTTTCTAGGAGCCTGAATAAAATTACTTCTCTCTGCTATGTTGTTAATTGTAACCAGAAACTCTTGCTGAAAAACACAAAGCTGCACGTGATGTGATTGAATATGTAACAATACAAAAAAGAAGAGTACATGCGAGTAACATATTTGACTTCTGTGTTTAGGAGCTACCTAGATATTTTGTTTACAGGGTGGCAAAGACTGGGCGTTTATCTTGCTTAATGGAGGCTGGGCAACTTCTTTGTAGAAATTATACATGAAGGTGTTTGTGGCCATGGAGGACTCCCTAGTCCTAGTGGCAGAATCAGTATTGTTTTGCTGTGCAGGAAGAGGAGGGGTCGGGTTTGGGCAGGAGTGTGCTTTGCTCAGCTATTTGGGATTGTATTGTGCATTTGGCTGTAGGACTGTGACTGGCCCCAGCATTGTGACTGGAAGGGATGAGAGAAGGGAAAAAATAGACAGATCCTAGGAGGTGCTGAGTGCATTCACCCATTTATCATCTTGCAAGAATGAAACTTTCCCTTATTGACTGCTTCACAGAACTGCAATGACTGTTGTCCCAGGACAAGACGAGGGAATGTGTGTCTCATCTGGACAAGACAATTCCCCCAGAATCAGTGGGAAGAAATCTTAAGACACCAGCCAACCTAGTCTTCAGGTTGGCAGCAATGGGCAATAGAAGAAGACACAAAATGGAATGCTTGAGTGCGGCCAAAACAATGACACATATACACAAAAATACAAATAAATTGTTCCTGTAAGATATTTTAAATCATTTACTGTTGTCGTTCGGGCTTGTTCTCTCTCTCACATCCCCACCCACTCACCTTCCTGGTTTTATACAGTGTCCATTAGAATGGATAGATGCCTGGGGATCACAGGAAATATTAGGATCCTAATAACGTGTGGTAGGAGTGCCAGAAAACCAACAGTTTTAATTGATTTTTGCTTACTAATTCCTAATTAAAGATCAATAGAATTGACGATCGTACCAATTCTTTTCTTACATAATTATTAAAAAGGGTGAGAAACACAAGGTGTAAGGTTATGGGGCAGAGTTGAAGTAGTATAGCTTCTTATGTGCTCCAGGAGGCACCACTTGTTTTTATGACAGTACACCAATGGTTTTGTTTTGTACCAGCTCATCTGATTTGGCTCATCTTTCTTCATACGGTTCAATTGTTAATCTGATAAAGGCATCAAGCCCCTCAATGGCTTTCATTCTTTTATTCTGGTCAACTACATTTCCATAAATGGGGATTTGCTTTTGCAATCATCTGACTAATGTTAAAAAAAAAAAAAAGTTTCCCATTGAACATAAAATGATGATTTCACTGATCCACCACAGTTTGTAGATGTATTTTAAGGCTCTGAAAGAAAGCAATAGTCTAGCTTACAGTAAAATGAAGACAGCATTTTGGTTAAACTTTAGCAATACAATGTAGCTATTCTTCTCTCTGATGAATAACATTGCTTCCAGCATCAGAAAAATAATAAATGTCAAACCAAATGAGTTCTAAAATAGTACTTTTCTTTAAAGGGCTGTGGCCCAAGTATGTCATCCAGCAGAGGAAAATTGGTAGCTGCATTGTTTTTTTGTAAGCCAGTTACGGAGACAGTGAACTGGTACCTTTATTGGACTAAATTAAAATTAGATCTGATCAGATAATTCCTACTGAGTAACAGAGCTGATGAATTGAACCATGCTTTCTGCTTATTAAGGCCAACATTTTCAAAACTAGCTACTAATTTTGGGTTCCTCATATACTGAGTTCCCAGCTTGAGAAATGTATTGAGAGGTCCTGATTTCCACACATGTTCAGCACACCCTGACTTAATCTGGAATATTTTTGACAGCCAGGCCCTATGTGTCTCACAGCGGACACAGACAAATGGAGAGACCCAAAATTAGAGGAGCCTTTGGCCCTGATTGTCCATTGTTCATATTTTTCTCAAGTTATTAAAATGATTGCCCAAATCATTTCTTCAAATATTTCTTGTTCTCTACACCACTGGTACTCAACCAAGGGTACTTGTACCTCTGGGGTACACAGAGATCTTCTGGGGTTACATCAACTCATTTAGATATTTGCCTAGTTTTACAACAGGCTACATAAAAAGCACTAGCAAAGTCAGTAGAAACTAAAATTTCGAACAGACAATGACTTATTTATACTGCTATATATACTGTACACTGAAATGTAAGTACAATATTTATATTCCAATTGATGTATTTTATAATTCGATGGTAAAAATGAGAAAGTCAGCAATTTTTCAGTAATAGTGTGCTGTGACACTTGTATTTTTATGTCTGATTTTGTAAGCAAGTAGCTTTTAAGTGAGGTGAAACTTGGGGTACGGAAGACAAATTAGACTCCTGAAAGGAGTACAGTAGTCTGGAAAGGTTGAGAGCCACTGCTCTACACACTGTTCACAAGCAAGTTCATTGTGGGTATTCAATTATACAAAATGTGAACCGTGTTGGTTAGATTTTAGGTCACATGTAATTGTTTCTGTTCCTCGATTGGACTTGAGTAACTTAAAATCAAGATTCCAGTACAAATATTCTTGTTTACAACTTTCATAATTTCCTTTCCATAAATATAGACTTTAAAACCCTAAGCCTGCAAAGATTTATGCGTGTGCATAATTTTAAACATGTGAGTGGGCCCTTTGATTTGAGTTAAGCATGTGCTTAAATCTTTGCAGGATTAGGGCCTCTGAGCTGATCCTGATCATTGACTTTTTATTGTAGCTCTGGGTTTGTTTCTTTCTCTGTATTGCACTCGCTCATGTAAATCTTCAGGAGCTCCCACAATAACTGCAGCTGGAAGACAGATCTTTTACAGCCTGCAACACTTTTGCTCTGGTTTGTAGCTACTTATACGCCCAAATTCAGCAGTGTCTTAGAAGATGGGGTAAAATGCGCAATGGATGTAAATTGGTCAGAAAGTGACTGTACGTGGCACAATCGTACGCCATGCACTGATTCAGCATTCAGTGGGTAAGGTAAATGGGAGTCACTTACTCACCAAGAAGGTGCAAAAGCAGTTGTAGCAAGAAAAAAACAACCAGAGGGTGTAAAATAGAGCTGCACCCTGCCACACCTTCATTTCTTATACCTACCTTTTCATTGCTTAGTTATATAGGGCCACACCGTTGCTGGTTGCTGGCTCTGTGCAGAAGTTGGGGCTGAGGGATGTGAAGGTTCAGGGGACAAATCCTCATCGGATATAAATTGTCATAGCTTTGTTGAAGCCACTGTGGCTATGACAGTTTACACCAGCTGAGTAGCTGGTGACCAAATGTAGGCAGGAGAAATAGAATTTGGAGGCTCATGGGCCTGCACGTCTTTTGGCCTAGCGAGCGGTGGGTGTCCATACTGCACTTTCGAGAAGGGTGAACCTCCACTTCCAGAAGGTGACTCCCCTCTGAGGAAACAGCTGGTAGCCAGCTGCTGCCAGAATTTCTTCTTATTCATCCAAAGCTCTCCAAGGACTCCTTCTGCTGTGTGAATCTCCCTGTCTGACATACAGCAGCCATTGGTATAAAGTCATAGCCTGGCTCTTATTGACTTATTTTACATGCTCCCATTACTTACACCACCAAGCATGCTTAGTAAATAATAATAAACACTAATGCCAGTTTATATCACACCTGACAGTGGCCCTTTGCAACCATTCACAGCACTCTTGAGTGTGCTCCCCCGGGGAATTGCTATGTGTTGTCACAAATTTTCTCTTTTGTGATAGGAATAGTATAACACCGCCATATTTGTGTCTAGCTCAGTCTCTGTTCTGCATCCACTAGGGCCCACATTTTCAAAGCTGAAGTTGATTTAGTTTTTAGGTGCTGAGCTGGAGACAACTTGGCCAAAAACCTGCAACTGCAAATGAAATGAATGGGAAATCAGCACCAAGGAAACTCAAGCTGGGCACACAAAAACTGAAGGACCTAAAATTAGGGGCCACTTTTGAAAATTTGGGTCTAAGTGAATTGATCTGGCTGTATTTGGGGGCGGGGGTCATCTGTCTATCCGCATAGCATATCTTTACTGCACATTAATATTCCATTGTATTTCTTACGTGTGTGAACGAATACTTAATTTGCCTCACCTGTTTTTTGTCTGCATAGAGAGACTAAACTATAGTTTCCAGATACCTGTTTTCTTGCTTATTTCTTCAGTCTTCTCGTAATCCTTTTCTGCACTAGGGCCAGCAGCAGAAAGACCCGCCTAAGACGTGTGCATTTTATCCCGCATATATCCTGTCACAATCGCTTTAAAAACCGTAGAGACTATTTTAAAATAAATGACCACTTTTTGAAATCCTATAATTATGAAGCGGAAGGGTGATTGCTATCCTTGGAATGCTTCAGAACAGCAGAAAAATTCCTCTCTTTTGGAAATTGTACTGTCTATTCATCCTACTGGAACTGATCCAAAAATGGAGTATTGAGAAGTTGCCAGTGGTAAGTACTCACTGAATGCTAGTTTGAGCAATGTACTGTCACTTCCCAAAATGTTACAGAAGTCAATTAATTACCATTTGGAAGGGGGTTAGTCTTGGTGTTTTCTTTTTTTGTTTAATAGTGAGATGCGTAAAGATGATCTTCAGAAAGTACAATTATGTTCATGTCACTGTACTAATGAAACCAGACGCAGCCCTCTTCTTATCCCCACAATTCGGTGCTTGATAGTTTGATTTTATGTTATATTTTAAAACATAAAAATGAACACATGACCTAAATGAAGAATATGCAAGGAATTAAATATGAATCTCAAGGAACGCACATGCAGTATGCTGAGCGGTACTGATAACATCCTGTGAGCGAGATCAATATCTCAGTCCTGCAATGTGCTGATTGCCTCTTGCAAAGTGCTGTGATCACCCAAATCCACGTGAAGTCAATAGACTTTGCGGGCACTAAGGTAGCATCTTGTAAAATGTCTTCAGCAGACAGAAGGATCGAGCCACATGTGATTTGTAATGCCAAATAGCTTGATAGATTTTAAGGGGCTTTGGGGCAGTTTCTCTTATTATATCTAACACTTGGATAAGAAATACAATTTTCAATTATTTTTTGCTTAGCATAGCTTTCATGCAACCCCTGCCCTGAATCTATAAACCCCAGCCCCTACATTGGTGTGCATCTGGCTTTCAATAACTTCCTCCACACTGTTCTACTGTATTTTGTACTTTTTCAGTGTGCAATTTTGGTGCTTATGAAGGAAATGTGCTTCAGGAGGTAAGTCACTGAACTATGAGTTGGGTGATCTGTGTTCTGTCCCTGGCTGCTATTGACTTGCTATATGACCTTGTGTGCCTCAGGTTTTGGGTGTTTGATCTAAAGATAACTAAGCCCACATTTTCAGAGGTACTAAGGACCTACAACTCCAACTGAAGTCAGTGAGGGCTCAATGGCTATTAGCCAGGATGGGCAGGGATGGTGTCCCTAGCCTCTGTTTGCCAGAAGCTGGGAATGGGTGACCGGGGGTGGGGGGGGGCGGATCACTTGATAATTACCTGTTCTGTTCATTCCCTCTGGGGCACCTGGCATTGGCCACTGTTGGAAGACAGGATACTGGGCTAGATGGAACTTTGGTATGACCCAGTATGGCCGTTCTTATGTTCTTAAGATATTCTGACAAAGTTTTGGGGTAACTGTCTCTGTATTTCCCCCTCTGTGGTCCACTACAGGAGAGGCCTGTCAGGTCTCAGGTTTCTAGGCATCACCTGTCTCTGGGGAGGGACCCTTCTCCCACTCCTTTCTAAATGAGGGTTTTTAGGCTGCACACATCCCTGCCATCCACCTGATATCCCCAGGTCTCAGGTTTCTAGGCATCACCTGTCTCTGGGGAGGGACCCTTCTCTCACTCCTTTCTAAATGGGGGTTTTTAGGCTGTACACATCCCTGCCATCCACCTGATATCCCCAGCAAGCCAGTCTGCCAAAAGGCCAAACCTTGTGCATAGCTTTCTCTCAGAGGACAATGACAGTGTTTTTACCAGCGATACCACACAGCTCTTCCAAGCAAGCATATTGATTCATCGGGTATTATAGAGAAAACATTCATATAAAAAATAAACAGATTGAAACCCACTTTAAACATATCAGAAATCATCCATCTTCCATACGGGGAGTCTGATAGGCCAACATCCCTTCCAACTCTTCAGCAAAGGTTGGGGCCTTGTCATGTCCATTTGTTGAATCAAAATGAAGGCACTGTGCCAGTCCAAGCACATCCTCTTCTACCAAAAGTCCTTTCTTTGTCTCCTAGTATCTGGAAAACTCAACTTGAGCCACTGTATACAAACCACACTGGGGTAGTACCTCTCTGGAGTTGTTTAGTCTCAGAGACCCACTTTAATCATTCCCCCCCCACACTTTTAACTCCTACAGGAGTTAAACTGCTCATAAATTTAGTACAATGGTCCCCAAAGATAGTGTGGAGTTGCAATAGCTGTCAGTCTCGGTATCTTGAAAAATCAGGCCATATTTGTCCCAGCTTGAGCACCCATAATGTGGGGCACCCAAAGTCGGTGGGCACTTTTGAATATTGGCCATAACCTCTCTGTGCCTGTATGTACTTTACACATTTTTTCACATTAAGGCCCTGATCCAGCAAACACTTGCATGAATACCTTTTCACGCATGATTTGAATAGTCTCATTAAACTCATTAGGGCTGCTCATATATATAAAGTTATCCAGGTGTGTAACAATTTGCAGGATTGGGGCCTAAATTATTTAGTCAGCTAGCTGGGTGGTCAGTTTTTAAAGTGTTCCCAATGTAGTAAAACTGTTTTGTTTAATAGTAGCTATGTTATTTACTATTAAAATTACCATAAATGTAAAAATTAGAATAACTCCCTGCAGGATGCTCTGGATTTGACCAAAAAGTATTAACAAAGTCAGACTGAACTTTATGACACTCACTGAAAAATAGTTTTATAGGTTATTATTCTCAAATCTAATTTCATTAAAATATGAATTCACTTCTAAAGAAAGTTTATCATTAAATAAACTTTTATAAAAATCAGAGAACTTTGAAGATCTTTCTTTGAGAATTCAGCCTATATTTAAAGATAAAATAAATAGCACATTCCACATGTAAATACATACCCAATTTTAAAGTCTATAAAACCTTAAACTTGTTAGTTAATTGTTTGTATCAGTCACAAATAACTCAAATGTCACTCTTGAGTTTAACCTATTCATGTGTTACTAATCTCACTTTTTTCTTTATCCGTTTATCTATATTTACAGATTTGCCCTTGGGAAAGAATTTAGGGTTTGGGCCAAAGCATCCTGAAGACCTCCATTCTAAAGAGGCATTGCAAGCCCTGTTCCAGCACAGTTAGTGATCCCTTCATCCCAACCTGACTGAGAAATGTTGTGGCAGAAAAGAAGCTCAGGCAAACCACACCAACTTTTTTAAAGTACATTTTCCTTTTCCACAAGTTTTTATGTAGAAAGGGATGCTCTAGGCTTTGATGAATAGTAGAGAAGGGAGTTGAATATAGCTATTTTCCTTTCTTTAGTGTATGTAACTATTAATTTCTAGTTCCAGTTTTGTCTACCACAGTCCCAGATCCACTCATGTATTGCATAAAGCACAGCAATTAGAGATGGAAAAAACCAATTAGATCGACCTATTCATCCCCCTGTAAATGCATAGTGCAGTCACTCAATAGGCCATATCAGGACTTGATCTAAACCAAAAGGCCAACAAGATTAGGGTGGCAGGAGGGATTGTAACAGTCTTTATTTTGTTTCTGGCATAAGATTACATATACTATACTACTTCAAGGGCAGTAAACCTGAAAGCATCTAGCCTTCAAAGTCAGATGAGTTAAAAAAAATAGTAAATCTTGAAAATAAATCAAGAGAGCATTTTTTTTACCCATGTAGGAATAAAACATTGGCACATTTGTATTAGATTGTTACAAACAGAACTGTGGTTCGGGTTAACTGTGGAAGCAGCTCCCTGTCTGCTCTGTCATATGGCTGCACAGAGCTAAGCCAATGGCTCCCAACACTGCCATCTGCCAGCAATTCTAACACACAACAGGGTTTTGTCTTTGCCTGTTAATATCAGCAAACGACAACTTTTTATTCTATGACTTAAAATTAATCAGCCTATTTGTCCTCCACTCAATTGGGTTCAAATCAGGAGACCAGTGCAAACTTGGCATGAATGAGAAGAGAACCAGATCCAATGTATTTTATTACTGGGGCATCAGCTCAGCTCAAAGAGTTTTTAAACCTTCAGCTGTCAGTCAAAAAGACCCCATAGAAATTCTTCTCTTCAGTACTAGCTACTGAATGAAGAAAAGAGAGATGTGAAAACTGACTTTAATATATCCTGAAAAATAGTCACTTGATCTACTGAGGCTTTTAAAAGCTGTATATGACTTCTCTTTGGCAGGAGTAAGAGCTACTGCCTTTCTGCAGTTGCAAAAGGCTGCTGCTGCTGAAGTTGCATCCTGGAAGGAGAGAGAACATGCCTTGTTTCTTATGCTATGGTGACTTCCAAGCGTGTGAGGAAGCTGTCATTATACAAAGCTTCCATAATAATCTAAAATAGCTTAACCTTCCATGCTAGAAAGCGTTTCTAGATTGCGCCTCACCTGTGCCATTTGTTAGCTCATTTAATATCTGGAAAAATGTAGACTTTAGTCTGTCCTGCAATTTCGGAACAAAGAAGCACCTCATTCACGTCACTTAGTGTGTTATTTCATTAACTCTTACCCTTTATCAGACCCACCAGATGCTCAAAGGTAAAACTAACACAAACACATGTAACTTACACAAAACACCTTTTATTATCCCTGGAAGACAAACTATTTACAGCAGCTAAGTAACAAAAAGAAATACAAACACGCTCCAGCTTATTCTGTTTGTTTTGTCTGCGGCCTATTTAATGGCATCCGCTAGCACTTCTAGTTAAGATTGCATCAGCATTTCTCTTATCATACCCAGTTTTCTGGGCTCTGTGAGTGAGAGATGTAAAAGGACAACTATCCATTGTCTCCATATTGACGTGGTTTCCCACCCCCCCTAACCCCGACTAAATCAAAATCACTTTTCTAGTTTAATATATTGAGGGGGTTTTTATTTGATTTTTTTTGCATTTGTATAATTAAAAATTGTAATGATTTCAACAATTAAATTTAGCAAGTAACCCATCCCTCTTGGGGAACAACTGCTTTTTGGTTTCCTGTAAAATATAACTAAATCAACCCATGTATGTAACTTTGAGATATACCTATACATTCCTTGGACATTGAATAGTATTCGTAAGGATTTTTAATACACCACTATGTATTTTTAGAATTAGATGTTGTGTAAATGCCAGATGTTTGTTCAAAAATGTCAGTATAAAAAGTTATTTGGTATTATTTACTAATATTTATTCAAGAAAGTGGCATTGGCAAAGGCCCTTTCAGGGCTAAGATGTTGGTAGTATCTTCATTTCTGGTACTCACACTTAATTTAATTGGATTAGTTTCTGTGTAATTTTTGGTCTTGACATAGTTTTCAGCAAACCATTGAATATTCACTGGATCACATATGAGTTTATTTCTCTGATTATTTCACAGGAGTTGGAGCTATATCTTCAACTCCTGTTATGTTTCAGAGTAACAGCCGTGTTAGTCTGTATTCGTAAAAAGAAAAGGAGTACTTGTGGCACCTTAGAGACTAACCAGTTTATTTGAGCATGAGCTTTCGTGAGCTACAGCTCACTTCATCGGATGCATCCGATGAAGTGAGCTGTAGCTCACGAAAGCTCATGCTCAAATAAACTGGTTAGTCTCTAAGGTGCCACAAGAACTCCTGTTATATATTTAGGCCTTTCTCTGTGTTTATAGGCTTTCTGTCTTGGAGAACAAATAGTTATGCAAGAAGTGCTGCTCCTTCTTAAATATGGTGTAAGGCCCTGACCATACAAATGCTTACAAATGCACTTACCTTGAAGTACATGAGTAGTCCCACTGAAATTAATGCACTATTCATGTGTTTTAAGTTAAGCACGTGTGGAAGTTTTGCAAGGTCATATCCCAGATTAGTAGTACTCAGCCATGAAGACCTAGACAACCACTTTGCCTTCTGGTGGAATCACACAGAGAGCCACAGAATAGCTAACGGGTGATGTCTTGCATGGCAGGGTAATGTTTACATGATGACAATTCATTATTACATATCATTGTTGCCATGTGTTGATGAACCACCACAATGAAAATATCACCAAAAAAGTTGGAATGCTATGCCTTGATTTTAGTGGCTAAAGATTACTAATAATTTCCTAAATAAGAATTTGACAGCATCTGACAAATCAATAATCCACATCTTAACAAATATCTACCACCCTCTCTTTAAATACTTATTAAAGCAAATAACTTCTCTGGTTAACAATTTCTGTTGATCTTTAATAAAAAGTTAGTAATTAAAATAGCTATAAAAGCATCATATGCATTTACTCTGTACATCATCACATTTGCTTTTTAAAGGACTGTAAATACATGGTAATGCAGTGGAACAGAACTCTGAAGCAGCCTATTGTGTCAGTATCCATAGCCTTCTACAAAATATTTTTCCTGGTGATATATTTCCTCCTTTATTTGGAAAACTACTATTTTGAAAAATAAATAAGGTACCTTTAAATAACACAGTGAAGATAGATATTCCTTTACTTGCATGTCTGATATATAAGATCTTGCACACTATATGATCGTCGACAGTGCCGCTACACAAGAGCCTTGCTAGGACAACAGAAATCCATGGGCACAAGAAAAATATATGAATATTGAGGGATTCAGATTTTCCATGAGATTCTGCAGAATGCTTGAGAATCTAAGAATGAGGTATTCCTAGCCATTTTGTTTTTGAGTCTGCTGACTAACCAGATTCACACTTAGGAAAGTATGAACTTCCTTTTTATTTTTTAATTTAATAATACTTTTAGAAATAATCTGTCACCTTTAGATGGGTGTTAACTTTGAAGCTGAATTAACATAATCTAATAACCAACACCATTAACAATTTACTGATCATAAGGAAAACATCACTCACAAAACATTCAGTTGATAGATGTATGTATATATTATGTCAATACCTAAAATTCCATCAGTTTGTATGGCCATTCCATAGACATAAAGCTGCATGTTTCAAATATTTGTTCTTCTGAATGTATGTTTTCTTGTTAGGGTGAAACTCTGTTACTGCCCCTACAAATTAAGTAAGTGGTTACATCATTAGATACATATGAATACTCTGTGTGCATCTGATAGCAGAATTTGGTTTTTAGTGTCAGGCTTTGATTCTGTTAAAAGGTATCACTTCCTGAATGTTACTAAGAAACATGAAATTCTGTTCTCACACGCATGCATCTTCAAAAACTAATACAAATGACAGTAGCATTTGAAATGTTATGTAATGTATTATAATACCAAAATAGGAGTAAAAAGGGCAAGATGTTTGCCTCTGATAAGGTAATAAGTGTGGGGAAAAGATGTGACTCTGTACCACGGAAAGGAGGAAGACAGGGGAAGTGTCACTAATATGGCATAGTCCTCTCCCACGTTGGGCTGAACCTTAACCCCAAGAGCAGCCACTCTGCATGGCATGCTAGCATCTGGCACCTTTGGAAATATCCCTGGGAAAGCTGGCAACTGATGCTACTTCTAGCGGCATTTATTTCCATTCCTCACAACTTAAAGAGGATGTAGGCACTTCTTCATCAAGTGAGTCAATAGCAGCATTACTTCTCAAAAAACCATGCTATCAGGAGGCTCTCAGGAAGTAGTGTAGATGTGTTGGTATCTGTAGGGTTACAGCTTCACTTCCTCATAGATCCTCTGCCTCTGCAGAGTTGGAAATCCACCACCCTGCACACTTTGTGCAAACCTCAAATGCAACAGTCTAAGGAGAGCATCAGTCAGGACTGTGAATTCAGCAGGGTGAACTGCATAGAGTTCCTATACAACCTTTTCTTGTTTCAGAGGTTGTTTCATCAGAGAGGTGCATTTAGGCCTAACTAATGTGCTGAACGATCTTCAGGCAGGATCATTAATAATTATTATTGTATTGTTTGTTTATATTACTGTAGCACCTAGGATCAAATATTTTTGGCCAAAGAAGGTAATTCTGTGCAACCAGTTCATTTCTTTTACTTCATTACTGCTCTCCTTCAAATATATGATGTTATATGCTTTATTTTAAGGAGACAGAGATGGACTTGCTCTGTTTAACAGAATGAGTTAAGTTGTGAGGTAAGTGTGCTTCCTCATCTACCGTTACTACCTATCAACAGCAAAATTTTATGAAATGAGAGAACATTTTCTCTTTAATCAAATTCTTCACTGTTACTTGAATATCACTGATGTTTCTATGCAACCTGAAGGTAGAGGTGCTTTAATTACTCTTTTTATTCATTTCTCACACCAGAAAGTATTAATTTTCAGTGAATGTTTAGTCTGTAAGGAAGACAAGACCCATCTTACTTATACCCAAATATATAAGTAATTGCCAGTAGTAGCTGTCACTCAAGAAGTTATCAGGAGTACATATGCTATAAGATATTTTAATCAACTTTCTACCATGCTGCTGCTTTAAAAATATTGTTCTTGTACTAGAATGGGAGCAGTGGAATGGTAGGGGCTGATTATGAATAGAAAGCAAAGGTTTGTCAAAAGCTTCTGTATATCTGTCCAATGGAAAAACATTCAGACTGATGAAAACATCTTCTAGAGTGCTTCTAGAGCTGCATCTACAGAGATCTGCAGTTAAACTTCTGTGAACTACTAAACAGCTATTTCCAAGAAATATCTTACATGCATTGCATACACTAAATTTACATAAAGATCACTTTTGTTACATAATATAGAGTAATCTTTAAATATTATTATGGACATTTAAGTTTTAGGAAAGGAAAAAGAGTACCTTAAAAAAACCCCTGTCATTGGGTTTTCCCATAATGGCACCTAGATTAGTATATCCGTCTAAATAGTTCTTGAGGGTGAATCTGATTCAGACTGAGGGTAGATGATATGGGTTTAATATTTATTTGTTGAATACAGTGGGGTTTTTGATAGTGACCATTGTAAGATTACCAATAACATTTTTAGACAGTCCCCATCTTCTGCAGTTGTAGATTCTGACATGCCTTCCAAAGTGAAAGGGAAAGAGAATATTTCTCTGGATGTGGGGAATAAATCCTATGCTATGAATAATTTCAGATTGTCCTACATTTTATAACAAAGATTCATGCTTCCATAGTAATTGTTCTTGCTTTTTTAAAAACAAGCATGAAAATCTGATAACCGTGTATTTTACTGGGTAACAAAAAGTCTTTCTATCCACACAGCCTGTGGTCATGCACCTGATTTGCTGCTACTCAAATCCCCCTTTTGCGTAATGACATTGAAACTCAGAACCATTTGAGAGGGAAAAAAGAGAGACGGGAAAGGAAAGGAAAAGGTATATCAAGCCGAAGGATCTTTTTCAAAGTGTCATCAAACGAGTTTAAGAGGTTTCCTTTCCATGAATGAAACATCGCAGTTGGATGAGAATCATTTGTGAGATAGGTTGCAAGATTCTTCCTAGAAGAAAACTATGTATTACACATACTACATGTATGTATATGTTTATATTATACTGTGTGAATGTGTATACTTCATCTGAGGTTATGCTAATAATAGCAATGGAAAATGTTAAGGAATAGCTCAGAAGATTAAGAATGGCCATGGAGTGAACTCAAAGCACATGGTCAGTTTTAGGAAAGGAGAAATTATCATCAGAACCTACCTATCTGATCTGCCATTGCCCTGCCCCTTGTAGGGTAACTCACACCCAGGCAAAGTGAGTGTTAAACGCTCCTCAGTCAAAACAACAGTATTTTACCCCCCTCTTAATTTGGTGTAAACGAGTATACAAGGTATGATCGGCAAACCAGGGCCAAAGCCCTCATCAAAAGCCCAGCTTTCTTTTAAAAATAATCGTCGTCAAGGAAGGACAGAAGGAAACATTTCGCAAAAGTATGCGTGCTAATGCTGCCTTCCTCCAGAAAGGACCGACTGGGTTTGCAAAGGTGCAGTTCCAGCCCTCCTGGCTGTGGGGGGGTGGTTAGAAATTGGGCTGTGTCAGGTTTTGTTGCGTCTGTAATGAGAGAGAGGGGCAGCGCAGGCAGCGGGGAGTACAGTGGGAGGATCCCAATGGGTAGACGGGGTTGTGAATGAATATTCCCTCTCTTGTCCTCTCTCTCGTGTCCCCTCTCGGCTGCTGATGTGCTAAATCTCTCCGGGTTGGAGCAGCTGCGTGGAGTAGCTTTTCCCTTGAGAGGCCGAGTAAATAAATGACTATTGTGGAATTTAAGAAGTCAGCCCCTCTCTTCCCAGATCTCTTGCCTTCTGCTCACTGAGAGCAAGCAAACCCACCCCTACAAACCCAAACCCAGCCGAACCAGACTAGGAAGAAGGGGCTGAGGATGAATCAGACTGACAGAACCAAACGTGACCTCCTCCTTCACCACAGCAATCCCCGTTTACACTTGCAGTGGGGATCAAACCGTTTCTCCTATTTTTATTTCACTTTAGTATAAATCTCGCCCCCCACCCCATCTTTAGTGCTCCAAATGCACATGGAAGGCATAGGGAATAACCTTCAACCCTTGGACCCGCAAAGGGATGGGGATCTAGTAAAGAGGGTTCAGGCAGAGGAGCAGGTGTGGGGGTGCTTGGGGGAAGGGGGGGTCTGTACTGGCAGAGAAGCGGGGTGTGATATGCTGGCAGAGGAGGGTGGAGGAGGAGAAGGGGTGTCAGGAGGGTTGCGGGAGGAGAGGTGCGGGCGAAGGGGGACTGGAGAGGGGAGAAGTGGAGAGGTGCGGGAAGAGGGGGAAGGGGGAGTGGAGAGGTGCGGGAGGAGGGGAAGGGGAGAAGTGGAGAGGTGTGTGAGGAGGGGGTCGGGGGAAGGGGAGAAGTGGAGAGGTGCGGGAAGAGGGGGAAGTGGAGAGGTGTGTGGGGAGGGGGACGGGGGAAGTGGAGAGGTGCGGGAGGAGGGGGACGGGGGAAGGGGAGAAGTGGAGAGGTGCGGGAGGAGGGGGAGGGGTGAAGTGGAGAGGTGTGTGGGGACGGGGGAAGTGGAGAGGTGCGGGAGGAGGGGGACGGGGGAAGTGGAGAGGTGCGGGAGGAGGGGGACGAGGGAAGGGGAGAAGTGGAGAGGTGCGGGAAGAGGAAGAAGGGGGGAGTGGAGAGGTGCGGGAGGAGGGGGAGGGGGGAAGTGGAGAGGTGTGTGGGGACGGGGGAAGGGGAGAGGTGCGGGAGGAGGGGGAGGGGGGAAGTGGAGAGGTGTGTGGGGACGGGGGAAGTGGAGAGGTGCGGGAGGAGGGGTGCGGGTGCCAGGGCTGAGCGGGGCAGGCGCTGACAGCTGCTTCCCCAGCCCCGTGCAGGCAGAGCCGAGAGGACTGACACTGACCCCCAGGCGCCCGAGCCCCCGGCGGGGCAGTGTCCCCTGCGGAGCCGGGCTCTGCCTCTCCCGCCCCCGGCGCTCTGGGGGCCCGGGGCAGGCGGAGGCGGGGGAGGCGGCCGGCGGGCTGGGGCCGGGGGCAGGAGGGGGCGGCGGCAGCTCCCTGGCAGCGCGGGCTGCCCAGCCACTCGCCCTGTCAGCGCGCGAGCCGGGATCCGCGCCCCCTGCCCAGCCCGGCGGCGCCCTGCACAGCCCACTCGGGCGGGGAAACGCCGCGCCGCCCTGGGGAGACTCAGAGCCGCAGCGGCAGCAGCGGCGGCGGCGGCGGCAGCAGGACCCCTCCTCCCTCCCGGCATCCCCGGCCCGGCTCCCCTCCCTCCCCGGCTCCTCACCCGCCGGGAGCCCCTCTCGCCGCCGCAGCCCGGGCTCGGCTCCAGGGGACGATGCTCTGGCTCCCCAGCGGCAGGGCTCCGGCTCCGCTGCTCCGCTCCCCCGCCGCCCCCTTCGCCGCCTGGCTCCTGCTCAGCCCCCTGTGGGTCCAGATGTCTCTGGCTTCCTCCTTCCTGACAGGTAAGGGGGAGACTCGCCCCGCTCCGGTCCCGCCGCCCACGGGCAGGGGCAGGGTGAGGCGGGCGGAGAGCGGCTCTTCGCCTTGCCCCGCCAGGGCAAAGCAAAAGCGACTCACGCCCGGCCAGCAGGGGCTGGGGAAACGCGCCGGGGTTCTGCGCCTAGCAGATGCATGATCCCTGGGACGGGCTCCGCTCTGCATCCCGGGGGGACGCTTGGTGCAGGTAGAGCCGCAAGAGAAGCGGTGCCCATTTACAAAGGATTTTACTAATGACGATGGGCAACCTTGACCTGCTCAAGCCCAGAAGCTCTTTGACATCAAACCAGATTCCCACCTCCCAGGGCTCTTGGAGTAATGACAAATCCTAATAATAAATGAGTGCCGTTGCTTTGTTTGTTGTATTATGTAGTGCATTGTTTGCTGAACGTACTAGATTTGCCTTACGTTCATTTGTTTTAAAAATGCAGTTCGGAAGAAAAGGTTCGTGATAGTAGGATATAATTACATGTATTCAGGCAGGTGAAGACCTACCTGCTGCTTCCCCCCCCCCCCCCCCAAGGACATACTTTACTGACACCTGGTGCATAAAGGAAAATGTTGAGTCAATTTCGAGTAAAACAAGCAAGACGTATTAGGTTTCAAAAAGTGATTCCAACATGAGATAATACAGGACAAATCGGGGTAGAGACCATATCTCTAATTTGACTCCTTTTGTAAATTGACTCTGATGGCAGTCTGTTCTTCATGGGTCAGAAAAAGGTGCTGTGTTGAGTTGTTGGTACTGTACTAAGGGCCTGACCCAAAGCCCACTGAAGTAGATGGAGTTATTTCCACTGATTTCAATAAGCTTTGGATCAGGTCATTTACAGAAGTATCCTATTATTAATGAAATATTCATTATTGCATCGGTCATCTGAGAGGAGAAAAAACATCTCTGCTGTAAATGGGGCACAGTAGGAAAGTCTAGATTTTGTACAGAATAAAAAGGCTAGTCATTTACCAGCTCTCATCAGGATCTTATAGAAACTGCCCCTTTGAAACTGAATAGTTTCTGTGCATTTGTTTCTGGTATTCTTGGTTATTTAGAGCAGGTGAGATTTAATACTGAAGGCTAGGGGCTCTACAGGAGTTTAAAACAGAATTAGGAATCTGGATACTGAAGAGAGCCAGTGAATTAAAATTTGAAAACATATTTTTTATTTTGATTTCTATCTCAGGATCTGTTGCAAAATGTGAAAATGAAGGGGAGGTTCTACAGATACCATTTATCACAGACAATCCTTGCATAATGTGCATTTGCCTGGTAAGTTTGGATTTCAGGTAATAAGAACACTAAGGGCTGTACTAAAAGTAACTGTACAAAGAAAGGAATACATTGTATAATCAAATCTTGGGTATTTGTTGCCTTTATGCAATGCAAGGTTATCTCAGTGCTGAGCTAACTAGAAAATATTCCAGTTCGCTATCTTGGAATCATCATTTTGACTTTAAACTCATAAATGACTTTAATATGACATTGTGAGACTCACTGATTACTACATTCATCATGTGCATACATGGTGAGAATTATTTTCACAAAGTCACATGTGCTCTAGCACAAAAGATTTCTGCATAGCCAATACCTATGAGCAGAGCAAAGAGGTTGAAATGTGGAGTTTGGGGGTGCTATTGCTTTCAACCTCCACAGATACTGACTGCTGAAAAAATGGGCCAAAATGAGGGATGCAACAAGTTAGTAAAGCAAAAAAATGCAGATGATTTAAAGTCCAAAACTTTAGTTTTGCAAGTACAACACAGTATATTTTCAGGCACTCCTGACTAGACTGATTGTAATAAGAAGACAATGCGAACACACATGATACTTTTATAAAAGTGTCATTCTGAGGATGTCACTGCCGTTTGTGCTGGGAATTCAGCTGCCATAGTCGTTAACAATTACACTACTTTGTAATCCTTTCCTGAGGAAATATCCCCTGTTCTTGCACTGGCTTTCAGTGTCACAGTTAAACATTTTGGATGCTTTTTAGTTGAGCAAACCTAATGAAGTCAATTAGAGTCTTTCCATTAATATTGATGGATTTTGGATCAGGCCCAATGATAACTTTTTAGATATCAATGACAAAGGGGGGAAAAAAGAGAGGCATGGAGATGAAAGAAATAAAAGGAAAAACAAAAAATACATGAAGATGGATTTTATAATGCGTCCAAGATTTTATGTTTCCCAAATATCTGCCACACAGCTCTAACTAACAGAAAGGAGTTAGTAGCAGTGAAGAAATAATTTACGAAGAAGTTCAATGTCAGACTAAAAGTAACACATTAGGGAAAAATATTTATATTTTTAGACCTCTTTATAGTTTGTAACATTGACTAAGTCGATGCACTTTTAGAAAACATGGATTAACATAGCATGAGCATATAACATAGCATCCAACAAAGTGGATGAACATTGCAAAAAATACTGGAAGAATTTTGACTCAAACTGGTCTAAAGCAGTGGTTCTCAACTGGGGTCCAGGGACCCCTGGGTGGCCGCAAGCAAGTTTCATGGGAGTCCGCCAAGCAGGACCAGTGTTAGGCTTGCTGGGGCCCAGGGCAGAAAGCCTAAGTCCCACTGCATGGGGCTGAAGTCTGGGGCCCTGAGCAACTTAGCTTCACAGTGCCCCCTGTGGCCTGAGGTCCTGGGCAATTGCCCTGCATGCTACCCCTTAATGCTGGCCCTGGCTTTTATATGCAGAAAACCAGTTATTGTGGCACAGGTGGGCCATGGAGTTTTTATAGCATGATCAGGGGGGCCTCAGAAAGGAAAAGGTTGAGAACCCCTGGCCTAAAGAACAGTTTCTCTCAGGCAGTACATGAACTAAAAGATTTTATATCTTTCCACTAAGTGAAATCTGATAAATTACTCTTTTGCTTTTGTGACAGGATGGAACTACTCATTAGTATTAAGTGTTTACAGGATCAGGCAACTAATCTGTAAAGAAGCAAAACTATGGCATTATAAGTGACTATAAACACTAGTTTCAATATGAGTTCTTACACAAAAATACTATGCATTTCTATAATGTCTCCCATTTAGTAATCTCAAAGATCTTTACTAACATTAATGAATTTAGCCTCTGCACTAATAGCCTCAGTTTTGCAGACAAGAAATGTAAAGTACAAAAGTCTCACAAGAGGTCTGGGGCAGAAGAGGGAATCGAGGCCAGGTTTCCTAGTGCCCACTCCAGTGATTTAACCACAAGACCATCTTTTTCCATCCACAAGACTTCCCTTTGTGAGCTGATATGGAGAGTATAGTGGCAGTATTAGCAAACAAACATTTATTTTCTCACCACAATGAAGGACAAATTATACCGTTAGTAGGACATTTTGGGGTCTGCTGACTGAGATCACTTTTAAGTTCTGGGTGGGCAAAAGATGGCTTTATGCCAGCTGTGTGACTTCTGGATTTTGAGAGCTTTAACTTACGTTCGGCTGGCAACATCCTTAAAGTGCAGTTCCATGTGTTGGGATAACTGAAGTTCAGAGGTGCTCTGACTTCCCCTTTGTACTAGCAACTCACCCTACATCTGTGGCCCTGTGCCTCCTGGGGAATACATGTATGTCAGGAAAATTCCAAATCCCAAGGAAGCTGTCTTGCTTGCTGTCTGGTTTGTGCCATTGGAGTGGTGCAAAGCAGGCTGAAGGTAACTAAAAATAGTTACCTCTGCTTTCTTGTATATGGCGGCTTCGGCAGTAACTGGAAAATGTAATGGGATCTGGACTTCTGTGTCAAAACAGTGCAGTGGACTTTTCCTAACACTAAGAAATGATAAACAGGTGAAGGTGACTGTCTATATCAGAAGTTAGTAGTAACAAAGATGAAGTAAACCAACCTTCTGAGAAACAACAGTAGAAAAAATATCGTCACTGTAAATTGAAAATCTACAGGAAAAATGATTACTCACATTTTACACAAGAAACCAAGTGTCCCTAGATGATACTGTATGTTCTACTGAATTATACCAAAAAAAAAAAAAAAAGAAAGATGGTACTTATTAATGAATTTGGCTACAAAATCAGTTTGTACTAACTTAATGCTTGAAAATTAAAATGTCCAAAATATTGCTCTTTCTGAAAACAAAAGCTGTGAAACTTTGTGGACCCTACGGTTGACCAGAAGAAGTCCAGGCTTTAAAGAACATGTATGAGTTTAATGCGATATGATGGGTAAAGATATATTTGATGATATTCAGATGTATACCAGCAAAGTATTGATTCAGTTCAAGGGGGTCATTTGTTTTTGCCTGCCATTAAATTCTTTAAGACTTTTGGGGATTATAGCTATAATATCAAATGTAAAATACAAGCTGCAGAAATTCCATTCTAAAAATATCTTCACAGATCTGTGGAAATCAGGTTTATTAATGTGAAAAAAAATCACCAAACCAAAAATACTCAGAGACTAAAGGACTTGATCATGCCAGGTAGTACGACCTTGTAACTTTGATTCAATGGACAGAACTATAGTATTGAGGCTACTCAGGTACAGAGGTGAAACCTGGGCTAGTGAGAAGTTACATAAATATGAAGACCTATCATGTAGGATACTGGTTTGAGTTTTTCAGAGTTCAGATATGTACTTTAGACTCAAGATTTTAAAAGGAAAGTGAAAAACCGAGTACTATTACTGAATGTAAAGGGAAGCTTAGATTAGAATTTGCTAATATGAATGGTCTGTATATAAAATGTGCATGGAATATTTCAAGTTAAACTATGTTATAAGTAAAGTAAATGGGCAAGTTTAACTCAGTTTTTGTTGGTCCAGAGTTTTGGCTGAGAGTGGTCTAAAGCTGAAAATAGGCTCACATCTGATATCATAGTATTTTCTTTAAATATATATATATATACTTCAACATAAGCTTGGAAAAGACATAAAAATGCTACAGTCTGGCAGAAATAGGTGAGAGGAGAGCCTGCATATAATTATAGTGCAAAAACTTAAAGTCCAACGGAATCAATTTATCCTGAATTAAACTTTTGAGCTCTGAATTTTTCAAAGGTGAGATGAGCTCATGGCAGCAGTGGTGGTGGTGGTGATGATGAGGATGATGATGGATGTTTGTGGTGGTGAAGAGAGCCGTGTAATTTCATTCTCATTCATCATCGTCTGCATATACCCAAACACTTTGCCAGAAGCAAGGAGGGATCCAAGAATAACCTTATTCGTTGGCTGGAGTCAGATGGATGTAATTTTAAAGTGAAAAAAAAAAATTAGCATACTAGTTCAAAGGGATAGGTGAGAAGTGCCTGTTGTTCTTAATTACAATGAACTGGGTGGCTAAACCCTAGACAGGTAATGATAAATTTGTTAGTCTCTAGGGTGCCACAAGTACTCCTTTTCTTTTTGTGGATACAGACTAACACGGCTGCTACTCTGAAAGATTGCCTGATGGTTGCAGGAGCTTATCTCTCATGTATTAGACCTACAGCAAAAATGGTTCTTATGCTATCAAGAATACTAGGGTTTTAGTGTGGGGGTGGAGTATTTTTTCCCCAGGATCCGTAAGAAAAATGTGTATGTCACGTATGAAATAACAGCTGATAAAAGCCAGTGGTAACCTTGACGAACCACATCTAAACCAGCTCCATTTCTTCCCTCCACTCTGCTCCCTGCCTTAAACCTGCCAGCTACACCTGAGGAGTGGTAATTGTACTTCTCAACCTTTTATCACCTAAATCCAGAAGAGAAGGAAACAAATGTGAGCCAGAAAGTCTAACCCAGTGATGGAAATCTGAGAAAAGCTTTGAGGCAGGATCTCAGGAAACTAGAAATCAGAGCTTTGCTTGGCATGAGTTTTATTTCGGCTTTTAACTCCAAATATGCAGTATAAGAATTTGACCTTTGCTGATAAAAATTATGTTAAATTCAGTGTTATAAGAACCAGTATTCTACCTAACTCAGCATGTTTTTGATCCACATATTAAATTAAACCAAACAAAAATAACCCACCCAAGAAAAAAGCAAGAAAGTTATCCTACCTGGATTTTCGGGATTCTTTACCTGTAAGTATCCCAGTTGGTTTCTATTGCACAAATCCATATCTGAGAGTGGATGGCCAGCAGGAGAGCAAATGTTCAGCACATGTTTGATGAAGATGGCAGTGTTTTACTACATCAGGATTCAATTTTTATTGTGTCAAGCTATAATGTAGCCCAGATGAATTTTAGTGGAAAAGTGTATATTAAAAAAAATCATCAAACAATTATTTCATACCTATTTTATTTAATATAATTTCAATAGTTTCATCTAAAGAACCTACCGAAAGAGCATCTTTTGTTAGTTTGAATGATCCTCTCCCTTTATTACTTTATTACCTCACAAAAACAACGCCACCCAAAGAAACAAAAGAGCCTCACTCACAGTGGTTTAATAGTAACTCTCATAGACTCATAGTGAGAGAATGTTGTTTTGATCAGTATTTGAAAGGCTCTTCCTCCAGCGCAAACTTGCCCCTACATAATGCTGGGTTTTATTAGTTTTTATCCAATTTAAAAAAAAAGGCAAATATACATTCTGTTTCCTAAATAGAAAAATGGTGTCTGGTGCAGCTGAGTGTCTGTGTATTTTTTTGCCAGAGACGTTGGAGGCCAGTGTGTGTATATAAAGATATTGGTGGGAGCGAGGATTTACTGAAATCATAAACTAAGGTTAATTACATGCTGTAGAAACAATTTGGTTTAGTAGACTCTGCAAAGGGATGAGTTAGCAGTTAGCTCATAGACTCTACTATAATTCTGCTACCATATACAGTAAGTCAGCGTAAGGCTAGATTCTGGCTTACCTGGGTGCATAGGCCAGAAAAACAGCACACAAACCAAACCAGCACTCTTTAGAAACACACGACACAATGTGGCCCATCTAGTTCCGGCTCTTCTGAAAACATATGGAGAAGTCTGCTCCTTGGGACTTCCCCAAATGGAGTTGAGGAGAGGTGTGATGTATATGTACTACCACATACAGATATGGGTACCCTAACCAAGCCACGCTGCCTGCATACAACCTCACATGTAATTTATTTTGGTTCTGAGTGAGAATATATTATGCAGCCAGACCTGTTCATAGCCAGTGTAGAGTCATAAATTATACTGCTTTTGTGACATAGTCCTTTGCGGGATTGGACCTATTTTCTGTTGTCAGCTAGTATTTGGTCTGTAATATCAGTTTAAGTTTGTAAAGTGCTTTGGAATCCTACCTGATGAAAGGCACTATAAAACTGTAAATGGTTAATTATTGTTATTTGTTATATGTTACTTGATGGAGCGAGGTTTTGATTTTTGTTATCTCTGTGCCTCACAAATTTTAAGTTGCTTCCAATCATCACATTTCTCCCTGCAGTGAGAGTGACACTGAGTCTTGCCAGGTGTCTTGAAAAAAATTCAAGTACTAGGTGAATTGTGGTGAATTTCCCATTTGCCCTGCTCTCATCAGTCGGATCCATTTCAGATTGACTCATTGCTTTGTACTGCCTGGTGAGATTGCACTCCCCACAAAGATGTGTTTGCCTTTACATTTCAGTTTATTATTCTGCATCATGACATTCACTTTTGTGATTTGTTGCAACAGGATGTAATGCATCATGAGTGACACAACGTGTTTAAACTGTGCCATAAATCTGCAATAACAGATACGTGAGGCTTGAAGTAGCTATTTCACGTTATCCTTGGACTATTTGGGATAGTGAATAATTCACTACTTGCACATCACTAACAATGAATTTGCTGCACTGAGCCAAACACACAGTGCTGGATTGGTTACAGATCTTGGCACAGTCCTACTGGACAGAAGCTGACAATAGAAACGCAGCACGTACGTCGAAGATTCAGTATAACAATTATGGGAAAAAGCTTCGCTGTCGCATAAGTAAAGGCTCTGAAAACTTGAGTACAAAAGATCATAATTAAAATGAATAAATAATAATTCAATAAATTGTGAGGGGCACAGAAATGCCATAAACTAAATGGAAAAATGTAATATAAGTTGCAAGTGTCTTTGGAACGTTTCTGTGGTAAGTACAAAATGGATCAGTCTATGTTAAGGCACTTTTTTTTAATTGCCAATAAGAACAACATTATTAAAAACCTGGTCCAATATCAAAATGGAGTTTTAAAGGCATACAAGTATCTGTACATGGATTTGATAGGCTTTCAAGTTTCTTCCATTGAGTTGTTAAAAGTCTTTTTAAAAGTGTGGTCCTGTAACGTAATGACTCACAGTATCAATGTTTCTGGTGTTCAGTTTTGTGCTGCCATACTGTGGGGGAAAAATATTTTTATAACTGTTTTTAGTTTCCCATCATGTTTAAATAGAAATTTTTGAGGGAAGAAAAAAGTTAATTTAAACAAAAATCAAGTGAAATGGAAACCTAGTGCTTGTGGGGGGTTGTTTGTTTTTTACATTAAGCTCATAGTCAAATAATGTCATGACAATACAAATTATATTGTGTAAAAATCTTTACCTGCATTACTAAACAGTAGGGTATTAAAAAACGTATTGTACTTGTATGCAATCATCTTGTACCTCATTACAATTATAACTGCTGCCTCTCATGCTTCCTGACTTTTCCTTCTATCTGGCAGGCTGCAGCTAAAATAATGTTCCTTTTAACCTGCTCTGGCCCTTCACCTTCACTGACTCCCTGAACCTCTCTGTATCAAGCTCAAACTCATTGTCCTCACTTTCAAAGTGCAGCCTACATCTCTTCCCTTATATTGCCCTACTCCTTGACTCATGACCTATGCTGTGCTAACTCTTCTAGCTTTCATATTCATTTTGTCTCTTTCTCCCAGTCATATCTTGTGTGTGTGTGTGTGTTTGTTTGTTTCTTAGTTAGTTTGATCCTCTGTGTCTGGAACAGTGTCCTTCTTTCAGTGTGCAACACATCTTTACTCTCAGTCTTCCAATCCAGGGTGGCCAACTTTCTAATTTGTGAAAACCGGACACTGAGAGCCAGAACCTTCCCCGCCCCCTGCTCCACCTCTTTCCCCCTAAGGCCCCACCACCCACTCATCTTCTCCTGCCCCCCGTCACGTGCTGCTCTCTCCACTTCCCTCCTGCCACCAGCTGAGCAGGGCTCTAGAGGTGGAGGGGTGATGTGGGCAGGAGGTTCGAGGGCGAGCCACACTCCAGAGGGGAGGGGTGACTGGGGCAGAACAGGGCAGGGAGAACCGCGCTCTAGGGGTGACTGGGGTAGAATGGGGAGGGAGAGCCATGCTCTGGAGGTGGAGGGGTGACTAGGGCAGGATGTGAGGGCAGAACTCCGGGACAGGGCACAAAAGAGGCTGAGAAGGGGACTCAGGTCATGAGTCTGGCCACTGGCCCCACTCCTCAAATGCCACAGGCTTCAGGATCCCTCCTCCTGGATGTTGGCTGCCGGTAATTCTGTCCGCCAGAGCCACGCAGGTCCTGAGTGCTCCTCCAGCTCCAGCAGCAGCTGCTTGTCCTGCCTTCCCTATGGCAGAATGGAAGCCGACTGCAGACGGTTACCCAGGTAACTGGACTTTTGGTGTCCGGTCAGTAGTGCTGACCAGACACTGTCGGGTCCCCATTTTTGACCAGACTTTCTGGTATAAAACCGGACACTTGGCAATCCTATTCAAATCTCTCCCTAAAAAACACCTGTTCTAGCTAGCATTCCAAAGCTGAACCCTATGCTAGTGCTATGCATTTCTCTCTCTTTATACCTTATTTTTAAATTTTAAAATGTCTTCATGCACATTTTACAATACTCCTTTTCTTTATTTGTTGTTACCCACAGTTCCTTGTCCATTCCCTACGCTCTCCCGGTCTGAGGTTGTCATTTCTTATGTTCTTCTATTTTAGACTTTTTTTTAGAAGAAGATACCACAGCGTTTTGCTCCTGTAATTGGCCAAGCAGATTGATCGTGCTGTTAATTAATATTGGAGTTGGAAATGTGTTTTGTTACAGTGAAAAATGTTGATGAAAATGAAAAAAGGTTTGGTTTTTGCTGAAGTTTTTCTTGAAATGTTTTTGGATTTTTGTTGAAAAACTGAAAGCCCCACAATGTCTGTTTTTTGTTTTTGTTTTTGACAAAATAATGTACAATTAGAACTGGCTGGAAAATGCTGAATATGTCAAAATTTGGGTGAAAGATCGAAGAATTTTCTGTGGAATTTTCAGACAATTTTCCTCTCTGTTTAAACCAGAAAAATCTTGAAATTTATAAATTTCAGTAAAAAGTGAGGGAAAAAGTAGGAACCTTTTTGCAATTCCCTCCCCTTTGCTCCTCCCTATCTTTCAGCCAGTTCCAACAGTAATAAAACTAGAGATGGGGTCAGCTGTGTAATGTTCAAGTTTAGTTTAGAGTTTGGGTTCAAGGATGAATCAAGTTGAGGCCAAGTTTAATGACGTCAAAATCTCGTAACTTGTTCTCATGAGTTTTCAGCCCAAAATGTGGGGAAATCAGACTCGACACATATTCATTTTTATTATGACAGCTGAGAATTTACAGAAGCTCTATAACTGTCTTGGGTTCCAGTGTTGCAAATACTTATTCAAATGAATAACTTTACTCACATGAGCAGTACCATTGACATAAACATTATCAGCATCAGGACCTTCCCTTTATCATTATTCACATACATCCTTACTATTAAGATAAAGGCAATAATATAATCTGGAAAATTTAGACTATCAAAACGAGTCCTCTATAATTTTGTCAGTCTCAGCCATGAACTATTTTCAAATAATCTGTAGAGCAAGCATTACTCACTGAAGAAATTCACAAGTAATTCTGAATAGGGAGTACATTTCAGAAAATTGCAATCTGCTCACAGACAATTCACAAACAGAAAAAAAAGAGATGATATTTGCATTATTATTTGCACACTTTATTTTTAAATTATCCACTTTCATCCCAGAGAGGTAGTGGTCAAAAACAACAGAAACACCACACTTTTAAGACTCTCTACACTGGAATATGTTCAATTTAAATTCTTTAATGATGATACCTGGTAAGGTATCTAGGTACTCAGGTCCCAATCCTGCAAAGACTTAAAACACATGCTTAGCTTTATGTACTGTGACTATTGTTTAAAGTGAAGCACATGACTAAAACTTTATAGGATCAGGATCTTAATAATGAAATATGGGAGTGATGGCCTGATAATTTGGATTTCTGACAATCCATAGGCTAAAACTTCTGGTTTTATTTGATCATACTCACTATTATAGACCTTAAATTTAATGGGAAATGGATAGGGCCCAAAGGCTGCAAACACTGTGCCTGATTATTCTGTTCTTCTGCTTGTTTGTGTATTTGTTTATTTATTTATGTGAGAGAGTCTAGAAGTGACTGGAGAGCTACAAAACAAGGAATTAAAGATCTTGATTGTCTTGATCTTGTGCTTTGTTTCTTTAGTCTGACTGAGTCATGGCTAGTGATTATGTATAATTGAGGAGGGGTGGAGAAGAAGACGAATTAATTGATAAACAATTGCTTGAAGGCAGGGTAATGATGGTGTTTTCATGATACCAGTTAGTGAAGCACCTGCAGGCTGTACCTTTTGGAATTCACTGCTACAGGAGGGTATCATCATGTCAAATGTTGTGGCTGGAATGGATTTTAAAAAGGACCATTAACTAACATGTAGCTGTGCAAGCTAAGACATTGACAAGGGTAATCAAATCACATACTTCAGAGTATTATTTAATGGCCTCTGGGGAAAGAAAATGTTTTTTCCTTTATAAGGCACAACTAATTTTCATGTTTATCACTTTTTTTTAACATCTGATGTTGGCTACTGCTGAAGTCAGTCTAAAAGAATTGGTGGATCAGTGATCTGAACTGGTAAATGCTTTCATGCTAAAAAAATTCATTCTGGGCTGCAAATGTAGCTTGCAATAGTTTAGCCTGGAAACGAGGATTTTTTTAAAGTAAATTTTTGAAAGAATTTTGGAAAATTTTAAAATTTTACTTTAAAATAATGAAAGAGTAACAGGTATGAATTTTTTTTTTTTTTGGTAAGACTTTTGCTCTAGTCTCATTAGGCATCTATGGGGAAAGGAAAAACATTATGATGCTGAGATTTAACAAGTAGCTAGTGTACACATGCAAAAGTATGGTTCGTTTAACTTTAACATTAGGAGTTTTAGGACACAGTGCTAATGCACCATCTATACAGTTGCTGGTACATAGTTTGATGGAAGTGCGGTAAGGTCTCTAATCCCCAAACAAAGAGCTCTGTTACCCCGATGCTAGCTGTGGCAGCAGCATTAAGAATTTCCAAAATTCTACCTTCTCTTCATTACACAGGTTGATGTGTTCAATAGCCAGAGTTATGTTCAATATCTTATTGTTTATAAAAGTAGGGGTCTCTTTGTCACCCTCAAATCTCTTGGTGTGTTAAACCAACCCACATGCTGAAATGTACAAATGTCAGAGTCAAAAAAGGGAACCCTATAACAAAGGGAAGCTCACTGGAAATCAGCCATTTTTGAGGGATGAAGATGTGTCCCATTGGCTCCTGTCTGATCACTGCTATCTGTTTTGTCCAGGCAGCATAGGAAGCTTTTTAGAGATTGGCATAGTTTCAGGCATACTGAGAAGAGCTAGATGGGACTTCGCTCCATGAAAGTTCTGTGTGACTCCAGAACCAGATGTTGAATAGCACTGTTTCTAAGGATTTTAATCATCTTTTCAAGATTTTACACTAGTCTTGTGTGTTTGTGGGTGTGATTCTTATATGACTAGGGCCCTCATTTCTTTTGGCTGAATGTTAAAACGTCTAAGGGGTTCTCATTGTTACACACCCCATTTAACATACCATTTAATGTCATCTTAAAGTTACTAAGGTCTCTTGTGCACTATTATTGTGGAATCTCTGAATTTCAGACTGACTTTTCCTCCTCCCCTTCCTTCCTGCGTTTTCCTTTCTGCTTATATAATAGTATTGCTGTGTGAATTCTGGCTCTTCAGACTAATCTGTGCCATTCCACACGGTGAAATCATTGGTGGCTGGGTTTCTAGCTCTGTGGATTTTTGGCCATGCGTAATCCCCTTTCCCGGCATTTGAGGCTTATTATTTGGGCTAACAAGATGCTATCTGCAGTCAATACCTATGTAAATATAACCAGCTAGCAAAGATCTTATTCACACCTGATATATCATACAGCCTTTACAACCATCAAGAGACATAACTGCAGGAGCCAGTTCTAAAGCAGGTTGTGTTCTCAGTCTCACAGGGCCCCTTATAGGCTGTAAGAATTGCTGGTGGTCAAGGCCAACCATGCAGATGTCTTTAAAGTGTCCCACCGGTGACCAAAAGTCACTTTGTCAAGATGACAAATGGGTTGTGCATAGCTCATTCATGCTGTTGCTTCAGTCTGATGTCAGCTCCATTTACTTGTCAAAAACAGGTATTTTTGTTACTTCCAGCAGTGCAAGTGGAGCCAGGGGTAGGGAGGAGGAAAAGGGAACACAGTCTATGAAAAATATATTTGTATTGCTTCTGCTCAATATATTATGATTATTGAGATTCATAAGCTTTAGACATTCTAGACTCTGTTTGTACATGTGTGAAAGAGAAGGGAATTTGCTTTCCAGAAGTGAGACTGGCCCTGCAGGGCTGAGATTTCAACCACTGAATTTTTCAGGCAGAACATGGTTGTGCAATATTAGTTCCTTCTTTTAGACACGGTAACTTTCTTTCCAGAGAAACATTTACAAATAAAAACGTAATTACCTGGGTCTGCTCAGCACCACAAGGCATTCTGAATATTTCTCCTTCAAAGAGCCAGATTTGAGCCTCTTAACTCATACTGGTGGTTTCACTGACGGCAGTGAAAGTACTCGTAAGGTCTGCACAAACTAGCCCAAAAGTAGCTGTGGCCCAGCCACAAAATGTGGTCATGAAGCAGAGACACACAAGGAGAAGACATGTCAAATAAGGTGTCATTTTTACATAGTCACTTTTCTGACCATGACCTCATTTGGGCCCTGACTCTGATCTCATTATACCAATTGGATGAGGATCGGGCCCTTTGAAAAGCCAGCCACCGAGATAAGCTATCCATGCAGTGATTAGCTCAACTGCCTCAATGTGACACTAATAACTGCAGCACAAAGCTCAGTCCTGTTTGACCTGAGGTTATGAAGTGCACAGGAAGGAGGTACTGCAGGGTGAAGGCCAGAGAGAAAAGACCCTGAAAATTCTTGCCTCCTTCAAAAAGTCCAGGTTGAAATGGCCATGTTCCTTGTACCTCCCTTTTAAACTGCTCCTCTATGGAAACTGGCACAGCACTGCTACCCCCTTTGTCTCAACAAGCCTCAGTGAATAATTATTTCTTTTTGTATCACAGGCAAGAAAACAAAAAGCAGGGTCAGCACTTAACAGACTTGAAGAGGGCTCAAACAGCAGTGTCTGGAGGCCATGTGCTTAGAAAACAAACTGTTGCTACTTTCTTTTGGACTACCATTTTTATTTATTGGCTGTTCCTCAAGCACTTTCGTCCTATTTGAAAATCTGCTTAAATGAAGAACTTCTCTGATGTTGTCCTGTTTTTTTGTAATCTACCATTTTTGGGAAATTTTTAGGACTCTTCTTGATTTTTGGGGTGGAGGGTGGGGTATGTGTATTGTGGGACTCCCTGAACAAAACCCAAAACACCATACTTTTAAAAGTCTTTTTGAAATTATTTTTAAAGGATAAAAAGAACCCCTTATGTATCCCCTGTTACTGCTTTTGGCATACATCATATTTTAAAGGATACAATACCATGACAACACTGTCAATTAGTGATGTATTGGGGTAATATATCATCAGAACATCTTTTCTTTAGAGGATACGGGCAGTAAAAGACCAGGCAGATCAGCAGGGAATCATCTTTTTTTCTTTCTTTTTCTTTAATCTAACTCTGTTTTTGGGTTGTACAGAAGTGAATTTCTTCATGGGATATGACTTGTTGCAAAATAAGCTAGGAGGCCCAGTGGGCTTTGTAAACCCTTTTAAAACTGCATGGCTTCAGGGGCTTCTTTGTTCAGAGTTTTTCATACAGGCTCTGGCCTTTAAGAAAGCCCCAAAAGGCCACTACCTGAATCTCCAGTGTAAAAGCTTAGCTAAGCAGACGTCAGATACAAAAAGCAATAAAGGTTGCTCTCAGACACAATGATGGGTATGTCATTGTTCAGACAATATATTTATACATTTATTTCATTAAAATAACTTAGTTAATGGAACTGTTTTAAATAAATGTTCAATAAAGTCACATTACAGCACTAAAAGAAAAATTAAGGACTATCCACTTGGTGTACATAGATCAAACAGAAACACAATGTCTGGCTTCATCAGAAAAGGGAAATCTTGAACTTGAGGACAGATGCTGATGTGTTTCTGAGCGTTTTCTGTATTTTCATGGTGGTGTGCTTCACTTTACTGCAATAAAGCCAACCCAGGGAAATAAACAGAACATGGGCAATGGGGCCAAGATGGGAAGAAACAGAAGTGGAAGGGTTGCTCTGCTGAAGGGTCAGAGTTGACGGAAGGTTTAGAGATTGAACAGACCTTGAAACTTTGGCTTGGTCAACATTAGAAAACTTGCACCAGTGTAACTACATTGGTTTTAAACCAATCTTATTAAACCCAAATCCCTAACATAGAAACACATCGAACAGTTTAACCCTTGCTTAAATCAGTTTAGTGTAATTTGGAACTTAGCTATGTAAACTTCAAAGGTTATTCTAAGCAAAGGTTAAACTTGCTTAAGTTTATCTACATTAGGGGTTTGTATCAGTTTAGCTAGATCAGCATAGTTGTACAGTATACGCAAGAGACACACAGCTATAACTGGGGAAAATATAATTTACTTTCTTAGTCACAGACTTAGATTCAAACTGACACACGTCCTATCTGACCAAGGTTCTACTTGTCTTACTGACTGCTAATTTGCATAAGATTCAGCATTGACAAAGAGCTATTTAGTATTTACTATTACTCCTTTCATAATGCTAATAACTAGCACTTTTATATAGCCTTTTCCAGCAGTAGATCTCAAAGTGCTTAACAAAGGAGGTCAGATGTAGACTTTAATAGAAATATAAAACATATTTATATTTAATTTTAAAAAATACCCTAATGGAAGATTGTAGCTAAGAATTTTAAATGCACACAAATCAGGAAAGTCAAAGGGTTGGTTCCCACAGAACCATAACATCACCCCCCAACTTTTACCTGCCTTCCAGTTTATATATACTATTTTGTGTTACTGTATATGCTGTTAAGTTTGCACTGAAACCTGAGGTTCACGTCCCTATTGACAGAGAGTTTCATATTATATTCTGTTGAATGGTGAGAAGCTTTGCTTTTGACTTCACTGGGACAAAGATTTGACCGTATCACACGGAAAAGGTTAAAGTGAGGAAAAATGTTTAAGTGGATAGGGCACTGACCTAGGAGACCTGGGCTCTATTCCTGGCTCTACCATTGACCTACTATGGGCAAATTACTTCACCCTTGTGTGCATTCGTTGTCTGTCTACCTTGTCTATTGTAATTATAACTCACCAGGATAGGAGCCATCTCCTAATATGTGTTTGCACACTGTCTAGCATAATAGGCTCGTGATCTCAGTTGTGACTCTAGGTGCTACAGTAATACAAATAAATGATCATATTAAATGAAGCTCCTCCTACTCATGGTGCTACAATAGCAGGCCACTGGGCTGTCTTCAGGGAAAATCAGGCTTGCAACTGACCACAGAGGTCAATTTCCCCAAGCTGGTGAACATTAGGTACATTGCAGAAATGGTATGTTTGGTCTAAAGGAGGTTGTGAGTGGTGAGTACTGAGCTACTTGTACATAGTACTGTGTTTTTTGGTTGTGGTGGGGAATACACATCTGCAGTGAAATTTTTGGGTCTTCTTTCAGCAAGCAAGGGCTTTGTTTTTAATGGTGCTTCCTGGGGGAGAACTGAAGTTCTGAAGGGAGTAGTTGATATTGGCAGAGCTCCACCGCGGAGAGATCTGTAGCACTATCCCTGCTCAATGTCAACAGTGGCCTGCTGCTTTGGGCATTGGGGACATAGGAGCCTAAGAGATTATGAAAATGTGGAAACAAGCAAGAAACTACTGTGTGCTGTATTTGGAAAAAAAGGTGGTTTTGTGTTCACAAGAGGAAAAATTTTGTTTTTGCAAGGACTGAGTTGACCTATTTGATTCATGATGAAATATCATTTGTATCAATATAACACAACTTTATGCTGAAAACCTGGTAACATTTTTACTATGAGCAAGCCCCCAGTGTGCAACATTTAAGCATATGCTTAGTTTTACTCATGTATGTACTCCTATTACAGTTAATGGAACTAGTCACTTGCATGAAGGTAAGCATATGCCTCAATGTTTGCAGGGTGTAGATTTGAATTTGTAAATCAAGACAATGTTATTGTTTTTTGCAGAAAATTGTCTGTTTCACAGACAAATATTTTTTCCATTTTGCACCATAACAGTTTTTTAGTATCCTTTTTTTTTGTTTTAGTGTCTTTTACCTGCAGAAACTTTCATTTGTTTAATTGAAACTAGATACAAGTTTGAGGGGAAACAATGAAAATGAGAAATTTTTCTTACCCCACTTGTCAGTGGTGAGACATTTTCTTACAGTCCACTGCTTTGTGAGTGCTTTCGCCTCCGTTTTCTCACTCAGGGCCTAATTTTTCAATTCTTACTCATGCAGAGCAGGGCTTACTGAAGAGAGTAATCCCACTGAACTCAAGAGGGAGTACTTGATTGTATAAGTGGTACTCGTGAGAGAACGTTGTAGAACTGGAATCTGAATCATAAGCTAAGCAACAGTACCAAATGATCAAGGGTGGGATTTTCAAAGGCACCTGACTTTGGAGCAGTTGTCCCATTGATTTTATATGGGAAGTGTGCTCCTAAGGCTGTGTCTATATTAGGGAACTTACAGCAGCGATGCAGCTGTACTGATGCTGTAAAGTCTCTCATGTAGCCACTCTACGCCAATGGGAGAGAGCTCTCCTGTCAACATAATTTAATCCACTCCCAATGAGCGGCTGAAGCTATATCGGTGGGAGAAGCTCTCCTGCCAACATAGTGCTGTGCATACTAGTGCTTATGCCAGTGGAATTTATGTCACTCAGGGGGGCGGATTATTAACACCCCTGAGAGGCGTACATTTTGCTGACATAAGTGGCAGTGTAGACATAGTCGAATTTATAGGTACTTTTGAAAAGTTCACCCCAAATTCTTGAAGGACAATTTTTATCCTTGTTTGAAAGCTTTCAGTGTGACTTACATTATTGTTTCAGACGACAAATGCACACACTTAAGCTCCTATTCTTCAAAAATTTAAAAGCATGTCCTTAATTTTATGTTGTGTGGGTTATCCCACTGAAATCCAGGCATAAAGTTAAGACTAGACTATCTGAAGAGTGCATTAGTGTGACCAGCATAACGTAAATAGTGGTTGGAAGTAACTGCAGGATTGGGCCTTAATGTCAGATCAGATTTCTATCCCATGGTATCAACCTTCTCAGTCAGTCTTCTTTGTTCTCCCTTTCTACATAGATTTTTTTGTTTTTATTTAAATGAAAGTTTAGGTAATATTTTTCCTGTTCAACAAAGAGGCAAAGATTAGATATTTAAAATCTACATGATTCAATATAAGCCTCAAAAACTAACAAACCAGAATGTCACAGTGGAAATTTACCCTTTGACAATCAGCATCAGTGATAACTTTACAGCCAATTCTACCCCTATATTGGCCAGTAAAACAATGGACTCAGAACATAGTCAACTGGATCACTCTGCAAAAAGAACAAGAGTACTTGTGGCACCTTAGAGACTAACAAATTTATTTGAGCATAAGCTTTGGTGGGCTACAGCCCACTTCATCGGATGCATAGAATGGAACATATAGTAAGAAGATATATATATATATACACACATAGAGAGAATATGAAAAGGTAGAAGTAGCCACACTGGTGCATCCACCAAGAAACAAGGACTCCTGATCTTTTTCTCTTCCAAGCCAAATGCAGGCTACAGAAAGTAGTCCTCCTAGTGGTTGTTCTGTGAAAGAGCAGAGACTCAACAGGGAATCCAGTAGGAATTTGGCTGCTGCTTCAAGCTGTGGTTTGGCACAAGTCCTGTGCAAGGTCTCTGCCAAACATTCAGTTGTTTTTTACTCTTTCTTTTCATGTTGACATTTTATTTTACTGTACCACATGAGCTTATGACTGTTAGTCTTGATATACTTTGTCGTTAGAATGGGGTACTATGCACAGAGTTCTTTGATGGAAGGTAAAAATATGAGCTATAAGTTGCAGATGAACAAATTATGGTGAGAGGAAGCTTCAGAAAAGGCAACATGAAGTTCTAGCCTAAAATAGCCTCTGGGTAACTTATCTTTTATGTAAATGAATTTTCATCTCCTTTGCACTTACTTTGAAGAAGAGAATTTCAGTGGCAAGTTTTGGGAGACGTGAGAAAAAAAAAAGTGGGTTCCAAACGAAATATTCTAAACTTCTCTTGAACATGTTAGAAATATAATTCTCCAGGTGCTGGACTCAATTAATACAGGAAAGAAGATTCAGTCAGACTCTGCAGCCCTTCATGAAGTCCTTTATTCCATGTGAGCCTGAGATTCCGAGCATGAACCCTACATGTCTTTGCTGTGTAGTCACAAGGGACTTACATCAGATGTGGCGGTATTGTTATGAATCAGCTTGACTCCTTTTAAAATATTGCTTTTTCCCCAAACCTAATAAAACAAACCTAGATGCAGTCTAGTTATGTTCTCTCCCTTTCTCTCTGAGTGTATATGAACATTAAATTAAAAAAAAAATCCCAGATGTGAATCCATAAACCATCTGTTTAAAATAACTATTGTGTAGGACTATAATTACAAGTTATTTATTATGAATCTTGGGATCCTATTATGGATTTTGACTGACTCCCAGGTTTCTGATTTAGCAAATGGTTTATGTATATATATGAGCTATGTGTCTCTTCTGCACTTTTCAGGGCCCAAGTGCATGTCCTTTTAATGAAACAAACAAACAAAAAAACACTCTTATAAAAGCTGGCTTCTGCATGTTGCAGTCCGATATTGCTGTTCTTAAGAGAAAACCTCTGAAAGTATCTGAGAGCTTTCAACAGCTTCAGAAACAATGTTGACAACACAGATGCAGATTTGGTAGTATAGCTCTCCTTCATGCTGCTAGTTAACAATTCCTTAAATGTATGGCTTGGACAAGTAATGAAATGTTATGATTACTAGAGGGTGGAACTTATTTGGAAGGAAAGGGCTTGCTGTTAAAATCCATTTGGCTCAATTGCTGGCTCACCCTGCTGCACCCTTGCAAAACTAATGGGGAGGAGAAAGAGAAATTTAAATAAGCAGACTGGTGGTACATGTTACAAGCAATATTTTGGAAGGGTGGGTGAAACCCCTCACCCCCTCAAGAATTCCTCCTTGTTTGGTAATGTTTTATCTTCTTACTCTTGCACACCATGGGCCTAGGAGATCTGCATTGTATAACAGACTACAATAGACTAAACAATGATTTACCAGCCCTGCTTTATCTTCTGTCTTGTATGAATGATATGAATAGTGTTAGCCCTTTCCTCCACATCAAGTCCCCCGGGTCTTGAGTTTTGCTAAGATGTGCTCTTATATGAAAAACTAAAGAACTATAACAGTATATTCAGCAATAGTTTAAGGGCTAAAATCAGTCATGGAAGAAACAAGTGCAACTCCATGAGCTTCAGGGGAATTATGCTTGTTTATGTTGAAAACAAGAGGGCTTTATGGTTAAGGCACTGGACTCAGGAGATCGGTGCTTAATTCTTGGCTCAGCCACAGACTTCCTGTCTGACCTTAGGCAAGTTGCTTAATCTGTCTGTCTGTGCCTCGATTTTTTTCCATCAGTAAAATGTATATAATAAATAGTCCTTCCCTTTTTCCTCCCTTTGTCAGTCTTGACTATTTAGACTGTACACTCTGTTTTATCTCTTAGTGTGTGTTTGTACACACAGTGTGGCCTGGATCTTTCTTGAGGCCTCCTAAGTCTAGATGCTACTGTAATAGAAATAATAATAATAATATCACAGCTGAATTTGACATAAGATGTTTGTCCTTTAGAATTTTGATGTTAGTGGTGCTTCCCCCCTTTCTATGTGCATGGAGAAATCTGACACACAGGGAGGCTTTCAATAGTATATGTTATATCATTACTTTGAAATTCAGAAAAAATTCTGTAAAATTCTATGTTGGGACTATCTTTTTCTTCTCGATTATTTCCCAGATTTGCTAATATGCCTTTTCTAACTCTCATATCTAAGAAGTGATCTTGGAATGTGAAGATCATCATAGGTTCTTATCTGCCTCTTCCATCATCATCATCATCATCAGTGATAAAGATTCTACAATCATGATGTAGCTGAAAATGTTGATGATGCATGAAGAGAATAGGATGCAACTTGTCCTACCATTGTTTTATTAGTTCTATGGTGCCAATGATAATAAAAACTTGTCTTTGGCAGTGAAGTAAACAGATTTAAATCAGATTTGTGGGGCCAAATATGAAGTCTTTAATCAGGACCCAATTGTACCACCTTTAAATGCAAGCAGAAGGCTCATCCTTACACCCATCTCCAGTCCTCGGCATGGAATGGCTGGGCAGCCACCTCCAAACTCAGAGGAAGGTCAGGATGTATGTGAGAGGAGAGGGAATTAGTGTGCTCAGGGGAGGAGTGGGTGGGCAGGATGTAGAGTTATGGTGGAGGAGATGCAGTATTCCCCTGGCAATCAGGAAACAAAGGTAATCCAAATTGGGGTGTAATCCTTTTTGGTAACCCTCCCTGCCATCTGCAATAGTGAGTCCCCCTTTAAATTGGGGTCCCATGTGTAGTTGCCACCTGGTGATGCTTTAGTAGCATGGCTCCAATGGAGCTATATTGCCACAGAGCAGAGGAGGCCCGTGGATACAAAGGGTCTTCCTGGATTGCCCTTTCCTCCTGCAGATACCCTGAGATTCATGAAGTCTATAAATCAGTTTATATGACCTGTATTATATTTGGGCAAATCCTCTCTTACCCCCATTGCCCCCAATGAAACAATTCAGCAGGAAAATTTCTAGAGGTCTAGTGTAGAGATTTTCTTCCCTTCAACTCCTCCAGTGGATATTTTTTCACAGGAGGGGGTGATGAAGCCCTCAGTTTTAACTCAGCCTTTTCTGAGGCAAACTTCCATTAAACTAAATGAGGATTTGCCTGAATTGTTTTGAATATGGATCTGAGGATTTGGTTCACAGGTAGCAGATACTGTAGGTTTGATTCTGTTCCCACTTACACTGATTTCACGCTGGATCAAATCAGTTTAAGTCAAGGGTGTTACATTGGTGTAAGTAAAAGTAGAATTTGGCATATTGCATTGAATAAAGAAAAGGAGTACTTGAGCTTATGCTCAAATAAATTTGTTAGTCTCTAAGGTGCCACAAGTACTTCTCTTCTTTTTGCGGATACAGACTAACATGGCTGCTACTCTGAAACCTGCATTGAATAAGAAGTTGTCGAGCCAATTTCACTAATGTGCTCTGATTGCTTTGTGTCAATCCAGCATTGCAAAACTGCCATAAACTCAGTTTAACTGGCCGATTAAATCCAGGTTTATGGTTGCTTTGCAACACTGGAGAGGTGCAAAACTGGAGTAGTGTGTCAGTGAATCTATCACACTAGTTACAATCTGTTACAATAGTCATGTTTCTGACTAAACTGCATGTTAGTTAACAACTTTAGGGCCTGATTCTCATTTGTGCTGATTTCGCATTGATTTAACTAGTTATTCCTGGTTTATGCTGGTGTAAGAATCAAGCCCTTTCTACTCCCTGCCAGATTAGACAGTGACTGTGAGAAGAATAAAGCTGTGATTTTAAGTCCAAGAGGCTTGTAATAAAAGCTTTATATCTTCCTTCACAAGCACCTTGAGCAAGACCACAGGAAGCAAAAGGAGGCAAAGGGGTGATGTGTGCAGAGCCTCTTGTGCTTCAGTTTTCTGATTGACATTTTTCTACCTCTTTGATTCTTTTCAGTCTCTAATTAAGCCATAAAATCCATTGAGAGAGACACTAGCATCTGGTAAATGGCTACCTGTGTCATTTAATGAACTGGACTAGTAATTATAGGTGGAGTTCACTTCAGAGGGTTAAATTTAAGACAGGAATTTCAAGTAGCAAAATTTTACTTTAAAAAATAAATGTGTTTGTTTTCTACCCTTGTTCAGTTCTAGGGTTGTTCAGTGTGGTTGACAATCATAGGGGAAAGCTGAAGGTTGAGGAGCTACTATTAACTAGGCAATGGAAAAGCTCCTTCGTTTGCAGTTTAAAACAATTTTTACTGAAAAATTCCTGGGTTTTACAAAAAGTGTTCTTCATTTTTTTGTGATTTTTCACCCTACTTTTGTATCATTCAAACATGTAAAAATAACTTGTTTTATTAGGAAAATACAATACAGTGCATGAGATATATGTATTACGATAATAAATTAGTCTGTGTGTATATGCAAAGCTGCCTGTTGAAATAAGACTATGTATTTGTCTAGAAGATGCACACAATAAACAAACAGGCACGCATGCAAGCTCTGAAGTGCGTGCGCATCTAAATGTACTGATGAATCTCACACCCACCATGTACATATTTCAAGCTGTTGGCAGATAACAGTTTAAAGATTTGACACTCTAAAGTGGGAAGAAAATGAAAATCTATATCAGAATACGTTTCAGAACACAAGGAAGTATTCAAAAGTTTAAAAAAAAACTAAAACAGGAGAAAAGGATGAAGCTGAGTGTACATGCTGCAAATGGTGTGGCCCAATTATTAAATGTAAATATTTATAGACCAATAGTTATAAGTCTACAACAGGAAACTGTTTATTCAAATGAAAAGTTTTATTTGGGGATTAGATACATTGTTTTCTTAAACTCAGAGTGGCATTGTGTTTTGAGTTCTGTTTTAGTTCTGCAGCAAATGACATTGATGAACAGAATTCAAAGCATTAATCCACTGAATATTCCCCCCCCCCCGTCTTTCCATCCATCAAAATAAACCCTGATATTTACCCAGAAAAATTATTAATAGTTTTTGACACAGATTGTCACCTGTTTTTGTTGTTGTGGCAATAAACACTGATAAATACCTGAGAAAAATTGAACAAAATAATAACTGAAAACGAAGGGCCCTACCAATGGATTACCTTGTGCTAAACATTCCTGTGTTAATTCTTCTTAGTATATTCAGTGGTATCCTCCAGCTTGGTAACTGACTTTTCTTTATAGGATGGTGGCAGTATAATATGCAATTATTTTACCCTCTTGGATAGTCTGATTTCTGAACAGTTTGAGGACAAGACATAAATCATAACAACCTCTTACTAAGAAAGGCTGGGATATTGCCAAGAATGTTTATCAACATTGGAACATGGCAAGAGGGTTGTGTGTTTTTCTTTGGGGTGCAGACCTCTCCACCAGTATCTGCGCTTTTGTCATTTTAAAATAGGATCACTAAAATGTGCAGTGTATGGGACTACGTCTTGAGAACCTCAGGAAATTGTAGAGAGTGCAGATTGTGGCTGCCCACTTAAGTGGGATTTCCCACATGGAACACATCAAATATGTGATCTGTGGTGGTTACCAGTTGTTATCTAAGTGGAGGTTAAGCTGTAAAGCCCTATGTAGTTTGGATCCTGAACAGTTTAGGAACCTGCATCTCTCATGATCCCAAGGCAGATGGGATAAACTGAGGGGTCAAGCAAACAGCTTCCTGATTTAAATGAGTTTGGGACTGCTGGCAGGTTGTTAAAGGAAGTTCTGCACCAGCTTGGTCGCTTGGAATGATAGATCCCAGATCTGATGGCCTTCAGGTCATGTTGCAAAGCTTATTTGTTTTCCTAGGATTTTCCTGAGGGGATTGGGAGTTGAGAAGGATTTCAAAATAGATAGTTTGGGGGACGGGTAGGAAGGGAGAACCTTTAACTGCTTTTGTGCCAGCTCATATCTGAACAACAAAAAAGATAGAATAATTTATTATATATTTCTAAAGAATTGTTGTTCTTAATTATTTGACCATGCACTGAGAGATGATACATTAGAACATTTTGGGCCATTGGTTGCTCCATTGAAGTCACTGTCATCACATTAATTTATATCAGCTGAGTATTTGGCTGTGTGTGTGTATGCTATGCAGTGTATAAATTAATATATGTATTGTAAATGAAATGCAAAAATAACCCTTGGAGTGGTGTCTTCTGCCTGGCACTTTGTGTAGTAATTTACATCAGTGAAGTGTAGGTGAAAGGCAGTGGAGAATCAGAACTCCTATGTTAACACAATGTAGAAACTGATATATTTAAACACAAAAATGTTAGGGAATGCAAAAGTTATACTTGCAAAGTAATCTTATGGGCCCAATACTGGAAGGTATTGAGTTGCTCCTGAGAAGAACCAAACCCCTCAATTCTCATTGAAATCCAAGGAGTTTTAGTTTACTCAGCACAGTGCAATATTAGGCCCTAAGTGAAGAAAATGTTTACTGAATACAAATTATTCATTACATCATCTTTTAGTCTTTATTTGCAAATTATGGATTCAGTGATTGAATCTTAGAATCTCCCATGTATGACAACTAGTTAAACACTGATTAACCCTTTAGCACTGGACAAATGAATCACCAGTAAATGGATTTGTTGTTGTTCGGATCACTCTCCCAATTAAGCAGCATTAATGATCATTTACTCTCATGAGGCATGAAATCTGTTCCCTGGGAGATGTTCAAACAAAGCAGCAATCCCAAATAAATGTAGCTGTATTAAGACCTTCATTTAGCAGAGCACCTAAGCATGTGCTTAATCCCATACCTATTTAGCAAATAATTGAGTAAGTGCTTAACTTTAAGTATATGCTTAACTCTCATAGACTGCAGTGGGACATAAGCATATATTTAAAGTTAAGCCTGTGCTTAACTTTATTAGGCCCTACGTGCATTGTTATGTGTGTGCAGGGCTTAAATTCTCCCTGAATGTTTCCCAGAGCCCTGGGGCTCAGGGCTTCAGCCTGTGGGAGGCACCGGTGCTCCCATGGGTTTGAAAATATTTACCGGAGCTTTGCTCTGGATGGCTCCAGCTGAATTTAAGCCGTGTGTGTATGTGTATACAGTAGAACCTCAAAGTTATAAACTAACCGGTCAACCACACACCTCATTTGGGACCAGAAGTACACAATCAGGCAGCAGCAGAGACCAAAAAATAAAAAGGGGGGGTGGGGTGCAAATGCAATACAGTTAGGGTGACCAGATGTCCCGTTTTTAAAGGGACAATCCTGTTTTTTGGGACTTTTTCTTATATAGGTGCCTATTACCCCCCACCCCCGTCCCATTTTTTCACAGTTGCTATCTGGTCACCCTAAGTATAGTACTGTGTTAAATGTAAACCACTAAAAAAATAAAGAGAAAGTTTAAAAACAAAGATTTGACAAGGTAAGGAAACTGTTTCTGTACTTGTTTAAATTAAGATGGTTAAAAGCAGCATTTTTCTTCTGCATAGTAAAGTTTCAAAGTCAATTATTAAGTCAATGTTCAGCTGTAAATGTTTGAAAGAACCACCATAATGTTTTGTTCAGAGTTACGAAACTTCAGAGTTATGAACAAGCTCCATTACTGAAGTGTTCATAACTTTAAGGTTTTATTGTATTTAAAACTGCTGTCACTTTAGAAATAACAGCAAATGAAAATGCTTGAAACACTTTTGTTAATATGGCCCTATTATCAGAGAGCTGTCCCTGTGCTATGAACTTTTCATAAATATCTCCTCACTTGGCATTTATATTTCTTTTTTGTTTTTTAAACTGAATCCATTCAAACCCAACTGAGTTATTATTTGGCTTGGAACTTTAGACGGTTGCACTTTAATTCACTGTACTACTCGGGACTGTTGGACAGTTGTGAGCAAATATTTTTTTTCACACAAGGAAGTCTTGGACAAGGTACTCTAATAGTTTGAAATATAATTTACAAAAATATTATCATTTCTACAGTATACCAAAAAGTAATATTAGAATGGGAAAAGGAATCACACGTTTCCTTTGGCATTACTTTATCTAGGTTAGATCTCCTTTTAATGTTGTGCTTTCCGCCCCCACTCGTCCTCTCTTCTCAGTATGTACTATGAGGGAAAAATACTGTCTGTTTCTATGAGGGAATTTTTGATTATTTTGAATCACAAAGGTCTCTTGTCAAGCAGGGAGTGACTTCCTAAACCCATATTTCAATTTTGGAGTGTCATGAAATGGAGAATAAATGTTTGATTTTTGCTTTCAACAACATTTGCCTTTTTTGCCTAGAATAAGGAAGTGACATGCAAACGAGAGAAGTGTCCGGTGCTTTCCAAGGAGTGTTCTCTGGTCATTAAGCAGAGAGGAGCCTGCTGTGAGCAATGCAAAGGTGCAGTTTCCTTCATATATTCTCTCTCTTTATTTATTTATTTTTTTTAAGTTTCTCAGTTCTTGAATTTGTTTTGCCAGATGTAGAGTGAAGTCTAAAGCTTTCCATCTCTGGCTACTGGTGGCCCCCAAAATGGCAGTAATTTTAAGAAATCCCCAAGTTATGGGGAGATACATAGTTTTATAATATAAACATGTAAATTAGTTAGTTTCCAAGATATCATAATACCTTAAAACACATTTTTGTTTCTACTTCATTAGTAGTACTTTATTATTATGATGAAATTATATTATTATTCCCAGAGGAAGGATGCCAATGTGAGGCTAAGCACTAAATGGAAACAAAATCTTAATAGAGTTAGTGAAACAGACTCCAAACATTTGGCAGGACTGCCAAATTTCCCTCAGAAGATGAAGAGCCCTTGCTGCTGCTACTTTATTACCCATATTCACTACTTTTCTATCCTGTCTTCCAAATAATTCCCCATTTGATATGAAGGAATTCACCCTTCCCTTTCCAAAACTTGTTTTCTGCATGTTTTCATTGTTTGTTGTCACGATCAACCAATGTAAAGAGTTGGCCAGGATGACCCCTACTCACCCCACCCAACCATCATTCCCACCACATCCATAAGAGATTGTTGTGGTCAGAAGTGAAGTGATAGCTGGTTTGAACATTCAAGCAGACCTCTAACCTTTCTTCCCTGTATTAGAGATTTCACACCTACGGGCTCATAGGTTTCTGGCTGGCTGGTATTCTTTGCTGTCTCCTACAAGTGAATAAATATGCAGATGCTTACTCCTTATGCTTCCAGAAGCACCCTTATCCCCTCTTTTTCAGTGAAGAAAAAGAGAAGTGCAGCTTAGAAAATAGCATGGCAGCTGCTGCTATTTCTGCATTTCTGTATAAAACAAACATCCCCCTCACCAACACAGTGTATTTTATGTTATTGAATTCTATTAATATACATGATAGCAATGAGCCATAAATCTTGTAAAAAGTTTAGACTTTAGTAAAAACTACTTGCATCTGGTGATAATTTAAACTAAAATGTCCTAAAAAGGGAACTCGGCAACAATGCAAACAGTACATGCTTAGTTCTCAGCTATAATTTTTCTTCAAAGTGCTTTAGAAATTGAATTAGCTAATTATTAAATTCCCACTTCTTCTTCTTTTTTTTTTTTGGTCCTCTACTATACAATAAACGGATTGTGGTAATAAAGAAATATGTTTTTTACATAATTACCATACTGATACAAGTAATACATTTTGTAATTAAAATCAGTAGAAAGTGTCTTTTTTTTTAATAGTGACACAGTGAGGTAATGTGCCATAAAACATGGTAAAACTGTTGAGAGACTGCTCAACAGTACTCAGCTGATGAAGTAAAGAATTTCCGATTCAGCCAGCTTTTACTTTCTCTCTCTTTCGCTCTCTTTTTTTTTTAATTTATCTTTTTTATTCCCCAGGGGTGGTCGGGGTGACTTTGGGAGGGAAGTGGGGTAGAATAAATTTCTGGGGAATTCTAAATCCAAAACCCAATGCAAACATTCTACCACCCTGCCGGAAAAAATATAATGGCAGGAAAACAGACTACTCTATAATTCAGGCAGAAGAGACATGATGGATATGTATTTTTCCTGGATGACTAAAGACATATGATGGCTGATCTATTTATGCTTTGCTTCTGTGGTCCAGTTTAGATTTCTGAACATGCCTGGCAAACCCAAATTCGTAGATTTGTCTAAAACTTTGACACTTTTTTTTTTAAGCCAAGGAAAGGGAGAGGCCCACCTTAAAATGACACTGAAATTAAACTGTTTCCTAAAAACGTATGAATTTATAGTTACAAGTTTCATTGACACGAACTATAAATTATATTTTGCTTTAGCTTTACAGCATAAAGTTCCTAAACTATGTTTTGAACTGATTGGAAATCCATTCCCCATGTTCATACCAGATGCATAGATGGTCGCTTTCTTGCATATGAAATTATGAAAAAACATTAAGATTATGAATTCAAGGACTCAAAAGTTAGGAAGTACAAAATGTAAGGTTGCCCATGGAACCTTGATTTTTCCCTCCTTGTGGGTCTTTGCTGTGTAATGAGTAAGGCAGTGGTTTGGTGAAAAAAGTAGTATGTAATTTAAAACTTGATCATAATGCATATGCACAAGGGGAAGAATTATGTTTGTAAGGGGGACCTTAAATTCTGGAATTTCCTATCTCTTAAGAGCTTGGCTTTGCCACTTAAATAACATATATTATATTGTAATTTCTTAGTATTTTAAAAGTTTTTAAAAAAGGTAACCCCTACTGTGTAAAATTGGAGTGACCCCCCACAGCATACATCATCAACAAGGTTTGAATCCTGAACCTTCAGCACTGCTTGAGCTACAGAACTAACTGGATTAGCTGGTAGCAAATAAAGGCTCTTCTGCCTGTTTGGGGAATGGGGGGCGGGGGCAGGGGAGGAAATAAGCCTCTGGGACGTGTCTTTGTGGGGAGCCTGTTTTCTTGCTTTATCTCTCTTTCCCTCCACCCAGGAAGCTGGGGGGAGCTCCTGTCTCATGTGGTGGCCCCCAAAGGGGTGTGTGATCTGCCGGGGCCATGTAGTGTGTCTGGGTGGAAGTTGGGGATCCCACTTCCCTCTCTCTTCCTCTACAGCTCCCAGGATGTACTCCTGTTTTGGGGGCAGCATGGGACATGGCCTCAGAATATTTGTATTCAGATATTGTTTTGGTAGGCTGTTTAAACCCCCCCCCCGCCCCACTCCCCCCAAAAGTTCCTGAGCAACTCAAGCAAGAGAAGTGAAATGATGATTTTTAACAGTTTATATCTCAGTTAAACCTGAACAACATTTCCTGGGACAAAGAAAAGGCACTTCTTGATTTCTCCAGTGGATTTCTCCATGCCTAATTTCAAAGGTCTGGTGCAAACAATAGTGGTGTTAAAGTTTCTCAAAAAGTCACCAGAATCTTTTATAATGGAAAGTGTTGGCCAACTGAAACATAGGGGTTGTTACTCATTTCCCTTGTAATATTCTTTGTTAATGCCAGTTTCCCAACCTTATGGAGAAATGGACTGTTGGCTATTGTCATTTAAAATATATAGGGGTCTATAATATCATGAACAAAAGGTAGGGAGTACAATTTCAAAATTGGCTTTGTGTATGAAACAAGAAGCCAGCTTCAGACAATTTGTGATGACCATAAAAATAGGCAGGAAATCTGGTTGTTTTGTTTTATTATGTGGGAGGCCACGTCGTGATTGGATTTGGGGGCTGTAATACTTCCAGTTGTGTAGTCCATGTCACCACAGCAGTTTAAAATGGGATTTTATGCATTTGATTGTGCATCAAGCTGAGCACTCTGCTGCATACCTATGCACACACAAATAATCTGAATTCAAAACATTGTGGGAGAATTTTTCCTTCTTCTAGCTGCATACTGAGCAGTGATCCCTTGCTACTGATTGCACGCTTGTGTGTGATATTTAAATGTCTTCTAGCAGTTCTTCTCCGCTTTCACTGAAACGTCAACAAAAACCTTACCTGCCTATGCAATGAGAAAGAAAATTAGTAGCAGGTGAAAGCTGCTGAGATAAAAACAATATATTACCCTAAAACCAGTGGTTTTCAGCCTCTGGACCCTGGTGGTGGTGGTGGTGGTGGTGGGGGCAGTCCGCAGATTATGCGGTAAGGGGTCTGCGAAAGGTTCTTGTTACCACAGAACAGTGGTTTTCAGCCTGAATCCCAGTCCAGTATGTCCTGTCACTGTAGCATTGTGGGTGGGGTGGAATTGCCTTTCCTCTTCTCTCATTTTATTCAATACATTTAATGAAAACATATGAGGTCACTGAGGATTATAGAAATGGATTTGGCAGATTTTTCGTATTTACCTGGACAGATGTCATTTTAATTTGGGGCTCTCTCCATTTCTAAAAATAAATTATTTTCTCTCTGAATAAGAGTTTGTTATTAGTGGATCAGAGATGGATAAGATGGGTGTACTATAACTGTGAGCCATACTCAGCTTTTTGTTCCTGCTAATGTGCATCTCCCCTGGACAGCTATGAGAGTGCCATGCAAAGATGTAGTAGCTGGGAGGGTGAAGGGGGTTTGTTACTCTAATTATGTTTTAAGTTATTCTAGGCTGAGACTGGTGCTATCTTTTACTTTTCTTTATATGCAATTTGTTCTGTCCTGCACTTGTTCACTGTTGATGGTTAATTTTATAAATATTTGGTAATGATTTAACTGTTTGTGACATATATGCTCCATTGATATTCATTAAGAATAATCCTATTTTGCCACAGAAGTGGATTATAGCACAGACAATGACACTGCAGGCCTTCTCGAATATCAAAATATCTAGAGTTATAATTCACAAAAACAAAATTTTTGGAAGGGATATTAAATTCCACGATTCAGGGCTTAAGATGGGCTGTAACTATTAGATATTAGAATGAGTCCTAACACTTGTGGGTAGGAGAGTGAAGGGGGTGGGCAGATTATCCTACATTTGCCTACTGTGGTGTTTTTACACCTTCTTCTGAAGCATCTGGTTCTGGCTGCTGTGGGTAGGTCTACACAGCAATTAAATACCCATGGCTGGCTCAGGTCAGCTGACTTGGATTCATGGGGCTTGGGCTGCAGGTCTGTCAAATTGCTTTGTAGATATTTGAGTTTGAGCTGGAGCCCGAGCTCTGGAACCTCGCGATACTTTTGTGGTAAGACTCTTACAATCTTTGCATGTGGATAGATCCCATTTTTTTGTGCAGCCCATACTGTATGAACTGTGAAATTCTCCATTGTTTAGAGACTGTACAAGTTCAGGAACTATTGGAGCTCTAATCACACATTTTGTTGTTTTACTGTGTTCATGTCAGATCATAAAAGAGTGGAATTCATTTGACCCCACATACAGGTGAAATACAGGGCATCTGCGAAAGTGAATTTCAGCTGCCGAGAGAATGGGGGCAGAGGGCAGACCTATATATCTGTTATGTCTACTTTCACTATGGTAGCAGCTGTAAGATCATTGAGCTTCTTGGGCAATGTTGTGGGGCCATGTAACGCAGATCCCATGGTCTCTCTCCTGACCCACCCTCATCATTGCCATGCACGTTGTACTACGCAGGGCTAGTGTGGAGAACTACTCCTTGACACACAGGACTGCAGAGGGCTCTTTATCAGTGGCCCTCATGCAGCCCCAATTCAAATTGAAATGTTGTGGTCCTCTGCACTAGGGGTAAATATGATCTCAGAGCATTCTTAAGCCAAATCCTCTGTTACCCCACACTGGTGGCTGGGTTTGGAGTTGGATATATGTATGGTGAGCTGAGGTAGCCTTCATAGATTACTACTGGGCAACTCCCTTGCCAGGAGGAGGAATAGTGAGGGATTTATGTAGATTAAATCCCTAACCCCATCCCACCCATGTGCTGGCGCCACACCCAGGTGCTGTTATGCTATGCTATTTACCCCGTATGTGGCTCCCCCACGTCCACATTCTGCATGCAGTGGAACTGCACTGTTTCAGCTGCAAAAAGGGACTCTGTGGCTATGCAGGAGGGAGCTGGATTTGTCTCTTTAATGTCGGGTGTAAATGGTGTGGAGGACATTGCACAGGCTCTCTGCTCTGCATGTATATCACACCAAGTGAGGTATAAGCAGCAGAAACAAATGAGCCTCTAAGAAACATGTTTTTTGCACATAAATAAAAAACAGAAGAGGAATACTAGCTACATTACTTATGCAGAATTTTCTCTACGTAGAATTTCAGCATTTGCCAGGAGGTGTCAGTGACTCTTTAACATTATGAAATATGTGAAAATAGATTTAATAATATCCACATATGGGATTTGCAGTTCTCTTAACTTGGCCGACAGGTTTAATGTCAGTGACATACAGCTGAATTTGCAAGGGGTTTTTGGCTTGATCTGATATTTCTGTGCTAGTTTGTCTGGGCTTTTCCCTGAGGAATAATTTATCAAAAAAATAAATAAAACCTGTCTTATGACTGTTTTCTTTATCCTGATGTTTATTTTTCATGCCAATAGAGAGGTTACTTTTTAAATAGAAGGGGAGGGGAAAAAAAGAAAAATAGGAGAAGTAGGATGCTTTAGAAACGGGGGACATGGAGCCAACCTACAGTATGTTAATCTGATATTTTCTCCTGGGACTATGGGAAATGACTTGTCTATAGAATTCCCATTAGCCTAAAATAAGCACAAATTCCTGCTGGAATCTTGTTGGGCACTGTCAAATTGAGTAATAAAGTCCTATTTTTAATGAACTTTCGAGGACACTGTCTAAGCCTTAGTATGCTAGTCCATCTTTTCCAGCCCATTTTTTCTCTTTGGAGTACTACTGTCACGTGCTGCTGGGGAGCAGGAGGAAAAAAGTTCCATTCAAATTCTTATTGGGGGTGGGATGATGAGTGCCTTACTGACTGTCCAGTTTGTCTCCATGATAAAATGGAACAAAAATAACTCAATCGGTTGTAATTCACATCTTTAATTATATCTGTTCAAATCTATGTGAGAACATGCTTCTCTTGGAATAAAAGCGCCCGATTCTTTATTTAAATGGAAAACTGTAAAAAATTGATCTAAGTTATTTCAAAACAGGGCACTCTCATTCCAAAATAAGCATGCCAACCCACACAGGGTATATCTGTATCTGGGAGAGGGCCTCCCAGCCTCGGTCCACAGACTCGCGTTAGTGGAGCTCAAGCTACCAGGCTAAAAATAGCTGTGTAGACATTGTGACTCCGGACTGGAGCTCGGGCTTTCAAGCCTGGGGGGTTGGGGTGGGTTGGCTTGAGAGTTCACGCTCTAGCATGAGTGACAATGTCTATACATCTGTTTTTAGCGTGCTAGGGCCGCCAATACAAGTCTGTGGACCCAGGCTGAGAGGCTCATTCCCAGTTGTTAGGTCCCAGACCAGATACTGGCCTGCTCCCTGATTAACTTTGCTGCTAGGCAACCAGTGAGCCCAGCTACACTGCCTTGGAACTGACAGAGTGGCCACAGCTCTGACTGGCTGCTAGTTTAGCAGCCATGCTTATATAAGCCCGGCCCCCACAGCACACCAGTGGCTGCTTAACCTCTACCATGCCTGCAGCAGTGCTTGCCCTTGTTCCATCCCCAGCTCCCCTCTGGCTTCTGACTCCAGTTGACCCTATCGTTCTAAAATTCGGCTGCTGTCTCTCTGGTATTGATCCCTGGCTCTGCTTCTGGTTTACACTTCTGGCTCTGGCCAGGAAATAACTGAAGCTATAATAACTGAAATTACAAGCGGTAATTTAGCTATATTGCCTCCATTTATTATGTAGATAGTCTAGATTTCGGTCCTTATCAGTTTGGCTTTATCAGGTTACTTTAGCAGCTATTGAGTAGTTTTCACTTAATAGACCACAATGGACCAACTTCAAAAGATTCAATGGTTTGGTTTGGTTCAGATAAGCAACTCAAAGCTTGTATGCTTATCCAAGACTTATCTGAACAATTTGGACCCAGGTAGCTTATAGGAACAAAACCACAGATAACGGAAAGTTAATATTTTACATTAATAATACACCAGCATTTCTAAGAGAAGAAATAGAAGGGACTGTAAATTAGGTCAGAATCTTAACTGGGTAAATCAGCATAGTTCCATTGAAATCACTCTAGTCTGGTCCTTTATGCTGTCCTTTAAGTATGTATTTAATCTGAAATAACTAAGTATTTAAATACTTAAACTGAATATTTAAGTTGAGCTCTGGTGTTCCTAGATTTTTATACATGGTTTCCTCCCCTCTTCAAATAATAAATGGTTAGCAAAAGTTGACTTAATGGGGTTTCCTGGTGAGAATTATTCTTTTAGGATCTTGAAGAGGGATTCCATCATGGTGTGTGATTGTGTAGAAGGGAAAGCAATACCTTCACTGATAACATTGCATATATTCAGAAATTGCTACTTTCTGAGCTAAATATGATGTGTGTTCAATCATGTAGTAGGCAGAATTCTACCTGGATGAATAAGCTTATTGAAGCAGAAAGGGTTTTACTCAGCTGATTTCAGGAGAGTCTCAAACTTCCATAGTATGATTAAGTGGATTCAAAAGGCCCTGCTTTGTGTTTGTAGTGTCAGCTGGAAGATGTATGTATTGAAAGTAAGGGTCTGGAACACTAGCTGGTATGTAGTCTGTTTTCTGTTAGTTTTGAAGAATGTGTTATGGGTGCAGTTTTGGGAAATACAAAGGACACAACTATGGGCAAAGGGGCATGCCTCGGGTCAAAAGAATATGAATATCTCACCTGGGCTATTGTAACTATTTTCTCTCCAGCCTTAATGATTTTATCCCATCTTCAAATCTTCCCAACATTCAGCAGCTAAAACAATCCTACCTTCCTAATGCTCTGACCATGTCAACCCTCCTTTGTTGGCTCCTTGTCTCTTTCACTTACAAAATTTTGGTCAACTAAAACCTCTGTCTGCATCTCACCTCTCATCACTGACACATGCACTCTGTCCACTGTTCTGCAATGTGGAGTAGTCGAATAAAAAACAAACTGGGATTAAATCCAAATAAAATTATTTACTGGTTTGTTTGCAGATATGTACTGAAATAGGAGTAGTATTTGTCACTTGGGTTCCTAAGTGAGAAAAAGACTGAGGGTGAAATCCTAGCCCCACTGAAATCAAAGGGAGTCTTAATTTAAAATTGCTAAAATTTTACCCGTTACCTGTAGTAATTTCCTAATTTGTTTTCAGATTTTGCACAGAAATATTTTTCTACTAAGAAGTTATATGTTTAAAATGCTCATCCATAAAGAAAAAGATCATTCCCAGTCTCATTAACTGTACATACAACACACACACACACACATATAAAACTGATAAGCAAATAGCCGGAGTTATACTGCAGCTAGTCACACATTCTGATATAGAGCTCCATTGTGAAAGGTGCTGAGCACTCTGTCTTTGGTCCTTAGCTTGCAGGATGTGAATGGTTCCATTGCAGTGCTTGAAATCAAGCACATGCTTGAGTGATTTCCTGAATGGAGACCAGAGTGCTCAGCAATATGTAGAACTGTGCCCATATTGAACTTCCAGAAGTCAAGAAGGCTGAAATGCTAAATCACTTAAGTACTTTTGAAAATCCCACCTTTAGGTGGCAAATTATGGTTTTAGGAGCCTAACTTTAGGCTCCTATTTTGAAAATGTTGGCCTCTGTGTACAAAACAGTTCAGAATAACAATGTTAATGTGTTGAGTCTCAATAAGTTCTCATTGTTAACACTGAGGCAATTTATTTTGAAGTGACAAAGGTTTTATGTCACGAAGACATTTTAAATAAAAAATACAGTTTTAGTCCCAGATGCTGCATACACTTATGCACATGTTAACTTTAAAACAATGGGACTATTCATCTGAGTCCCTTTCACATGAGCAGAGTTTCTTATCCGCTTAAGTGATTGAAGCATCAGGGCCTTCAGCTGCAATATTGTCTTTTTTGCCTATCACAGTTTTATGAAAGACAAATAAGAGACTGTACCAGTAGTGACATTTTAAAGAGGAGTATTTATAACGTAATGCATTATAAATGTTAATCTAAAAATGCCATAGCTAAAACTTTAAAATTAGCTTTACAAAACTCCAACCCTGATTTAAATCAGTGATTTAAACAATAAATAAATAAAAATCAAATTATTTGAAATTATAGTTAAATCAGTTATTCAAATTGCTCTACTTTGCCTGGTATTTCTGAGAATGGGTGATCGCCTCATGAAATACTCACATGAAATAGATTTATCAGAAAACAGAACAGCTCCCACCCATAGTACTGGCAATCTTGCCCACTGACACTGAATTGAGTGTATTCCCTAAAAGAATCCCAGGTTTTACTGCTGAAAGTTTTTGAAAAGAAGAACAAATTTCCCAAATTTATAAATAACCATTTTAGTGGAATTTAAGGAGGAAGGGCACAGATAATCTATGTCTGTTATGTAATGTATTTTCTTTCATTTTATTGTCTCTGTATATTCCTCTTTTGCTGTCCTGCTAAGGCTTTTCCACAGCTCTTTGGGAGTCTTTCCATTGATTTCAGTAGCTTTGGATGAGACTTTATCCTTACAGATCTGCTTTAAAAAAGTGTATGTTTGAAGAGACCTTCCCCAGCCCCCAGCAATCCTGTATATTTCATATAAAAGTCCCCCTCTGAGGCAACTGATCAGTGAGAATCAGTATTGTGATGGGCCCCTATTTTCATAAAAAGACCTGTCATTTCTGTATTGCCATAGCTTCCAGCTTGTTCTACACTAGCACTACTGCAGGGAAGCAGCAGAAGACTGGATGGATAAGTGCTTTAAGGGATTCTCCTAAAAAAGCATATGATCTTTAACAAACAAGAAAAGGCTGTTTGATCCTACAAGCCTGTTCAATTTTTGAGTGACATTGACCATTCCTCCCTCCCGCCGCCACCCGGCTGCTATTTTGCTATATCCTAACATCCTTTGCTCCTCCAGAAAGACTTCTCAGTTGTCCCTTAAATCCATTTTATGCCATTTACTCCAGCGGCCTCTCCTAGAAACTAATTCCATATGCACATCACTTTTTGAGGGAAAACATGCTGTTTAGATTCCCTATGTATGCTTAGCTTTCTATTTTTAATTTTTAAAAAAAGATTATGCCTCTTGAGTTATTTTTTTTTTCACTTTTCATCTGAGTAAAATAATTGCCTGGATTAAAATTATGAAGGGGACTGATAGTTAAAGACTTCTCTTTATTTGACTTTAAACCTCCACATTTACAAGGAAAACAAGTCCATCCTCTTGGCATTCTTCATTGCTTGGATTCTTGAGACAAAGACTTGAGCTTCTTTGCCCTGGATCCACATTTCTTCCATGGTTGGCCTGTGCTAGTGATTTTAGACCAGATCCTCAGCTAGTTTAAACTACCATAGCTTCATTGATGCTAATGGAACTATGCTGATTTACACCAACTGATAATATGACCCTTTAACTGTGACAGCAGTCCACATTACCCAGGTTTGTGATGCTATGCACTAGGGTATTATCTTTATATGGTTCTTCATTTAAGGTGACGCTAATGTTTTAACCTGATCCTCTTTGCATCTCCTTGGGAACATTGCTAAACTCCTGCCCATGATATTGTTACCATCTTTACACTGGCCAATCTGTGCATTGTAAATTCTAAATTAGGTTACTTGTTGATTTATGAACTAGAAGATGGAACTATTTATAGGTTTTAACTCTTACAAAATATTGCTTCCAAGATCCTTACATATACTTTTTTTTTAAAGAGATATCTTCAATTACTACAGCCAATTCCTAAACTAGTGGTCTTAAAAACATGCCAGTTTTATCTGTCCACTTCCAGACACCAACTACTCCCAATCACCCTTCCCTATACCTTTTCATTAGGTTCTCTTATAACAAAAGGTCCTCTTGCTATTTTCTTTCCAGGCTATTGAGAAAGTTCACCCTCAGTATCAGTGGGAAGGCTTCTATAGAAGATGCCTTCTTATCCTTAAGGAAAAGGGAGGGTGGCAACCGATCCTGGTTCTAAGGGTAGGTCTACTCTTAAAACTCTGCATTTGCACAGCTGCACCAATGCAGCCTCACTGCTGTAGGGCTTAAGTGAAGACATTGGTATGCTGATGGGAGAGAGCTCTCCCATTGGCATAGTTAATTCACCTCCCTGAGATGCAGTAGCTATGTTGATGGGAGAAGCTGTCCCACTGACATAGTGCTGTCTACACAGAGGGGGCAGTTAAGGTTGGTATAATTATGTCACTCAGGGGTATGGATTTTTCACACCGTTGGTAGTTATACTGACATAGGCCTGCAGCGTAGATGTGGCCTAAGACACCTCATAAAGAAGCTGAAATTCAGGAAGGCTACTCTGGCATCAGTAATCCCCACTCTGGAATCAAGGGACTGGTTCCCATCTTTCAGTCTTCAAGATGCATTCTTCAACATAGCTATAATCCTATCACATAGGACGTACTAAGATTCATGGTGGGCCAAGAACATTATCAAAATAGGGTGCTTCCCCTTTGTCTCTCAGCCACCCCAAGGGTGTTTACCAAAGTACTCATAGCATAGCTCAGGAAGAGAGACACCACAATGTATCTATACGTGGATGACTGGCTGGACTTGGGGAGATCTTCTCAGTAGGCCTTGAGCTCTGTCCTCCTTATACGAACCTTTTCTGCAGCTTGAGCTTGAAAATCTGTCTATAGAAACCTACCGATTCCCGTCCAGAACATCATGTGATCATAAAGTAAGAGACTGTCCTGCTTCTCTCTTTCTCTAGGTTGCACTTTTGAAGGAAAGAACTACAACAGCTCCATAAAATGGCAAGCCCCAGCTAATCCATGTATTGCATATCAGTGTCAGGTAAGGGCTGGAAGTCATGAAGTTAACAAATGCAGAATTGTTTGCTTTCTCTCGTGAAAGTCTGAATCTTTTGTATTAAATCCAAACAATATATTTAAAATCTTCAGTTTCTTAAGTCAAGAAAAACAAGAGATCATGTTCAGAGTTAAGGCTGCTGCTTTGTCCTTAACTCATCCAGTTGTGACCAGCTATAGTGCAACATTCAGAACAACAAGGTTACTTATCTTAAATACTGAGATTCTAATCTAAAACATACCTGGATGAGCTAAGGATGGAGGGCTAGCCTGAACACTGGAATTATTTTGCTTTTCTCAGCAATCATTAGACTTTTAACAAAATATGAGTGTGCACCTGTTTGTGAGAGACACACCAATGTGGAATACTAATTAAAATAAGCTAACAAACAACCCATTTCTTTTCCCTGAGCTACTGATTTGTCAACATAGTGGGCTGCATTTCTGATAGCCTTCCTGAGTTGCACCAATAAAATCCACAAGAGTATTCATCTGCAGACACACACATTGCATTTGTGTACACAAGCCAGGTAACTGACAAATTGATGTTTCTGCAGTCTCTAGGTTTGTCCATACAAATGGATGTGATCACGATCTTTCGGGGGTAAAAATACAAAGTTCTGCTAAAAACCCTTTACTAAGAGCTGCATTTTCTTCGGACCCAACATTGATGTCAGTACTGCCTTTAGAAATAAGGTAGATGCCCAAGTTTAAATACTCTGCACAAATATTTTGAAGGGGACTGGAAATATTCAAAGGGATCTTTCTGGGTACGTTTTGGCACCAGGTAGTCAGATACTAGCTCCTTTTTTGCTAAGGCCCGCCTGCTACATTAATGATTTTCATGGGCATCTAAAACTGGCTGTGTCCACAAAACCTCTTTAGAGAGGAAAAGTAAAAGGAAAGCATGCCCAGTTTTTAAATGTGCATACATTGAGAATGTTATGGGCTGCAATTAAACAAGAGCAACATAGCATATAACCATACATTTTCTTTATAATAAGATGTTCAAAGCTTACATTTGGATAGTCTGATCAGTGTTGGGCATGTGAAATGAGTACCTACTTGTCTAAGTGCCAGTCTGAATGTCCAAAATGCAGAACTGGGTAATCCTATTTACCCTACGTGCTCAAGATTTGAAAATTAGGCTTCCTGGGTTCACAAAAAACAGACTTTGCATCCAGATACTCTTGCCCAGATTCATTCAGCAGGACTTTGGCTTCTTCAACAAGAAGTGCAGGAAATGATAATTTACTAGTACCTATCAGGAGGTGCATCTTAGATAACAGGCTCTCATCTACAGAATGAGATGCTTTAATCTCCTTTCTAAGCCTTTTTTCTCTGAGGGGAGAGTGTAGGGAATGCTTTGTGTCTGTTCTGTTTACATCAAAGCTGCATGGCAGATTATTTCCAAGTTTCCTATGGGTGGGGACCCCTGATAAAGCAGAATTCCTTTTCCTAAGAAGGTTCTTGGTTTCTTACCTGACGCATTATAGGACAAATCTCATGGTTGGTGTCAGGGAGATTCAAGTGCTCTTTTGAGTGTGGATTAATCTGAATCCTGATAGTGACCTGCAGATACAGAAAGAAAGAGGGATTTGAAAAGGTTTTGCTATACAGCATATATCATGTCATTAATTGTGCATCCAGTTTTGCTCCTTATTATAGTGTTTGGTTTGGTTTGTTCCATTTCAGGAAGGAGTGGTAACAGAATCTGAGATGCAGTGTGTTGTCCATTGCAAAAACCCTTCTGAGCTGCCGGGAATGTGTTGCCCCACTTGTCCAGGTAAGATTTCCTAGGGATTCTACTCTTCCATCTGTGCTCAATATTTCTAGTTATTAGGATTTGGTAAGTATCCACTATAATGGAGAGATTAGGAAGGAAGTTACTGAAATGTGGACCAGTAAAATAGAATGTATTGAATGACATAAGGAATAGAGTGAATAGATATATATTTTTTTAACACCCATATTGGGACACATTTTTTAATGCTGTGGAGTAGGGGAGGGAGATAGTATAAGAAAGAGTTTAAACAGTTTAAAATGCAGCTTGTCTGGTTTTTCATGTGTGAGGTATTCCAGAGGTTTGGGCAGCTGTGCAGGGTCTGGCTGGGGTTCATGTTTTAGGGATGAATGTATAGAATGCGAATGGAGAGGGGCCAGGAGTCACATGTCACAGCATTGATAGGAAGGGGGTTGTTTTGGGAGTAGGAACATGGGGATTATGTTGAGTGTGCAGGGGATTATTTAGGCCTAACATATGATATGACAAGGCAATAAAGGAAGGAGATAGTTTGGAGGGTTGTTTTGTGGGTAGTTTTGTCATATTAGTTTTTACAGGACTATATAACTAGGAGACCATTGCTGCTCTAGTGGTATAATTGGCTTGGTATGTTTAATTTTTTATTATATCTATCCAAATTTAATGTGGATGAGCACCTTGTTAAAAAAGTGAAATCTTCTGTAAACAGAAGTTGATTAAAATGGGAGTCCTGGCACAATGTGGCACAAACTATCTGCCATGAAAGAAATTTTCTATGTAAATCCATGAAAGCGCTTCCTTCTCCATCCTGGCACCAAACTAACTTTTTAGGGCTCCCAAGGCTTACACAGGTTACTGCACTGCAATGCACATTTTATTGTTGGATGCATATCACTGAAAGGATAAAGTAATTCCTTTCCCCATAATTCTACAGTACGATCATGTAACAAACAAAGTGTCCCGATCTAAGTCACACTTACCCAAAGTCTGCTTTTCAGGTTGTATATTTGAAGGTAGACATTACCATGAAGGAAAGGAATTTCAGCCGGAAGGAAACAAATGCACCAAGTGTTCTTGTATTGTAAGTATCTCTCTCTGATATTGTAACTAACATTACAGTCTTCAAAAGGCATATTATTATTGTCATAACTTGCAAAATATTTATAGGGGAGGCAACACTAATGCACACTCTTCTCTCCTCTTATTGTTGGAGGTCAAGCTTTATTAGAAGATTTCATTACGCAATTGCTTTCTATAGCACTACTTCCATTCCCAAGTTGGCATACTTTTCATGGCTATGTGTAGTTGAGACGGTAGAGCAATGTATTTGGGAACTGGGGATTTGATGGTCCAGATGGGAGGCTGGTTCTGAGTGAGAGCTTTTTGTTTCTTGTTGAGATTGGATTATAGAGAGATAAGACAACCGTAGACAGGATTTTCATATGACATCTATTGGTCAACATCTGTTGTATGTGTCCTACTGATCTTGCATGGGATTTCATATCAGAATCATATGGCAAGGGGCATAAACTTATCCTGTGGGTTATGTTGCTTAATGAAAGGTGGATGGCTAATAAAGTCCTCACCACTATGATTAAAATATGGGGATGGCACCTGTCTTTGCTTGCCTTTTGTAGACCTGACTGTATAATTCTGTTGGTTTTGTGCTGGCACAGCTCTCACCAGTGAACTAACTGGCTCAGCATAAGCCTTCTGAGGGCAAGGAATAATGTATGGTTGTGCTTTTAGCATCCTAGGAATTGTCCCATTACAGAGAAAGTCCTCTGAGAGTGTCCATCTACAGTGTAAAGCCCCAGAATAGAGTTACCTTCAAACTTCCCAAGTTGTAACGACTGTCCTACTATCCCACTGGGTTCCTGGCTGAAATGACTAAACTTTTTTCTAGTTCATCCTTATTGTCCATAGTGTTTATGCAGATAATGCTCCTATATGTTGACTGACATCTTATAAACAGTTAACTTTTATATAGTGCTTTTTATTTGTGGGCCTGAAAGTGGCTTACAAAGGGGGTGAGTGTCATTACCCCATTTAACATGGGGAAAGTAAGGTGTAGAATTTAAGTGGCTTGCCCTGCATCACACAGCAAGTCAGTGTCAGAGAAAGGATTAGAACTTAAGTCTAGAAGCCAGGAGACCCATGTCCAACTGCTCTTCTTGGGGCTAACCCAGAGGGATTTTGATCTTGACGCTTATGAAAGGGCATACTCTGGATCTCGTCCTTGTCTTGCAATTGTGTATATGGAGATTAGCAATTGCATCCTTGTCATGATGAGATTATATACCTCCTTAAGGAGGTTTGGGAACAAATTGATAAATTAAAGAGTAATAAGTCACCAGATGGTACACACCCAAAAGTTCTGAAGGAACTCCAATATGAAATTGCAGAACTACTAAGCGTGGTGTGTAACCGGTTACTTAAATCAGCCTCTGAACCAGATGACTGATGGCTAGCTAATGTAATGCCAATTTTTAAAAAAGGTAATTACAGTCCAGTAAACCTAATGTCAGTACCAGGCAAAATTGGTTGAGACTATAGTGAAGAACAGAGTTATCAGACTTAGATGTACATAATATAATGGGGAAGAGTCAACACTGCTTTTGGAAGGGAAATCATGCTTCACAAATCTATTAGAATTATTTGAGGATGTCATCAAACATGCAGACAAGGTCAATCCAGTGGATATAGTGTGCTTGGACTTTCAGAAAGCCTTTAACAAGGTCCATCACCAAAGGCCCTTACACAAAGTAATCAGTCATGGGATAAGAAAGAAGGACTTCTCATGGATCAGTAACTGGTTAAAAGACAGGAAACAAAGGGTAGGTATAAATGGTCAAATTTCATAGTGGAGAGGGTAAATAGCTGAGTCCCCCAAGGATCTGTACTGGGACCTGTACTGTTCACCGTAGTCATAAATGATCTAGAAAAAGGGATAAAGAGTGAGGTGGCAAAGTTTGCAGATGATACAAAACTACTCAAGATAGTTAAGTCCCAGGCAGACTGCGAAGAGCTACAAAAGGATCTCTTGTGACTGGGCAACAAAATGGCAGATGACAGTCTATGTTGATAAATGCAAAGTAATGCACATTGGGAAACATAATCCCAACTATACATACAAAATGATGGAGTCTCAATTAGCTGTTGCCACTCAAGAAGGAGACCTTGGAATCATCGTGGTTAGCTCTGTAAAAACATCTGCTCAATGTGCAGCAGCAGTCAAAAAAGCTATTAGAATGTTAGGAACTATTAGGAAATGGATAGATAATAAGACACTAAATATCATAATGCCACTATATACATGCATGGTACATACACACCTGGAATACTGTATGCAGTTCTGGTTGCACCATCTCAAAAAAAGGATATAGTAGAACTGGAAAAAGCACAGAGAAGGACAACAAAAATGATTAGTCATATGGAACAGTTTCTCTATGAGGGGAGATTAAAAAGACTAGGACTCTTCATCTTAGAAAAGAGACTATCAAATGGGCATATGATAGATGTCTATGAAATCATGAATGGTGTGGAGAAAGTGAATAAGGAAGTGTTATTTACCCCTTCACATAACACAAGAACTTGGGGTCACCCCAGGAAATTCATAGGCAGGAGGTTTAAAGCAAACATAAAGAAGTACTTTTTCATACAACGCACAGTCAACCTGTGGAATTCATTGCCATGGGATGTTTTGAAGGCCAAAGGTATAACTGAGTTCAAAAAAGAACTAGATAAGTTCATGGAGAATAGGTCCACCAATGGCTATTAGCCAAGATGGTCAGGGATGCAAACCTCATGCTCTGGGTGTCCCTAAACCTTTGATTGCCAGAATCTGGGACTGGATGATTGGGGATGGATCACTCAATAGATTGCCTTTTTCTGTTCATTCCCTCTGAAGCATCTGGCATTGGTCACTGCTGGGAAGACAGGATACTGGGCTAGGATAAGGTCCATCTAGGCTAGTGTCCTCTCTCTGACAGTGGCCTGCACCAGATACTTCAGAAGAAGGTACAAGAGCCCTGCAGCAGGTAGACCTAGGATAATCTGTCCCCCATCTAGGTCTCATTATAGTCTCTAATAATTAGAGGTTGACTTAAACCCTGAAGCATGAGTTTTAATATCCATTACAAAGAAGGGCTGATGTATTTCATTATAACAGCTGCCGATATTTGTGATATCCATACAAAAGTCCAGTCCCTTTTGAATCTTGCACACAGTAACAAGGCAGTGTTCCTTTTGTAACTCATGCTCATTGTTATCTCTCTCACTCCTCCACCCCTTCCCCCTAACTGCTTCTTGCCTATTTTGTTTTCTTCAGAATTTGGGGCCATATTACCTTCTATGTAATTTAAATTGGAGGCGAACAATGGACCAGCTTAAGAACTGTGATAGCAGTTTACTGCCTGTTCTGTGCCCTTTTCCTTTAAAGAAGGGGTTTGTAGTGAATCTCTTATCTGAGTGGTCAGCGGATGTCTTATTTAAGATACCTATCTAGTCATGCGATAGTATGGGAACAGCCTTGTGAGTGATGTGCTGTAACATGTGAGGACTTTATTAGATGAAAGGTATTTCCTCACTCCTAATTAGATTTCTACTGTGAAGTGAGATTGGAACTATTCCACATGGCTTTTGGGGAAGAGGAGTGGAGATAAAGTGAAAAAAAGTTTCTGCAAGGATATTTTTTGTAGTGTTGACAAAGGACTTGTGGATATAAACACCTTGTGACAATCACATTTCAGTGTTAGACGAAACTAGGGACTAAGAACGTAACTTTTTAATGACTTATGGTAGGGGGTCCAGAATATAGATCCATCAGAGCTGGTAGGATAAATGGCCAGGGGATTAAAGTTAACTATTAAAGTTGGGAGAACAAGAATGAGTATTGTCTTCTCTGAATGATGGTCTGCACTCAGTAAATTCATCAAAAGCAGCTATACTGATATTACTTCCAAAAATCTACCTTAAAAATGTTAAGGTTGGAAATGTAAGCACTCCAAAGTTAGGAAAAGTCAGAATTCCTGCACATCTTCACCCAATGAAGTGGTGCAATTCTGTACTGTTTACAACAGAAGACTGCCTGTTGAATATGGCTGAGCCCAAAAAGCATAAGAGAGGATAATTATGACTTGTTTGTTTATTTATTTATTTATGTGAATTTAGTGCCTGAGAATAGTGCCAGATTGAGTGCACTGGAGACCGAAGTGTCCTTTTAATCTGTAGAAAATATACAGAGTAGGCAGCGGCTGAGCAATCTTCTTCACACTGCTATGCCCATGTTTCTTAATTCTGAACTAGACAGAATCCATTTCCATGGGTGTATAGGTAGTTCAGTCTCCAAGGATATTCAATCCTTATCCTCTCTGCTGAGCTCACTAATAAGGCTCCCCACTTAGCCCGATTTGTGGTGTTAGCTATTCTCTACTTGAAATTGGACCGAAACCTCCAGATAGGTTCCATCATACATTGGTGTATGGGGGAGTGAGATACCTGATGACCTGGTGAGTATATGGAGGAGCAGCGGGGCTGGGGGGTGGTGGTGAAGGAGCAAAGCAGGGAGAGGGCAGGGAGATGGGGAGCATGTAAAGGGCCGATGGGTGGACAGCAGAGGCGACACGTAACCAGCTGGCGTCTGCCCGCACTCACCAGCCGCTACAGTGCGCAGCATGCAGCCAGTGCCAGCTGGAAACGGGACAGGGGGGCAGGCTCCTTCTGGCCGAGAGCTGGCATGCAGTGGGGGATGCGCTGATTAACCAACAGGGGGGAGTGGCCTGGCCCCATGCACTGCAGTTCTGCCCCGCCACGCCACCAGCCTTGCACCCCCTCCCGCATCGTCGGCTACTGGACCCCCACTGCTGGTGGGTGGATGGCTGGTGAGCAGGGATCCGGCCAGCAGCAGGACCCACCAGTACTGATGGGGGGGGGGGGAAGAGACAGAAAATATGGGACAATTTGCCCATTTTTAAGAAAAGTAGGGACACCTGTAGAAGGGCTTAAATACGGGACTCTCCCTTTAAAAACAGGACATCTGGTCACCCTAATACTTGAACTTCGTGGCCTAATATGATTATCACAGGACAAGACAACAACAACTACCATCAGATTCATTTCACATGGGTCACTAAGCAACTACTAGCTAATAACTTTTGGGTTGTTGTTGAATCAGTCTGTATTCATAGTGCTGACATGGAGATGAAAGACTCTGTATTCTATTACCGCTTCACTGAGCTATCTAGTCCTTAGGGTGACTCATGTTTTTTGCTGAAAATGAAAATGTATCACCACTCTATTGCCTGTCAGGAGTGAGCTGGCTTGAAGTGACTCACTTTCTTTGGGGAAAAAAGTGATCAGGATAATGTGGATCTCTTCTCACATAGACTGAAACCCAGCTGTTGTACTGTAATTCATCTGTCTAGCATTAGTCTTCATTTCTTGATTTAGGCCAGTGGAGTGTTTTGGAGAAGACTTGGAGATTGTCCCCCTCAGTGAGCACCTATTTAAGTGAAGGACTGGTGACTGTAATCTGTTATTTCTCAGGTACTACTTCTACAAGACTGAGAGAGTGAGTTCCTGCTCACATACTGAAAAAAAGTTGGCTTACATGTTTGTTTTCTTACAGCCTATATTAAAATAGTCAGACTCTAATTATCTTAAGTGTCTTTTCTTTTGAAGTAGCAGGTTTTTTTTAAGCGGGGGCGGGGGAAGGCTTGGCAAGAAAGTGACTCTGTGTGAGAAACTTCTCCATGGTTACCATTATCTTTAAATAGTAGTTTTCCAAACTCATAACTAGGTCCTTTTGATTGCAGAAGCACTCATATACCAGTGTTACCCAGACTCTAGGCTTTGTGAGCTCTGGCATGTGAGGTATGTGGAGGTATGAGGTACCACCATGCTGAGAGAAGCAAGAGCTATTGAGTAGCGACAGATGAGGACCAGTTTTACATGAAATGTCCTGCTGGGGGAGAGGGAGAGAGGTAATAGGTTACCCCATAAGGAAAACAACTGGAGGCTGAATTACTGCATTGTTGGGATGGCTGAGTGTTGTACTATATCTGAACTGGGAGGAATGGGGAATAGGTATCTTCTATGGAATTCACAGGGAAGCAGTTACTGATGTTGGTCTTCCAAAAACATATTTGCCATTTGTTTCCATGCAGCTAAGTTTCACACAGGCAATACCCACCTGCTAAGTCAGTCTTCTGAAGTGATTAGAAACAAATGAAGTTTGACTGTGTTAAATTACTTAAACTGGGGCACATGAAATTGGAGCCTATAAGGAACAGAATTTAAAAGTGGCCCGAACCCCAACCTCATTTGTGCATGTGTAAATTTTTCACGCTATTTTTACCAGTTTGCAGAATTAATATGTAGAAAACTAATTTGCTCCTGATTTGCATGTGCATATGTGAGTCTGTGCAGGAAATGTGTGACATTTATGCGCATGAAATGCTAGTGTGCAAAAATGGTGTGAAGAAAGTTGTGCACAAAGAAATGGAAGTTGCACTGAGAAAATTTGGTTCTAAACCAATTAGTAGGCCACATATATTAACATTTTAGACATCTACAGTCAGTTAATAACTGATTTATAAAGTGCCAGGATACCATAATGGTTTGATTTTACAAATATTGAGAGCTACCGAAAAGTGATTCTTTTCCCACAAGAACTGAACTTGGAGGACAGGGGATTCTAAGAATTTGCAGACATTTTTTTTTTAAATCCCTATAGCTGACAACTGAAGGGGGCACAAACTGTTCATAACTCCACCTTTCAACTAACCCCCAATTTGGTGGGAGCAGTTTCAGATGTCCACCATATTGTTGTTGTTGTTGTGCCTAAGACCATTGCTGACTGTTCCATTCATTGGGTGTGCTCTGATGCAGCTCCAAATTGTGTGGATCTTTTGATGTATGGGGACAGAGAGCTTAGTGCAGAAATGGGACAGTGACCAGTTGGGTTTTTGGTAAGAGTAGAGTATTCACTTTCCATCCATCAGAAATGTAAGTATAAAAAAGATTTATATAGAAAAATGAGAATGGAGAACAATTAGCACTAATACCCGAGATTCTAAGGGATTTGCAGGGGAGGGAGGCCTTACTAGGATGTAGGGACAGCGTGAGTCACTCAAGGGCTGTTTTGGACCTTATGTAGCTATGTAGATACACACTTGCAAGTTTATTTTTCTAGATAGCTTCATTAGGGACCCAGTCCTGAGAGCTGCCTCTAATGGCTGAAACGCTCTGAATGTAGAGCAACCTGCAAGGTGAAGGGTTTAGTGTGCACTGTAATCAGCAAAACAAAAAATGCCCTCCCCCCTGCTCCCCAAACCCCCTCAAACAGTGAGCAGGAGACTTTCCCCTTGTTTATACATTATTTGTTTATTCAATAAATTTTCTTCAAACTTAGAAAAATATGCATTCCTCCCTGAAGACTCCCTAGTGTATGTGCCAAGTCTGAAATTTTAAATCCATTAAATTTTGGATATATCCAAGTACAAAAAAATGTTTGAACAATCTTTTCTTTAAAAACAAAATGGCTGGAAAAATACTGATATATATATTTTTTTCATGTTTTAGTATCTGTTTAGCCATTCAGACTGCCCTCAAAAATTCAGTGGGGTCTGAGAACAAGTCTGAGAACTTTTAGTCCAAAAGGAATCTTTGGAGAAAAGTTAAAAACCAAAAAAATAAGTCCATAGAGTAAAAATACAAGCAAAATAAACTACAATTTATTTGAAACACAATTAAACACTTTAATAATAATGCATAGAATCATAGAAATGTAGGGCTGGAAGGGACCTCAAGACCTCCCTAAGTCCAGCCCCCTGGGCTGAGGCAGGACCGAATAAATCTGCTACTTAGGCCATCCCTGACTGGTGTTTAGCCAACTTGTTGTTAGAAACCTGCAATGATGGGGATTCCACTACCTCCTTTAGAAGCATATTCCAGAATTTAACTACCTTTATAGTTATGCAGTTTTTGCTAATATCTAACCTAAATCTCCCTTGATGCAGATTAAGCCCAATACTTGTCTATCTCCAGTGTACATGGTGGACAATTGATCATCATCCTCTTCATAACAGTCCTTAATGTATTTGAAGACTGTTATCAGGTCCCCATTCAAGCTTCTTTTCTCAAGACTAAACATGCTTTATAACTTTTTCTCATAGTTCAGGTTTTCTAAGGTTTTTATCATTTTGGTAGCTGTCCTCTGGACTGCTCTCCAGCTTATCCATATCTTTCCTAAAGTGTGGCACCCTAATTGGACATAGTACTCCAGCTGAGGCCTCACCAGTGCAGAGTAGGGCAGGACAACTACATCCCATATCTTACATACAACAGTCCTGTCAATATACCCCAGAATATGAGCTTTTTTTGCAGCTGCATCACTTTGTTGACTGATATTCAATTTCTGATCCACTATAATCCCCAAATCCTTTTTGGCAGTACTACCACCTTGACGAATATTCCCCATGTTGTAGCTGTGAATTTGATTGGTTTTTCCTAAGTGAAGTACTTTGCACTTGGCTTTATTGAATTTCATATGTTGAATTTAGACCAATTATCCAATTTGTCAAGGTCATTTTAAATACTAATCCTTGCCTCCAAAGTGTTTGCCTCCCTCCTAGCTTGGTGTCACCTGCAAATTTTATAAGCATACTCTCCACTCCATTATCCAAGTCCTGAATGAAAATATTGAATCGTACTGGACTCAGGACTAACTAATCCCTATGACATTCCCACCCCTAGATATGCCTCCCAGTTTGACAGTGAACCACTGATAACTACTCTTTGAGTGTGGTCTTTCACCCAGTTGTGCACCTGCCTTATAGTAATTTCGTCTAGACCACATTTCCCTAGTTTTTTTTATGAGAATGTCATATGGGATTATCAAAAACCTTACTAAAATCAAGATCTATTACATCTACTGCTTCTCTCCTATCCACTAGGCCAGTAACCCTATAAAAGAAAGAAATTAGGTTGGTTAGGTATGATTGTTCTTGACACATCCCTGTTGTCTTTTCTTTATAACCCTATTATCTCTAAGTGCTTACAGATTGATTGTTAATAATTTGTTCCACTGTCTTTAGACATATTGAATTTAGGCTGACTGGTCTAATTCCCTGGGTCCTCTTTGTTTCTCTTTTTAAAAGATAGGTACTGTGTTTTACCTGTCTCCAGTCCTATGGGACCTCACCCATTTTTGATGAGTTCTCAAAGATAATTGCAAAACATTCTGAGATTACTTGGGCTAGTTCCTTAAGTACCCTTGGATGACTTTCATCAGGCTCTGCTGACTTAAATACATCTAATTTAGCTAAATATTCTTTAACCTGTTCTTTCCCTATTTTGGTTTGTATTTCTTCCTTCTTGTTAATATTGTGTTGAGTATCTGGTAACCATTAACTTTTTTTATTGAAGACTGAAGCAAAATAGGCATTACACACTTCAGCCTTCTTGATGTCATCAGTTATTAGCTCTCCTTCCCTGCTAAGTAAAGTACCGACACTTTACTTTGTCTTTCCCTTGTTCCTAATGTATTTTTAAAAAGTTATCTTATTGCCTTTTATGTTTCTTGTTAGGTGTAACCTTAGCCTTTCTGATTTTTGTCCCTACATGCTTTTGCTATTCTTCTGTATTCCTCCTTAGCAATTTGTCCATGTTTCCATTTTTTTGTAGGATTCCTTTTTAATTTTCATGTCATTAAAGAGCTCCTGATGGAGCCAGATTGGTCTCTTACTAGTCTTCCTCTCTTTCCTTTGCATCAGGATAGTTTGCAGTTGTGCCTTTTAATATTATCTCCTTGAGAAACTACCCACTCTCCTGAACACCTTTATCCTTTAGATTTTCTTACCTACTGGTTCTCTGAGTTTGTTGAAGTCATAGAATCACAGAATATCTGAGTTGGAAGGGACCTCAGGAGGTCATCTAGTCCAACCCCCTGCTCAAAGAAGGACCAACTCCCAATTAAATCATAAGTCCATTACTTTATTCTGCTGCTCACTCCTTTCTTTTCTTAGAATCATGAAGTCTACCATTTCATGTTCACTTTCACCCAAATTGCCTTCCACTTTCAGATTCACAACCAATTCCTCCCTGTTGGTCAGAATAAGTCTGAAATGGTGTCCCCCTCATTACTCCCTCCAGATTCTGAAACAAAAAGTTATTCCCAATACATTCCAAAGACTTATTGGAAATTTTGTGTTTTGCTGTATTACTTTTCCAACAGATGTCTGAATAGTTAAACTCCCCTCCCTTATTACCAGGTCTTGTGTTTTGGATATTTCTGTTGTTTGGTCAAGAAATGCCTCATCCACCTACTAGTTCTGATTTGGTGGTCAATAGTAGACCCCCTACAATGATATCACCCCTATTTTCCCCCTTTTATCTTTATTCAGAGGCCTTCATCTGGTCTTCCTCTCACCTCCTTCAGGACCTCAGAACAAGTGTTTTCTTGATATATAATGCAACGCATACTCCCTTTTTCCCCAAACAAGCTATCCCCCTCTATACCAATATGCTGGTCATGAGATTTATCCCAACAAGTCTCTCTGATGCCAGTCAAGTCATAATTTAGGTTAAGTACTAACACTTCGTGTTCTTCCTATTTATTCTGAATACTCCTCGCATTTGTATATTGACAGCTAAGATGTGGAGTAGATTCTCCCAATCATTTCATTCTTGTTGCTCCTGTGAGCCTATTGTAATTTTCCATTTCTTCCCCAACATTAATAGTTTGTTTTAGATCACCTTGTTTTTATGCTTACCTGTGGGCTTTTGTCACCTGCCCCCTTTGAAGCTAGTTTAAAGTCCTTCTCACTAGGGTGGTAAGTTGGTGCATGAAGATGTTCTTCCCCTTCTTGGATGTGTGGACCCCCTCTCTTCTCATTAATCATCTTTCCCACAGCAGCATCACATGGCCAAGGAAGCCGAATCCCTCCTATCAAAACCACCTGCACAACTATGCATATATTTCCAGGATGCATCTCTCTGCCTGTGACCTTATGCTCTACTTGTGCACCCCTGACTCCTCCACCCTCACTCTCAGAGCCCTGTAGATGCTACTGATCTGTGCAGAATCAGACCAGGCAGCATCATTAGTCTGTAACTAGACATAAAGTGCCAGCATTTAAAAAAATGCTGAATGTGTGACTGCTGGTAAAGGGTTAGGTATGAGAAACAAGTGATTAATTATTATTACCCCAAATTGTGGTTAATTAAAAGGTGATCAGCAGTTCCCTCCTGCTTTGCACTGAACCATCTTTGTCCTCATCGCTTCCATTAAGAATTTCCCAGTCTCATCTGCCACTAAGTGGGGGAGAAATGCGTTTTTCAGGACACCAAAGCTATTCACTTATCTGGAACAAATTTGGTGAATACTTTTGGCAAATAAAACTTTTGGAAATGTTGAAACATTGCGTTTTGGCATTTTCAAAATGAAATCTCAGAATGGTTCATTTTGAAAATGTCATTTCAGATTGACATTTTGTTAAGAAAAAGTTGTTTTGAAACTCCATTTGAAATATTTATTCAACCCAAACAATATTTTTTTGTTTTGTTTTGACAGAAAAAAAAAGAAAAATTGTTACAAAGTGAAACTAACCAATTTTTTTTTTTAGATATTTCAGTTTGGCCGCCAAATCAGAAAATCAGTTGTTTGCTCAGCTCTGTCTGTCGCTACAGCTGAGTCATCTGCCATGTTTGTTTTTTCAGGAAGGTGTGTAAGAAAGTAGTTTTACTCCCATCTTTCATAGTGCCTCTCTCACAACTTTATCCATGGCCATTTATAAACTGGATTACACTCTGGCTATCTTTTACAGAGTGCTCTTTCCCATGTACTTATGGCCTACTTGGTTTTGATGAAGGCTTGTTCTCCACTCTTGTTTACCTTCACAATGGGACAGCCATTGACAATGTGAATCACTGCATCTTCCTGGACCACATATAAGCATATTTGATTCAGCTCCTACCCAAACAAATCTTTTTGGCTCTATGGACTTTATTCTCCTTTGTACTAAGGCCCATTTACGTTGCTCCAGTAGTGTAATTTTCATGAAGTGGGTGTGTTTTTTCCAGTAGGGTCCCTCAGGGACTGGTTCTTGGCCCTATGCTAGTTAACATTGTTATCAGTGACCTGGAAGAAACCATAAAATCATCATTGATAAAGTTTTCAGATGACATTCACAAATTGGGACAGTGGTAAATAATGAAGCAACAGGTCACTGACTCAGAGTGGTCCAGTGGGATGACATGGGAGAAAGCCCGGAGGACTTTGAGGGAGAAGCTGAGTGGTGGACAGCAAAGGCTGGGTACACTGGTAAAGTAAAGGCAGTGGATTGGAGCACCAGCTTTGTCCTCTTGCTATTGTGAGAAGAGCATTCGTCTTTTCAGTTCCTGCCTTGTTGTATTGTATTTTTCTGCCTCAAAGCTATCACAAATCTCATCTGAAAAAAACATTTCTCCCTTGCCTACACCTCATAATTTCTGTCTCACTCTGCATTGATCTTGATTTTAGCTTTGGCCCTATCTACATTGAGAGAATTCATGCTGGTGTAACTATATTGGCAATAAGAACAGGAGTACTTGTGGCACTTAGAGACTAAAAAATTTATTAGAGCATAAGCTTTCGCGGGCTACAGCCTACTTCATCGGATGCATAGAATGGAACATATAGTAAGAAGATATATATATATATATACAGAGAAGGTGGAAGTTGCCATACAAACTGTAAGAGGCTGTAATAGATACAGACTAACACGGCTGCTACTCTGAAACCTGCCATTATATTGGCAACGTGTCTAAAGCAGATACACTGCAGTGACACAAAGTGGTGCCGACACCAGAGCCGTTTTCTTCAGCATGTTACCAGATAAATCAGCACAGCTGTCAGCCCTGCTTCGTGGTAGCACACCTCCTTTAGTGGTTTGAAGCAGATGTATCAATGTTGATATAGTTACATGACTGTAAATTTCCTTCATGTAGACAGGACCTCAGCAACCATGTTGTTTAACTTGCTGCAGCATTGTGGGCTATGGCTTGCATGAGAGACACTACACAGAATGCAGTTTTATGGGGTTTAAAAACTGAGATATAAGTGACCTTTGCTTGTTCATTTCATTTAAACCTCTGAAGGATGCTATAGACAAAATGAGTACACAGGGGAAGATACTTTTATGTTCTTAAAGTTTATTAACTGAATGCCACTTGAAAATTTAGGGTATGTCTACACTTAAAACACCACAGAAGTGCAGCTGCAGCACTTCAATGTAGATATTTCCTATTCCAGTGGGAGGGCTTCTACTATTGGTGTAGGCAGTCTACCGCCCTGAGAGGTGGTAGCTAGGTCAATGGAAGAATTCTTCCATCGACGTAGCAATGACTATGCAGGGACTTAGGTCGGCTTAACACTACCACTCAGGGGTGTGGATTTTTTGCACCCCTGACCAACATAGTTAAACTGACCTAATTTTCTGTGTAGCCCAGGCCTTACATGATGATGCTAAAGGGCAACAAGTCCTATGGGCAGATCCTCAGTAGGTGTAAGCTGTCGAAGCTCCCTCAGCTTCAACAGAGCCAACAATTTATGCCACCTGAGAATCTGCCCAGTCGTTTGTAAAACTTCCGAATTAACAAGCCAGAATTGATTGCTCTGATTGAAAAAGAAGAATTAAGTACACAAAGTTTTGGCCATAAAAGTGGGCTGTTAATAGGCTGCCTGTGATGAAGAGGATGCTTTTCATTGGCTTCCCTGAAGACGGCAAACACCTTTGCTGTAACTTCTGAGACAGTGTAAAAAGCTGTCTCCCAGAGAAAACAAAGCAGAAAGGGGGGGGGGGCATGCAAGTGAGGAAACCATGGGACCTGGTTAAAAAACAAACAAACAAACAAAATAAGACCCTGAAGCCAGCAGGGGATGGAAGGCGGGCCTTAGATGTGTCCAAAAATCGTAATGAGTTTATATTTGGCTGCAGTAGCACTTTTAATAAATTGCTTTAAATTGAATGTGTATGACATCTCAGGGGACAACTTGTTTGTAAAATTGATTTAGGTCTAAAAGATTCCCACAAGTTGTGGTAGGAAGTCATAAAAGCAACAGCTTGTCAATTATCAGAGCATTTGTTTGCAAAACATTTTATAAAGAGTCCAAGAGCCACTTGGCTGGTATTATACTGCGGTTCGGATACATTTTAAGATTCACATCTAGCTATTTGTTTTTTGCTTTTTAATGGCAAAAGCACTGTGCGAGCCACTCTACACTGTGCTAGACACTCTCCTTCCCCTCATGAAAAGTACGGTAGAAGCTCAGAGTTACGAACGCTAGAATTACGAACTGACCAGTCAACCACACACATCATTTGGAACTGGAAGTGCACAATCAGGCAGCAGCAGAGACCCCAGGGAAAAAAAAAAAAGCAAATACAACACAGTACTATACCGTACTATATGAAAACTACTAAAAAAAGGGAAAGCAGCATTTTTTTTCCGCATAGTAAAGTTTCGAAGCTGTATTAAGTCAATGTTCAGTTGTAAACTTTTGAAAGAATAACCATAATGTTTTGTTCAGCATTACGAACATTTCAGAGTTATGAACAGCCTCCATTCCCGAGATGTTCGAAACTCAGAGGTTCTATTATATGAGAGGGAGAGACCCTGAAGTGTAAGAGTGCTTGTTTCGTTGTCTGTTGCCATTGTGATTGAAACTGAATTTGTATTTCTTGAATCATAGAATCATAGAATATCAGGGTTGGAAGGGACCTCAGGAGGTCATCCAGTCCAACCCCCTGCTCAAAGCAGGACCAATCCCCAACTAAATCATCCCAGCCAGGGCTTTGTCAAGCCTGACCTTAAAAATATCTAAGGAAGGAGATTCCACCACCTCCTTAGGTAACGCATTCCAGTGTTTCACCACCCTCCACTGAAAAAGTTTTTCCTAATATCCAACCGAAACCTCCCCCACTGCAACTTGAGAACATTACTCCTTGTTCTGTCGTCTGCTACCACTGAGAACAGTCTAGATCCATCCTCTTGGGAACCCCCTTTCAGGTAGTTGAAAGCAGCTATCAAATCCCCCCTCATTCTTCTCTTCCGCAGACTAAACAATCCCAGTTCCCTCAGCTTCCCCTTATAAGTCATGTGTTCCAGTCCCCTAATCATTTTTGTTGCCCTCTGCTGGACGTTTTCCAATTTTTCCACATCCTTCTTGTAGTGTGGGGCCCAAAACTGGACACAGTACTCCAGATGAGGCCTCACCAATGTTGAATAGAGGGGAACGATCACGTCCCTCGATCTGCTGGCAATGCCCCTACTTATACAGCCCAAAATGCCATTGACCTTCTTGGCAACAAGGGCACACTGTTGACTCATATCCAGCTTCTCGTCCACTGTAACCCCAGGTCCTTTTCTGCAGAACTGCTGCCGAGCCATTCGGTCACTAGTCTGTAGCGGTGCATGGGATTCTTCCATCCTAAGTGCAGAACTCTGCACTTGTCCTTGTTGAACCTCATCAGATTTCTTTTGGCCCAATCCTCTAATTTGTCTAGGTCCCTCTGTATCCTATCCCTACCCTCCAGCATATCTACCTCTCCTCCCAGTTTAGTGTCATCTGCAAATTTGCTGAGGGTGCAATCCACACCATCCTCCAGATCAGTTATGAAGATATTGAACAAAACCGGCCCCAGGACCGACCCTTGGGGCACTCCACTTGATACCGGCTGCCAACTAGACATGGAGCCATTGATCACTACCCATTGAGCCTGACAATCTAGCCAACTTTCTATCCACCTTATAGTCCATTCATCCAGCCCATACTTCTTTAACTTGCTGGCAAGAATACTGTGGGAGACCGTGTCAAAAGCTTTGCTAAAGTCAAGGAACAACACTTCCACCATTTTCCCCTCATCCACAGAGCCAGTTATCTCATCATAGAAGGCAATTAGATTAGTCAGGCATGACTTGCCCTTGGTGAATCCATGCTGACTGTTCCTGATCACTTTCCTCTCCTCTAAGTGCTTCAGAATTGATTCCTTGAGGACCTGCTCCATGATTTTTCCAGGGACTGAGATGAGGCTGACTGGCCTGTAGTTCCCCGGATCCTCCTCCTTCCCTTTTTTAAAGATGGGCACTACATTAGCCTTTTTCCAGTCGTCCGGGACTTCCCCCCGATTGCCGTGAGTTTTCAAAGATAATGGCCAATGGCTCTGCAATCACATCCGCCAACTCCTTTAGCACTCTCGGATGCAGCGCATCCGGCCCCATGGACTTGTGCTTGTCCAGCTTTTCTAAATAGTCCCGAACCACTTCTTTCTCCATAGAGGGCTGGTCACCTCCTCCCCGTGCTGTGCTGCCCAGTGCAGTAGTCTGGGAGCTGACCTTGTTCATGAAGACAGAGGCAAAAAAAGCACTGAGTACATTAGCTTTTTCCACATCCTCTGTCACTAGATTGCCTCCCTCATTCAGTAAGGGGCCCACACTTTCCTTGACTTTCTTCTTGTTGCTAACTTACCTGAAGAAACCCTTCTTGTTACTCTTAACATCTCTTGCTAGCTGCAACTCCAGGTGTGATTTGGCCTTCCTGATTTCACTCCTGCATGCCTGAGCAATATTTTTATACTCTTCCCTGGTCATTTGTCCAATCTTCCACTTCTTGTAAGCTTCTTTTCCTCCACTGAGCCCTGTGATCATAAACGGATCGGGAGTAGTTAATAATTTGAAACTGGTACACATCACTTCTGAATTGCGCCATGACATTTTAATAGCAGATATTGCTACTAAATTGAACTTTCATATATGAACTAAATTCACTATATAGTTCATATCTGATTTCTTTTGATCTACACAGATTAGAAAATTTTAAAGATTAGAGGAAATACACTGTTGTTTGGGGTGTTTTGATTTTGTTTTCACTAAGGCTGATCTTTCTAGTGCTTCATATTTATTTTTAAAGCATATTTGAGTAAATGTAGGCATTGAAAATGTTCAGATTTAAAGTCTTTTGTATGAGACATAAAATGCAACTTGTCCACTTGTAATAATTAAAATTCCCATATATAAGAACGCATGTTATGCTCTAATGTCAGGGCCAAATTCCATCTTGTCATTACATTCTAGCTACTTAAATTCACATTGTAGTTTAAATTGGATACTACTTTTATTCTTTAATTTTCAGTCTTATGAGTGTTGTGTGCTGTTAAATTACTGCTGTGTTCCAACCTTGACATAGCTGAATGTTAGTCTAATCTATGCTAATAAAGCACTTTGAGATCCATGGACATTTTTTTTATGCTAACGCATTTATTCCTGATTTTCAATGCCTCTTTTAATGATGGGAGTCAATAAGTATTTGGGAGCTCAGTGGAGGAAAATAGTGTAAAATTAATGTGCCGGAAGATAAAGGTTGTTTGCAACATGCTATAACTTTGACACGTAACTGATCCTACCAGTCTGGCTGAGAGAGAAGCAGACAGAATTATTCAATAACTAATGAAATAGGTAAGAAAACAGAGAAGAAAAAAATGGCTTCAGTACTTGACAATAATTTGATCTTTCCTCTTTGCACCTATCTTGAGTAAAGCTTGGCTGCCAGCTAACCTAGCACAACACATTTGGCATTGAACTATTCTTGCAGTTCACTGTAGGTGTATGTGTCTGAAGGCAAGATATAGGAGCTCACAAGTTACTTGGTGCATGGCTTCCATCATCTTACTTCCTTTATTTGTTTCTCTTACTTTTCTCCTGTTCTATCTTCCCCACTCTGAGTTCCATGGCCACATTACTGTTGTTGCTTTTTCACATCACCGTTTAGCTCATAATTAGGTATATTGTCCATGGTTATGAAAGTTCAAGATACAGTACTGGGATTTTGTCACAACTCTCATCCAATGAAATGTCAATGACAAAAAGTTCAGTTGTTTTCAAGGCGTTCTAGATTCAATTCTTCTACATTTATTGTATTGTCGTCTCTGATTTTATCCAACATTAGGTTTTGAGCTGGTTGGAACATGTTTGTTTTTTCTGGCGAACAAAAAAAATATATACAAAATCACTTTCATAGAAATTTTCAGAGGAAAATTTTGACTTATTGAAAAAACAAACAGGTTTTGGTTGTCTGCTGGAAACTTTTATGCAATGTTGAAATTTTTTTACTTTTTCACAAAAACAGTGTCACAAACCCAATTATTCAAATAAACTTTCAACCAGCCCTAGTTAGGTGTCAAAATTAATGTTCCAGAACTAGAGAAAGGGCTGAGTTCTAATTTCAAGCAGGTTCAGATCTCATATTTCAGTTTGCACCCATATTTACCCAGAATAGGCAGGGTTTGGGTTTTTTTTCCCTCCAGAGTATAACACCTGGAAATTTGCTGTGAGCAGGATGAAGTTTAAAATGCCCTTTTCAATAACATTTTTTCACTGGAAAAAAAATGGGGGCTAGTCTAAAATCTTAACATCGAATAATTATGATAATACAATTCTTTTTATGAGCTTCATTCCCCCACCAGAGCATTCAGGGTGCTGCACTGCAATTTAAAAACAAAGCAATCTATAATCAAAATAACCAAATCCAAATAGTATGAAGAATTAGTGTCCATCAGCACTTTGGCCCCAGACTGCACAGTGTAATTCTCCTTCTCCTGAATAGCAATTAATCCTAACAATCCTAATGTAGCAATTGCTGATGCACTATTTCTCTCAGCAACCAGCCAATGGTCTCTCCTGAAGGCAACTCTTAACTCCCTTGGACTTTTTGCACAGTTCTGTGCCCGTAGGCTTCCTTAGATTTACATCAAGGCAAGGGTGTGTATGTGTTTGTCCTTGTGTTCAGCAGACTTCAGTCGTGATAGCCTACAAGTACAATACATTGGTTAGTCTCTCCTGTAATGTCTGTTTTTGACCATGAATCTGTTTCTATCACGTCAAACATTTTGTGAAATAGCTGAATGTGAACAAGAACCATAAATTTTGGCACCTGGAGGAAACCAAGCCAGCAAGACATTTTCTTTCACTTTGTTGTTACATTCCTGGCGGTCAGCTATAGGATTACTGCCTTCTGAAGTGCAGGGAGTGGAATTGTCCCACTAGTTTTACATAGTGTTCAGATGGGCATTACCTGAAGTTTCAGCAGTTGATTCCTTTGACAGGGGGTAGGCAGTGATATTGAATACTGAGGTAGTGAGTGTAGCAAAGATTAAAATACTGAACAGTTATACTCCTGAGTCTTCATAATAACAGTGAAGTCAAAGGATAAAACTTGCTTGGGAGAAGCTATAGGAGAACAATAAGCCAGATATGGTATCAAGTGTTTAATATTTCCGTGAGATGACTGCTTGTTTTGGCAGCATTTTCCACTGATATTGTGGCAAATTAGGGTATTTATAATATGTATATTGACTAGAAAGGCACATCAAGTTTGCATAATGTATGGTTAGGTACGTATTTCTACGTATCTTATTTTATCAAACTGCTGTCCCTAGAAGTCAGTTTCTGTGAAATCCTCTAAGGGTACGTCTACACTTCAGGATTCTTTCGGCAACATGTACTGCGTGTACATGCATAGCCTCCCCCTGGCACAGGTATAAACAGCAGTGGAGACTGTGAGGCATGGATTAAGCCAGTCAGAGTAAAGGTATGCCTGAAGGGTGCAGGTGTGTACCTGGAGTACATACTCTATGTGTTCTCTACTGGCCCAAGATGAGCCTCCCCTCTATATTGCTATTTTTAGCAGTGTAGTGTCCCGCTGCAAGAGTCCTTTCCGGTACAGGGAAAAGTTTCAGTGGGCAGGGAGGGGGAGGGATAGCAGGGAAGCTCCTCCGCACGGAAATGCTCACACAGTGGGGAAAGGCTGAGCCTTTCCCCCGCTGCATCCACGCGGCCTTAGTGGGGGAAAGGCTGTGGCAGTGGGAGCAGCTGAAATCTTTCCCTTCTGCTTTCTCTTTGCCATATAGCTATGCACTGCAGTGTGTATGTGGTTTGCTTTTCAGTGCTGCGGTCTGTAGTGTGGACACAACCTACAACATTGTTCCCTCAGACTAGAAGTTTTAGGGAAAGAGACAATGGTGGACACATTTCTGTTCCCAAACTGAACGGGGATTCTGCTTGTCTGCTCTCTTTCATTGCTCTGATGACATGTGAGGAGCAGTTGGGTGTGTATGCTGCAACAAAATTTCCACCAATATTTGTTCAAACTTCTACATGAATTTTCTTTTACTGCATTTGCTTCCTATGAATATTTTAGTGACCAAGTTTACTGGCTGTAATGTTTACTGAAACAGCAAGTTTTAAGTAAATATTGAAAAATATTTGCCAAGCACATTTCAAATTAACAATCATTTTTATTCACATAGGATGCCTGATCCTAGGGATGACCATTGCCAAATCAGAACACAGAAGAATAATATGTAATGTACCAAGTGTGTCCAGTGAAAACAGCTCAAATTTTGCCTCTCAAACACTGGCAATAAATCTGCTTGTGAATAAGCTACAAACCAAGAATGAATTAAACAAGTGATTTTTGTAGAGTGGATACATTTGAGTAAATCACACCCTTTCACAATTTATGAGCAATAATGGCCAAATTTATAAAGCATGCATTCACGAAGAATTATATTCCTGGTTCTAGTTGTATCAGAGATAGCATCAGACTCCAGCCTCTCTCTCCAACCTGGGAGCAAAAATAAGATTTGGAAAGTATCTATTCATTCTAGAATAACATTTAAAATGTAAATAAGCAACTACCCTCTCATCAAATATCCACAGTTCAAAAGTGTTTGGATAAAAAATTTAATTTTTATATGTGGTCCTCTTTACAAACATCTAAAATTAATAGTAAAGTAATCCCAAATCAAAAAATTGTAGAGGCATACATTTAAGGAATGGCAGTTTCTCTTTTAGTGGCTGGAAATTAGAATCAGAGTGCCCACTCCTCTCTATAGTATAGGAAAACTCTCAGGTTTTCCTTTAGCTTATTAATAGATGGAATTGCTTAGAGAACACAAGGTTCCAAAATTTCAGCGGAGAGGAAAAACACTAAAAAAGACTAAAGCCAACAGTTTTAAATTTGGTTGCTTAAGGTTATGTTCTTAACTCTACATTTAGATACCAAAATATAAAAGGCCTGATTTTTTAAAAGAAAGAGAACACCTTCAGCTCTTGTTAGAGTTGATGGAGTTCTGCAGCTGTAGCAGTAAGATGAGGAATGAAATCTTGGCCCCAATGGAATCAATGGCAAAATTCCCATTGACTTCACTGGAGTCAGGATTTCACTCCTTCCTTAATGCAATTCCCTTCTGTCTTCTTTTGTTGGAGTTTGAAATGTATTTATCTTTTACCTTAGGGAAACAACATGGCAACAAAGAGATCAGAACAGTAAAATAAAAATGGCTCCTCTAGTGGAATATTCCAGCATTTTAAGATTAATTTTCTTCGTCAACATTAGATTTCAAAGGCACAATGGATGTTATGAAACTGACAACTAAGTAAGCTCAATAATATATAATTTTTTATTACATATTTCTGACAGCCTAACTAGGAAAAGAGATTGGTAGTCACTAAAGAGTTGTCTATGCTATGTCTAGGTTATAAAAATAGGCCATTTTGGGAAATTTGAGCACAAAACCTCTGCAAATCATTGAGACAATTTAAGCCCTGGTTTATTACATTAATTTCAGTAGAGTTAATTCAGGGATGAATTGGATTTAGAATTTTAATTTATCGTTTTACTATCTGGTAAAACAAAAATGGGCAAAGCAAATGTCAAACATTATACAAAATCTTTAAAAAATTACTCGGACTAAATGGAGCATGGAAAATTTTGATCTGAAAGGATTCTTTTGCCAGTTTTTGACTGGTTGAAAATACACTTTTTTATATAGAGTATTCTTCTTGACTATAACATTACTAGTGCAATGCTAAATATATATATTCATGCACACATTGCATCTACAAGATGAGGACCCAGAGACTTTCTCTGCAGAGAGCCATGTATGACCATCTTGTTTTCCAGCACCACCTAGTGGCCTTCTAATGAAACTATCTTGCTCTCAAGGGAAAGCTGATTATCTCACCTTGCTAGAATGAGAATTGTTGCTGGTAATGAGGCTAAGAATTATAAAGAGAATAAAATGCAGACCAGACCAGATTGAAAGGACAAGGTGAAACCGCCCACTGTCTCATAACGGAACAGCTTAATCTCACTGACTGTAGTAAGAACCGCCCCTGTCACCTTCCCCTATATAAGGTTGGTAGGCAATGGAGACCCCATTCTGGGATATATATGTGTCCTGAGCCGAAGTCCAGAAAGAAAAATTTTAAAAAGGTTTTATATGCATAAAAATTAAGAGGTTTTAGTGTACACATGTCATTTGGCTAGTTTATTGCTGCTCTTAAAGCAAAATTAAAACGAATCAAAAAGGCACTCAATGGGCTGCACTGCACCATTCTTTTCCTCTTAATTTTAAAGCAAGTACAGAGAAGGATAGAGATTTGTGTGGTTTTTTTTTTTTAATACTGCCAGTCTTTTTTTTTCTTTGTATGTTTTAAAGGATCCCTGTGCACCTATATTAAATAATAAGACACATATTGCCATTTCATTATTGTTTTGTAATCATTTTATAAAATCCAAAATAAGGAGTGTTTCAGTGTTTGTTGCACATACCTAATGATTCTATTATTCATTTAATGAAAAAGATTATGTCCAAAGGAGTTTATGGGGTTTGTCCTTTTTTTCTGCTAGCGCCTTATAAAAGCTAAACAAAAGGATTTTAAAGCACTGTACAAATGTTACTGAACCATTTTCCCACATCACCACATATTTTTAACTACTACATTTCAAAAATGCTTTAAAAACATGGAGCAAATACATTTTATTGTATCACTTAACAGTATTCAAAGGCTGGAAAGGAAGGGGAAGTAGTTGTCCATTATCACCTTTACTTAGGCTCCCATTCTGCAAAGCAGTTTAGGTACATGCTTTAGTTCCATTGTCTTCCAGGGGATTTAGGCACATGCTCAAGTTAAGCATGAGCATAATAAACAGTACTGTCAACTGCAAGCATTCAAAACCATGAGTCAGGGGCCCAAAATTATAGAGATTATCATTAAAATAATGAGATTTAAAAAAATACATTTAAAATTTGCTTTCAAGTTTGAGTTTGGAGACTGACCAAATTCATTTTCACTTGCAATCTAAAACCAGTTTAAATCAAGATCTACAGAACTGAAAGGCACTGTACTAACTTCTGACATTTTTTCTGATGTGTTTACACTAATTCCCTTGTTTTAAAATGTTATCTTATGCATATTTGCACCTTGCTATTTGAGTGATGCTTTTTAATAGTCCTTTCCTCTTCCTCTTCTTTTCTCTAACAAGGAAATTCAAAGGTTGGCCCTACAAAGTTGTTGAATTTGATTACTAATGACACTGGTTTTTGAAATGTGTAATTTTTAATATTTAGGCGGATAGTTGCAGCATTGGAGTGCGGGGAATTAATATATGGGCTTCAGGTTTCAGCTACATTAAAATTAAAAGATGACAAGTGGGAAGGAGATATCAGCAACTAGGAAATTAAAAGGCAATATCTACATGAATTCTAGTTACAAGTATTGAGTTAAAAAAGTGCACACTGTTTTTATATAAATAACACTAAATTAAATCAGTAAATTGTTAGCATAAAATGGTTAAGGGTGAATTGAAAAACATAATCCCAACTTTACATATAAAATGATGGGGGGCTAAATTAGCTGTTACCGCTCAAGAGAAAGATCTTGGAGGCATTGTGGATAGTTCTCTGAAAATATCTACTCAATGTGCAGCGGCAGTCAAAATAGCGAACAGAATGTTGGGAATCATTAAGAAAAGGATAGGTAAGACAGAAAGTATCATATTGCCTCTATATAAAGCCATGGTACGCCCACATCTTGAATACTGCCTGCCGATGTGGTCGCCCCATCTCAGAAAGATATATTGGAATTGGAAAAGTTTCAGAAAGGGCAACAAAAATGATTCGGGCTATGGAACAGCTTCCGTCTGAGGAGAGATTAAAAAGTCTGGGACTTTTCAGCTTGGAAAAGAGACGACTAAGGGGGGATATGATAGACGTTTATAAAATCATGGCTAAAGTGGAGAAAGTAAATAAGGAAGTGTTATTTACTCCTTCGCATAACACAAGAATTAGGAGTCACCAAATGAAATTAATAGGCAGCAGATTTAAAACAAACACAAGGAAGTATTTTTTCACACAATGTACAGTCAACCTGTGGAACTCCTTGTCAGAGAATGTTGTGAAGGCCAAGACTATAACAGGGTTCAAAAAAGAACTAGATAAGTTCATGGAGGATAGGTCCATCAATGGCTATTAGCCAGAATGGACAGGGATGGTGTCCCTAGCTTCTCTTTGCCAGAAGCTGGGAATGGATGACAGGGGATGGATCACTTGACGACTACCTGTTCTGTTAATTCCCTCTGGGGCACCTGGCCTTGGCCATTGTTGGAAGACAGGATACTGGGCTAACTTGACTTTTGCTCTGACCCAGTATGGCCATTCTTATGAAATTTCCTAGCAAAGCATAATAACAAGACATGCAAACAGGTACTGCAGTATACATAATTGGTCCCAAACTGTGGCTGCTTTGGGCATAATTGTAGGAAGATAACCTCAATATCTGTCTTTACCGAAGAGTTCCTTTCAAGTTAGACTAGCTTGAGTGAATGCAGCCACACTGTAAAATGACGTGAGCTACAGAGTGATTGGGTTAGCAGCTGACTCAGCTGTACTAACTCACGCTGTAGCTTGTACCCCCAGACAGGTCAGCCAACTCAAGTTAAAAGCACCATGGCATACACAATTAAGGGGTTTTTGTGTGTGGACGGGACTCAAGTTAGGAGCAATACCAGAATTATAAATCAAATTAACTCTGCAGTGCTGGCAAGCTCTAAGTAGGGCTGCTGCAAGGCTGGCAAGGGATAGGGAAATAAAAAGGAAAGGTCCCTCTTTCAACCCTTCCCCTCTTCCCGTAATGTTTGGAAAACAGTGAATGATCAACTACTCACAGACCATCACTGCTCTACCCTCTCTAATCAGTCCCCTGTTTACGACTCAGGGAGAAGCTGCCTTTCCTTATTCTTTTAAATAATCTGGCTGGAGATTCCAACACATGAGTTAATTAATCAGTGAACCACTGATAGACAGCTTCAGACATACAATCAGACTCTAAACTAAGTGAAATATTTTTACTTTCTGGAGTTTGATTCTGTCAAGCAGAGACTAGAGCTTTGTTGAGCACAGAATTGTGTGACAGATGACTCTGTAGTCCAGGTGATATTGGGGATTCAAATAATCTCCCGAAAATAGCTGATTGTGACTTCTAAAGTTTAGCCCAGTGGGAAATCATTTATTAAGCAACTTCATAATTACCACTAATGAGGCTAGTCAGTACAGGGACATAACTGACATATTAACAGAGTTGGGGGAAATAGAGCAGTGGACGGCACTGGACTGGTCATGAATGAGGCCATGTCTCCCTCTAGTGGCTTGTCTCAAACTACACAAGCCTAGTATTTCACAGCTAGAGGAATGATCCGTGGATGGTAAAAGCCTGCGATTTTTAGTGCTGAAGGTCCTCAGTTTGATTATCATTTATGACTGAGGTGGCTGTAGGTATATGTGATTGTGGTTTGTAACACTGGTATATATTGGATGTATAATTACCATAGCTGTGGCTTGTAGCTTGTGTTGAAAAGCAGATATAAACATGTTAATCAGTAATCAGTCTGTAATTCTTTTACACAAGCGAGTGTTAGACCCTGCCCTATCACAGCTACTGTCAAGTGAGAGCTTTCCTGTATCTCTCTGCCTCACTGACTCCCCATAATATTCAGTTCTCATCTGATAATGTATATTTTCTCCCTTGCACAGACTTCTTCACTTCTTTCTCCCTCTGCTTTAATTTGTATAGTGTGACTCTGAAATTGTGTAATTTGATTCTGTAGCTCTGTTATTTTTAACATTGGCGGGGGGCTTCGTGGGACATCCAGAGCCTGCATGCTCAAATGGAATACAGGTGCATATAACTGACACTTCTAAAACTATCAGTTTTGTCAGTCTAAATATGAGTTTTGGGTACCCTATTAAGGCAGCTGTACTGAGAAAACTGGGTTGTGCAATGTTTTGAGATACAGTTTCTGTGAAACAAAATAAAGTGACGTTGCATTCTAAGGTCCCAATTTTACAGATGCGTATGTGTGTTTTTATGAAGACTGCATACTTTGACCCTAGACTAAGGCCAAGCTGTAAAAAACCCTAAATGCCTGCACAAGGCCAGTTTAAAATAGAAACAATGGGTAAGATTTTTCAAGATGTTTACATTGCAATAAAAGACCTGAAGGTCACGGCTGGCCGAGGTCAGCTGACTTGAGCTTGCAGGGCTTGGACTGCAGGGCTGTAATATTGCTGTCTAGACCAGTGGTCTCCAAACTTTTTGGATTGCGGGAAGTGGGAAAAAAAGCTCTAGGGAAGCGCAAAAAAAAAGAAAAAAAAGAAGAGCTGCCACCGGCGTGCGGCCGAAGAATCAAAGGTCCGGGAGCGCGGCTGCTGCCATGACAGCAGCGCTCCTTTGGCGGCGCTCCTCCTGCCGCACACCCCCAGGCATGGTCTTGCTCACACCCCACTTTGGAAACCACTGGTCTAGACTTTCAGGCTTGGGCTGGAGCCTGGGCTTTCAGGCCCTGCGAAGGGAGTGGGTCCAGAGCTTGGGCTCCAGCCTGAGCCTGAACATCTACTGCAATTTTTAGCTACCCAGCCCCACAAGCCTGAGTCAGCTGACCCGGGCTCTAAGATGCGGTGCCATGGGTTTTTTATTGCAGTGTAGACATACCTTGAGTGACTTAGGCATCTAAGTTCCATTGAAAGTCAACAGAATGGGAAGGAGACGGTGATCAGCTAATGGAAAGTTTCCAGAGGAGAACTACTCACTCTCCTGCAGTTGTGAAGTAGTAGTACTACCATGGTAGCTTAGTGCACTGCCTCGTTGGGGAAAGGACAAGTGACCAAGGGATTAGTTTACTCTAGGGCTCCACCAGAGCCAAACTCTGTGCAGGAGGAGACTTGTATTATTTCTCCCCATAAACGGCAACAGCCAACTGAAGCTGACTATATGCCTCTGAATGTCATGAAGTACTTTTTAGGAAAGAGGATTTTTCTCCCCTCTCTGTTGGACTTGAGAAATTTCCTTGGACCAAAGCCCCTTTACCCGGGATTTGCTCATTTGTCAGTATATAGGACCTGGAAAAACCTCATTGACTTCAATTAGGGTTGGTTCAGGTCCTTAGCCTTCTTCTGTCTGTGCTCAGGGAGACCCTTGCCAGCCGTTTTGTGGCATTATTTAGGAAGAGATGCTTTAGCTTTCTCCATGCCCATGTACTTGTACCCAGACAGCTTCCTTTGCCTTTGTTCAATGTCCTTTGAAAAGCTAATGTACTTTTGCTTTCTTGGAGTGCACCAGTCCTTGTAAAGTTAACCTATCCCAATTTGTTGGTCAGAATCAAAATGCATGTTTATTGGCAATCTTACAGAAACAGAGAGCATCATAAAATAAAAGTTAGCTAAACACAGAGATGTTTGTGTGGAAGTTTGCAGAAAGAACCACTAAGCTGGTCCTTGCCAGAAAAGAAACTCCTTGTGCACATATCTGTGGTTTAGCCCTAACTATCAGTTGTAAGACAGACCATTCAACTCCTTTCATATGGAGGTGTCCTTTCATTACACCAGATGATTGTTTCCTTGGAGTAATGTCTGCTGGATAATAAGACAAAATATATTCATTTTTGCATATCATTTTGTGCTAGCTAACCATGTGATACATGTTGCTGCCCTAACCACTGAAGTTGCTTGCATATTAATGATCCACCTTTTTGTTGCACTAACAATTCCACAACAACATCTTTGAGTAATATCTCAACACATTTGCAGAACAAGACTTGGCAGGAAGTGTTGGCATGCAACAGAGCAACAGAAAGAGTTATAAAGATATCAGGTATCATTAAATATCTAGAATTAAATCTGCCCAAGTGTGACATGTCTCTGACACACCCTATCATAATAGCAGAGAACAGCCTTGGATTAAAAGAAACTTTTAAAATATCACTTATTCAATTTACAAGAGAAATAGAGTGTTCAGAATCAACTGTTTTGAATGTTCAAAAATTCAATCTTAACTGCGGAAAATGTAATCTGCTGCTGTTTGGAAACACAAAAGTTTTCAAGTTACATTAAATTACAGGCCTAATGAAGAAGACTTTGAGGGAGTAGGGAAAGGTCCATGTGAATTATACCCTAGTTATATCCCTGGACTGGAAACACCTTCTCTGAAGAAAATAGGCACCAAGCCAACTGAGCTCTAGTATGAGCTCACCTTCCACCGGGACTGGCCCTTCCTGACTTCTTGAAAGGCATCTGCATGCAAGGTCTATTTGCAGTACTCTTTCCTCAGTTGTGGCTTGTCTTGTGTGAGACATCAGAAGAGACCTGACCCTTGCTTCACACCTTATCTTTCTCCCCACATGAAGATCTTGTGAAGTCAGGCAAAGAGCCAGCAGGAGAACAGAAAAGTACATTTCATTCTGGAATGCTTAATCGCTTTACATTTTCCCATGGTCTCCCTTTTAGTGTGCTTTCTGTCTTTCTTTTTTGGTACTTAATAGTGTCCATTAATCTAACATCCTTGAAATGTCCAAAATGAGACAGTTGTAGCAATTATAGCACTATTTACCTTGTAAAAAAGAAACCCCCCAAAATAGCAGGACATGTTACAGAAACAACCATTTGCATCAAGGTATTTAATCATAGAATCATAGCACAGTACACAGACGGATCTATCAGTAGCAAATGAAGCAGACATACTTAACCAAGCATGTTAAGGGGAGAAACACATCTATCTTCTGGTAACGGAAGGCACATAATTTCTTTGCGATTTTTAAAGTGTTGCCTCATCTGCATGGTCCTGTGGCATATAGTGGGGTGTGACTGGTGCACTCTGAAGGAAGGGAGGACTGGGAGGAACATACAGGCAGAGAACTACTTGTTTAGGAGACAGAACTGAATGTTATTGCAGTAAGACTGAAACAGTCACTTAGAGAAATGCTGCTTGTTGTTCCTTAATTTTCCTGGGCAGAGTTCACCTTTCTCTACAGAGGACTTCAAAACCCTGACTTGCCTGGAACTCCCTGTAGATTGGACTTCTCCAGCAAAAGGGAAATAGACCCCAGTTATGTTGAAGTGCTCAGTCATCTCCCCATAACCTTGCTAATCTCTACTTCTGACTCCTTTTTTTCTTCCTGGCTCAGTTTTTCTGTCCTTCACTCACACTCATGTTTCCCAAAATGGCACTGCTGTTCTGCCAGACAAGAGCTATACAGAAATTCCCCACAGTGAGTCTAGTTTGGAGACATCGGTCCCATTTTAACTCTCTCATAGATACTAAGGTCAGAAGGGACCATTATGATCATCTAGTCTGACCTCCTGCACAACGCAGGCCACAGAATCTCACCCACCCACTCCTGCAAAAAACCTCTCACCTATATCAGAGCTACTGAAGTCCTCAAATCGTGGTTTAAAGACTTCAAGGAGCAGAGAATCCTCCAGCAAGTGACCTGTGTCCCATGCTACAGAGGAAGGCGAAAAACCTCCAGGGCCTCTTCTAATCTGCCCTGGAGGAAAATTCCTTCCCGACCCCAAATATGGCGATCAGCTAAACCCTGAGCATATAGGCAAGATTCACCAGCCAATTGTACAAACCACTTAATTTAACACTGCTTTAAACTAGGATACAAATCTTACTGTACTCTGCATAAAAAACACTTGTACTGAAACTTCCAGGATCCTATATTAGGGGCTCTTAAGACTAGCACCTCCTGCATGGCTGTGCTGACCTACCTGCTATTCCTAGGTTGATCTAGGAAACAGGTCTGTTGGGCTGTCTGATCTGTGGAAATTACTTTTATTTTGGCTCAATTAACGAGGAACTGAATGTGAGTCTCAATTCTTGTACAAGTGATGTGAAAATCATAAATCATCTTTCTGCTGTACCATGGTCTGCTAAATGCATAAATTGACCCAGATGCTAAATGAATTCTGTTAAAAAGGCCTTGATAAGAACAAGAAGTTTTAGTACCAATGGTTTGAGAAGAGGACACCTTCAAGACACCAATCCTGGGGTCCACAATAGAAATGTTAGTTGAGATTAAAATAAGAACCGACCTGTCCCATTGTACAGAACTTCAGCAGAACCTTTTATTTAAACTTCAAAAACAGGGTTGAACTTATTTTTAATTTTTCACTTGCTTCTGCACTTCCTGGTTACAGCTGGAGATGGAATAAAATAATGAGAGAGACAGGCTGCTCTTTCAATGCTGCCCTCCCAGCAGAAGCAAGCAATACTTTCAGGGCAAACTTTGAGAGCATAAGATCAGGATTTTTCCAGACTGAAGAGATTTAGATAAGCTTTGGATAATAAATAGTCTCACTTAATGTTTACCAGCTGTGCTTACTGTACAAATGTTATAATATAATTAGAACTCTTAGGTAGAGATTGGCCTGAGCTTCTAAACTCCAATCAAGATCTGGGTTAGAACATGGAGCTGATGTTTTGGTTTGGGTCCATCTCTGCTCTTAACAAATGTCATTTAGCAGTGGTAGCATTTCCTAATGCATGATCCATGGGGCAACACAGATGTGGGGAACATGACATGGCTAATGATAGCATTAGCCTGGTATCTGATAGGCTTGTCAAATCCTCGGCAGTGCTCAGGAGAGGGCCCCAGAGGGTTAATAAACAATGGCTCTACTTACATATAGACGCACTGCTTGACAACTCATTTAATTACTAGCTGGAAAATGTTAAACTTGAGGGAACATATGTCATGGTTTTTGGAAAGAAAGCACTCTGAGGGAATTGCATCATTATTACCCTACATCTACAGTAGAATGCAGCATGGGTAAGGCTCTAAAGCCATGTGGAATATTTTTTCCTTCCATTCTACGGTCTTATTTACAGTGTGGCTCATCTAGACTAGCACTGCATTCAAGAATCAGTCAGACACGCCATTTTCTTAGAGACTGAGCAGATATTTGTATTATTTACAGAAGTGTCCCATAGGATGAGTCTGAGGGTAAGTCTACACTGGAGCTAGAGGTGTAAATCCAGCTTCAGCAGACATACCTATGCTAGCTTTGATTAAAAATAGAAGTGTAGCAGCAGTGGCATGAACAGCAGGATGAGACAGTCGCCTGGAGTACGATCCTATCTGAGACGGTAGGTACATACTCAGGCAGCAAGCCCCTTTTGCCTTTTGTCCTGCCTTGACTACACCAATATTTTTAGTGCGCTGGCTCTAGTGTACATACCTGTAGAAAGAGAGTGTTGCCTAGTGTTTGGAACACGAGACAGAGAGTCAAGAATTCTAGGGTCTGATTCTCAGTTACTCCATTCCTGTGCTTGGGGCAGGGATGGGGAAAAAGTAACTTTAAATCACCTTTGTGCTCCCCACATTCTAAGACTGGGCAAAGAGTGCCTGATCCCCTGTAACGAGAGCAACCTCTAGGCTGCTCTAACTGGTGTTTCTCATGATCTTATATAGAATATTTCTAGTGCAGTGCAGTCTGGCCGCACTCCCATCTGCTCATTACTCCAGGGGCTGGGAACAAGTCTGGCATATAACCTTTACACCAGATCTGTGCTGACTGGGGAGGCTCTTTTTCTGAGGAGGTTATATTCTTTTGAGGTGGCTGTTTCTGCTCACTTTACTAAACGTAACTGAAAATAAGGCCTATGGGTTCTATTTCTGACTCAGTCATGTGACTTTAATCTGCCTGTGCCTCAGTTTATCTACCTGTAAAATGGATATAAAATTACTTACCTACCAAGCCCCACAAGGATATTGGATGCTTTATTAACTCACAGTTATAAAGTGTTTTGAGATTCCTGGAGGAAATGTCCTATCTAAGTGCAAAATATTATTCTAATTAAGCCTACTGAATTCAGCTGTTTCCATACAGCTGTGTAACGATCATACAAAATCCAGCTCCTATGGAACAGACAGTTCAGTGAGAGAAAACAAGGGCCCAGTGTGGCACGGTGGCTGAAGGACGCAGCTAGAGGGCTGACTTTCAAAGCTGATTGTGGCTCAGTTCCCAGTTGTCCTTTTGCCAAGACACATTGGAAAGAGCTCTCTGGGGTTCCACAAGGGAGAATCCTGCAGCGATGTTGCTGGATGACATACTACTACTGGAAGTTACTCTGGGCAGTGCAAAGAGAACAGCTTAATACTATGTTTCATCCAAATGAGAAAAATCCTAGGGATGAATGATAAAATAAAATCAAAATTGAAGTTTATGAGGGAAAAACTATTGTGAAGAACACAGAGAGGGAGGGGGCGCAGAGAGAGAGAGAGGATGAGAGAAACATTGTATAGTAGTCTTTGGTGTAAATAATTTTATGTAGAGAATCTGAGCTTTCAAGTTTTCCTTATGTGTGGCTCATGATTGAGACAATCTGGTGAGTCCAGTATTCTGTGGTAAGATTTACAAGAAATCCTTTTGCAGTACGTGTATTACAAAAGCCCAATACATCACCTTCCTACTCAGCCACCATATTGTCCTACTGTTTTTGGGCAAAAATCGCCCTCACTAGTGTGCACTCCTGAGGTATCCATAGAGAAAGTCTCTATTGCATATTGTGCTTCATTTCCTGTCCAGAATTTTTGTTGCCTTCAGTAAGAGTCAGGGACATGGAATGTGTGAAGATCATGCAATAGAGATCCACCATTCAGATAAGAAAAGAGCAGTGATGATGGATCATAGAGGAAATGTATGAGGTTCTGAAGGCCTCCTATGTCAGGCCTTCAGAACAAGGAAGTGTCACACAACCCATTGACCACTGAGTTTTCAAAGTCATCTACATATAGAATCTCAAGTTTCTGAGGGGATTATATTCTTCTGAGGTGGCTGTTTCTGCTCACTTTACTAAATGTAACTGAGAATACGGTCTATGGGTTCTATTTCTGACTCAGTCATGTGTGACTTTAACCTGCCGGTTCCTCAGTTTACCTACATGTAAAATGGGTATAAAGCTACTTATCTACCAAGCAACAGGAAATGGAAATTTATTCCATGTTCCCCCATCCTTGCCATTCCATTTAATTCGTTGCCATCTAAGGAACTGTTTGGTGTATGGAGAGCTTTTCTTCACAAATCCTGGTGCAGCAGAAACAGAGAAGTGGATGTTGCTGATCTCTTTTCAGGCATAACTCTTGGGACCATGAAAAGGAAGTACGATATACTGTTTTGTTTAAGTTCACATAGTGAAACATTGCTTTACAAAACATTTTAACAGTTAACTTTATTATGCTCAAGGTTCTGCTAATTCCTGATGGATGTTGTGAGAGAAGTTTTAGTAATTCTATACTGCATACTCTAAGCAAGATTTCTTATTTGTCTAATTGGACTTAAAAATAGCTAGACATGTTGGATTGCTGTTTCATTATATAGTTCTATAATACCATTGAGAAGCCCTGTTTGTAATTAAAAAGCTTCACTATCAGGAACGAGCTCTCTCTCTTTTTATGGATTTGTAAATGTGACAGATGCATGCTGCAATCTACAAAGAATTTATACAAAAACAGTAGAATCCTTTTTTAATTGGTTTCTTAATGTTTTACAGAGGTTTGTTTTCTTTCTCTTTTGCTTTAGAAAGAGCAAATGGTGAATATTTAATTGAAAAAAATTAGCCTTGTTGTAAGTGACTGTAACTTCGTTGTGTTCAAAACAGACTTTATTAGAGTGGCACCTGGTTACACGGGTTTAAATTTGGCCCTAAAATTACACTGGCACACACTGGAAAGCATCATGCCTCTTCATAAGAATTCCCTGCATTAGGAAAATTCCTGTCAGAGGTCTTCCTTAAACAGGGTTCCATTGTATCTATTTAGCGGTTTTGGGGGGCTTTTGAAAAAATCTGAGTTAAATTTTGTGAGTGTTGCACTAAAACTTGGATGAAGATGGAAAGAAAGAAAATGCCTGCAAACATAATTCAGCCCTGTCTTGACTAAACGGATTATTATGGAGTGGACTGACTCCTTTAGGATTTGCCAAAAAATAAACAAAAGCCATAGGATCTATCAAACTAGGGGAAAATATACAAGGAGTCCAGAGTCTGACTGAGATACAGTAGTTGCCTCATGCTGTTGGTAGTGTTAACGTGACTGATCATCCTTCCTTGTTTCCTCTTGGACGGAAAAAAAAAAGAACAGTAATATATCTTCTGTTGCTAATGTTGATATGTGATTTAAAGGGATTTGAGCCAACTTGGAAAACTCTTTGAAACTAGCAGTAAAATGAATTAAGAATGTTTGAGAGGGCCACGGATGGAAGAGATAACACAGAGAAGGCTTCATTTAGCTTTGAAGAAGAGCCCTTCCGAAGCAAGTGTTTAACATTTGGGGGTGGGGGGAGAGGGATGCATAATAATTCCTCTTGCTTTACATTTATTTCAATTACTCCAGATTGTTTAAAACAGAGCTAGAAAAAAACAAAATGTTGTATAGAAAGAGTGATGGGATCTATTCAGTGCCCTTAGTAAAGATTTTTTCTCCTTTTTTGCTTCTTGTATCTGTATATATTTTTTGTATGTCTGAAGGAGGGGGCAGCATTTTGGGGGAGGCTTTCAGCATGAATCTTTAGTCCTTGTATTTTTTAATGTCTGTCTTCTGATCCATTTGTGCTTGCTTCAGCACTCATGTGATGAAGCAGCGCTACCCCACAGCTGCTCTGCCTATGTCATCTCTCTTGCTAGTGCCAGTTTCAGGTCCTCTGGCAGCGAAGAGGTAGTGGACACTTTCCACCATTGCAAAGCTTCCCCCACATGCTGGGAGGACCATGCCAGAGTAGATCTTTGAGTAAATCTGACTCATCGGCTTTACAGTAGTCCTAACTGGCTCAGGGAAATGCAGTTTGCATCTGGCAATCTATATTGTAGAGGCCCTGGGAGAAACAGAGAACCCAAAACACATGGTAATATTTTTTTCCTCTCCCCAAAATGTCATGTTTTTGCTAACCACCTGACTCAGAGTTAATGGTACCCAGGTCCTTCTAGGACCATGCTTTATACATACAAAAAGCTAAACCTGCCTCTCAGCAATATGAAAGTTTGTAAAGCAAAAAGCACTTCTCTCCATAAGTAAATTGTTACATGGTTTTGAAAATAGACTTTTAAATTGCAATTGACATGTTGGAGCCTTTGAAATACAGTAAAAGGCACTGTAATCCAGTGTCTCTTGTGTTTGTTTTAAATACTGCTTTAAAATTCATCAAAAGAAGTTAATTTTTTAAAATATTAAATGTTTCATGGTTGTTTTAAACAGGCACTGAAATAGGAGATTTGCCAGTGCTAAACATGATTACCACAAAAAGGAAACTCTAAAATGTCAATTACAACTAATATTTTAATATTAATTTCCCTTGGACAGGAAATCACATAGACCCTCCTATAGAATCCCCTGATTCCTATTTAAGCCCGCTCTTCTGCCACCTACTACTTCTACTTCATCTACTTCTAGACCTATCTTTAAAAATACACTTTTCCCAGCAAGCCTGTAAATGCAAGTAAAGGAAAGACACCCACATAATTAATTCAGACAAATAAAAAAACTAAGGCACTAACATGACATACACATCTTCACTGTTCAGTTGCACTGCCTTCCATTTCCCAGCCTTTGTTTTTATATTGTTTATTAAGACTGTAAGGCTCTTCAGCGATGTTTGGGCCTCCCCTCTGTCCCCATGAGTTTTCCACCTGCTTGTTTCAGATTGGTGAATCAGTGCTTGCTGAGTTAAGTGATGCTGTACAGGAATGCATTCTCTTCAGACCATTCTGTAAAGCACTTAGCACACTGTTGATTTATATATCAATACATTAATAATTTACTGAGGAAGGACTGCAGGATTTGGCCCACTCATATTAACAATGGAAAAGGTCTGCTATGTCATCTTGCTTCACTGCTTCTTTCTAGCATCTCTTAGAGTGCTAACCATACCAAAAATGTGCAGTCCTCTCCCCTTGACACCAGCCAGCAAAATGTCCAAAATGGTGGGGAGTGGAGAATATGATCTAGCCGCTACGTGCATTCTCCCTCCTGTAGAGGTTGTGCCTCTTAGAGGCAAACCAAGCACCATATTGCTCCCCCACAATGTGGTCTGGTGCCTTCAGTGCACAAAACCAGCCCTGTGTGTTCTGTAAAGCACTATACAAGTTTACAGCTCTCTCTAAATTATTTATAATACTATTACTACAATAAAATAATATGAAAATGATAACAGACTCTTAGGCCAAGCTAAATGGTTAGGCTTCATCTTAACCTCGGGCGAAATCTAGAGTATAATATTTTATTTGTGCTTTTGCAAATAACCTCAGGAGTCACCCAGTGGATTCCTGTACAAGCATCCCTTAATTCAGCAAATACTGACTCGCAAGTCTCAAACAGTCAGGTGGAAAACTCATGGGGGCAGGGAAGGGAGGGAGTGCAAACATCCCTCATTTGGAGAAGAATGAACCTGTTGAATCCAGCCACTTTGTACATCTAACCAGACCTAACACATGTAGCCCCAGTGACATACTAATAAAACTGTCAGGCCTCAGTATCAGTAATTCACACCAGTATTTTTAGATTCTCTGTAAAAAGTGGGGGAGACCCTTCTTCATAGATGAAAAATGAAGTGCGAATCTGAAAGGCTAGGAGGAAAAAGAGCAGATGCTGACATCTTGAGTTAATATATTTCCCTTAAAAACAGATCTGTCATCAGCCTCCACTCAGATGAGGAGAGGAGCACTTATCTAAATAAATATGACAGTGGTTTCATACAATGGACCTGCCTTTTAAATAGTGATAATAATTGTTATATCATTACGAAAGATATGCCCTGCCATTCACCATTGACTTAAAGTTATGGGATAGAGCACATAGCTCCTCTCTCTCCCTTTTACAATAATTTTAAGGGACACCTTCTCACACTATCAAGAAAAGCATTAGCACTGCTAGACCAAAACTAGTAGAAGGAGGGTTAATAATGGCGAGATTATGCAGCTGAGAATACTACAAACACTGAAAACATGCAGGGGGAAAAAAGAGGGAAATTCTTTTCAATATTCAATTAAACTAAGAAAAGAAAGTCTTCAAGAACTTCTGTTGTGTACATTTGTACAAATATTATATCTGAGTAGAGCTACTTACCTAAGAAATAGGGGTATAAATGAGTGGCATTTTTAGAAATATGTCCTACTAATTAAGATTACCATTCCAAATTAATACATTCTGGCAAAAAATTTCATTTAGAAATGTGTGTATCTGGTTCTGTTTCTCCTTATCTGTGCCAGCTATACAGTACTGAAGGATTCATAATGCAAGGGGATTCCTCAGCTGGATACTTACACTGGTTGTTGTAAGACCACTTCACACTACCATACTGGTGCAATGCAGACTTTACAAAGCAGAAGAGGCTCTGATCCCACAAACCAGAACCTAAGTTTGTTTCCCTGTTTGTTACCTGTATTAGGATTATTATTATCTCATGATAATGAGGTCATGGATAAAATCTGAGAAATGTTTTATTGTAGTTTTCCCAGTATTTGCATTTCCTATGATATGTGGCATGACCCCCAAATCCTAGACATTTAAGGAGGAGTGTAAATTGGTTGCATATGTACAAGTACACTTTTGAGGTGCTCTGCTTTGGTCTAGCCTGGTGACAGTTGGCTAATGCTCTCTTTGTATTAGTATGCATCTATCCACCTGCTTATCTGAGAATCTCTTAATTCTAGGTGCTTGGTGTGCTGGGTTGGATCATAGAAAACCCCTTGGGAACTGCCAGCTGATATGCTGGGACTACCTCTAAGTCCATTTTCCCTGGCAGCTTGGGACTTCAGAACCCTGCCTGGTTGTGCCAGACGCGCTAGCCTGCTACAAACACAGACCCAGGTCTGAACCACGTCCCACACAAGCTGCAGGCTTAACTGAAAAAAGCTTAAGAAATGCTCCTGTCTCCAACACACAGTGCCCAGTTCCCAATGGGGTCCAAACCCCAAATAAATCTGTTTTACCCTGTATAAAGCTTATACAGGGTAAACTCATAAATTGTTCACCCTCTATAACACTGATATAGAGAGCTCTTTGTCCCCCCCCAGGTATTAATGCATACTCTGGGTTAATTAATAAGTAAAAAGTTATTTTATTAAATACAAAAAGTAGGATTTAAATGGTTCCAAGTAATAACAGACAGAACAAAGTGAATTACCAAGCAAAATAAAATAACACATGCAAGTCTAAACCTAATACAGTAAGAAAGTGATTACAGATGAAACCTCACCCTCAGAGATGTTCCAGTAAAAGCTTCTTTTACAGAGTAGTCTCCTTCTAGTCTGGGTCCAGCAATCACTCACACCCCTGTCCTTTGTTCCAGTTTCTTTCAGGTGTCCTTTAGGGATGGAGAGGCTACCTCTTGAGCCAGCTGAAGACAAAATGGAGGGGTCTCCCAGGGGCTTAAATAGACTGTCTCTTGAGGGTGGAGACCCCCTCCTCTCTCCTATGCAGAATCCAGCTCCAAGATGGAGTTTTGGAGTTGCATGAGAAAGTCTCATGTCCATGTATGACTGAGTTCCTTACCAGCCAGGCCACATTTCCGGGAAAGCTCAGATGTGGATTGGCGTCTCCAAATTCATTGTTAGCTTAAAGAAAAGGAGTACTTGTGGCACCTTACAGACTAACAAATTTATTTGAGCATAAGTTTTCATGAGCTACAGCTCACTTCATCGGATGTATTCAGCACTCCTTTTCTTTTTGTGAATACAGACTAACACGGCTGCTACTCTGAAACCTGTTATTGTTGGCTTAAGTGTTTCTTGATTGGGCACTTACTGAGAATAGTCTTTTTTCAGCAAGCTGACCAACTGCTTCACTGAGGCTACTTAAAATTAAACAAGTACATAGCCAATATTCATAACTTCGAATACAAAAATGTTACATGCATACAAATAGGATGAATATATCCAGTAGATCATAACCTTTGCAGAAATATGTTACATGGCATATCTAGCATTAAACATATTCCAGTTATGTCATATTTACTTTCATAAGCATATTTCCATAAAGCATTATGGGGTGCAATGTCACACTTGGGTTGGGATTTTCAAAGATGCCTAAAGAAATTTGACTTTCAATGGGAGTTGGGCATCCATCGTTCAGACAGTCTTGAAAGTCCCGGCATTTGGAATAGTAGCTTTAAATAACATTAAGCAATGTGCATATGTTTGTGTTAGTACAGTGCACACCTTAGGTATTAATAAGATGGACAGCAGCACAAAGATATTATGGAAGTGTTTATCCAAAGGGTAAACCTCTTACGATTAAAATACTGCAAATGAGAAATCGGTAAATCAGTAATTAACAATATAATCCCAACAATAAACTATCAATGATGAGTGGACCTAATGTGATGATATATTTGAGAAGCCTTTGAAAACTTAATGGGAAGAGGAAAAAGGACACTGTAGGCCAGATTGTGACTTGGACCAGTCAGGGTAGTAAGAGGGAATAAGAACCCCCTTTACTGCTACATGGTGTACCTGGATGTTATATATGGGCCTGAAGGTTACTTCCTTCCCTGAGTAGCTGGTTTCAGAGTTGGCAGTGAAGGCAGAGCCTTGGTTCCCCTACCACACATACATTTCTTGTCCAGCATAGAAAAATGTTATAATTTGCTGCTGGTACAGGCTAGTAGCAAATTATTACCCCCTAGAGCAAGGAGGAATCAGCGGAGGAAATTGTGACTCACAGATGCATTTCTTCGGGCTTGTCTTTGACTCATCACAGTGTGGCCTATGGGGGTGGGGACTACAGCACACGCTCAAGTGTTGCATAGTAACTGACCACAGTAGACCCTGCTACAAACTGGACTACATTAACACAAACAAGGCTAGCAGGGTCTACAGAAGGCATTGCTTCACACCCCTGTCATCCACATTGCCTTGGTCCCAACGCCTCTCAAGGCTAATCCTGAAGCACTGCAGATTCCACAGCATCCTTTGCTCAGGCCTGTATCTAAACCAAAATCAAGCTTAAATTTTGCTACTTCACCTTAATCACATCCTAGAGCGAGGGTAGCAGTAGAAACAGCACCTGCCCTCTCCCAGAGTTAATGTAACCCTTGTTCTTCGAGTGTAACCGCCCTAGTTAGTGCACGATGAAGCAATTAGACACAGTCTATACTAGTAAGGGTACTGTATGGACTGTCTATAAATCCCATGGTGTTACATAAAATGTAATCATATACATTTCAGATATACTGTTCTTGATTCCTGAAGTTATTTTTGTGATAATTGTTCTATAGATCTAAGGAAGCTGGGTTTGTACATGTGTCAAAGATTCATAAAATATTCCAAGAAGTGCTTTGTGTGTTGCATTTTCTCTTGGTGAAGTAGGCATAACACTTTGCAGTGTATTTTTACCTCTCTCTTTGCTAAGTGCTTGGAACAAACAGGATTTCCTGTTATTACAACCCTTTGATGGGTGCATTAAGGAAGCAGCATATATGAAATCCCATATTTTATGAGGTTACATCAGTAATATGTGTGGAATACAAATGTTTTAAGTGGAGCGTGTATAAATGTCCTTCATCATGTCATAAGCACAGCATTCCTTTTGTTATATACAAGGCAGACCATGCACAAAGAAGAGAAATAGCTAAAATCCTATAATCAATAAGAATGTTCTGGTTTTACATACAAAGAATTGGGTACCCTAGCTTCAAATCCTGGGGAAAGGTAATCCACAAAGCTGTGGAAAGGGCAAGTAGAATGCTGATAAATGCAAAGTAAGGAACACTGGAAAAAATAATCCCAACTATGCATACAAAATATTGGGGTCTAAATTAGCTGTAACCACTTAAGAAAGATCTTGGAGTCATCATGGATAATTTTCTGAAAACATCTGCTCAATGTGTAGTAGCAGTCAAAAAAGCTAACAATGTTAGGAACCATTAGGGAAGGGATAGATAATAAGGAAGAAAATATCATAATGCCATTATATGAATCCATGGTATGCCCACGCCTTGAATACTGTATTGAGTTCTGGTTGCCCCAGCTCAAAAAAAGATATATTAGAATTGAAAAAAGTACAGAGAAAAGTAACAACGATGATTAGGGTTATGGAACAGCTTCCATATGAGGAGAGATTAAAAAGACTGGGACTGTTCATCTTAGAAAAGAGATGACTAAGGGGGGATATGATAGAGGTCTATAAAATCACGAATGGTGTGGAGAAAAAATGTTATTTACCCCTTCACATAACACAAGAACCCAGGGTCACCTAGTGAAATTAGTAGGCAGCAGGTTTAAAACAACATAAATGTACAGTGAACCCGTGGAACTCATTGCAAGGCGGTGTTGTAAAGACCAAAAATAAACTAGGTTAAAAAAAAACCCCAGTTCTGTATGTTCATGGAGGGTAGGTCCATCAATGGATATTAGCCAAGATGGTCAGTGATGCAGCCCCATACAGCAAATTTCCCTAAACCTCTGACTACCAAAAGTTGGGACTGGACAACAGGGAATGGATCATTTGATAATTGTCCTCTGTAAGGATCTATGGGACTAGAACTTGGGTCTGCAGAGCCCGGGTTAGTTGAGGGTCCCACATCGCCACCAAGAGGCTATACATAGGGGGCTGCGGGAAGGGCGGCCAGCATGTCCCTTGGCCCGTGCCGCTTCTCGCAGCCCCCATTGGCCTGGAGCAGTGAACTGCGGCCAGTGGGAGCCGCGATTGGCCGAATCTGTGGACGCGGCAGGTAAACAAACCGGTCCAGCCCGCCAGGGGCTTTCCCTGAACAAGCGGCGGACTGGCTTTGAGAACCACTGGTGTAGACCAGGCCTCACTCCAAAACTCTTTTTTTCTCTTAGAGGGGGTCTTGTGACTTAGTTATGTAAATTGAAGGGTGAGTTCACAGACATCAAGAGGTCTGTGATTCATCCAGTCATTAAAAAGAAAAGGAGTACTTGTGGCACCTTAGAGAAGTGAGCTGTATACAGCTCACGAAAGCTTATGCTCAAATAAATTTGTTAGTCTCTACGGTGCCACAAGTACTCCTTTTCTTTTTGCGAATACAGACTAACACGGCTGCTACTCTGAATCCAGTCATTAGTATCTCTCTATTTAACAATACAAAGCAACAATGATTTTTAGGAGGGCCTGTAACTTGGGAACCCCTTGGTCAAATGACACCAAATTTGGATTACCAATGCTACTCTATGCCTCCGTTAGGCATACCACATATCAAAGCAATCCAACTCTCTATTCGGATTTTTAAAGTGCTTACAAAAGTTGATCTTTAAAGAATATAAAATGGCAGGAATGGAAACCAATTAGTGGTTTTTCTGTACTGGTGGATGCACAGTGTAAAAAATATACATTTTCTTACATACCATTCTCAATTTGGGTCCCCAGAGATTTAGTGGGTGCCATGCACTACCTTGGGTAAAACTCAACAAATTGAGACTATTTTAACTTGCATCACATCAATAGTTTGCTCTTTAGCTGTGAGAAAAAGAAACCCTACCTAAAACTTCTTTGTAAATGGCTATTCTTCAATGGTCCCTATATGTATTCCAAACGTGGGTGGAGCCGGAAGGCTTTTGTAGCAGTGTCTGTGGAACCACTGGCTGAAATGACACTAACTCTGCCATGCACCCTCTTGAGGCATACTACATTTCAAAGTTATCAGACTAAGCATGCAATTTTAGAGGACCTAGAAAAGTCGACCTTTAAACAGATGTCGTGATGCAACATTAACTATTGTGATGCTACCACGCCATTATGATATACTGTAATTTGGGTGGTTTGCCTTAATGTTGAATTTACAGGAATAACGTCTGCTGTGATATTAGCAAAAGGCTCTTGTAAGTGCATATCACAAATCTTATACCGCAGTGAGGTAGATGAGTTACCAAAAAATCCTTGGAAAAACAACCTTTTGCACAAGTGAAACAGAGTGCTACTCATATACATATATTGTGACAGTGGCTATCACATTGTAAGTATCAAGTTAGTCTTTTGAAACTTTATGCAAATCCATTGAACTGTACTTCATGTGTTCCTATTGCCAATGAAAACAAAGTGTTCTCCAAATAATTCAGGGGAAAACTCACTGCTGGGAGAGGCTGGTATCTAGTTTTCAAAGCCACTACTTTGCTGAGCAGCTAAAAACTGAAGCTAGAGGAGTCTCTCTTGGCTTTAACTCTAACTTTCTCATTATCTGGAGGGGGGTAGGAGTAAACTGAGCAAGCTTTTAGTGGTTTGTAGTCATTTCTCTGTCCACAGACAGCTTCTAATATAACGTGTTCTATTACAATTTTATAGAAACAGTTCTCTTCAGAAAAGAAATAAATAACTCTGCAGTAGCTCATAGTAAAACACCAGATATTTCCGGAGTATATGGAAGCAACAGTGATATTAATCACAAATAATTTAGCTCCTCCCTCTATTTTCACTGACGTTTCTTAAAACATTTATTAAAATGTCAAAATAATTTTCCTTGCCAGCATCAGTCTATTACTTGAATGTCTTCTCTACGCCCCATCCACATCAATCTAAAGTTCTTGGTTCTTGTCTTCAGGGCCCTGAATAGCTCTTCTTGTGCCCACATTTTGGATCTCATTTCCAAATGCTGCCTCACCTTGTTCCCTGTCTCCCTGTTCAAGCTTCCAGTCTATAACTGCTCCTCCTTCCACAGACAAGGTGGGTGAGGTAATATCTTTTATTGGATCAACTTCTGTTGGTGAGAGAGACAAGCTTTCAAGCTTACAAAGAGCTCTTCTTCAAGTCTGGGACACATATTCAGGGTGTTACAGCTAAATACAAGGTAGACCAGATTGTTTAGCATAAGTAAACGCATATTTCAAGGGACCATACAAGGTGAAGTGACCCATTAACATCCCTCCAGTCATCGGGGGGAAAGCAGCATGGTGGGGTGTTGTTAGTGGGTTGCAGATTTTTGTAACAAGCCATAAATCCCATCTCTCTCTATTCAGTCCATGGTTTTTTGTGTCTAGCAAAATTATGAATTTAAGCTCCCAGGCTGGTCTTTTAAAAGTGTTGTGCAGATTTCCTTTGTTCCTGAACACCACTTTGAAAAGATAGTCGGAGAGAGGCTGTGAGGAGCAGCCAATCAGGGCCCAGCAGGTGCACATAAAAAAGGCCACAAGGCCAGAGGTAGTCAGTTGCTGCTGGGAGCTCAGGGATTGAGGAGCGTGTCCTTGGAAGGCTGAGAGAACTGCAAGTACCTTGGACAGAGGAGCTGCTGTCAGGGTCTGGGGGAGTGAGAGGGAACTCCTGGCTGGCTGCTGGGACTGAGCACCTGTGTGCCCTGAAGTGAGGCTGAAGAAGGTGCTGGGGGCCATGGGGAAGTGGCCCAGGGAAACATAGCGGCATTGGAAAGAGTTGCAGCTTGAGGCTGCTATCCATAGGGTCTCTGGGCTGGAACCCAGAGTAGTGGGCGGGACCAGGTCCCCCTCACTCGCCACTGGGGAAGTGGCATGATTATTGCCTGAGACACTAACCCTGGAAGGGGGAACATGGATGCTGACACAGCCGGAGGGCTGAGTTGTGAAGAGGGCACCGTGGTTCCTGAGGTGGCAGGCAAATGCAGAGATGGAGTGACAGTGTGTAAGCCATGGACAGGTGGCGTCAGCCTTGAGGTAATCTCCAGAGTGACCAAAAGGAGGCACCAGTCTGGAGGTGAGTGACATGCCCCATGACAGTGAGCAAGACAATGTTATCAGGATTAATATCCGAAACACTGGAACAGCTGAATAGGTGTTTGAGGAATACTGGATCCTAGACAGAATGAGACTGTAGAAAGGATTTTTTAACCCAAAACCAAGAAGCAGAAGTGGGAATAAATGCTTACATTATAGAGCTGAGAACTTTGGCATCTACAGGTAACTTTGGAGACATTAAAGATTCTCTAATTAGACACAGGATTGTTTGAGGGACATGTGATTCCAGCTTACAGGAGAGATTGTTGAGGAAAAACAGATCTAAACCTGGAGAAATGACTACAAATAGCAAGGGTAGCGGAACTGTCCTGGGAAAAGATCAAAACAGTAATAGCCACTAGTGCAGAACAAGTACACAGGCTCAAGCTAAAGGAAGCCAGGAGGCAGGTTAGAGACAGTCTGGCTGAGAATGCAGACATGGTCCAGTGCATATACTACTCCTGGGGCAAGTCTGTGCCAAAAATTCTGCGCACAATATTTTAAAATTCGGCAAATTTTATTTGTCAGAATAACACAATATAATCATGCTCCCGCTCTCAGCCCTGGATGCCTGTGCCAGGTGGTGTGGGGAGTGCTAGGGGGAAATAAATAAAATTTCATATGGAACATTAATTCTGCGCAAAGTCTGCATTGTTCAGTAGCGCAGAATTCCAGCAGGAGTAATATACTGTGAAAAGTAACAAGAAAGGCAGAAAGAAAAATTCCCACCTTATGGGCAACAGTGCAAGAGGCTTGGGAAACAAAACCACTTTCTATCCCAATGTTGCTACCCAGGAAGAAAAAAGCAGCATTCCATCAGTGACTGAGGATTTAGAGACTTCCAGTGAAGGAGAATATCTGCATTGTGACTTTAGTGGATCCAAAACTCTCAATATATGCACTGCAGAAGAAGGCTGCCAACCATTCAACTGCCATATTTGTAACTATGCTATTAGATCAACAACCAATTCAATTCCAGCTGGATTGCAGAGCCAGCTGCGATGTACTCCCAGCAAAACTGCTAAGCAGCAATATTAGATTGGAGAAATGTGATTAAGTGCTGGTGATGTACACTAAAACCATTCTGAGGCCAGTGGACAAATGCACGTTGTTAAAATGACCCACAAAGAAGTCTCCATGGAAGACTGTATCACAAACATGTTCAAGAATTCTAGGAACAGTGAAACCTTAGAAGCATTGTCTCTGTTTGCATTCAAGTAAAGGGAACTACTGTGTAACCCAAAGGCTTCATATTTAAGAATGCTCTCTTCAACTCGGAGCTTCAAGATTAAGCAACTATGCTTGGCCTTATCCATCTCTCACTTATGCAGGTGTAATGTTACTAAAGTAAATAAAATTACATCATTTTTAAACAAGAGGAAAGAATCAGGTCCTTTGGATACTGACAACTGTAAGATGGTAAGCATGGAGTGCCAGACTGGTGTGCCACAGGTTAGCTCCACTTCTTTGCTAAGAGAATAGTTTAAAGTTCTGAGGATGCATTTTGCAAGGAAGTACCAAACAGCACTTACACCTGAAAAGTGCTTTTTTCTCTCGGCCATCACCGAAGCACAGCTCTTGAGAACTGGACGAGCTGACAAGTGGCTGGATTGATTTGGCTCTTGGTACTAGCCACTTCATACACATTGCTGTTGGTTGTTGGAAAACATGACTGTAATTTAGAGGCTTGTCCTGATCTAAATTACTAGCTAATGGATAATTTAGATAATTCCTCAGCAGCTGGATGCAGCTATATAAAGATTAATTCCAAAAAAAGAAGGCTTGTCAGTTCATAGTTAATTTAAGTCAAGATGTCCTAACTTTGAGATATCAAAGACCACACCGGCAACTTGCTAGGAACCTCAGGAACACAGCTAATTTGCATAAAATGGAGCCAATTGGTTTAACTTTCCTATTAATACAGCCAGGTGACACATTTATCAATATGACTGGCTACTTGCATCAAAATAAAGCATTGGGATGATGAGGCCAGATCCTCAGATGGTGTAATCAGCAGAGCTCCATAGATGTCAGTGAGCTATGCCAATTTATACCAGTTGAAGATCTGACCTGTTGTCTCCACGGGATGCACCTGAACATTAGAGAGAAGGGCAGCTGTGATCCCCATTTTAGAACTCCATGGATTGCCTTTGGACTGCACTTTGGCTGCCTCTGCTTTAGATTTAAACTTAATGACTGGGGGAGGAGGAGTAATAACAGTTTGCTTCCTTTGTTCAAAGTGGTTTATTGCAACTAATAAATATGCTGTGTGGGTAGTACTACAGCTTTACTATCTGGCAGCATGAATACCAGTTCTCACAGATTTTTAAAAATACATCACAAGCATTTGATACTTCTAAACAAATGGCTTAAATAGTATTTTAAAATTCTGAAGCTATAACTTGTTTACTTGTGACTTGAGGCAGCTTTACTATTAAAAGCACTCTAATGTAAGTAGAGTGGTTTGGTTTTGTTTTTCCAAAACTTTGTCATGCAGGTTTTGGCTTTGCAAAACCAAACTTGTGAGTTATCCAGATATTGATCCTATTTTATCCATATCCCCCCAATAGTAGGAAAGCTCAAGTAGGCTATGTGTTAAACAAAATGTTACTCTTGTTGGCTCATCTCTAACTGTATGTGCACGTCTGAGTATACATAATTCAATATTACCTTCCTTCGGTCTATATAAACTATATAGACCATGGTTATTTTCTGTGTTCCACGAATGGTTAGTAAATCTTCCTGAATTATATCTTTTTTAACTCTCAGAAGATGGTAAGACCAGTGATAAATTTGTAGATAAATATTTGTAGATGTGGCATGATTCTGATCTATGTTCACCTTGTCACTGTAGGGCCAAATCCTTACACAGGCAAAGTTCTCATTGATTTCAATGAGAATTTTGTTGGAGCAAAAATGTCAGGATTCAGCCCATGATGATCTGTTACACATTTGTTCTTAGCTTTCATTCTGGAAGAAGTTTGAAAGGTTTCATGTGTCACCAGATAAGTTTTCTTTACCTGGAGGGAAAACCTATTAAAGTAGCATGATTCTAACCTCAGGACATACATACATCTAGAGATGCAGAACAATGTCAGATGCAGGCTATATTCACAACAGGTGTCGATGTACAAATTAAGACAGATCTTCAAGCTGTCTTGGGCTTTGCATAAGGATTTTACTCAGCTAGAGACCAAAACTAGCTTTTGATAGGCAGGGCCGGCTCCTGCTTTTTTGCAGCCCCAAGCCGTGGGAAAAAAAAGAAAAGAAAAAAAAAAACCCGATTGAGGGGCTGCTGAAGTGCCACCGAAGTGGAAGGGAGGGAATGAAGGACTCGCCACCGAATTGCTGCCAAAGATCCGGACGTGCCGCCCCAATAACTGACGGAGTGCCGCTCCTCTCTATTGGCCGCCCCAGGCACCTGCTTCCTTCGCTGGTGCCTGGAGCCAGCCCTGTTGATGGGTAAAGGCTCAATCAGGGCTCACTCCCAAGTGAACAGGCTCACCCCCAAGTAAGTGGCTAAAAGAAGCCCAGTGAATCTGAACAGATTAACCAATCAGATTGCTGTTCATTCTAAACTGCTCCCAGGTCCTTGCAGGGGACTAAAACCTATAATAAATATATGTTAAAACAATGCCAATTTGACAACATCAGTGGTGTAAATGTGGTGAGTGGAATCATGCTGATAGGGACATAAGCAAGTAAGAGAAATCTTCAGGTGGGATTCAGGTAATGACAGTATTCCTACTTTGGAAAAAAAAATCCAGACTTACAGGCAAGAGCATTTGTAACTCCTGTTTCATTAGGCTTGCTCCATTCGCTGATATGTTTGAGGGTTGAGCCCTGCGCAGATACAAAATTTGTACCTGCAAAAATGATCCATGAATTTCCGCAGATTTGCAGGGCTGTACATTTCAGAAACAGGAACAAGCTGGTTATGCAGAGAAGGCAGCTCACTTCAGCTACCCACAGATGGTTAAATAGTGCTCACGCCCTGAGCAGTTATTCCTTTTCTCTCCGCATGCCCGATAACAGTTCCATTAAATGGGACAGGGGGTTATTTTAAGCATTAGCAGGTAGTTTTGTCCTGAGAGACCCCTTATAATCGTATCTTCTTTCTCCTCTCAGGAGCTACAGAAAGTTTACACAGACTTTTATCTGTGTTGGGTGACTGTCTAGGGGTTCATATTTTTTTTAGCTTTGTGAGTTAAAGTCCTTCAGCCAATTCATGAATTGACAATTAATGTATGTTTTTAAAATGATAATACAGTCACTTAAAGTGTTTCTGCAGGTTTGAACCTATTTACCTGTTGTTTAGATATTTCTTATACATACAGTATGATAGGCCATACCGATAGAATCAGTAAACAGTCTCAAACACTTTTAAAGTGAGACCCTTGTACATGCACAAATGGCCTGATTTTCCCCTCACTCCAGTTTTATACTATTGTAGCTCCATTGACTTCACTGCGTTTCCTCTTGATTTTTATCAGTGTAAGTGAGAGCAGAATCAGACCCCAATTAGATTCTGACCAGCATTTTTCATAAATCTAATATAAATATATTGTTTATCCCACAACATACTTTCCTACATGATTAAAAGCTTACTCTTGGATTTTGTCAAAGACAGGTTCACTTCAGCAGAAGCTACTGTGTGAGGAATTCGTTAGCTAGTTCCACCTTGAAGTTAGCATCATTCACAGAGTTATAGAATCATAGAAATGTAGGAATGGAAGGGACCCTGAGAGGTCATCTAATCCACCCCCCACTCCCCATGCTGAGGGAGGACCAAGTAAACCTTAAACATCCCTAACAAGTGTTTGTCTAATCTGTTCTTAACCCCCCTCCCAGTGACAGGGTCTCTTCCTCTGGGGGGGTCTGCTAATAAGGGGCTCCACCGGGCTTTGCTCTCTGGTCGAGGACCCTGGAGCGGACATCTCGCCCATAGCTTCCCTCTCCTTTCTTAGGCTCTGTTGTCTAGGGGTTTTCTGCTTGGGGGTCTCTACCCCCTTCCTCAGGGAATCTCCCCTTTTTCTTATTTTGGGCTTTCTCCCTCTGCCCACCTTCCCTTCTGCCTGGGAAGGGGTCCCAATCCAAATTCACTACCACCGGATAAGACAGGCCCTTTACTACCCCGACCTGTGGCCACTTAAACCTGCCCCAAACCTCAAGGGGCACCTGGGCCATAGGGTATTGCCTCCTATCCCAGTGGATGCATTCTACATCCATCTTCACACTGGGAATCCACCAGTGCGGCCTCACCAGCTTCCTTTGTACCAGAGAACAGGCTGAGGCCAAGTTTCTTCCCCACCATCACTGGAATGGTGGACAGCTTCCACCCCTTCCCTCCAGCATTTGCCCAGCCACAAAACTCTGCCCACCCGCTATCCAGGTGTGAGCAGTCCCTCTTCTTGTGTCCCAGTTGCCTGCACTGCCAGTAGACAGCTGGTCTGGATCCTGTGGGAGCCCCTCAGGTGTCTCCAGTTTGTTCTCCGGGCCCTTCCCAGGCGGGGATTCTCTGGGCCTTCTCCCAGGCTCCACTTCCTTGCTCGACCGTCCCACCTTCCTGGGGAAGTCTGCCTCCATAAGCTTTACAGTCACCTCAACTGTATTTGGTTGGTGCCTCCTCACCCACACCTTTATGTTCTTGGGGAGGCCTTGTAAGAACTTCTCTAGGATGAGCACATCCATGATCTCCCCCACTGTGCATTAACTTTTGGGCAAATGCCCAGGGCCTCAAACCCCCCCGCCTCCCCCCATCCACCTCACCGACTGGAACTTCTGGTGGTAATTCTCTACGGACAGCCCCACCCAGGGCTGGATTAAGACCTTTAGAGGCCCTAAGCACTGAAAAGATTATGGTGCCCCCATATGTAATTCAAAATAAAAACAATACTATACTGTAAAATAAAATTTTATTTTTCGAAATGACACAAAACGTACATGTATGCTGAAATTAAAATAGCTTCTTTCTAGATTTTCTGATTGCAAAATTCTGGATCAGTTCATTGAAGCTGACTCGATGAAACATGTCCGCTTCCATACACAATAGGGAAAGTGAATCAAGTCTGTCCTGACACATTGTTGTTCTCTGAGGGTTTTTTATTCTTTTCGGCTGAGAAAAAGAGCATTCTGTGGAGCAGTTAGTAATCATCAATGTTAGAAAAATATGTACTGTGATCTCTACATTTGGAAATACACATTGTATTCCTTCTTTCAATATTGTGTCATGAAGATCAATATGACTGAATTTCATTTTTCCTGTTTCATTAACTTTGCGCTCATATAACAGTGAAACTGCTGTACTTCTCCACAGAGATTCATGTTCAAGTCAACAGGGTAGGAGTCAACTAGCTTTTGGGAACCTTGTGAATATTGTTTGTCAGATAAGCCCATATCGTTTAGAAAAGAAAATCTACTTGATACTACTTTGTACACTTCACCTATCCTCTTCATATGAGCTTTAAGTGAATCAATTATAGTGTAGTAAGTAGATACGTGAAATTACACAACATACACTATTTTAATGTATATATATATATGAATGAAAGAAAATGAATCAAGTATGTATAACTCAGAAGAATATATCAATAATAAAACAAATTTATTGCACGACATGACAGGATCTGATTTCCTTGCATTATTTCAGTCTACGTTAGTAGGACGCCCCCCTGGTTTAGGTGGGGATAAGTAATAAAAAGAGAAGAGAAAAACGGGGGAAGAGTGTGTAGTGGAGTGTAAGGAAGTCTAAGAAAGTTCTGATTTTTCTCATGATGACTACTTCGATGCTTTTTTTGAAATATCAAATATCAAATGTTTTAAAAAAAAAACTCTCATTTTTTTTGTGCCCCCTGCTTTGCTGGTGCCCTAAGCATGTGCTTCGTCTGCCTGTTGGGTAATCCAGCCCTAGCCCCACCCAAACCAGGACAGCTGCCTTTACTGCTTCATTCCTGGCCTGCTCTTCACTTACAGCCAGTAGGCCATTGGGCTTTGCTGGCTAGGTAGGAAGCCAGTCGCAGGGCCCAGGTTGCCCTGTCCCATCCAGCCCCCACGGCTACCTGCTTAAATGTGCCTAGGAAGGTGTTAGGGTCATCTGTTGGGCCCATTTTACATAGTCCTAAGCCCAGCGCCTGGACGCCATCCCCTCCCGTGGGACTCACCACTTTCTGCAGGAGCTGCTGTTCGATGCCAGCCTGCTCCCCAATGAAGTCCTGCAGGCTCTTCTGCTGTTCTGCCTGCCAGGTGAGCAGGGCCTGTCTCTACAGCTGGTGGGCTTGCTGAAAACTTTGCATTGCCTTCTGCACTCCTCCTGCTGCTTGACCAGCCACTGCATGGTCTCCTCCATCTCCAGGCTGCCAAACACTTGCTCTGTCACGGGATCCCAGACAAGCCCCCCACATGTGGCAGATTGCAGCAGGGCCCCTTGGCTCCTTTCTCTGCTAAGTCCACAAAATCACTCTGAGACTCTGGGGTTAGTATCCACTGCTGCAGTTTATTCACAGGCTTGTTCCCACCACCATTTCACCATGTACAGTTGGCCCTTCACCATCAGGAGGGCGAGAGAGAGAGAGGGACTCCCTGCTTTTTCCCTTTCTTTCTGCCTTCCCCAAGGCTTTTATACAGTCCCAGCTCTCTCTGCCTCCCCAGTTAGGGCCACATTATCTCCAGGCATCTCTAATCTAGCCCCCTAAATGGGAGCTGGCGTGACGGAGAGCTGAGTCAGCAACCCTTTGCCCAGCACCCTGTCACAGAATGTTATATGGCTCAGTGTCAAATTGAGATAAATCATGTCTACTGCTTCCCACCCCGTCCACTAAGCCAATAATCCTTTCAAAGAAGGAAATTAGGCTGATTTGGACTGATTTGTTCTTGACAAATCCACGTTGGCTATTTTTTATAACCCCATTATCCTTCAGGTGCTTAAAAATTAATTCTTTAATAATTTGTTTGAGCATGTCTCAAGGTATCAAAGTTAGACTGACTGGTCTATAATACCCCAGATACTCTTTGTTCCCCTTTTTAAGTTTGCCTTTCTTCAGTCCTATGGGACCTAACCCATCCTCCATGAGTTCTCAAAGATAATTGCTAATGGTTCTGAGATTGCTTGAGCTAGTTCCTTAAGCACCCTAGGGTTGAATTTCATCAGGCCCTGCTGACTGGAATACTTCTAACTTCTCTAGATAGTATTTAACCTATACTTTCCCTATTCTGGCTTGTATTATGGATATAGCCATTTGATTTTGTCACAGCAAAATAATTTGTAATTTTCTGTAGGAATTTTCAATTAATCAAAGTTAATACTGGGAAAGAGGACAACAAGCTATTTTCCATTTGCTTTTTTCTTGACCTATTGTAGCAACATATTGTATATGTACACAACTTCTTTTCATGCTGTTTGAAGCACTGGGGACTCCTCCTGGGATTTTGAACTCAGGACAAGTAATGCTACGTGTTTTTAGGAGAATAAAGGTCCAGATCATAGCACTGTACAGGTTTTGATGTTTTCTTAAAGCTTGAAACTCACCAACTCTCTATAATAGCTGAAGACCAGGTGGAGTTACTATTATTTTAAATTAAATAGGTTGATTTGTTTTATGTCTTTTTGAACATACACCATATGATGACATGTAAGTCTGGAATATCTATCTTGGGTAGCAGAGACCTGGAATGTTGCTTCACTCTTAGGACCTAAACAGCATAACAGCTGGAATCAGAAACCAGTGATAAAAAGCCAGACATGATTCAGTTTGAGAGAAAATTCCTGGATGGGGGAAAGGAGAGGTGAGCAGAATAGAAAAAGGTGCTGAGCACAAAGGAACTAAAAATAAAAGGCAAAAACAAACAACCATTTAGCATTACTTATCAATAGGACGCTACCAAATTCACCGCCATGAAAAACACGTTGCGGACCATGAAATCTGGTCTCCGCCCATGAAATCTGATCTTTTGTGTACTTTTACCCTATATTATACATATTTCACGGAGGAGACTAGCATTTCCCAAACTGGGGGTCCTGACCCAAAAAGGAGAGGCGGGGGAGGCAAAAGGTTATTGTTGGGGGGGTCCACAGTATTGCCACCCTTACCTCTGTGCTGCCTTCAGAGCTGGACAGCCGAAGAGCAGAAGTGGCTGGCTGAGAGCCCAGCTTTGAAGGCAGCGCCGCTGCCAGCAGCAGCACAGAAATATGGATGGCCTGGAATGGTATTGCCACTCTTACTTCTGCGCTGCTGCCTTCAGAGCTGGGCAGCCAGAGAGTGGTAGTTGCTAGCCAAGGGCCCAGCTCTGAAGGCAGCAGCGCAGAAGTGAGAGTGGCAATACCATACCATGCTATCTTTCCTTTGGCACTGCTGCTGGCAATGACACTGCATTCAGAGCTGGGCTTCCGCCCAGCAGTCCTGCTTTCTGGCTGCCTAGCTCTGAAGGCAGCGCTGCCATGAACAGCAGTGCAGAAGTAAGGGTGGCAATACCTTGACCCTTCTACGATAACCTTGCGACTCCCCCACAACCCCCCTTTGAGTCAGGACTCCTACAGTTACAACACCATGAAATTTCAGATTTAAATATCTGCAATCATGACATTTATGATTTTAAAAATTCTATGACTGTGAAATTGACCGAAATGGACCGTGAACTTGGTAGGGCCCTTCTTATCAAATGAAAACATATTTCTGTTTGGTGGAAAACACATGTCCTAGGGCCTTTTCTGAACAACATTTTGTGAGATTCCTGATGATAAAATATCCCCTAGACCTCTGTGTAATATCCTATATATTGGTTATGTTTAGTGACAATCAAGATTTACAAAAGTGGCTAGTGGCTTGGGGTGCTTTAATTTCTGGATACCCAACTTGCCACACCTCTTTGGGGGGTTGATTTTCAGAAGGAGGTGCTTTTAGGTGTTTGGGGGGATAATACCATCCCCCCATTTAATTAAGGTTCAGCTGGAAATAACCAGACCTTCTGTACCATGTGATATAATTTAAGCTGAGGATGTTTGCCAGTTGTGGCTTTGCGGCAGCCAATCTTGTTGAGGAGATGAACTGAAGCTGTTTTGTAAATGTGAGCCAGGGCTGAGGTGATCTGGAGGAAAAGAGAACATTTATGATTAGAGGCTCCCCCTTTTTTAGGATCTTCCTAAATTCCTGATTCACCAAGGGAATTATAAATCAAATGCAGAGATGATGAAATTTATTTGAGGTAGGATGAACAAAACTGCATTAACTCCCTTACTCAGCCCTGAACATGGGCTTGACAGGCTAACCTCAGAAACCACACAGTGGGTTAAAATATATACACACCTAAACTCTTCAATGCACTGTGAGGAGTGTAGTATAAAAACCTAAGCAGAACAGAACAGACTAGAAAGGGGTTTCTCCATGAAGGATTGCACCTGAGTTTTGGCTTGATCAGTCAAAGAAGTGGGTCTGCAAAACAGTTTGAGGGATGTGTATATGCAGAAAACAAAATCCGTAGGTGAGGCTGTGGGAAGGGGCCCTTTCATATTGCAGGGCTCTGGTCAACCAAGCTACTAGATCATTCCTTAACCCCCATCAGTGTTCTTCTCCCTCCCTCCACCCACCCCCATCTGATCAAGGGCTCCATGCTCTAATTACTCATTCACATTATCTTTTCAGGATGGGTTCTGTCTTCTATGAGCTTTCCCCTTGGTGGATTGACAGCACCATTTCCGTGAGCCAGGGAGAGAGATTTATTCTCTCATTCTGCACCTGTGCCTCTTCCTAAAGAGCTATTCCCTGAGCATCAGAAGAATCTTCAGTGAAGGAATTCATTTAGTTTTGTCAAAGTTTCCTGTCTGATCCATAATTTAGATCAGCAGTTTCAGCTTGCAATAAACTCTGTATTCCTGGATGCTGCAATGAAAGAATGATGACCAGGCCATAGCCATGTGCATTCAGGATACTTCACTGGCCCCCTTGGGGCAGATGGGAAAAATGTTCTTTTCAGAGAGTTCTGAGTCTGAAATCTTGTTACGGTATGTGATACAGACAGTACATTAATTTTTTTCGTAATAGTATCAGAATGGATTAGTCTGCTCTTGCTACATAAAAGCTAACTCATAGTTCACTGTACTATTGTACTGTTTGGGGGTGGAGTCTTGTACCATAATTTCAAACAGTGAACTCTTAAAAGAATGGCTTTTTCCATCTGTTTCAAGGGAGGTCAGAGAAGAATCCTAAAGGAATATGGCTGTGGACTACTCATAAATCTTTCATTGCAGCATCCAGGAATACAGAGTATATTGTGGATTGAATCTTTTGCTCTAAATTATGGATTGGGCAGGGCATTTAGATTAAACTAACTGAATTCCCTTCATGGGACAAAGGTGGCCAGATTTTAAAAGTGAAAAACCTGGATACCAGTCCTGGGTGTGGAGGACATTTTGGTTGAGGTCTTGAGATGTGCACAGAAAGGTTTTGGCAACAGAGCGGAGAGCGGAAAAGTCTTTCTTTCTCTCCATCTTTAGCCAAAATATCCCCTCCCCGCTAGAGTGACCAGATGTCCCAATTTCACAGGGGCAGGGGCTTTGTCTTATACAGGTGCCTATTACCCCTCACCCCTTGTTCCAATTTGTCACACTTGCGATCTGGTCACCCTACTCCCCACCATCCCCTACAAATCTCCCTTTTAGAATAAAAAGCAGGATATTATTTAGACTGAAAACTCTTTGAGACACAAATGGTCTTTTCTTACTATATGTGTGTACAGCATCTAGGACAATAGGGCCTGGCTTCCAAACTAGGGCCTTGAATCACTACTGCATTACAAGTAATAAATAATGTTTCAGTAAAGAATATTTATCTGTCTGTCACCTTCACTTTTTTTCCTCCAGTCCCAACGCTTTTGCCTCTTTCTCTACCCTGTATCTGGAAGACCAACTTCTTTTTCCTTTGAAATCGCCCCTGAACCAAGTCCTGCCTTATTTCTGCTCTTTCCCCCTTGTCACTATATTGTTGGTTGATTTCCTTCAACTGATTTCTCTATTCTTACACTTTCTATGCTGTTTCTCTTTTGCGTTTTTCTCGTTTTCTCCTCTACTTTCTCCTGCTCCTTCAGTATACAATTCTTTCCTCTCTCTTTCTATCTGCCACACTCCTTCTATCTCATTGACTACCTGTTCTTTGTTCTCTGAACAGTGCAGACTTTTTGGGTGTGCACAGTTTTACTGAGAATGTGCTTTCATGAATGATTGTGGCTACTTGGCATTCCTGAAGTGGTGGAAATACTTGGAGAATACCCATCCTCCTCTTACTTTTGTTGTTTAACTCTGCTTCCTATCCCAGGCAAGCTCAGAAGTCCTATGCAGCGGCATATGCGGTGAAAAATAATGGAAAAAAGTGTTCACTGGCTTTTTGGAACCTCAAGAAAGGTTCATGGGTTATGCTTTTATTCTACCTGATTTTCCCACATCCGTATTGAGAAATCAGTTAGCCAGGCACTTCTCTTTGTGCAGCTATCACTTGCTTATTGTTTACCAGAGTGAAAAACAGAAATACATGTAGAGATTCTGCAAGGAATGTAGGAAGTGCTGTATGACAGTTGCATAAAGTCTCTGTGCCAGGTATGAATAGACATATATGTGGGTAAATATTGCTTCTGCTAAGGCTTCTGTAAGACTTGTCACCAGTGTGTGTGTGTGCGCACGTGTTTTTTCTTTTTTCTAATTGAGCCTATTTTCCCATAGGGAGGCAGGACAAAGTGTGTACGAGAAGTCTGCCCCATTCTGTCATGTCCCCAGCATCTCAGTCACATTCCTTCTGGACACTGTTGCCCCAAGTGTTTAGGTGAGTTGTTCTTTTCACAGGCATAATGTAAGCAATGCAATATATTTCTGCATAGTGGCTTTCATACAAATATTTCACAGCCAATAAAAAGCAAAAATTAGTGATGCTTAGTAGTAAAGGCTACAATCTGCTTTTTATACAGGTAGTCTCAATAGACATGGTAGTGTCTTGAAGAAAGATACAAAGGACAAATTTTGGGAGAGAGGCTGGGAAATTTGTTGTGTGTGAGAGAAAAGAATGTTGCCTTTATCACACGTTTTGCAAAGCAGAGTGAGATTGGGGGAGGTGGCTCATTGAAATGTCCATAAATCCTAGAAAGATGCTTCACCTTTTGTTATTTTATTCAAGCTGGTTTCCCCATATTTGGTTTTGAGGAAATAGCGATCGAAGGAAGACCCTCAGCTGAAGTGTCGTTATTAAAAACTATTATCAGAATAGATAGGGACCTATTAATTTGTGTAATTGTTTGCTCCCTGGAGGGGCATCATAGTCTGAACTGGGAAGTTTTTCAGTTGGATTAAGATAACTCAGTACATGCTTTTGCATGAGATGGTTTCTTTTGCCCCAGAACATCAATCAATGTAAACAATATGAAATTCTGAGGGAGGAACATCTGCCCTCCAGTTGTTGACACTGGTGGGAGCCCAATTTGGACCAGAAAGAATCAGTCTGGCCATTTGTCTACATGCAAGGTATTAAAGTTAAATTAAAGATTACAGGGATTGGAATAGAAATGAGTTGCCCTTAGTAAAGTATTGTATGAAGTATTTACCTCTAATCTCAGATACTCCCCACCTCAGCTCACCTCTACTTTTGGTTCCAGAAGTGGTATCGTGATCTTCAGGTACAGCCTGGGGAGAGAGTGCTGTTTCCTTCTAGTGCCAAGAAAGCTTTTTAGAATTGCTTTGCCATCATTCTAAACGGCCAGCACCTTGAAAAGAGTCCAGAAACCCTTTCCCTTGAGGCTGAGGACAGTTGATGTTACCTAGTGGTCTCTCAGCTGGGCTCTGTTACTGGATGTCTAAGAAGTCGCAGAGCACATGCACTCTGGGGCTTCCTACACATTTGGGAGATGTCAAATTTAAGAGGAACAGCAGCAGGTTCCCGAAAAGAGACTTCTGGGTCTAAAAGACATCTTTGATGTGGAGACTCAAGGACTGAGCCAGACTCCTTTTGGAAAGGCAGACTGTTCCAAACCACACTGAATCTGAAAAAGGTTAAGACTTTGGCTTGCTCTTATTTTGTTCATACCATCTCCACCCACACCTTGATTCAATAATCCTCAGTGTATCACTCTAATTCAGATGCAAAGAATAGCAACAAGCTATCATGAAGGGAATCTGGGTTTTAATTTTGTCTGCTCTGTCTGACAGAGTTGGGACCATTAGAGACTTGATACAACTCCTCTCACCCAGTTAGAGGGGATTTTATTGTCTCAGCCATATCCCATATTAGAATCTTGAGCCTGTTTCCAGGGCTAGCTTAGTGAAAGGACACAAAGGGCCATGGCCCATGAGCCTCCAGGCCTGTAGATTGTTCCAGAATCTCATAATATTTAACATGTTTTGCCTGCTTGAAACACAGCTTTTTGTTTTATTTTATTTTATTTTATTTTATTTGAGAAGCTTTATAAATATCTGGCTTGGACATAAAACTGCAGCACCTGAGAGTATACCCCTGGTGTCACCTATCACACCACTGGAACCCATGTGGGATATCATCAAACAACAACAACCATACTCGATGGGGACCCCATTATGAAAGAAATATTTCTTTAACTCCCTCTTCTGGTCTTCAAACAACTCCCAACTTCTCAGCATCAGAGTCAAGCTCGCCACAGACCAGGACACACCAACTCAAAGTGGCACCATGTTCTTCCTGAACAGATGCAAAACCTAGAGACATATCTCCACTACTACAATGATCAACACCCTCTGTGACCCAGGGTGCCTCAGGCAGCCCACACTGGAAATGCCAAGGTCAGGGCAGGCTGCAAAAGGGAGAGCAGATACTCCCAAGACTGGTGGGTAACACTGAAGTTAAGCCTTCCAACCAGTCACAAACTGTGCTTCTGATCCCTCACACTGGTTATTAAGAAGCAAAAAAGAAATCACACAGCCTCCTTTATTGCATTCCAGTTCCCTGGCTCCCAATCAGCACCTAGGTCCAGTACAGTGAGAAGTTATTTTAAAACTCTACTGTGACGGGGCAAGGCCAGATGGCTATAGAAAAGTAGTGGGAGATAGATATATTAGCTCCAGGCTAAACAAATCCCTGGTACCAGAATAAGTTAAATGGCAGCTGCTCCAGGTCAGTTAAGACACCTGGGGCCAATTAAGAACTTTCCAGAAGGCAGGGAGAAGGCTAGGTTGATTGGGACACCTGAAGCCAGTCAGGGACTGGCTGAAACTAGTTAAAAGCCTCCCAGTTAGTCAGGTGGGTGTGGATGTCAGGAGCTGTGGGAGGAAGTTGTGCTGTTGGAGAGACTGAGCAGTACACATCATATCAGGCACAAGGAAGGAGGCCCTGAGGTAAGGGTGAAGTGGAGCTTGAGGAAGTGGGGGCTGCTGTGGGGAAGTAGCCCAGGGAATTGTATGTGTCAGGTTTCTAAAAGGTCAGCTACCATAGCTGATACTATTAGGGTCCCTGGGCTGGAGCCCGGAGTAGAGGGTGGGCCCGGGCTCCCCTCCCCAACTCGGTTAATCACTGAGACTGGGAGACAAGAGAGACTATGCAAGAGAGGATAGCTTCTCCTTACCTCCCTCGCTGACTTATGATGAAAATGGCTCAGTAGACTGTGACCCTTGTCTCTAGAGAGAGAAGGGTTATGTGGAGGGTCACAGTGAGCCTCTGAGGCTAGTGAAATCCGCCAGGAAATGCGGGACCCACAGAGGCAAGGACAGAGCTTTGTCACACTACTCACATATAGAAAATGTTCTTCTGACCCCAAAGGGTCAGCCACATTACCAGGTCAGTATAGGGTTGGATCTTACCCAAAATACCACACTACCAGCCAATCCTTTAGTGTCTAAAACTAAAGGTTTATTATAAAGAAAAAAGGAAGAACAAGAAGAGAGATGTTGAATGGTAAAGCAGTCACATACATACATACATACATATCAGTCTTCATCCTCAAAGAAAACCTGCACAACACCTTCAAAAGATGAGCCTAGGAGCTTAAATTCATAACTTTGCCTAGTCACTAAAAATCATGGACTGAATAGAGACACTGGATTTATGGTTTATTACAACTATCTATTTCCCAATAACAACCCTCCCCGCAGGTGCCTTCCACTTTTTTTTTTTTGCTTCCCCCTTCTGACTGAAGGGGTGTTAATGAGCCATTCTTTTTAGGTGACAAATCTGAAGAACTGTCCCAGATTGAGGTGTCAGTAGAGGAGATTTTGGAACAAATTGATAAATTAAACAATAATAGGTCACCAGGAGCAGATGGTATTCAGCCAAGTGTTCTGAAGGAACTCAAATAATGAAATTGCAGAACTACTAACTGTGGTATGTAACCTATCACTTAAATTAGCTTCTGTACCAGATGACTGGAAGATGCCAATTTTTAAAAAAGACTCCAGAGTTGATCTTGGCAATTACAGGCTGGTAAGCCTAACTTCAGTACCAGGCAAATTGGTTGAAACTATAGTAAAGAACAGAATTATTAGACACATAGATGAAAACAAATTATTGGGGAAGAGTCGACATAACTTTTGTAAAAGGAAATCATGCCTCATCAATCTAGTAGAATTCTTTGTGTGGGTCAACAAACATGTGGACAAGGGTGATTCAGGAGATATAGTGTACTTGGACTTTCAGAAAGCCTTCCTACGAGGTCCCTCACCAAAGGCTCTAAAGCAAACTAAGCAGTTTGGTTAAGAGGGAAGGTCCTCTCATGGATCAATAACTGGTTAAAAGACAGGAAACAAAGGGTAGGAATAAATGTTCAGTTTTCAGAATGGAGAGAGAAAATAGCAGGGTTTCCCAAGGATCTGTACTGGGACCAGTGCCATTCAACATATTCATGTTCTAGAAAAAGGGGTAAAAAGTGAGGTGGCAAAGTTTGCAGATGATACAGAATTACTCAAGATAGTTAAGTCCAAAACAGATTGCAAAGATTTACAAAGGGATCTCACAAAACTAGGTTACTGGGCAACAAAATGGCAGATGACAGGTTTCAGAGTAGCAGCCGTATTAGTCTGTATCCACAAAAAGAAAAGGAGTACTTGTGGCACCTTAGAGACTAACGAATTTATTTGAGCATAAGCTTTCGTGAGTTGCATCCGATGAAGTGAGCTGAAGCTCATGAAAGCTTATGCTCAAATAAATTTGTTAGTCTCTAAGGTGCCACAAGTTCTCCTTTTCAAAATGGCAGATGAAATTCAATGCTGATAAATGCAACGTAATGCACATTGGAAAACAATCCCAACTATACATACAAAATGATGTATGTTTGACACTCAAGGAAGAGATCTTGGAGTCATCATGGATAGTTCTCTGAAACCAATGTTCTCTCTAATTTTTTCCATCCATGTGTGGAATGAATTTTGTTATGTGGAGCACCAATATCGAGGTAATGTGCAGATGTGTGCCACCAGTAGAAACAAAAAACCTAGATATAATATATATATTTAAAAAGTTACCATAGGTATGGAAGAAGAAGAAATAATATTAAAACAGGGGATAATTAACAAGGTGCACTACTTAAGATGTTTGTTTAATATGAAATCAAATAAAAAGAAAATTAACACTGCAAAATTTTCAGTAGTCTCTCTCTGCATCATAGCCCAGGGGCTGGGGGGAGAGGTGTCTCTTCCCACCGCAGCCCTAGAGCTAGAGGAGAAGAATCTCTCCCTGCCACAGCCCTGGACTCCCCAAACTCCCCCATCACTGCCCCCCACCACACCCCACAGACCCCACCCAACACATATTCCCCACCTAACCCTACATATCCTCCAAGCCCACCTGTGGCTATGCCTCTGTGTGCGCGCCTGTGTGGCTGTACTAATAAGGTGTGTGGCCCTTGATGGGCTCTTGTGTGGCCGTGCAGGCACATAGCTTAGGAGGAACACAGCTGAAAACATTCCCTCAATGTGCAGCAGCAGTCAAAACAGCTAACAGAATGTTAGGAATCAGTAGGATAGGGATAGATAATAAGACAGAAATTATCATTATGTCACTATATAAATCCATGGTACACCCACACCTTGAATACTGTGTGCAGTTCTGGTCACCCCATCTCAAAAAAGATATATTAGAATTGGAAAAAGGACAGAGAAGGGTAACAAAAATTAATAAGGGTATGGAACAGCTTCACTATGAGGAGAGAATAAAAAGACTAGGACTGGTCAGCTTGGAAAAGAGGTGACCGATAGGGGGATATGATAGAGGTCTATGAAATCATGAAAGGTCTGGAGAAAGTGAGTAAGGAGATATTAATTACCCCAACACATAACACAAGAATGAGGGGTCACCCAATGAAATTAATAGGCAGAATGTTTAAAACAAACCAAAAGGAGTACTTCTTCACACAGTGCTCAGTCAACCTGTGGAACTTGTTGCCAGGGGATGTTGTGAAGGCCAAAACTATAACTGGATTAAAAAAAAGAACTAGATAAGTTCATGGAGGATAGGTCCATCAATGGCTAATAGCTAAGAGGGTCAGGGATTCAACCCAATGCTCTGGGCATCCCTAAACTTTCGACTGCCAGAAGCTGGAAATGGATGACCGGGAATGGATCACTTGATCAATTGCCCTGTTCTGTTAATTCCCTCTGAAGCATCTGGCATTGGCCACTGTCAGAAGACAGCATACTGGATGCACTATATGGCCGTTCTTATGTTAATGGGCCACTTCACTTTGAATAGTCCCTTGAAATATTTGTTAGCTACTTATGCTAAACAATCTGTTTCACCTTGTATTTAGCTGGTTCTCTCAGAGTACATTTCCCAGACCTGAAGAACAGCTCTGTGTAAGCGTGAAAGCTTGTCTCTCTCACCAACAGAAGTTAGGCCAATAAAAGATATTTCCTCACCAATCTTCTCTCTCTAATACCCTGGGACTGACAGGGCTAAACACTGCATTCTTTGACAAGAGCGTTCTTTTAACAGGGACTGATTTTAGCATTTGTGAAAATCTCATGTTAATTAAACAGATATTCTATTATCTGTTTATCTTTCTATTTAATCTTATCTTTGGACAAACTGGAAGCCTCTCGTTTAAGTGGTTTTACTCCTTTACCAGATATTAACTAAAAAGAAATTAATTGCAATTTGGAATATAGTGGAGAGCTATTAGCATCCCAAATGCCAAAATATGGGTTTCTCACCACTCTGAGAACTAAATTAATGGCATAATAATAAGTTAGTGCCATGCTGCACTTATTTGCAGTAATAATTTTATTCCTTGGAAATGACAGACAGATTTCTGTCTGACAGATAGATAAACTCTCAGAAGGTTACAAGATCAGAGCTTGGCTCTCACCAAAGAAAAAGTAGGCGAAAGCATGTTGTTGCTGTAGGTTTGCTTTGCTCAAAAGGGAAGATGAGGTTAGTGATTTTATTTGAGTCTTAAGTGGATTTTTGTTCATATCAGAGAACCAATATATTGTCCATCTGTTCAAAAGAATTCAATAAAACAGAATCTGAAGAACAGAAGAGAGACAGGTGGAGTAGCAAGACTGCATTGCTTGCAGAATTGCAAGGTGTTGGAAGACTGAGTTGTTGCAGAGCTTTGGGAGGGAATTGATGCTTCTCTAAACTTTACTCTGACTTATGCTGTCAGGTCCCTTACTGTCATGAGAACAAAACATTTCCATAATATTACCGTTCCTCCACTCCTTCCAAAGCCATGTAATTTGCTTCATGGAATGTATATTCTCCACACTGATTTCCTTTCCTTTATTTATTTTTTGATGGTTCCATTCTGATTAATATAGGTAACTTTAACATTCTGTAAATTCCTATAATTTCTGTAGACATGTTTGAGCATAATACATAAAGCTACAATAAATGAGTGTATCAAACATCTTTACAGAAACTAATCATTTAGTGGCTGTCTAGCGCATAGCACTTTTGCGCCAGTGTAACTAAATTGCAAACTCCTAATAGTAAACCAGTTTGAATCATGCTTTAACCAGTTTAGTTTAATTCCGTAATATACTGAATGAAGAAACATAAATGCAGTTTATTTTGGGGTATGGACTGGTTGATTTTAAATTGATTTAGGTACACGGGTGCACTTGTATGGTGGTGGGGCGGGGGAAGGTTTCCTAATAGAAACATGTCCTAATTCATATTAAAATCCCCTCCCTTAGGGGAAAAGTAGTTCTTCAAGTGATGGTCCCTATTGTATTACACTGAGCATTTACACATATGCACCATGCATCCAGATCCAGAGATTTTGAAAGTAGTAGTGTCAGTTGCTCCATGAATCTGCCTGGGCTCTCCTCATGGTTTCATCCAAGGTGATAAAAGGTGGGACAGACCAACCTTGTCTCCAGTTCCTTCTCATTGCCACATGGTCTGGGTCAGAACTATTAGTGTCTTGTTGCATGTGATGCACTTTAAAAATACACGATTGTACATAGTTAGTTTTAGAGTGGTTTACTGTTTTATTGTTTTTTATAGTAGTTTTTAGTAGTTTGGTAGTTTTAGGAGTAGAAGTGGGGGTCTTCTGAGGTAGCTTAGTTCCTTGTGACCCCCCCCCCCGGCCCCGCTTTCCTGCCCCTATACCCACATGCAGGTACTGGACTCTGCTAAAAATCCCAGGCTTTAAAATCTGAGCCTCCTGCCCATGTTCTTTCTCGGTCAGAGACAAACATCAATGCTGCCTCTACTGCTTAGGAGAAGCCCACATTTCATCCATATGCAGTGTCTGCCAGACTTTCCCCAGCTGTACCTGAGACCTCCGGAAGCACCTCATGGAAGTTGCCATGAGACCTGATTCGGACCCTATTCAGGCAACCCCCGTCCTTCCCCCTGTATATCGGTCTGAAGCCGCCAGGAGTGCACCTCCAGCTACTGAATCTGAGGCCGGAACTGGCAGTGCCACCAATATGGACCCTATGCTGGGGCCTACTCAGGAGGTAAGGAAGCATGCACATAAGCATGGCAGTAAGTCTTCCTCTAAGCCTAAGAAGAGAGAGACTCCTTCCACAAGTTCCAGTCATGGGGACAGAGTGTGCCCTAAAGCACACAAACATGTAAAGGAGCCACACAAATTGATGGATCCACTGGTACCAGGTGTGGACCCGCACATGCAGTCAACATTGGCATCCATCAGAGCTAGAGAGCCATCTTCTCCGGGAAGACCAGTGCTCCTGTACTTATTCCGGAGACTGAAAAAGTATCCTTGACTCCTGGGAGGTCTGCAAAAGCCCCAGAGCTCCAGGAAGTGTTTGCGTTGGGAGAACCAAAGCCTTCATGCTATCTGGGGCCCCCTACTTCCAAGTAGAGTTTATCCTCACCTCCCCCCTGCGGGCCCCCCCCCCCCCCCCCCCGGCTCCAGCTGTGTATTCCCTTCTGTCGGTACTGCCAATGGAACTGGTCTCTGCGTTGTTTTTGAAGGAATCAGATGAGGGACAGGCACCATCCATCCCTTTCCACCACTACAAGTACCAATGGAGACTTTCTACATTGTGGCAGTATTCCCCACTCCAGCTGCCACAGAGCCACTGGCTTACTATGTCATGAGGCCCTCTGTAACACCCTCTGGATCTATCATGCTGGCCTTATTGGGGATTCTGGCCCCAATATCCACCCTTGGAACTCGTCTGTTACATCAGTTAGGCTTCACCTACTTCACTGTGTCGGGTGCCTTTGAGTAGATGCTCGGAACCAATAATGAAAGATGAGCCACCCAGTGGGCTCTGACAGTACCCCTGGAACAGGAGAGATTCCTGTCATCCTCACCAGATCCTGCAGTGGCTTTGGCTTCCCATCCATCCCCTGATGACTACGGCCAGTCCCAGGAGCTCCTGTGTAGAGTGGTTGGAGAGCTGCACATTCCCCTGGAGGAGATCCAGCACACTCAGCGTAAGCTGCTGGACCTACTTCACTCACTTGCATCGGGTAGAGGCGATCTACCAATCAACAATGCCATCCTTGAGCCAGGTAGAATGGTTTGGCATATGCTGGCCAAATGTAGGCCTACCCCACGGGGGCAGAAAATTGTTACTGTGTACCAGCTAAGGTCTGAGTTTCTCACATCCTCTTCCGACTTAGGTACTGCTTGTTAATCACCCTCAGTGGAATACAATACACACTACCACTTGAAGAAGAAGAGGGGGTTACTTACCTGTAACTGGAGGTTCTTTGAGATGTCTGATCCCTATCTGTATTCCACTTCCCATGCTCGTTCCCCTCTGTTGTGGTTTCCTTGGATTTGCAGTGGAGAAGGAACTGGAGATGCAGTCAATCCAATTATCACCTTGGACAAAACCGTGAGGTGAACCAAGGGCACATGCATGGACCAACGGACGCTACTATTTTCAAAATCTCTGGCTCCAGATGCATGGTACACATGGCTAAACCCTCAGTGGAATACAGATAGGAACCACACATCTTAAAGAACCTCCAGTTATAGGTGAGTAACCTCTTCATTTTACTCAGATTAATATCTGCTAAATGAATAGGGAACTGTTTAAAAAACTTTCTAGACACCCAAATGGAAATATATAGCAAATGTCACATTGCATGTGAATTTGGGCTGGGAACAGTAAGCTGTGTTATTTTTGTTGACAACAAGGCATCCTTTCAACCACATTCTGTGTCTGTTGTTTGTATTCAGGCCAGAGGAAAGTGTTTGACCTCCCATTTGGAAGCTGCCTCTTTCACAGTGATGTTTATGACAATGGATCCTCTTTTGTTTATGACAACTGCACTATGTGTACCTGCAGGGTAAGTCAGTAACAACATTCCTATGCTGTGGGCTGTGGTTTTTATTGCCTAGGAGAGATGTTTGTAAGATTTGAGAACTACAGGGCCTTACTCTGTACTGATAAGTACCTTGTGTGGTCATTTACGTCCAGACAAAGGGAATGTAAAAGGCTACCAAATCAACATGGTTAGATTTTACATGACTACAAAAGCGCAAGTTCAGAATTACGCCCTGCTTGCATTATTAAACAAACACACTCTGAAAGATTTCCTGAATTCAATAAAATATTTTATTCTAAGCAGATCTGATCAAAGTAGCTATTAGCTACATTGGGTGGAAATGATTACCACAACACACGCAGATGTTACGATTGGGGGTGAACATTTTCCTAATAAATTAGTGTCCCCTTTGCTTTTCTTCTGTCCTTTTGCTCAGAATTCTACAGTGGTATGTAAGAAGAAGTGCTCACCTCCTGGAGAATGCAATAAAAGCAAGGAACACTGCTGCCAGGAGTGTGTCTCGTACGTCTCTCCTGACGAACTGAAAGTGTGCAAATTCGGGAACAAGATCTTTCGGGTAATGTTTTGGGTGTGGCTCAGTAATAGGTATCATTGTAATAGCTGAAATAGCACTGGATTACTGTAACTTAGTGTTGGGGCTTGCTTTTTAGCAGAATTTTCATTATGCTTATTGCCAACAGGTGCACATTTTTAATAGTGAGACTAATTAACCACTGGAACAATTTACCAAGCGTTGTAATGGATTCTCCATCACTCACAATTTTTAAATCAAGATTGGATTTTTTTCTAAAATATATGCTCTAGGAATTATTTTGGGAAGATTTGTGGCACTGTGGTATAGGAGGTCAGACTAGATGATCAAAATGGTCCCTTCTGGCCTTGGATTCTATGAATTTATCAACAGAATAGCTTGGAGGCAAATATTTGAAAAAATTGCCATCTGCTGTTGTTTTTTTATGGTTGTGTAAGTTCTGCTGACAGAAAAAAATTAAAATTAATTTCTCCTATACTTGGCATGCTGTCTCCCTCTCCCCAAACAGAGAATAAGGTGCTGCTTCACGCCGAATAATGCATTTTTAATCAGAGGGTTGTGCTTCCCCTTCCCAAACAAATTCTGATAGTCATAGAAAAGGTATTTTTCAGTGGTCTTTATCAGCTGAGTCAAAAGGGAGCCTCCTCCAGGTTGAGCCAGTAGGAACTGTGCTAAGCTTGTCGCAGCTGGAAGTTTTGAATATATCATCTGGAGTACTGTGTCCAGTTTTGGGCCCCACACTACAAGAAGGATGTGGATAAATTGGAGAGAGTCCAGCGAAGGGCAACAAAAATGATTAGGGGTCTGGAACACATGACTTATGAGGAGAGGCTGAGGGAACTGGGATTGTTTAGTCTGCAGAAGAGAAGAATGAGGGGGGATTTGATAGATGCTTTCAACTACCTGAGAGGTGGTTCCAGAGAGGATGGTTCTAGACTATTCTCAGTGGTAGAAGAGGACAGGACAAGGAGTAATGGTCTCAAGTTGCAGTGGGGGAGGTTTAGGTTGGATATTAGGAAAAACTTTTTCATTAGGAGAGTGGTGAAACACTGGAATGCGTTACCTAGGGAGGTGGTAGAATCTCCTTCCTTAGAAGTTTTTAAGGTCAGGCTTGACAAAGCCCTGGCTGGGATGATTTAATTGGAGATTGGTCCTGCTTTGAGCAGGGGGTTGGACTAGATGACCTCCTGAGTTCCCTTCCAACCCTGATATTCTATGATTCTATTACAGTTCACAGCTATGTTACAGACCGTGCTTCCTACACCCCACATTGGAAGGCCATGTAGCAATGATCTCCTCCTTCTCTCCCAACCAAAATTTGTAGATCTTTAATGATTTCTTGCAAAACACTTCTTATATTGCCAGGTCGCTGTTTGTTTTTTCAAGCTGGTGCAGCTTCTTTCACATTGTGTTGGAACAGACTCTGTCACCTTGTTGGCTATCTGTGAAATAAGAGAATCAGATCAAATGTTAAATCCCTTGAGTACACTAAGTTTACTCATTCCAAATTGCTTTCCATTAATTCTATTTTACTTGTATGTAGCTGAAATGTTTATTCTGTGAATTATATGTGAACAAACACCATGCTTAATAGGTGCAAAGAAACTACATTTGATCTGACTAGAACTTAAACAGTGGCACTGTTGTATTTCAGGTATGAATATCTACTTCTTGAGCACCCAAATGAAATTCTCTGCTTCTTGTGATTTATTTTATTTTGCTAACAAGTGTTTACAAAAACACAAAAAAGGGGTGTGTGGGAACTGGGTCTGATTTTTACCTTTTTTATACAACTGTTGGGAATGATTCTGTCTAAGTCAATGGAGTTACATAAGTGTAAAACGGGTGTGAGATCACAATCAGGTAACGGTTGTGTCTTCTTTTAGTTGCTCTCCTGCTTGGAGATCATTTCTTTTGCTCATGGTGTCTGTCAACTTACGCTGCACCAAAACGGTTAGGCAATTCTGCATCACCTCAGAATAAAAGACAAAGCAGGACAGCCCTTAAAAATCATGCTGTGCATAAAAAATCATAAAATTTGAGCGTGCTTTTCCTCTGATCCCAGCACTGAGAAACTCGAGTGTAGGTGGATCCACAATCACTTTCTGTCCTCTTGGACTGCCTCTACTCTCTTTCTGTCTGCCTGCCCCTCGCCCTTCCTCCTCAAGCATCCTGTAAACAGAAGGCTTGCACAGCCAGGCTCTCCACGGGCTAGCACAGGACTGTATGTGGGTGAGGTGGAATGCTTTAGAAACTACACTTGGCAAATGCCAAGACATGTAGAAAGGAGCCAGGACAGTTCCCCATACTTTCCTGAGTATGTTAAAAACAATATGAAGAGCATTCTGCTGCCCACTTAATACATTTTTAGAGACACAGGCTGTCTTCTGGAAGAATACCATTCCTGCTATACATTTGGGTAGTTTAGGATTGTATCTGTTCTAAACATTTTCAGATGTTTAGCAGATCCAGGATCTGTGAAAGCACTGTAAGTAATCTGAATAAGAATGCATGATTTGTCCATTCCTGTGGACCCAGAATGATGCCATATCTGGGAATAAATTCACTGTATTCTGGCATCTTAATGAAATGCTTTCACATGCAATAACTTAAACATGTCAGTTATCTGAAGGTAATGAATCAGAATTTTTTAATTATGTCACCTTAAATGAAAATTCACAATAGGTGTGATCACATCCCACTGGTGAGAGAAACAATACAACTAATCAGGTCATTCAAGGAAAAAGAAAACATGGACTTGGAAGAATGATTTTCTAACCTGAAGGATCAGAGGGAAGAAATCCCTGCTCATCTTCATCTTTAATCGGACTGGGTGTGGATGAGCACCTCATAATAATTTAGACTAAACAATGATGTAACTCCAAAAGGGAATGCAGTGCTTTTCTGTGCAATGAAAATGATACATTGTTGGAATAGCTTCCTTCCGCCACCCCAGCTGATAGCTATATCATGTTCTCCCTCCTGCAGGATGGAGAGATGTGGTCCTCTGTTAACTGCACCATCTGTGCTTGTGTGAAAGGCAAGACAGAGTGTCGCAAGAAGCAGTGCATTCCAGTCAACAGCTGCCCTCATGTGAGTTTTTAATGGAATATGTTCTCCCCCGCGACCCTCATTTATCTTTGTCAGTGTTTCTCAGTCAAACTGGTGTACACGAAGCCTGGGGAAGAGGGAACCGTCAAAAATTCTAGGGTCTATAGTTGACTAGAATTCTCAATTGTTTTGTGCAGTGTTGTTGTAAACTGTGTTGGTCCCAGGATATTAGAGACAAGGTGGGTGAGGTCATATCTTTTATTAGACCAACTTCTGAAATGTTCTGTATAAGCTTGAAAGCTTGTCTCTTTCACCAACAGGAATTGGTCCAATAAAAGATATTAACTCACCCACCTTGTCCCTAGAATTCTCAAAGCACTGTAACATCTCTTTTCAGGCTAGTTCTGTCCTCAGGCCTCTCTCTTTGCTCTGAAGGCTCCCGTGCTTTTGCTCCCCCTTTTATATCTGAACCAAAGCTGCTCTCTCTGCTCCCAGGCTTACTTCTCTCTCTCACATATTCAATAGCTTTATTGGTGTAGCAAGGTTGCCAAAGTCAATAGATCATGCCTGTGTACTATGGAGATGTGCAGCAAAGGTTGTGTTCACTTTTTCAATACAGCTGGGGGTAATCATTTTGTTAGGCATGAAAACAGAGAATGAGCTCAACCAAAACTATGTCACTTTCTCCTAAGGTGGAGACTGATTTTTTTTTTTTAGTGAAATTTCGAAGTGAATCCAAAGATTTTAGTGTAGTCTCCTATTATTTAATTACTTTAAAAATGATTCTTTAATAACATTTGGGCTGATGTCTAATGTTTTGTGCTTTGGATGCCTGTCATTTGCATATTACTTAGTTTTAATAGTGCAAGCTTTCAGGAGAAGCAGAGCTAAAATGACATCTTATGCAGAGAATCGTTTTAAAACAACCTGCTGAAGAGCCCTCCAAGTTATTAGCATTACTCCTTCTCAGTGTTTCCTTCTCTGTCATGGAAGCCAAAAGGAGAAAATATTAGTCACAAACACCTGTGTATAAAATTTTCAGTGAGAAACTCCTGTGAATAAAAATGTGTTTTGGTGAGTTTTTGACAGCCCAGGGCAACGGTAGAGGTGTTTGCTTGTACTTTGGATCTCCAAATGCTATAGAGGCAGGGTCACTGCACCAGTGAACCTTCGGAACTCTCTGCAGTAGAGGCAATCTTCTCCTGCTCATTTTTGGTGGTTCACAAGAGTTCAGTCCTTCTGCCATGGGCCTCCTAAGCTTCACAAGAGAGGAGCTCTGCTACTGTATACCTTAGAAATTGTGCACTAATGCAACGCTTCTGGGAATATTAGGAGGTCCCTCAGGCAGTTCTTAGGGAGTGCATAGGAAATGAATACCTGGGGCCACAGAAAACTTTTTATCTAGCCCATCAAGTTTTCTATGAGAATTCTTAGGAGTGTGGCAACACAGAAAAAAATTGGTGCCCCTCTGTAGTGTCCTACATTTACCCAATTTAAGCTTTTACGGCTCCTCAGAGCTCAGGTTGCTAAAGTAATTTAATACGACCTGTCTGCAAAATACAACATTACATTATATTTCATTTAAATAAACTTAAGTATTGAAAAGACTGGAAATGATCCATTAAGGTAATAAATAAATGTACTGTTGCCCTTGCTGTTCATACAATCAATTAAGAAAAACAATGCCACATGAAAATTCACCTTATACATTCCTATAATAGCTTTAACTCTCTGATCTATAAGGCACACTTACATGCTCGTTCAACATTTTCATACTACAGTTCTATCATGAAAGGTGTGAGTCCTAGACTCATAAGTGAAGTCAAGGGAAAAAGAGCAAAAAGAGTTAGAAGTCCTCCATTAAAAATATAGAAAATAAAGGATTTAAGAAGCATAGGAAGCATGTAAATTTAACTTACAAAATGCCGTTAGCAGCTTCATAAGAAATAAACATCCCTGTTAGGATAGAAAGGCTTTTACCTGAAACTGTTAACTAAGTTGTACCAGCTCTGGGTTCTAGCTGGGGTTGGAATCTCAATCCAAATTAAGCTTCTGAAACTGGGATGGGTTCTCAGGAATGGAGTAAACTCCCAAATCTAGAGTAAGCTTCTGAACTAAACTAAATTCCTAGGCTGCTGCAGGCTTCCGAATAATACTAAACTTCCAAGCGGGAGTGAACTTCTGAACTATGGTACACTCCTAGACTAAAACAAGCTCCGGAGCTTAAACTAAACCCCCAAACTGAGTTCCCAAACAAGAGTCAGCTCCTCCTCAGGGCTAAAAAAGAAAAGCTGTGCCATCCCTCCATTCCTAATAGGTTCTAACCAAGCCATCCTGTCCCGGGATTCAAAATGGAGTCTCACAGTCTGCAGCAAACACTGTTGCCTTTCCCAGCTCCAAAACCTCCCAGCCAACAAACCAACCAAAAAACCAGCCCTTCACCAAAACATCACCCTCATGTAAAAACACATTATTCTCAGGTTTTTTTTTTTCAAGATAAAGAATATTAGAAGGAAGAAAGGAGAAAGCAACCATATAGTGTTGGGTTCTAATTTTCTCTCTCTCCTTAAGGAATTTTAAAGCAAATAACACGTTACTCATTTGATCCTTTCACAAACCTACCTTGTGTCGAGGCTGTTCTGTCACAAACCTATACTTTGCATAATACAAGACATAGATTTGGTAGTGATCTGTTTGCTGCAAGTTTGTAAGTATACTATGAGCTAGGCTGTAGAAAAATTGTACAAGATAATACTGTATTGTTTAAGAAAAAATATGGGTAGGACCTTGATTTCCTTACTAGCTCTGAATAGCACTCTAGACCATTAGACCCAAGCTTGTGGGATTACTTGTGGAGTAAGGCACTGCTTGGTGCGAGTAAGAGTGGCCTCATGTGAGCATGCCATTAAATCCTGTGTCATAATGCACACATACAAAGGTGAAAGAGTTAAGGATTTGCAGGCAAGCTTACATATTTATACCTTGACTTATAAAAGCTTAACTCTTCAGCTTTAGCATTCTGTTCATGAAGTTTTCCTGATGCAATATTGATTCATTCATCAACCTAACTCTAAATTAATTAGGACTTTTCTATATGACTCGGAACAGGCTTCACACCGGTAAAGCTGTATATGTTTTTTATACCCAGTAACCACTTGTATTATTGTCTGGACTGGGAGCAGATTGCCACATTTTGTGAGACATTGCTTTCATTTTTCCCAAGGTTATACACATTTTTTCTTACTTTTTTTTTTTTAGTATCAAATCTTTTACTATTTCTGATAATTTCAGGAAGTGCCTTTCTGAGTTTCTTTCATTTGCACACTGAGGCAATATATGTGTCTCTATTTTAATGCCCTCCAGCAACACTGATAGCAAAGTCAGCCCTGCTTTGGGTTTCCAGTGAGCCTTTTAGCTCATGGTTTCTGTTTCCACTTTCTCATCACTGATTCTGCAGGCGCACTTCCTCTGTTTCCTTGGACTTCATTCTGCAATGTACTGAGCATGATCCTGCAAAGCATTTAAGCATGTGGGTAGTCCAGCTGAAGCCAACAGGCATGCACATATGTTTAAAGTTGAGCATGTACTTAAGTGCTTTACTGAAATGGAGTAAACTCATCCTCTTCAGGATTGAGTCCCTGTAGATATTCTCTAACCCTCTTCTTTTCTAAGGCCAGGTCTCCACTACAAACATATATCAGTATAACTACATTGCTCAGAGGTGTGAAAAATCCACACACCTGAGCGATGCAGTTATACCAACCTAATCCCCAAAGCAGACGGTGTATGTAGACGGTGTATGTTAACAGGAGCTTCTTCCGTCAACATTGCTACCGTCTCTCGGGGAGGTGGATTAACTACACTGATGGGAGAAACTCTCCTGTCAGTGTAGTAGCGTCTTCACTAAAGCACTACAGGGCTCAGCTGCACTGCTGTACATGAAGATAAGCCCATATTCTCCTTACTTACCCCTTTCTCCTCTCCACAGTCTTTACTCTTCCAAGTTCTTTGCTTCCTTTATACCAGCTCCATTCTCTCTCTCACTATCGTTTTCTACCTTGCTGCTGTCCTCCTCACACCACCAGGACATATCACACCTCTAATTAGTGATACCAGCCTGGGCTAAAGCTGAGTTGCTATAGATATGTTTCTTCCAATGCGACTATGAAAGCACATGGTGATTTTGAAGCATAAAATTGTCTTTGAGCACCATTTCCACGAAATAGTTAATCGAGCTAAGTTCATTGCACACGAAGCCTTTCAGAGGATTTGATTCTGTGAATAAATTTTGAACCCGTGAACTTCATGTGAGTTTAAAATTTATTCACAACACGTTCTCCCTTCCCAAGCACAGACAGTGTTTAATTTTATACACATCTGTTATTATTACAAACAAAAAGTTGCTGTGTTTACTGCAGTGCCAAATGAGGCACAAAAAAACAACAGCTGTTGCTATTGCACAACCAATCAACCCTCCTCCCCTCAAGCCCTAATTATTCTTGCCTTTACAAAAATCCCCCCTCAAACATAGACTTGAAAACTCATGAAAAAGAAGAAAAATCCTAGAAAATAAAGAGGCTTGAATGCAGTCTGCTTATAAATATTCATAGGTAAAAATGGGATCACATCACTTATCCCCACTCCTAAGGGAACCCTCAGCGCTAACGAACTCTTGCAGCACATGTTAGCAATAATGGGCTTCCTTATTGTACAAGACAAAAACAGGATCCCATGCCAACATAGTGGCTCAAGTAACCAGGCTCAGCAGGCTGCCTTGCAGATTCCAATTTCACTTGAATTCCTGCCATTTCGAGCTTGGCTGATGATTTCAACTCTTTTATTGAAATGGAGAGGTAAGAATATTAAGTATAATGTATGGGCATTAAGCTGCATGTCTCCCATTAATGCTAATAAGGGTTGCCCAATGAAATCTCTCTGTATATTATTTTGGGGGTTTATATGGCGTTTAGTTAAAGGTGTTTAAAAGTATTTTATTATAACAGGTGCTTGAGAGACTCAGAATCGCAGTCTGGTCCCTGGTTGTCCCAATTTTCTGGGAAAGAGGTAATCCGCATGAGCTCGGTACCTGCTGCTGATTACTTCTCCATTCTCGCCAGTTCTTCTGCTCTGGCTGGTGCACTGAGAAGGGCAGAGCCAAAGCTCTGCCTATTCACTGCCCAGTTGTAAGACAACCAGAGTAGCAGCCCTACAGAGGCTGCTCTCCCCTTCCATGAGCTGTTATCAGTGATGTGGAGAGCCAATGCAGGGGAGTAAGGAAGTTCCATATGCCTCTTGCCTCCTTGCATGGGTATGCTGGGTGACTTACAAAGCAGTTTCAGTTATAATCACCCTAGGTTTCACGAAGGGTTTGTCTACACAAACAATTAGTTCATGGCAAGCTGGGCTGTGAATCTACCCTGCAGTAGCCTGCTGCGGACTAACTCTTTGTGTTGGACAAACCCTCAGAAACATCCACCTTCCAGGTTGAGATGTTCCATGTTTATTCTCAACTTGAAGGTGAGTGTCAGCAAATTTGAACTAAATCAACCAAACTAAATTTTTTATTCAGTGAAGATTTTAAAAGAACACATACACGCGTGCGCACACAAACAAAAGCTCATATTTCCTAATTCTAGCAACTTCTATTTGAGACAGAACTATTTAAACACACACACACACACACACACACAACCCAAAAAACCTTGGCCTGGGCAAAGTGCATTGAGCCTTTGCTCAATATTACTAATATTGGACCAAAGTCTTTGCTGATGTAAATAGTACACCCATTGGCTCCAGCAGAGAATTTGGTTCACTATTTCTAGTTTAGTTTAGTCTAGTTTCTAGTTTAGTAACATGATTTTGTAAGGGATATCACCGTATTTATCCTTGGAAGAGAATTTGAATAAACTTGATTTGTACCAGTGAGATCTCTTCCTTGTATTTGTAGCTGGATGAATGAGTCTCTTTACTAGGGATTTCCCATAAGCAACTGAAGGGATACAAGCAATCTGCATCAGAAATGAACCATATGTATTTTATGGGGAAAAGGTTGGAGTCTTAGTTATATAAAACAACTAGTCTACTTTAGATAGCCATGAATACATGCGTACGAATTCCCCCCCGCCCCGCTCTCTCTCTAAGAGAAAAGTAGCAACAGAGAACCCTTTTAGTATTTTATTTCTTAGGGGACTGCCAGGAAGCTTTTTGAATAGTTCTGTCTGTTTTTAGCACCTGATATTTGAAGCTGTAACCAGGGCATTGAGTTCAAACACAACTTGAACTATTTTCAAAGGTTTATCCAGCCTTACAACATAACAGTCATTGCTCCAAAAACTCTTCCATTAAGCCAGTCTATCTTTTTTCCCAATTAGGGTAAGATCCTGAACAGAAAAGGATGCTGTCCTATTTGCACTGAAAGTGAGTAAGTTCCTTCTTCACATTTTAAAAATTCTCTTTTATTCTATCAAGAAAATGTTACAGTTGAAACGTGCTCGCATTTCATCTCCCTCTTTTTTGAGGAGGCATAGGCAGGCGCTTTTAGCAGGGGACAGAGTTAGTATAATATCTCCCATAAATTAAAAATAAAATATCTGTCAAAGGGAATTTTTAATCTCCCAATTACCACTTTTTGTGTGTGTCAAATTAGAGGAAACATTTCTCTCTTTGCAGTATAAATTATAGTTTTCCTGTGAAATTTGTAGCCAGAATGAATCAAATAACATTTGCAGTTATCTAAGCTAAGGTAGTTATATGAAGAAATGCAAAGCATAATCAGATATCATGCTCCAGGTCCTTCATGTTGATTTGTGGGAGTCAGAAAAGGTTTGCAAAAGTCAAACAGGAAGTCTGTGGCAGAGATAGGGAATACAAGGGAACACAGGTCTCTTGATATAATTCTGTGCTTTAGCCATAGCATCATCCTTTCCCTCTCATAGCCCTATTATCAAAATATTTAAGCATCCCTATTCAGCAAAGCACGTAAGCCCATACTTAACTTAAAGGTAGGCACATGGTTAAGTGCTTCACTGAATAGGGATGCACTGCTGAATCAGGGCCTTAGTACTTTATAACAGAGCAGTCCAAAAACTAAACATAATTTCTATGGAAAATGTCTGTTTTTGTCTAAATTTTTTAATTTTTTGAAATTTGCCATCAGCTGTACTTTATAATCATTTATGTTGGCTGCTATCAAATTATACAGATGATGTACAGTAAGTCATTACTTTTTCCACTATGCATCTCAAACGTACTGAGGCACTCTTAACATATTGCTGTTAGACATGTTTAGAGCAATTGTATAAACACCACTTGGCCTTCGTAAAGGAATTTATGGTTGAATTGGTGTCGTGGTAATATCCTGTATTTATAAATTAATCCAACATATCTCTTACCATATGTCCAGTTTTCAGTACTCCAAGGCTAGAATGAGTGACATTGATAGCTCAGTGGTTTGAACATTGGCCTGCTAAACCCAGGGTTGTGAGTTCAATCCTTGAGGGGGCCTTTTGGGATCTGGGGCAAAAATTGGGGATTGGTCCTGCTTTGAGCAGGTGGTTGGACTAGATGATCTTCTGAGGTCCCTTCCAACCCTGATATTCTTGACATTGGTCATAGAAATATGTGACATAGACTCAGAGTGAGAGACAGTAAAGAGGAGCAGATGGAAGGATCTTGAAATGAAGCAGGTTTTGCTTTAACAGATATAAATTTTCCATTTCAAAGGCACAGAAACTTTCAGAGACCTGGGTTCAAATACAACCTTTCACAAGTGCCATGAATTTGGTGACTTGAGTCTTGCCTCTAGTGGTCACCTTGTCAATTACAAAATCACAGCATGACTTGACGGTATGGGAAGCTTCCTGTAGAAATTCTTAGTCAATAATTAATAGTAAGGCAGCATCAGGATCATTTGAGAGGGAAGTAAATTAAAATCTTAAATGGATGATGCACCCCGTAATTCACTATCGTTGAAAGCCTTCCTGAGTTGAACTAAAAGTATTTGCAAATGGACAGTGTGCCCTTCTTCTGGAGATGGATAAAGGGGAGAGGGTGAAGTCATTTTTTCAGAGCTATTTTCATTGAATTACAAGGTGTTCTGTTCTCCAGGTGCCAGGGGAATTGCTATTTTTATTTAAAATAAAAATAATTAAATTAAGATTAAAATGACTTTTGAAGGTTACAAAAGACTCCGTGGTGATTTATGTAAGCAATAACCCTCAACACAAGTGAAACTAAAGGCCAAGTGCCTTCACCAGTGAAGAAGAGTGTGAAGCTTATATACCTGCTGTTATTGAAGTACCAGCTGTAGCTCATCAACTGACACCTTACTTAAGAACAGAGTCAGCCAGGCCCTGGGAAAGTACACAGACAGGGGAGTGCTAAAGAAACCATGCCCCTCTTGCATTTTGGGCCTGATTCAACTCCTCCAGAAGTCAGTAAGTGTCTTTCCATTCACTTCAATGGACTGTAGATCAGGCTTTTTCTGTGCAGGGCTCGGGAAAACGGCACTCCCTCCTAGCAGCTGTAGAGTTTCTAGCCAAAACAGACAGAAGGGGAGTTATGGCCCCATCCCTCCTGCCCACACTGGCTGGCAGAGCTGCCTGGATGCAGAAATGGGAGCATTTTACATTATCCTAAAAGTTGGTGCAGTAGGCATGCTCCTCTGGGCCGACTAAAAGTACAATTCTTCTTGGATCTCCCTTTGGGATGGTGTGTCTCAGCACTGGCCCCAATACTGAGGGGGAAATATCAAGCACAACGTAGCTTTTATAGAATAATTTTTTTTAAATTAACTAACGAGTTCCGAACTGTATAATTATAATGCAAAGTGCCAGATCATCAGAGGTCTTGCAACAGCAGCCTGCTTCTGATAAGATAAGATGTACACACATTACACCTATTAATACACTAGACATTTCTGGCGGTTCTAGCAGACGTGACTTCCCAAAGCAAAAACAACACAGGAGGTACAAGAACACACTGTGCTCAGGAGAGCTGAGTACTGATGTCCATAGCCAGTTTCTACAAACTGGGTCCAAAATAGTCATTGTTAAAAGACATATTTTTTTTTTAGTTTAAAATGTATTTTTCAAAACAGTTTGTGGCAGAGAGAAAAAGTACCTAGTCTCCTAAAGGGGTAGTAAGTCCCTTTTGTCTATTGCTGCTAGGATTAACTGTAGTTAGTTTTGGCACATCCTTTCCTAAACTCCATGGCTGGTGTACAGTTATTACTAATTAAACACAGTGGTCAGACCAGTGGAAAATGTCGTTTAGTTCAACAGTTTAGTTTATCCTGTTGTAAAAGTGTAATGAAATATGGTCTTTTGGGCCTGGTTTACAAAAAGTGCCACTGACGTCAGTTCCATAAATTAATAATCCTATGTTATACCCAGATCATTTTCATATACCCCGCAACCACCACTAAACTACATTCAAATGATATTAACAATCTAACCTCAACCCAAGACTAAAGGCAAGGAAATTTGGAATTCAGGTTAAATCTCTCATCCTTGCTTGGAAGGACTCACAACACTTGCTAAAGTTGTAGAGGGCATAGGCACTGTGAAAGCTTCCCACCACAGCTCTGTGGATATGCTTTAATCCTGATCAGTTATCACGTCTGTTATCATGACTGAGTCACAACCTCTCTGTACTTCAATTTACCTGTTGTACCTGCCACAATTTGGTGCTGTGTGGTTTCATTAATTAAGATTTTTAAAGCCACTCTTAGATCTTCAGATGAAAAGTGCTATACAAGTCTACTAGTATCGTTTATTTTTATTCCAGTTATAGGCCTTTTCTGGGCAGAGTGTGGCAGTCATGCCAAATCACTCTGTGATTTTGTAATTGACAAGTCATCACTATAGGCAAGAGTGAGGTCACCAAATTCTTGTGACATGTCATATTAGAATCCAAGTCTCTGGTAGTAACAACTGGTACCTTAATTTAGTATAGCACATAGCTCCCTTTTATAGTAATCACTTTTTAAAAAACTCCTCTCATGGAAGTGTGTATCAACAAAATAGACTGCAAGGCTAAATACCTAGAAAAACTGCATGTGATTTACCGATACAGACTTTTCAGCTGTCATGGTCTACTGCATGAGTACGTAATTAGACAAATCTGAATAGCAATTTTATTTATGAATTAGACCATATCTTCTCCTGCGGAGTTTTGTTTTGTTTTTTCTTTTTTTTTTTTTTTGACAAAAACACCCTACAATGTACATTATATCAAGCTGTACCATGGGGCAATTATGATGAAAGTATTATAGGGATTAGCATTTTTAAATTAAAAAATGAAATTCTGTTGTGCATGTGCCGTTAATAATTTGCCCCATTTAATTTAGGGCTTAGTTTACCATTTGCCCTAATTACATTCAAAGTTTCATTTTGGTTTTAAAAAGCTGAGTCCTTTATGAGTTATAGATGTACAAATAAATCACCTTAACCAGTAAACTTCTATTTTTTCCCCTCTCTCTCTTTACTTTAGAAATGTCCAAACCAGTTTCCTCAGAGCTCACTCCAGTGGCTAAATAATAATTTATTTAGGATATCTGCTCCCCACTGCATGACCTCTTGCTTTATGAATGCCAAATTTAAGCCAGTCTGCTAGGAACTGGAACGATCTAGGTCACAGGCAAATTTTAGATCCTTTAGGTGGGTGGAGACTGAGTATATTGTATGAGATGTACACAAAGGCCGCAATTTTCAACAGCAGAAGCCTAATGGTAGGCTCCTAAGTCCATGTTTAGGCTGCTAAATAAGTGATCTTATTTTTAAAAGTGTCAACCACCCAGCAGATCTCACTGAACTCAGCAGTTGGGAAAATAAGGTAATTTATTTAGGAGTCAAAATGTGGGCTTAATTTGGGATTTTCAAAGGACCCCAAGGGAATTAGGGATGCAACTGGATGATAATCACCTAACTCTGTTCTGCCCTTTTGAAAATCCCAAACTTTCTGAAAATCCTGGTCAAAGTCTTTAAGAGGTGAGGACCAAATGTGTGTGCATGTAAACACGGGGAGTATGCTAGTCCCTTTACATGTCCAGTTGTTGGTAGATCCACTGAGTGACTTCAATATTGCTGAAGAGGGCTGCTCATACACTGTTAACTAAAGAACCACTGCTTCCAATAGGTCTCATGGGGGATATCTTTGAGGGGAAAAGAACATAAACAATCTGTGATTGAAACCCTTCTGAGTGAGGAGGAAGGGGAAGCAAGCTACAAATGGTGGCTGGAACCCTTTTTGTGTCCTTTGCCCTTTACAATCCTGCTACACTCTGCATTTAAGCTTTCTTTTCAGGCCAACAGTCCTCCTTGTTGGCTCGTGTCTGAGGAATCTCTCACACACTCATGCAAACTGTTGATTTTTTTAAAACACATTTCTAACAGAACTTTCAGAAATATTTTATACAAAGGCACTGTAGTAGCAGATAATTTAGACTATTCCTCGGTAACTCTCTTTTTAAATTTCAGTTCTTAAAGTAAACAACAACATTTGCATCAGACATTGAATTGTCCAGCCCAGAATATATTCTTTTTTTATTGTAAGTGCACTGCACCAAGTTGACATATGATGTGACACGATGTAACATAACATAAAACAACATTACTCTGCATAACATGTTAGAAATTAAAAACAAATATTTCTTTTGGATCCTGTCAGTACTAACAATTTAGCTGGCACATATCTAAATGATGTTTGTTCTCTGTGTCTTGATTCTTAACCATGTCTGTCTTAGCTGAATAAAAAAAGACACTAGGTAATAATATGTACAATAACCCCATATTCTTGGCCTCCAGAAACACAGACAAAAAACAGTTCTTTTCACGGAAATTTTCCCCATGGTTTGGGCTATTTGTTGTTGCTGATTTCCTCATTTTCTTAGAAGTTCCCTGCCCACATGAATAGAAATAATATCTAATTTCTTAAAACAAATAAGGAAATAAATTTTATGCAAATAATTGCATTGGTACCCAGGCAAATGAAGACAAAATGCTAATATAATACTTACCAGTAGCATCAGAACCTGATGCTATAATTCTTTAAATGGGTAACTATCACTTGAAATCAATAGAACTAGTCATCGGTAAAATAAGACTCCTTTGAGGTGAATAGTATTATCCTTATCCTTTTCAGATGAAGAAACTGAGGCACACAGAAGTTGGTGCCCACATTTTAAAAAATGCTCCTTAATTTATTTATTTTTAGTGCTCATTTGGTAATTCGTAAGGCATGATTTTCAGAGGTGCCGAGCCTCTACAGCTCTCATTGACTTCAGCTGGTGTTGGGGATGCTCTTGTCTTTGGAAAATGTCAGACTCAAGGGGTCCTCAGCTGGGCATCCAAACGTAAAAAAGTGTGACTTAAGTGGCTTACCTAAGGTGGTAGCCGAAGACGGATGTATGGCATAGCTCCCAGCTTCCGATTCTATGTCTTTTCCACAAGGCCATTCTTCCTTCCATCTTTGTAGGTTTGTATTAGCCCATTTTAGACCCAAGAGGTTGCATTAACCAGATGGATCATTGATGAATGGTTTTTTTTTTAACTTTTCAAAAGATAAATGGTATTTATATAACTTCTTTATTCACTTTCATCTTTTAATGAATAGTTCTAGTGATAACTGCTTGATTGCTATGGGTAATATTTTGTTATTGCACCAAGTTCCCTCCCCAAACAAGTGTATGTTGATGCTTCAAAAGCAGCATTAATGTACACTTGTATTTTGTTGATTGCAGCACCATGTACATCCTTGCTATGCAGACTATTCCTGCCAGAAACTGCAGTAATCAGCTGATGGTAGTGTTACTAGTATTTATTGTTGCATCAGGAGGTGGAAACTCTAAAATATATGAGCCATTCCCCTTAATCCCTAGACCCTGCCACTGAAGTCTCCTCTATATCTCTGGTCATACATAGCCTACACACAGCCTCTCCATTGGAGGGGAGTTAGAATCTGTGGGCTGGTCTTCATTACGGGGAGATTGATGCAGCTGCAATTGATGCAGCTGCAATTGATGCAGCAGGGGTCGATGTTGTAGGTCTAGTGAAGACCTGCTAAATTGATGGCAGAGTACTCTCCAGTCAACCCTGGTATTCCAGCTCCCCGAGAAGAGTAAGGGAAGTCGACTGCAGAGCATATCCCCTCAACGCAGCACAGTGAAGACATTGGGGTAGGTTGACCTAAGCAATTTGTAGCGTAACTTAGGTGGACTTATCCCTATAGTGAAGACAAGCCCTTCCTTAGGCTATATCTACACTACAAATTACTTCTGTATAATTCACATCGCTCAGGGGTGTGAATAATTCACATCCCTGAGGCATGTAAATTATACCAACCTAAGCACCAGTGAATAGCTACCGCCTCTCGCGGAGGCAGGAGTTATTAAATTGATGGGAGAGCTCTCTGTCTGCTTGAACCATCTTCACCAGAAGTGCGACAGTGGTGCAGCTGCATCAGTGAAGCTGTGCTGCTTAGCACAGTGGGGTGCTAGTCTATGACTGGTTCCCCTATGTGCTACAGCAATACAAAAAATCTATAAAAATAATAGTCGGGGTGAAAAAAATGCACTTTGCTCCCCATTGACCTGTGACTTCTCTGACACCTTCACAGACGAAAACACCAGCCAGAAATTTGTCCTACATTTGTAGAAAATATTGATGTAAGTAAATCACACTATTAGATATTCACGAAGTGCTTGTTTTTCATCCAATATTGACTTAAACCAGGTATCAACAGAACCATATTGACTAAAAAATCAAAGTGGATAAATTATATTAGTGGTTAGATTATGTTTTATAGAATTATATAGTGAATGTGAGAGTACATTTTATGTGTAGGAATTAGATTCACTGGTAGGCAAATTTACAGCTACTTTATGTCTCTGGAGCAGAGCAGGCCAGCCAGAACAAACAAGTGAATCTGGCCAAACAACTATATCTGTCTATCTCTATAATATAAATGTTATGTATATAAATATATAGGCAAGTAAGGCCAGATCCAGAAACTGCTGAAGTCAATGGTACAATGCCCATTGATTTCAATGAGGTAGGATATAACTTGTTTATATTTATAATTAAAATTATATCATGGAACATATATATGTTCCATATTTCTGTCACTGTTAACGCCTTCAGCCTGCAATAAAACCTACATGCCCAGACCCTTGTGCCTGCCCAAAGCCCCAGTGATTCCACTAGGCTGTGCACAGAAACAAGGATTTGGGCACAGGCAAAGATTTGACTGCAGGATCAGGGCCTTTGGTTGCTGGAACTGAAATTTTTTAAATAATCTAACAGTTTATCTCACCTGCTTATTTCTTTTCTATGTTTCATTCAGCTTGAGTGGTGGAATTAGACTGGTCGGTTTGTCTTTTGTTTCTAGCTAGTTCCACAAATGTTGATGTTTATTTTCCCAACCCTGAAAAGAATGTTTAAATTGAAAAAATAGAAAGCAACAAGCTTGTCATTCAATTAAAAAAAACATTTATTATTATTAGTTGCCCTCCACTTCCACGTAACTGTGAACTTTTGGGTATATAAGGGTGGGCTGTGTCTCTTAAGTTCCTATCAACTGCTGCTTTTCAGACTTCAATTGGTCTTGATGTGCTTTTGTTTCTCACTTACCTGCAGAGCCTGGAGTTTGCACTGTATTTGGAGACCCCCACTACAACACTTTTGATGGAAGGACATTTAACTTTCAGGGAACATGTCAGTACGTTTTGACGAAAGACTGCTCCTCCTCTGCCTCGCCCTTCCAGGTGCTGGTGAAAAACGATGCCCGCCGGACCCGTTCTTTCTCCTGGACAAAATCTGTGGACCTTGTGTTGGGCAGAAGCACTATCAGCCTCCAGCAGCACCTCACAGTGAAATGGAATGGGACCCGGATATCACTGCCTTGCGAGACTCCTCAGTTTCAGATCGACTTGGATGGTTACTTGCTGAAAGTGACAACCAAAGCAGGTGGGGCTTGCTCCAAATCAGAAACATTAGAAGAAGCATAAAAGATGCTAATATGGTGGTGTCTCCCCTGTATCTAGTGAAATCTCCAAATGCAACAATTCCAGAATTGCAAACATGAAGAAACAATAATTTAGTGGCAATAATCATGTGCATTTTGTGCTTATGATGAGCTTTATGCTTGAGGATCTCAAAAAGCTCTATCAATATTAATTAATTCAACCTTACAACATCCCTTTGAGGCATGCAAGAGCAGAGATTCATCTGCAAATTACAATTTGTATGCAGATTCTCTTTTCAGAATGTGTTACTTTCTGCAAATGGCAACCCTGTCCATGGACAGTTTATGTATGTAAATGCATATATGAATTTCACTTCCAGTGACTTCTAAATGGTTTGCCTATGGTCACCATGTGACATGCTGTAACACTGAACAATAGGAAGCTGGTTCTCAAACAGGACTTCATGTTTTCAGTGACAGCAAAAAATTGTGCTCCATGTTAGTGTGTATATAATCACAACTCCACACCTGCAGTGAATTGCTAGGCAAAGACTAAATGAGTTGCATATGCAAAATTGTGGACAAAATTCACTGGGCATACCAAATTATGCCCACCAAAATGGAGGCTCCAGTTGGAAAACCAGGCCCTGGCTTGCTGTATTACCTCAGCTGCTTGCAGGGTTCTTTCTTTATCTGAATGAGAGCATATCTGTGTGGAGCTGTGATCCAGGTGTTTGGTCTCCTTTGTGTTGTTAGACCCAGAAGTGGGAACAAATGGGAACAGTCAGAACATCTGGTAACTTTTGTGAAGGAATAAGGAAGTGAGAGAGCAGATACCCAGGTCTGCTGAATCCTAGCAAATATGTTAATAGTCGAAATGTTGGACCATTGGGCATACAGCTGTTTTGATAAACTGATCTGAGACTGTAGAACCCCAACATAGATAAACAGAGGGTGGAAGTTAAGAAATTACTCATTAGCACGTGTCAGGTAGGTAGCAGTCCCGGGAAATTTCACTTATACAGTGGAGTACTGTTTCAGTGAGAATAATATTTACTGTTAATTCAATTAAATGTCATGTGAAAGCAGTGAAACCAGTCCCTCCGATAAAGTGATACAGTCACAGACATGAGGCACAGTGATACTCATTAGCTAGCATGATTATTTTACATGTATCATAGCATCCACTGCTGAGATGAGAATTGAGATCCCTATTCACATATCCACTGGAAATGTAACCCTGCATAATGTGGATCCCAGCTCTGGGCTTGTTCCTCAAAACGGCAAGGCAGATTTTTGTGCCTGTCTGTAAAATGTACACAAGATGACCATTACTCAAAAGTTCTAATTTAAAGCATCTTGAGGGTTTCTCTCTGCAGTCAGCTGAACACTGTGAATTCTAGTGATGTGGAATTCATTAGCCAACCACAGCCCAGAGAGAGGTTCTGAATCAAAGACGACTGGCAGCTAATCCTGCTGCTGTTCCATTTGTTGTTGACATAAGGCCAATAAACAACTGCATACATCTTTGTCCCTGTGGTGGAAGATGTAGTGCAAATATGACATTTTACAGCGTCCTGAATAATACGTAATTGCTGCAAATTATAGTCCGAATAATTCTTCCCTTTAATGGACAAGGATCAGATTTCTTTCACTGAACACACCACTAAGGGCCAATTCCTCTTTGCCTGGGCAAACAACATCTGAAAACAACAGAACTACCTGGCTCCTCTGCACAGTGGCAGAACTTGCTACAGAGAGGCTGTGCAGGGAGATGGAAAGTATTGAGCACCAGGAAGCAGCGATTCTGGTGCCACGCTCTCTAATGGTGCAAATAGTTGGTCAAGTGTACTGTAGTGGATCTGTGGTTTTGTAGAGACTTTGTCTAAAATTCCCATGTTGGAAACAGAAGGGAGCACAGCTGATATTATGTGGGAATTCTACTATCAGGATGGGAGAGTATTCTGTCTGCACAAACCTTGCACAGATCCTCTGTACAAATCCTATTTGCTGAGGCTTTGTGTACAAGTATTTGGACCTAAACCCTTAGAGCAGAATTTTGGCTGCCAGATCCTGAGGATGCTTTAACTGTGAAAAATCCTGCAGAACAATTGATGTGAGCCTCCAGCAAGTGAGACTCAGTGTGGGACATGCATAAATGAACAATGAATTTTTTACAATTCAGTATACTGTGCCAAGTTAAGCTGAGTAACAAGTTGGTTTAGCATCCCTCAAAAAAGGGAAAATTGGAAAACCCTAAAACGTAACTCAAAAAATGTTCCTATGCTGCACATCCCCAGATGGGACAGATGCTGCATCCTTTGGCTTCAAATCCTGCCAATTGCTTATACCCTGACTCCCATCCAAGAGAATGGGAAACTCATCTATTCAGTGAAAAAAAAATAGGCACCAAGTAATACTTTCAAACAGTTTCTGTCTGCCAAGGAGACCATTTCAAACATTATTCCATAGAATAATCCCTTTTGTTAGTTGGTTTATTTAAACAAATGAAAATTTCCACATATGCACCAACAAAAAGATACACATTATACAGTGTAATCAGGCAAGAATGAAAATATCCTGTATATTACAGTATTAGCTAATGTCATAATATAAACACGATTCCTCCTTATCCAAAAGCAGAAAAGGCTCCATTAGAGAGAGAAATCTTTATTTTGTTCATCAAAACCAAAGAAGCATCACTGAATGGTTGAAAAATAATGAATCTAAAAATGTAGCATTATACAGTTACAAAAGGTTCATTAAGACCTGAAAATTAAATCAGGAGATAGTGTAATTAAACTAAATGCAGTTTTAGAAAAGTCCTGTTTTACTAGTGCGACAGTTGCTATCTTGGTCAACGCTGGGAACCGAACCAGGAACTGACACATTTAGAAGTACAAATGTCTACAGCTTGTCTTAAAGAGCCAGAATTTGTAGTGGGAGACTGTAACTGACATCTTCTCTGGATGGGGCTCAGAGAGAGGGGGGCATGAACACACACTGACTAGCTCTTTAAAATATTGTAAAGCAGTGGTCTCCAACCTTTTAATGACCAAGATATCTTTCTGAATTTAAGGGCAACCTGAGATCTACTCTGCCCCTTCCGCGAGGCCCCACACCTTCCCCAAAGCCCCGCCCCACTTACTCCATTTCCCGCCCCTGTCATTTGCTGTCCCCCACCCTCACTCACTTTCACCAGGCTGGGGCAGGGGGTTGGGGTTCAGGAGGGGGTGTGGGCTCTGGGCTAGGGCCAAGGGGTTCGCAGTGTGGGAGGGCGCTCTGGGCTGAGCCTGGGGTAGGGGGTTGGGGTGCAGGAGGGGGCTCTGGGCTGGGGCAAATTGTTGGGGTGCAGGATGGGGTACAAGGGGGATGGGATGCTGGGTCTGGGAGGAGGGTCAGGGCTGGGACTTGGGGTGTAGGAGGGGCTATGGGGTGCTGGCTCTGGGAGGGGGCTCAGGGCTAGGGGTTGGGGTGCGGCCTGCCTCCTGCCGGGCAGCACTTACCTCTGGTGGCTCCTGGTCGGCAGCATAGCGTGGCTGCCGCTAAGACAGGCTCCCTGCCTACCTCAGCCCCACGCCACTCCCAGAAGGTGCCAACGCGCCCCTTTGGCCCCTGGGGGAGGAGGGGCTCCATGTGGCTCCACATGTTGCCCCTCTCTGTAAGCACCACCCGCACAGATCCCATTGGCCACAGCTCCCCATTCCTGGCTAATGGGAGCTGCGGGGGCAGTGACTGCAGGCAGGAGCAGCGCGCGAAGGGAGACCCCTGCCCCTCCGCTCCCGGGGCTACGCTGGCCACTTCTGGGAGCAGCATGGGATTGGGCTGGCAGGGAGCCTGCCTCAGTGGCTGCCCCACTGTGCTGCCGGAGATCACGATCGACTGGGAGATCCTCTAGGATTGACCCGTCAGTCACGATCGACCGGTTGGTGACCACTGTTGTAAAGGATACAGGCACATTTAGAATAGTTTATTTAGGGCTGGGCTGCACAAGCCTTATTAAAGCTGGTAATCATGAGTAGTTCCACTGACATCAATGAATCACTTTTTAGACATCAAATTGCTGATGGAAAATAAATATGAAATGCCTTAAAACACCAAGTTTAGACACCCATTTTTCAGAATTCAAGTGCTCACCAACATGAGTAAGGGCTGAGTAATCTAACCCTTTCTGAATTAGCATTACTCCTGAACTAGTTGGGTGTGGGCCATTCTCCCTTCCTGTCCCTTTGTGACTCCACTTCAGGTCAGCAGCCTCATGAAGCTCATTAAGGGAATGAGTTGAGCATAAACTCTTAAAGTAGAGTTATGTTCTAAACCAAGATGAACTAGAACTTAGATTTGGGCACCCCAAACTTTGGTGACGTTTCGATTTGGATTCAGATCTGTACTCTGTGGCTCGGTCCTATCTCTAGCTCTGAAAAATTATTCTGCAAACGTGATCTTCAATCTTTATTCTATGTCAGTGACTCTTCCATATGGAAAAGGTTCGGTTTAAACGTCAACGGCAAGATTTTTCCAAATGCCAGCACGGCAAGCTTTGTATGGGGTCTGAAAATCAAGCTGTATTTTATTTTGTGCAGTGTCGTCAGAAACAAAGATGGCTGGAGTGGTCTGGCAATCTTGTTGATGCATGAAGCAGTGTAAAAGAACTTTTTCCTCCTTGCTGCTCTGCTGGCTCTTTGTCAAAAATAGTGAAGCCTTTTTTTTTTTTGGTCAGCAAACTGCACAATAAATACATAGCGCCCATTATAGTGCTTTTTCTCGGTAAATCTCAAAGCACTTTACAAAGGAGGGAAGTATCGTTAACCCTATTTTCCAGACGGGGAAACTGAGGCACAGAGAGGGGCAAACAAGTTGCCCAAATTCACCCATCAAACCAGCAGCAGAGCTAGGAATAGAACCAGGGCTCCAGTATTTCGGTATATGGCCCTAGCCACTAAGCTACACTGCCTAGTGAATAGAACACGGCATGGAAACTAGAGTGCCACTGTGAGAGGACACAAAGGCCCTGTCCATGCTAGAACTTACAACGTCAGGAACTGTTTTCAGACATGATTAGAACATAACATTTTTGTAACATTGTTTACTTCCACACTAATGTGTTAGAGCCACAATAAGAAACCATACTATAGAAACAATCTGTGTGGGGAGGAACATTGGGCAGGTACTTGCAAAATCTTGCTTGCCAACTGTTTCCCAAAACCATTGTTGCTTACATGTCTCAAGACAGAGTGTGGCCAAGGCAATATATGCCAATGACAAAGCACCTCTTTTGCAGCCATTGTTCTGACTGCAATAACCGTTTAACCATATCCTGTTTTATTTGAGGGCTATGCACATTGGAATTGTAGTGTGAGCCAATGAGAACTTTTTACAGAAGAAACTGTGCCAGTTTTGAATGGAGTGATTAGTTTTTTTAGTTAGTTGTATACATAAACATGGCGGGGAATACAGATGGCATTATGAGTGATAAGACTGGGCGTAATGAAATCCAGGTTGTCTTCTGGACTCTGCCACTAACTTCTTGTGTGAATTTGACAGTCATTTATTCTCGCTCATGTCTCATTTCCAATAAAATAGGGATAGTGATACTTACTTTCCTCAAAGGGATGTTGGGAGGAGAAATTAATGTTGATTGAGTGCTTTGTTCTGCTTTCATGGAAACATGCTACATAAGTGTAAAGTATCTGTAAAGTATGATTATCGGGTGATAGTGGCTATAAGAATTAAAATAAAGGTTAAGAATTTCTGGTGGGAGTTGAACCTTAGCAGCTCCAAATGTTCTTTTTTTATCCAAAATAATAACAAAATGGTGGGGATTTATTATAATACTTTCTCATAGAAAACAATTTAAAATTCAATGTCCTGAAAGGGCAAAATCTTAGGTTTAAGAAAGTGCTGTCAGACACAGAATGTAGCAACCCACCTGGATCCCAGCTGCTGGGTGAGTGTTCGGTCCCTCTCCCCCTTTCAACTGGGTTGGTAATTTATGAAGATGAGTTGGGTCAAGGATTGGTAATGGGCTTACAGACCCCTTAAGCCCTTTTAGTTAAGTATTTTGAATCCATTTCAGGTTGGCACTGTCTGAACATTGTTACCCATCGGACATATCTTTATTGACCTGCGTGAGATGAATTGTTGGACTCAGACTAGATGTCCCTATCCAAAGGAGTTATCAGTCGGCAACATGAGGAGAGAGGGCACGGATTGAATGCTCTTTTAGAGCAAGTGGCTTCTCCAGAACTCGTTGGTGATGTGCTGTGGTGTAGGCAAAGTTTGTCCAGTGCTGTACCTTTTCCTACATAATGAGTGAAATCCTGGCTCCACTGAAATCATGGGAGTTTTGCCATTGACTTCAATGGGGTCAGGATTTCGCTTACAGTACTTCTGTTTCGTCTCCAGATCTGTCAATGAAGTACCTTCCACCAGAAAAACAAACATATCCAAATCCACCTAACACTTACAATTCCTTGTAATCATCTTTGATCCAAGTAATATTGCACTTACTGTAGAGGAGGCCCTTACTGAGGCATGTATAGATTTCATGAAGGAAACCAAATGTTTTCACTTAGGTTCCCTTCAAAACTCGTTTAAACGTAAACGTATAAACTCGTTTATAAACACAAATAGCTCTTAGTTATTAACTTTTCCCCCTCTTCTTCCTTTCTGAAATAGGCTTGGAAATCTCCTGGGATGGAGACAGTTTTGTCGAAGTCATGGCTGCACCACATCTGAAAGGCAAACTCTGTGGCTTGTGTGGCAACTATAATGGGCACAAGAGAGATGACCTGGTAGGGGGTGATGGTAATTTCAAATTTGATGTGGATGACTTTGCTGAGTCCTGGCGTGTGGAGTCGAATGAGTTCTGCAGTCGCCCACAGAAGAAAGCTGTGCCTGAACTGTGCCAAGGAACAGTGAGGGTAAAACTTCGGGCCCATCGGGAATGCCAGAAACTCAAGGCTTGGGAGTTTCAGAATTGTCACTCAACGATGGCTTACACTACGTTCTATCGGTAAGTGCAGATGGCCGAGGAGTGAGGGGGGGACTGGTGGAGAGCTGTTGTGTGGGAATGTGGTGATGCAAATTTGCACTTAGTTGGCCCTGATTCAGGAAAGTACTTAAGAAAGTGCTAACTCTAAGCAGGTTCTTAGCTCCAATTGACTTCAGTAGGACTCAAGCACATGCTGAACAGCTTTCTTGAATCAGGTCCTAGAACTGGAAATAGGAACAGAAAGTGCAACAGAGCAGCTACAATTGAAAAAGAAAGCTTTATAATTGCCAGATTAGAAGCCTGCTGTTTGAAACGCCCACAGAAGAGAGCAGGGGTAAATGCAAGGCCACAGAACATATTGCTGGAGTCAGTTGTAAAACTCCTGTTGACTTTGATGGGACCAAGACTTAGTTCACAGTGCTCCACGTTTCCCATGAGCTTTTTAGAACTGATTTTGTTTAAGACAGTTGTACCATCATTTCCTGACTGACGAAATGTGTGTGTTAGAGCTTAAAAGGATACAGTAAATAGAATGAGCCTGGTCTGCCTGTTTCACCCTGGGAGCAAAGGAAAAGGGAAGGCAACCAAGACACTTGGCTGGAGTAATTTATCTAAGCCTTTTTATCATTAAAACGCCCCTGGCCTAAACCACCGAGAGATTATTTCTGCTCTTTAATTGTCGTGAGTTTATTTGCTCCTCTCCCAGTAAATAAAATCCTATTTTCTTTAGATCGCCTGACATAAAAGATAAAAGCAAGCTGGGTCAGAATTGCATGATTGTGGATGGAACTGACTAACTTCATAGTTGCAGCTCTTTGTACTTGAGCACATCTGCTGAACTACTGGGCTCATTTATAATGGCTTTTTAAAATTACTGTATTTCCCTTATGAACTGCCTTTCTTCCTCTTCTGTGAGGAGACTGAAAGCCTTTTATCTATTCTAACAGAGTATGGCTGGGTGCTGGGGAATGCTAGAAAATTCAGCATATCCTGGTTTCCAGGCTGTGTCTGTCTGGGTCCTCAGTCTATTGCCTGGCTCACAAGATAGGGAGATAATGTAAGAATGAGGGAGGTCCTATCTGTAACTTTTATAATGTTTAATTTTGTTGTTGTTGGTGGTGGGAACACCAGAGAGTATTAGAGATGCTAACACACACAGTAGAAGTGTTGAATGTACTTCGACAATATTCCTATCTCACTTTTGCCATTATTTAAAGGTAAGTGTTGAAAATGAAAATAGAGAACAGGCACAGAAAGTTTAAGCTAGATTTTCTCTTTCATTTCACATTTAGTTTTTTTCTCTTTCCTTTAAAGTGGCTTGTGATTAATTTATTGCAATGCACTCTCTGAGACCATGAAAGAAAATGATTTATATCTGGCAAGGGCAGCCAGGAAAGATCTTTGAATCCTCACACAAAATACTATGGTGGATTTCCTTTTCTTGCGTTAGAAAATAGTATTGTGTCAGATCTGGAAACACAATGAAAGTTTGCTTGATTTAAGTATATGTCTTTTGTAGAAAAGGCTGTTTTACATAGAGCTGTGTGGGAACCTGAATGTCTATCCCATGGAAAATTTCACATTTCTGAAAAAAAATTTCATTCCTATTTGAAATGAAAAGTTGGCTATATGAATTTTTCCACTGTATGGACAGTTTAAAAAATTCTGGTTTGGGGGTTGGACAGCCCAGTGAGCCCAGGCTAGTTTCCATTGACAAGTTCCTGCAGAAAGTTTTAATTCAGTCTAGTTTGCATTTTCTGATAGAAAAGTGTTCTGTCAGCAAATTTTCTACCAGCTCAAGTTACACAGTTTAAAAGACTCTAATTTGGAATGAGCATCAAATTCTTCCGGAGTTCGTTTCCTGAAACTTTGCATTCATATTTTCAGACTTTAGGGTGACTCAGATACAGCTATGAGAATCAAAAGCAAAATGCCTAATGAAACTCAGTGCAGACATTACCTGTTACTAGAACCAAGTGAAAAGTTTGCTGTGAACAATTTATTAAGTGGATTTGGCACTTTTACATAATAGCAAAATTTCCATAACCAGATAGTGACTTTTGGAAATTTGTTCATTATTTGAAAAATGTTTGAGAAATGTTTTGCAAACAAATTTTAGCCCATGGATTTCTCATGAACTAAGAGGATTCCCTTGATCATTCAAATTTGTAAAATAAAATAAAAAATTGGTATTTTATATGATTAGTTCCATGTCAATTAATTTCTTTTTTACCTGACCCACACTACAAGATGGCCATGTGAACCTTTTCAACATAAATCTTCACCCTTCTTGAAAATTTATGGTATTTCAATTTTCCAGGAACATTCTGCTAAACAAAACATTATTGGCAAATGAACAGTTACAGAAATCAAATTATAAAGGTGTGTAAATATCACCAAAACAGTTTGATTCAGAATTAACAAAAATATTCACAGAATGCACATGATTCTATCCACAACACCTGTAAACAGAATTTCATTGTAGGGTTTTATTCAGATTTTTCCATCTGTGCATTTATAAAGAGAAACAAGGTTTTCTGGTGGACTATAAATGTGTCTGCTTGTTTCTTTCCATCCAGCGCTCTTTTCAACTGAGTAGCTTGGACAGATGGATTTGCATATCATTGCCTTCATTCTTCTCTATCATCATGCATTACATAACTTCTCCATTTGTAATATCATGTTCACAAATGTTAACCTTTTTTGGTCATTCTCATCTTCATCATTAACACTGCCTCATTTTTGGTAAGTTGCTCTTTAGCTTATCTGCTGTTAATAAGAATTCTCAGAAATAAACTCAGCAGGAACACTTCAAATTAGGGTGTGATTTCTTAAAAAAAAAAGGCTCTGAAAAGCGTGTTTCAAATGTTTATCTCACCCTGTGTTACTGAAAAGATTTCTCTGATGACATCTCAAGTTCAATTTAAGATTCCTTTTTTCATAGCTGTAGCTTATGCTATTGTTAGCTGTTCAAAAAACAAACTCAGTCTATTTGTCTGAATATGGGATGAGGAACCACTACTGAGTTCTGATCCTGATCTTTACACACTCTTGGTGTCCCATGGGAAGTCACTGAGCACCTCTGCCTCATTCCCACTTTATTAGGGTGTTGCGGGGATTTAGGTTTATTTGTAAACTATGCTGAAGATTAAAACTTTTCCTTTAATATATTGATTTGCAATAATCCTGTAATTCTTTGTTTTGAAACAAAAATATTTTATGGGCTCTTTGTTGTGGTGGTTTTGAAGCAGTGCTAGTAGTTCACTGCTCCTGAGCAACCCCGTAAATATCAGGGCTATTTGTCAGGGTTTGAGCACCACAGAGGAAAATTCATTTAAGTAGGGAAACAATTTCAGATTTCCAAGAGATGATGGTAAAGAATGAGTGGAGAAAAGATTTTTTTAAATGATAGAAAACACCTTTGTCATTTTAATCTATTTAACTGGATATTTGTAAGTGTCCTGGGTAACTCAGATGCAAAGTCAAAATGGAACTATACCGACTTAGGCTCAGATTTTTAGATATGTATATGATCTGTGCTTGCAAAAAAGCAATGCACACTGTTTGCATCTACAACTACTGTCATTGTAAGCATGCACACATGCCATGAATGCAGGGGACTGGACTAGATGCCTCTCGAGGTCCCTGCCAGTCCTGTGATTCTATGATTGTGTACTCAAATGACCAGTTAGATAGTATATAACAGTTAGTGGCTATGGTAGCATGCAAAAATCATGAAAGTGTGCATTACTAAATATCTGGGCCTCAGTGTACAATCAAATCTTTTACTTCAGGTTATACAGATTGTACAAACAAGCTCTTTAGGTTTTTTAAAAGACTTAATATTGTAATTTAACCATAGGCGAGAGCATACAAACTGACATACAGTACCTATTATTGTCTCTTGTGTAAAAGAAATTGCCATGAGACTAAGACCTGATTTTTTTTTTTTACCTTGAATCTCTATTTTTAATCATATCCAGTCTGGTCTAGAAAAGCAGTAGTTGATTAACAACATGGTAATTGGCCTCATTTGATTCAATCAGTTAATCAAATACATTCAGTAACTGCCAATTTATTTAATTATGACCCTTGTCATAAACATTCAAACTGACTGTGCTGATATTACTCAGTCTTAACTCTAATTAGATGATTTCCTTCAATGCAGTTAACTTTGCAGACTTTGCTGTTATTCTAAGAATTCCCATGTAACAAGAGAGAAGATTGTTATTCAGAATTAGAACATAAATTATAGGCATAATTTTCATCTTCTTATGCTATATGGGCACTCCAGTGATTAGCCTACAAAGAGTGCATAAGCCCTAGCATTACTTCAACTAATGATGCGTTTTCTTGACATTAAGTGGTAGTGGATTGTGGTTTTGAAGCAAAAGGTCCTAAATTCTAGACTCACGGTTGACCATGAAGTTCTATATCTGATGACTGATATCTGTGAGGCAAAGGAATCAATGCTCTATGCTCATCCAGTGGAACGGTGCAAAGGAAAGTCTTGTTGGAAGAGTGACTATAAACAAGGCAGTATCAGGAATTAAAGGATTGGGAAGAATTGGTGTATCTGTAACACTCTGTGTCCTGATAGCTCAGGGAGTACTACTGGTACTTGGTAAGTCTGACCAAAATTTTACATAATACCCAAAGTACTACCTCTGAAAAGTGGATGTTGCAGAGTTTGCCATCTAGGAAATTCTGGCATGGTGCTGCAGTTCTTTGGAGGGGAGAGTGTTTCCAAGATCATAGAGTCTACACTGTTTATCAAAGCAAATGCTCATAGTTGTCTCAGGCTCTTTGATCTCCCATACACTTGAAGCTAGCTGCTGTATTACAACTACACTGTAGCTGTGAGTCTCAGAGGGGGCTCTTGCTATGGGTCTAAAAATAGCAGTGTAGAAGTTTGGGCTCAGGCTGGAGCCTGGCCTCTGAAATCTGGTCTGGAGGGTCTCAGAGCCTGGGCTCCAGCCTGAGCCTACACTGCTATTTTTAGACCCATAGCATAAGCCACAAGAGCCCAGATCAGTTGACCCGAGCTCTGAGAGTCACTGGTGTGGGGGTTTTTTAAAATGTAGTTATTTAATTATTTGCAGTGTAAACATACCCTAGGAGTCTTCCCTATGTGGCTCATTAAGTGCTTGATAGTTCGTTTTCTTTAGCGAAATATAGACTCTGTTTTAAATCATTCTACTGATTTGCAGTGATTCTTTGCAGACTGACATTGGTGAAACGTGCAGTGGAATAAATCTGAGTGTGTAGGCATTTGAAGAGCTGGTGTTCACAACCCCTCTAGGAATCCTGTGGTTCAGAGTAATTTTTTTCTGGTGACTGTCCAGCTTGACCATCTTCTCTAATTTGTGATTGAATATGAATTCAGATCACTTTCAAAACCACTCAAATGCCAACTGTTATGGTCTGGCTGCATACTGGCAAATATCATATTGTCTTATTTATATATAGGCCTGAGGTACCATGATATACAGTACTTGCAGTAGGCTAATAATGCATGGAGGGGAAAACACAAACTTTGTGGGATCAGATGCATTTAATAAATTCCAACAGCAAGCATCAAATTCACACACCGAGATGCTGCTAATGAAGTGTACTACAGATATACTTTATTACATGTATATCAAACACAGAAATCACCACTGTTGTAAGCATCCTCCTTGCAGCATTTTTCATTTCATTTGACATAGCCAAGACCTGCCAGCAATACTGTTTAGATTTAAGGATTAGAAGTTTGGACTTGGACAAATAGGCTGAGTGGGCAGGGAAGATAAATCAACCTGAGTTGAGATCAATTATCCACAGATCATGACTCCCCTTCATCTTTTCCCCACACCCCTCCCCTGGTGGGGTATTATTCCCTGTACTGAGTCCCACACACTTGTATCTATTTAGAAAAATACCTCAGGAATCTTGGGCTAGAAAATACTTTTCTCTTTGGTTATTACAGCTGTAAAACATTGAAACAGTGCCAGAGGATTCGCAGATGTCTCCCTTCCTCCTGAGGTCTTGGGAGTGGGGTGGTTAGAGGCAGGGGGCTGGAGGTAAGGGGGCGAGAACTTTGGAATCTGACAGACTATGGTGTTGGACAAACACCATTCACCTGGGACTGTCCATGGCTCTCTTCCAGTCTGAAAAATGCATGCTTCTCTGATTACCCACTCTGAGCTTCCCTATTTGGAAAGATTTTTTTTAAGGAAAAGATTTTATAGGAAAACCAGATGAAACCACATACTATTCTGTGATTCTAATCCAGAGAAGCTTCCTTTGCATGTCTGGAATGTTTTTGCTTTGCTTACTCTAATTACATTAATGGGGATCATACCTGATACAATGCTCATACATTAAATGAGAGGTTGTTTTCTAATAGGTTGTGAGTGTAATCTGAGGCATTCTCTTTCCACTGGTTATTTCAAATAATTATGTGCGCAGTTTGTATGTGATTATTGCAAAAGACCACATATATCCAGTAAATCTTCACTGGCTTTTGGTTTGTTACCTGATTCAGTGAAATTCAAGTCAGGTGTTTCATAATAAAATGATGTCTCACTGGTATCCTAGTGTCTGACAGATGTGAGGATGTATATGTGGATGTGTAAGATCAATTTGAATAAGAGCAAATTGATCCTGATGGTGGGCGAGGGACGACATCTACAGGAATAACCTGGGGCCATGACTGCACTTTCTGTTCCCAGAGTGTTTCCCACTATGATTTGTAGTCTTGGAGTTATACTGGTGGTATTGCTGTTTTTGGATGGCCTGGTGACAGTGGTGGAAAACAGTGATTTTTTTCCTTCTACACTTGGCTTGGAACCTGTGGGGAAAAAACTGGCACATTTTAGTCAATTTGAATTTTGCTACTGATTTCAGTGGGGCCAAGATTTCACCTTGCGACTGCTCCTCTCCTATGCAAACTTTGTTACACTCATCCATGGCATGTTAGCCCCAAGTCTAGCTTTCTACAATTTGCTGTACTGTGGGCAATCTTTAAAAAGATCCAGCGGGTACAGAAGTGGATAGAACTCTGCACTGGGACTCAGGAGACCTTGGCTTTGAAATTGGCCTGCTGGGTGACTTGGGGAATTCACTTCCTCATTCTGGGCCTCAGTTTTCTCCATCTGTAAAATGGGGATAATGATACTGACCTTTTTTGTAAAGTGCTTTGTGATCTACTGATGAAAGGGGCTGTATAAGGGCTGGGTATTATTTATTTATTTTATTTATGTATTTATTTATTTATTATTTCTTGAGTGGAGTCAGCCTCTGTGAACACACCTCTAGGGACCAGTGCTGAGCCCAGCTACTTCTTTCTTTCTGGATGCAATTTAAGGTGTGGCTTTGTACATTGTAATCCTTACGTGACCCTGGTACCCTGAACAATTGCCTCTTCAACTACTGTGTATCCAACTTGGTTCCTGAGTATGAACTTCTGGTTCCTGAGAGCAAGGTGCTCACAGTGGAAAATCTGCACTTCTGTAACTTGCTCCATATGGTGGTCTTCCAAAGCCCAATTGACGGGCTTTTAAATGCCCTAGAAGCATTACTGCTACCAGTATATTAACAGGGAGCTCCCCCACTTGATTTTTCTCACTAAGGCTCCAATCCAGCAAAACCCTTATGTCGCTTCAAGCAGATGAGTGGTCCCAAGGATGGATGAAACACATTTGGCAGACAAACTTTATGTAAAGTACACTTACTGGAAATATTTATTTCTGATAAATTTCCTTGGTGTCCTGGTAGAATAGCGCAATATCCAACTTGTATAGCTAGATAGCATGGAGGGAGAACCTTGTAGGAAATCTTTGGGATAATCTTCCCCTCTGAAAAATGTTTTTTTTTTTAAAAAAACTGCTAATTAGTTCAATTTGATCCATACCCAAGGCAAAAGTATTTGCTGTTCAGAAGTATTGTTGCTAGCTGCACGGATAAATGTCATGGCTGACTGGGATGATTTAGCACTATCTGGAAAAGGGGTGAACATCATCAGAGGCAGTGAAAATCACCCCAAGTCTCCCTTAAATGTTTTAGAAGACTTTTAGCTACAGCTGCTAGAAACCCCAGGTTGTGGGCTCATTTTAAATTAACCTCTGTGACACTTCTGCCGCAGGGAATTTTTACTTTATTTTATTTTTATGTGTTTAAAATTTAATTTTAGACCTTTCTGTGGTGCTTTCTTGGGGCATCTGGAACAGGTAAGCCACTGTGTTTTACCCTTCTGCCTCAGCAAGAGAGAGCTTTGCTGGAACCTAAACTGAGTGTCAGCTCCCTGCCACACCATTCTGTCTGCCTCACAGGCAAACTTCTCAAGACTCTGCCAGTCATAACCTTGCTTTTCAGGTAACATTCAATGAACCCCAGTTCCCGAACCCCTGGAAGAGAATTCCTCTGCAGTATCCACCCCTATCACTGGGCACTCATAGAAATTAGCAAGTCCACTGCCTCCGAAGAGAGAGTGCACACACGAGTTTGTTAGTATAGCTGAGGACCCACACTGTACTTTAATACTGAGATGATTTAGGGTCAGACCAAAAGTAAGTTTATCAACAAAGAACAGAGATGTAAGTGATGGTAAGTAAGGATAATAGAAACAGAAAATAGTTACAAATAAACCAAAAATAATACATGTTTTCTAGTGTCTAAAATTTAACAGATTACAACCCTGGTGTCAGGCAATTTCTCACTTAGTCAGTTCTCGCCATCCTCAGCCCACATAGCTGGGGGATCCACCTTTCACAGATTCCAAAAGTGCTTTGTCCCTTAAGTGATGGATGACAAAATGGCTTTTCGTTTCTCTTTAAATTTCCCAAAACTTAGTGTTTTGTCCCCAGAGTCAGGATGACCCCTTGCTGTTCATCTCTTCCTGTTGACACACGTGTAAATGGGGCTTCCATAATGCTTAATTTACATTAGACACAGGGAGATAACTACCTTCCCTCCTGCCTGGGAGAAAACCTGTTTCTGCCTTTGTTTGGTCACAGACTGTAAAGCATAATTTCACTAGGTAGACATAATTCCACATATACTGCTTATAAATACATTTCACAATGATATTAATCACCAGTGTGTCATCCCATTTCATAAGACCTTACTCCAGTGGTTTTCAGCCTGTGGTCTGCAGTCCCTTGGGGTTCCACAGTCTGTGTCTAAGATTTCCAAAGGGGTTCACACCTCCATTTGAAATTTTTTAGGGGTCTGAAAATGAAAAAAGGTTGAAAACCAGTGCCTTACTTGATACACTTGTATAGTACAATAATATTGTATACAATCAGTTGATTCAATTATTCTGAGGTTCAGACCCGTTGTTCTTCCATGAGGTGCCTGTACCCTGATTGTCACACTATATTTTAAGTTGAAAACCCTGTTGATTCTAAATCTAGGGATGCTGAGGTGATGGGCACCATGCATAAATCAGTAAATAAATAACCATAGGGTTCACCATACCAAATGTTAGCACATCAAGTTCACTGTCCTTTCTCTGGTAGAGGCCAATATCTGGTGCTAGAAAGGTGAAGCCCATCCAAAATGTAGCTGACCAACTGTGTGGTGGCATACATTGGAGAGAAAATCCATTTCAGGCCTCTGAAATAAACAGTTTACATCTCAAAGCATGAAATTTTATTACCTTTCCCTTAATATGCGTAACTGCAAAGCCACTATATTTCAGCCCCTATTTAAAGCCAATGTATTGAGCAGCTACAAAATAAACTCCCAAAAGGAGTAGGGAAAAGGCATACAGGAAATAAGGATCTATAAAGGTAAGGTTCTTATGTCCAAAGTACTTATCTGTTTAAAGTACTTATCACCATGATATCTAATCCTTGATAATATAATATGTAGCATACTCATACATTAAAGGCTGAGTCCTGCTCTCACCCAAATGGAATGGGAGGGTTTTGCAGTGAGGAAGGATACATCATCATGTATGTGGTAAAATCACCTACCTCACTTGTCGCTAGTTAATTTAACAAGATTCTAGCATGGTAGCTGTGCATATCTGAGAGCAAGATTGATACCTGAGGTCTCAATATTCAGCAATGGAGACTATTTAAGTATCCTCCTGCCTCCCATTTAGCCCAGTTGAAATTAAATATGTTGGGGAATGTGAAAATGTTGAGAAGGGAGTTGAAGCCATACATGCTCTTGCATTCCTGTGTACTCCTACAACAAATGTTCTGTGTATATAATATTTATGAAGCATAAAAGCTAAAACAAACCCAGCATGTGAAAATTAATATCAAGTCATTTCTCATATGGCCAGCCCAGAGAAAGCTGTTGTAAGTGGTAAGGTATTCAGACAGCTGATATTTGTACATCATCTCTCAAGTGAGGTATGCAGTTTAGAGAGATAGTGAGTGGTTAGGTTAGGTGCTGTATGTGTATATCAAGAGTAAAAGACTGTGGAACAGAGTGGGTACCATGGCAGTGAAGAAAAAGTTTACAAAGTTCATTTCCTGAGGGATCATACTTAGCACCTTAGATTTTTAGACTGTTGTGCAAATATTAATTTATCTAGTCTCAGCACACACCCATTTTAAAGTTGGGGAAATTGAGAATGAGAGCCTAATGCTGCCTCCCTTCCCTGCCACCCCCAGCGGAAGTCAAGAGCAGAGCTGAGATTAGAATACACGTGCTCCTAGCTCCCAGCCCAAGGCTTCAGTCCGCTAGATGGTTGCGCCTGTCATTGCACAGCACAGGGTACTGCTATTTCCACTGAGAAAATCAGAGTCCCAAACAGCCACACTCCTAACTACTTTCACCCACAGAAATGTTCTTTAAGGAGTAGGGAAGTGCTTATCGCACCCACAGCAAGATGGATTCTTTTGCGTCTGGAGGAACCTGAATTCTTTCTAAATCCTTTGGCACAGAACATTGGTTTTACTGATGTAGTAGTAATAGGATTCTCAGGACCTGAGTCAAATGCTCTATTAATGTTTAATTAAAATCCCTTTAATTAAAGTTGTTTTTACCTCATTGTCATTTGAACAGAGAAAACCAATTCAGTGTGTTTTATGGTTTTTATTTAAGAGCTTAAACAATGATAAGGCTAAATAATTTATTACACTTCCCTAAAATACTAAAGGAATATGAAAATCAGATTGAGGTTACAACGTAAATGGAATTAATCAAATCAAAAAATTAACAACAGTACATTTTAAAATTGGTTAACTAGTATGAAAACAATTCAAAACCAACAACTGATAATATCATTGCATGAGCCTAGTCAATAATCATTTAACCAAAACCAATATAATACTAATGATTACATGTCTTAGTTAGTCTTTCTATCTCTATGCAGTTTACTTAGCAGCTTATACTTTCCCTTGTGGAAAGAATGGGTTAAGGTTAGAATCTTTACATACCTAGGGTGACCTCTAGTGATCTGTGGTAAGATTTGCTTTGAACCTAGGTTTACTGATGTCCACTGGTACTACAAGGCTTACACTTTCTTAAGGCCTGAGAGACCTCATGATCACAGTAAAAAATTACAGAACTGTCACCCTGCCTGGGGAAATAGGTAAAAGGTTATTTTGCTCTATCAAAGCTGAAAGCCAAGCTGCTCCAAAAGCTACTTGTTAGATCCTACAAACAGAAACTTATTAAAAGTACATCAGGTTAAAATTTATATTTAATGTCTACATAACAACAGGCTTATATGTCCTACGGGAACCGAAACCTTTGTGCTCCACTTACTATGCATGTTTATGGGTTATGAAACTTCCCAGGACTAGGTGAAACGTCAAAAATGAACAGATAAATGACAAATTACAGTGTGTGTCATAGGTGCCAGTATTTTAACTTGGGCACAGTTTGTTACAATGACACAGTAACCTTATTCAAAGGCAGTAACCTGTCCCTGGTAATTACCCAGGTGCTCCAGGCGTGGGCCATAAAAACAGTTGCTCTAAGAACAGGAAGAGAGACAACCTGAGAGAATCCTGGGGCTCTGAATCCAGGACTAGGGTGGCTGAGTTAGAAAGCCCAAACTTTGGAACATTTTTTCTACGTATATTGTGTTTTGTTAACTGTTGTTCTTTGGCTGATTTATAAAGCTGTCCTTGAGAAAAGTGACATTACCCCTGCTGACTCTGAGGGATATTTTTCTTTTGCTCAGTTGGCTCACCAGCTTACAATCACCATACAAGGTAAGCTAAGCACATATAGGCCCTGGTTTTCAGAGATACCAGCAATTTCCAGTGATTTCAGCTGGAGTTATGGTGCTCAACACCTCTGAATATCAGGCCCATGCTTTATATGGTGTGAGGAATATATGTCATGACCTTTGGCTCCAAAGAAAAAGCTCTTTAGCTGGCACAGTGAAGGAGCATCTTCATTTCAACCAGTGAGGGGACTGTATAAGGAGGTCTGAAGTAATCTGTCCAGTAGAAAGAAGTGCAAAAAGATTGCAGTACATAACAGTGGTTCAAGTCATTACATCTGGCACTGGAGTTTTCAAGGTTTCACCAGCTTCTGCATATCAGTGAATTACAGGTTATGTTTCACAACGCATTTGAATTTGGCAAAGATAATGCCTGTCATTTGAATTCTGGATTCCTAAAAGTTCAAGTTCAGATTCTCTGTTTTAAATATTTTATTCCAGTGTATCTCCATTGTCTTCAATGAAGCCCACTATTGTAAACTTGGAGTGATGCAGTGGCAAATCAAGCCCACAGTACTTCATACTTGGTTTGTCTTCTGATTCTTCTCTTACTTGCCTACACTGATCTCCACACTGCAGTCTTGGCCAATAAGAGAGATCCATAATCATAATCTTTGTTACAGGGTGTCTTGGTCAGGACAGTGGGTTACTATGTGATTTTGGAAGTTTGCCCTATGTGGGTCTCCTACCAGTCACATATAAATTTTGCAGTGACTAGCAGTGTGAGAATGTCATTTATCCATCTGTCATATCTCTTTTTGCTCTCAATACTGTCCATATTTTTGTCTTTGTAAATGAAAAAGTGCTTATATAGGATCCCTTTCTGGTAACCAAATACCACAGGGATTCTTGTCAACATTCTCCATGTATCGGACTAACAGTTTTATATGGGAAGGGGGAATTTGGATAAGAAACTGGAGTTAATTATTTTAGCATAAAAGAGAGGCTATTTATTACCTATACTGTCCTCACTGTCCTTAGAGTACATACAGTCACTGGTTTCAAAGTCTTATCCCAAGGTAAAGAACCTGTGTATGTACTAAATAATTGTAGGTGGAATATACCTATGTTCTATAATCAGGATGGGCCCAAAGGCAAGCAGACTATTCAAAATGGTTAAAAGCTTTTCCATATGAAAAGGAAACCAGGAGATTGAAATCTTCCTTCAGCCTTTATAATCAAAGCCAAGAAGAAGTTATTAAGCAGTTACTGGTTTCTATTCTGTGGTCAAGATTTATTGACTTGAGAACCAACATTGACTGTGGGGGGAACCTAGTTCATTATTTACCCTAAGGCACAATAAATATGGATCCTGACTGAAAACAGCAGTTTGCATGCTATTGCAATCTGTTTACAGTATAATTAGTAGTTCCTCCAATTTTCAGAACTACTCTGAAGTTTGCTGTACTCATCTGTACAACATATATAACATAAAAACCATGGCATTGCAATGGGGAGTCTTTGAAATGACAGCAACTACTGCAGGGCTTACAATATTTATTTTCACACTAAAAGAGGCTGGTTTAAGAGCAAAAGTACTATCCATTTACTGGTTTTGAGAACAATAGTGAATGGTAACTTTTTGCTCTGGATATGCAAGTTTCCTCATTTAAAAGAAAAAAAAATCTTTACTGAGGACAATATTTTCACATTTCTTAATTAGGAAAACAATTGTTTTAACACCCTTTATATGTGTTACTGTTATAGATCTACTTTAAGGAGCCTTTCAAACTGGGATGTGCAGCTTTAAGATGTATTTGTTAATATGTTACTTTTAGAGCTCATGGAAGGTGCTGTATTGGCAGCCCTGGAGCAAAAGCATCTATTTATCCTCAGAACAGGTACAATATAAATAACAGTAATGTAAGCTTCCCCACGCTGTCCTGCCATTATGTTTCATCCTTACTCTGTGAGAGGAATATTCAGGCCTGGTCGACACCTAAAACTTAGGTCGCCCTAGCTACGTTGCTCAGGGCTGTGAAAAATGTCACACCATATACAATGTAGTTAGGTTGACCTAAAGCCCACTTGCAGATGCAGCGAGGTCGATGGAAGAATTCTTCCATCTACCTAGCTAACGTCTCTCAAGGCTGGGGTCAGATGGTAGTTCACTCTCCATGCCCAGTCAGTCCTTGACCTCTTCTGAGAGTTCCAGCAAATGGGCCGATTAGCATCAATTATGGTGATGTCCAGAGCTGGCTCAAGCTTTTTTGCCACCCCAAGCCAAAAAAGATCCCCAAAAAACCTTCTGGAGAGCTGCCGAAGCGCCACCCCAATATTGGCCGAAATGCTGCCCTTTCACAGGGGCCGCCCCAGGCACGTGCTTCCTTAGCTGGTGCCTGGAGCTGGCCCTGGTGATGTCAATTCATGTTTTATAGGAAGCAAGAAGATACAACTGAACTCACTTCCTACAGAACAATGCACAGCTAATACCAGATAATCATTGATCTTGCTCCTGTGCTTGAAGTTTTATTTTTTGAAAAGCTGAACGCAAGATGAGCTTGAGCCAGGAATTCAGATCATGAGCTTATGAAACCAATGTATTACTTAACTGTCACTCCTACATATGTGGCACATGTATTTTTATCTACTTCTGACTGCTGCCTGAATTATGTACATTGCTAAAGATCTGAGCACAACTGTTTCTCGCATTCTCTATTAACATAATTGCTCACAGATGTTGGCTTGATGCTGGCAGCATTCTCCATTTTCAGGCTTTGCTGCTAATGAAATTCTTGAGTCTGCTATCCATTCGGATGTGAACCAACTCTCCAATCTGATGTGAACCAACTCTTTGATTCATCCTTTGTGGGGTGCTGAGAGCAGGGCTAACCCTAAGCAAGTGGATTGTTTGGGGGCTTTGTATTTTGTATTGTATTTTGTGGGCTAAGCCAACCTCCCATTCAGTAGCTGGACTGGGGAGGCAACTCATTCAGTAGTTCCATGACACCTCTTTTCCCAGGCAGCTTGGGACCTGCTAAATTATAAAGTCAGCCCTGTGTTAGAAAGAATTTAGGCTCCTTGATGATTGAATGCAGGGACTGAGTTGTTCTTTGAGTGTGGAATGATCCGGGGAGGTTTATTGCATATATGTGCAGGAATCAGCTGAAACCATCATGATAATATTGGTGTGGGGGTTGTAACAAACATATTTAGATCCTTTTCTAGTGGCATAACGAAATTGGCAAAGGGACGTGTGGCTTTTCATAAACTGATTTTTTTTTTTTAATGCCCAGTGTCTGTTTTGAAGAGGAGTGTCCTGCAGAGTTAGGGTGCTTCCAAGTGCCTCTTTGTTGCAGGAATGTGCATTTACCCCTTTCCTTCTGATGGTGCCTCCAAAAAGCTGTAATAACTATTCTTCCTGAGAAGTCTAACATGAGACCAGTTGCCTCGACTTTAAAATTTATCCCCTTGATAGCTTGTAAACTTTAATGCTGGCCTTTCTGCTCCAAAGCATGCAGACTATACAGAAATCGGCCTGCAAGTATCAGAGAGTCACAACATTTTTCTTTTACTGCCTTGTTTTGCCCTGTTTCAGTACTGATGTGATGGTGGTGGTGGTGGAACATATTTACGAGTCTGTGGGACTGCTGGAAGGAGAGATCCCTCCCAGGGTTATTCACAAAGTGAATCATTTGCCTGACGGTAACAATAAATACTACCACAGAGAACATGCAAGGCTCTATCCAAAGGTCAGACTCACCCAGAAGGCTTCTCTGTTGAAAGAGGCTCGCAGCTGTGTTAAGATTAAAGAGTGTTAGAGAACCACAGTGTGTGTGATTTGTTCACTCTGTGTAAAATATGAAGTGTTTGCCTAAGAGCCCCAGCTGAGAGATGCTGGTCCTCTGGTCCTGGGGTGAGACTGTCTTGGGGCTGCCATGCAAATTTCCACTGTGGTTTTAGCATTCAGGAATAATCTCCCTTTTGATGCATTGGTCAGACACATCCTAAGAGCCTCCAGTACCAATGATGTGATCTTCCTCCCGCTGAGAAAATTTAAGCAGCCATCATCAGGAAAGGGGACTATAATGTGAACAGCTTGCACAAATGATTGGATTCAAATGATAATTGGGTCCCAAACGTGGAGCTAGCCTAAACGAATCACTCTGCTTCTGTCCTGGATCTGTCTAACAAGCAGTGAGCCCGACTGTGGAGTCCTTACTCACTCCGGTGAGCATTTACTCATGGGAGGCCAGCTGGCTTTACTGTGGTGGTTCATCCATGCCTGGAAGGGCTCCATGTTCTAGCTCAGAGGTCCCCAAACTGTGGGGTGCTCCCCGCTAGTGGAGGCACTGAGGAATGTTTGCCTGCCCAGCCCCTCCCCTGCCCCCAGCTGTGGCCCCAGCCTAAGCCCCCTTTCCCTGTCCGTGTCCTCCCTTCCCGGAGCCTCGGCCCCGCTCCCAGCCCTGGCTCCAGGGGCGGAGGGGAGGTGGACAGGGTTAAGGGGGTGCATGAGGTAAAAGGTTTGGGGACCACTGATCTAGTTCATTGTTTGAATGGAAACATCTCAATGGCTAATCTATTAATTTGATTCTCCTCTTACTTAAAATGATTTAAGTCAGGAGTAACTCCGTTGCTATTAATGGAGTTTCACCAGTTTAAAACTGATGTGGGTGGAGAAGCAGCACCTACATCTCCACTCGTGCTCTACCAGTCACACTAGTGGTTCATATTATAACCCACACATACACCGTGGGGATCTCTACTGACCGCTATTCCTACCTACGTGCCTCCGGCTTTCACCCAGATCACACCACACGATCCATTGTCTACAGCCAAGCTCTACGATACAACCGCATTTGCTCCAACCCCTCAGACAGAGACAAACACCTACAAGATCTCTACCAAGCATTCTTACAACTACAATACCCACCTGCTGAAGTGAAGAAACAGATTGACAGAGCCAGAAGAGTACTCAGAAGTCACCTACTACAGGATAGGCCCAACAAAGAAAATAACAGAACACCACTAGCCATCACCTTCAGCCCCCAACTAAAACCTCTCCAACGCATCATCAAGGATCTACAACCTATCCTGAAGGACGACCCATCACTCTCACAGATCTTGGGAGACAGGCCAGTCCTTGCTTACAGACAGCCCCCCAACCGGAAGCAAATACTCACCAGCAACCACACACCACACAACAGAACCACTAACCCAGGAACCTATCCTTGCGACAAAGCCCGTTGCCAACTGTGTCCACATATATATTCAGGGGACACCATCATAGGGCCTAATCACATCAGCCACACTATCAGAGGCTCGTTCACCTGCACATCTACCAATGTGATATATGCCATCATGTGCCAGCAATGCCCCTCTGCCATGTACATTGGTCAAACTGGACAGTCTCTACGTAAAAGAATAAATGGACACAAATCAGATGTCAAGAATTATAACATTCATAAACCAGTGGGAGAACACTTCAATCTCTCTGGTCACTCGATTACAGACCTAAAAGTCGCAATATTACAACAAAAAGACTTCAAAAACAGACTCCAAGGAGAGACTGCTGAATTGGAATTAATTTGCAAACTGGATACAATTAACTTAGGCTTGACTAGAGACTGGGAGTGGATGGGTCATTACACAAAGTGAAACTATTTCCCCATGTTTATTCCCCCCCCTCCCCCACACACTGTTCCTCAGATGTTCTTGTCAACTGCTGGAAATGGCCCACCTTGATTATCACTACAAAAGGTTTTCTCCCCCCCACGCCACTCTCCTGCTGGTATTAGCTCATCTTAAGTGATCACTCTCCTTACAGTGTGTATGGTAACACCCATTGTTTCATGTTCTCTGTGTATATAAATCTCCCCACTGTATTTTCCACTGAATGCATCTGATGAAGTGAGCTGTAGCTCACGAAAGCTTATGCTCAAATAAATTTGTTAGTCTCTAAGGTGCCACAAGTACTCCTTTTCTTTTTGTCTCCATCTAGTGGCTGGAATATATAGTTTTATGAGTCTGCTACTGGTGATGAAGTAACAAACCTGGCATAGAGGCTCATGCTTCCAGATCCAGAGGTCTTGTCTTTGGTCCCTGCTGCTGACAGCCTGCCCAGGGACATTTGTGTTCACGAGCATGGGGAAGAGAGAGGAGTCTGAGATGTAGCTGTCCAATATGTTTTTTAGGAAGTTAATGAATGAGGCCTGTGGTTAGCACTCCATTTGTGGACAGTAAAATTAAAACAGATGAATTTTTACATCTGCATTGTAGAAACGTTAGAGCCTGACTCCTAAGGAAATTAATTCTAACCTTAATTGCCCTTTGTCATTTCCTGCTCTTTACTCTTTCCTTTTTTTCTCTTATCAGAGCCCCCTCCCCCCCCCATGAGAAATATGTGAGAGAGTCTGAGAGGGAAGAAAAGGGCTGCATTCTCCAGGTTCTTTTGTTCTTTACAGTTTGCCAATGTACATTGGAATTACGCTGGGTCTCAGCGCACTTATGTTTTAGTCTCACATTTCAGAGGAGTTTTAATGGGTTATATACATATAAAGGTAGCTACCAGTAGTACCCAGAACAGCTCGCACCCAAACCACGCCTATTGGAAAGTCAGCAAGAACATTTTATTATCCGTTAGCAATAACAGGAACTGGAATTTCAAAAATGAACACTTTCAATAATTTAGCCAGGCTGGGTGGTTGTTCAGATTTGAATTTGTATTATATCACAGATATCCCACACAGTGTTTCTTCACAAGTCTGGCCAGGCTGATCACATCTGTATAAGAGATGGGTTTCCATATGGGATATCAGCCTTCAAACATGGAGGACTGCCATCAAAAAAACACAGCCTGAAGAGCAAGAAAAACACCTGGAGCTGAGCTGGAGTCATGTTTCTATTTGACTTCCGAAAAACCTAACTCCATATCCAAATTACATAACACAAAATAGTTTAAGTCTGTTGTTTTAGCTTGGGATGAGCTCCTAAGAGGACACTGATGCAGAGCACACAGCTTTTGGCAGAAAACACAGGGGAGAGAGTTGTTTGTTTTTTTGATACAATTGAAATCCAGGGCTGAGTTATTTAGAAGAGGAGATGAAAATTACACACTTTAAATGTAATAATATTTACCCTGTGGTACTAAATAGAGAATAACATAAGCAGAGATGTGACTGTAGTGTAGCTAATTAGAGACGGAAAAGGAGAGAGTCCCAATTCATTTTCTCCAAGTTCCCCAAACTTTAAACTTGAATCTAGAATAGGAAGTTTTTCTCCAAACAAACACACAGTGTGTTTGTTCCTTACATAAAAGGTCTTTAGTAAGCATCACTTCACAACAGGGTGTGTGGTCTAGTGATTGAAGCACAGGTGGTCTGGGTCCTATTCCCAGCTCTGGCACTCATCATGTGAACTAGGTCAAGACGCATAAGGCAAAATCTTCAGACTTAAGTTTGCAAAGTCAGGCACCTAAATCCATATTCAGGCATCATTGGTTGGCTGTTATTTTCAGAGTTGCTGAGCACTTGCAGCGCACACTGACTTCAGGGGTATACACCAGTCAGGCAGTTGCACGTACAAACAGACACTTAGAGCCGTGCAATTACCTCATTGAGTGCAAATGCTCATTTATACTCACTGATACAGGGTTTTGCAGATGCACACATTGTGCCAGCAACTGACAATCTGGGCCTGAATCTCCAAAGCAAAAAGCACTTTAAAATGTATTTTGGATCTTAATTTATACTCCCTCCCTCCCCTTTTCCTCTGTATTTCTCTGAGCTTCCAGCCTCAATTTATACATGCAGACAAAAAAAAACCCCCTCTTTATCATGAGACCTTAAAGCAGTGACCTTCTTGTGAACTCTACAGCATGGTTTCCACTGGCTGTCATGCTTGGAACAGTTTGATATTTCCTGGTGGCTTATCCATTGGCTCAGTGCTGGGGTTTTTCACACCATCTTCATTGCCCATCTAGTGGGCAAAGGGCAGAAGTGACTTCGCACATATGGAGGGGGCTTGTTCTCCAGAGTTTAGATCTCTGGTAACAGCTCCCAACTGCTTTACATGTAATTATTTTTTCTTAGTTTTACAGCAATGGAGTGGGGTTGAGGAGGGAAAGTGGGAAAGGTTATTTATACAGGTTAGATTCTGCATCCTATTCAGTTTGATTACTGCAGCGTTGAGGTTAATGCCAGACTGTAAAGCCTCTAAGGGCTGGGGAGGGGATGTAGAGTTGAGAACAACAGCTGGGTGCCTGATCTGGAAATCACAACTGTAACATATTTTTTACTTTTCTGATCCTTGGTGTGTCTATTTTCTGACTTATGTGCTGTGCGTTCCTGTGATATGGAAGAAGCAATAAAAATGGATTTAGAATAGAATGGTCCAGTTCTGTTGTGTGACTGTTCAGAGTGTGATGGATTTGCTGAACAGATTTTGGGAGGAAGGTTGATACAAGAGCAAAAGGTGTTGGTGTAGGGTTTTTGACTTTACAGTCCAGTCTAAATATTAGGACGCTCACTAGAAATGAGCCCTAGAAAATGATTAACAAATAAAGATTCCTATTAATCATTGCTGGCTGAAGGAAACCTCAATCTATACAACATGGGCCACATTGCTCCCCACTAGTGTGGGTGCCTGGGAAGGAAGCAAGGATCCTCAACTTCCCCAAACATACCACACAAGGACCAGATCATTCCAATAATTATTAACGGGGGAGCACAGGGACTGCTTTCCCAAGCATTTCTAGATCAGAGCCTTGGTATCAGAGTAACAGCCGTGTTAGTCTGTATTCGCAAAAAGAAAAGGAGAGAGTGATCACTTCAGATAAGCTATTACCAGCAGGAGAGTGGGGTGGGGGCAGGTATTTTTTCATGCTTTGTGTGTATAAAAAGATCTTCTACACTTTCCACAGCATGCATCCGATGAAGTGAGCTGTAGCTCACGAAAGCTTATGGTCAAATAAATTGATTAGTCTCTAAGGTGCCACAAGCCTTGGTATAATTACTCCTATTTCTAATTATAATTACTTCCTACTAGCTACTTCTTGCTGTCCCAATGCAGACCAATAACTTAGTGACATAATCTCGCCCAGTATAGGTGAGATTGTTCTGCCTGGCCCCTATTCCCTTATGCATGTACTTAAATCCATCCATATTCAGAATAGCACCTAAGTACATGCCTAAAGTTAAGCATGTATTGAACTGCTCTCCTGAATAGGGATGCTTTCTTGAATCAGGGACCCTGCAAAGTCAGCTGTATAATATGATATAATGCTCTATTATTTGTACATGGACAAAGAACTACACCTAGCTTGTTAGCCTTTCACCTTACAGTCCCCTGTTTGGTTCTCATGTGGAAAAATATCTGTATGATTAGATGTGGTTTATTGACCTGCACAGAGGACAGGGAAAGGAAAATTGGTGTTGGGATTGCCATCATGACTGATGACGCTTAGCCAGTTTAACAGATTTTTACAAGGTTATTGGAAAAATGCAGCCTTTTCTATTCAGGCAGCACTAGCCTCTTCCATTGTCAAGACAAGCCTTTCATTAAGAGTTCAGCAATAGCCCTAATACCCACCTTCTTACTTGGACAATCCAAACAAGATCTGCCTAAAATGACACGCAGGATTCAGCCAATCTGATGAGGTGTACCAGGCCTTTCCGGCTCCCTCCAGGGGCCCCCGAGGCTCTGCTATACCCCGCCCCAGGAAAGCAGCAGTGGAGGTGGGTCCTCCAGGCATGCCTAGAGAGGCCTCACAGAAGCAGCCAATCAGAGCCCAGCAGGCTCAGATAAAAGAAGCTTCAGGGGCTTAGCAGGGTGGATCCTGGTTAGGGCCGGGGCCGGCTCCGGCTCCGGCTCTAGCTCTAGGCACCAGCCTAGCAAGCAGGTGCCTGGGGCGGCAAACGGGAAAGGGCGGCACTGCGGCGGGTTTCGGTGGCATGCCAGCGGCAGCTCCTCCCCTTCCCTCTTTGGCGGCATGCCTGCGGCAGCTCCTCCTCTGGCTCCCTATTTGGTGGCATTTTCCTTTGCCGCTTGGGGCAGCAAAAAAGGTAGAGCCGGCCCTGGTGAGCGCCCTGTCCCACCCCTGCCCCCCGGTACTTGAGGGATAACGCGAGTTTGGTTTTTGCTGCACTTGCTTATGCAGGAGGAGAGAAAGGACTTGAGACCTTTAACCCTGTGGTGTGAAGATAAAGGTGCCAGATGAGAAGAAGCAAAGGGAAGAAGCAGCAACAAATTGAAGTGAGCAGGACATGGCTGTTGTTTATAGGTTCCCTGGGCTGGAACCTGGCGTATTGGGTGGGCCTGGGTTCCCCTGCTGACCACAGGTAGAAGTGGCGTAAACCCCATGAAGGGGGCAGGCTGGTTAGAAACCTGAGCAAATGGCAGTATTTAAAGGGGCCCAGAGCCAGAACTAAAGACTCTTATTAAGAGCTGCTAGTTTATCAGACTGCTTAATGCCCTGGAAGGGGTTCATTTTGGCGGGAGACCTCCCCCACCCCCTCTTCCCTTCCAGCAGCAGCAGATCTTCCGCCTTCCCCCTGTAAAAGAGGTTTAGGTATGGGGAGGAAAGTGGGAAGGGTCACTGTCTCAGGGGGATTCTGAGGGGGGATTCAAGCTCAGTGCAGACTTTGTGTAGAAGACCTGGGGCTAGCAGTCTCATGGGTTGGTGATATTTAGGACAGTCTGTGTATGATGTGATTCCCCCCTAGCTCCCCAGCCCTGCTGCAAAGTTACTCAATTAGGGAAAACAAATTTAATGCTTTATTGTTAACCCAGCATTTGGGCAAGGAAAGTGTGGCAGAGATCCCAGCCTGGAGCTTCAGAGAACCTCAGCCACTTTTAGTGAAACTGGGCTGATTTATGGTTTAGGGTGGAAACTAGAACGGACCCAACATACAAGCTAGGAATCTGGATTCAGAGTCAAACTTCTGAGGATCAGCCTTGCATATGTGGAAGGGATGGGGCTGGTTTTGTCTGTTACTGAGATAAAGACCAGACAAAGTGTTTGGATCTAGATGTAGGTGTGGGAGTGCTCTTGGATCTAGGGTTTTGGTTCATGTCCCTCTGTCACAGGGCACCTGGCCTCTGGGGTGAAGTACCGAGCCTATCTGTAACAGACTCCACTAAGGAGAATGAGCCAATCCAGATCCACTTGTGGATGGTTAATTGCCTAAGTAGCTGGGTGGGAGTTAATTACATGGTAAGGAGCACCTTGCCTAGTTACATAAAGGCTTATGAAGGTTCAGTTAGGAAGCCCCAGAATTGAGAAAGCTCTGGAGGTGAGGGAGACACTCCTCAGGGGGACTGCCGGGCTGGTTAGGAAGCTATGCCCAGTGGGGTCTCCCTGGACAGCAGAGGCTCACAAAAAGGAACTGGTCCAGAGAGAAAGTGCTCCCAGGCAACAGACTGGAGGAGCCCAGGAGAACTAACTGCATGTGGGACCTCCTGTGGGACTACTAGGGACTTGCTTAGCAAAGAGTGATGCACAGTCTGGGGATGAGTGGCATCTGGACAAATGCCTGGAGCTTGGGTCTCTGCTCGGAAGGGAATTCAGCCTGAGAGCGCTCTGTGGCTATCGGGGCAAGACATAAGACTGATTAGCTCAGAGGTGGAGGCTTTCCTGTGGCATAGCTGAGTGAAGCTTTCGTTGTTTTTGTTCTGTCCTTTTCAGTTAAATAATGAGACCCTCTGAGGAGAGGATTCTTTAATACTGGAAAGCCTGTTGGACTTGCTTATGCCTTGGTAAGGGGGAATTGAGGCAGGTGCTCACCTGCAGTGCCATTCCTGACCAGAAGGGGGCATGCTCGGATTACCTCCATGCCATCACATCCTGCCTAATCGAAATGGTGCAACACTATGGTTTCAACCTGAATGCTCTGGTTTCAACACTGGTGGTTTCAGCTGTGTTACTCTGAGTTCTGGGGTTTTTTTGAACCTGAAACTCAAAGGACACAAGTATGGAGAACAAAACTGGAAAAAATAAGATTTGTATGAACTCCGCTGTGGACCAAAAAAAGTTCACACAGCTTTATTTGTGATATCATGAACCATTGCAAGGGAACTTAGATTTTGGCAAATATAGCAAAATCTGGAGGAGGAGCTACTTTCCTAATATTTTGTTGTAAAGTGTATTTTTAATGAAGAAAAATCTTTTTATTGACAACTTCAAAATATAGTTAAATTTGTGTATAGTTCATACACAAAATGAACATTGAAAACCAATGTGCAAGAGAGAAAGAAATAACAAAAACAACCAAATGAAAATACACTAAAAAGCCCTTTATTCATCCAAAGAACATGTTCATTTTATGGAGTATTTGAAGCTAGATAGTTGCTCCTGTGCTTCTTCAGGGCTCAGAGGGGCTTAGTAACTGGTACAGATATATAGCATGCATCACTTGAGAAAAGGAGGCAGTGATTTGGCTGGGGGCAGCTGTTACAGACTGCTTGTTTCAATGGGATGAGGAAACTAGGTATACAGCCATGGTATAACCACTCTTCTCCATGCCGGTGGGATTTTTCAAAGGCTCTCAACATTGGTCTAACTATTCTGCTGCTGAAGTCAGTGGAAGTTTTACCGTTGACTTCAGTCGAAGTAGAGTTAGGCCAGCACTAAGCACTCTTGAAAATTCTAACCATGAAACAAACAGCATTAGTCTCCCAAGCAGCCAACTAATGTAATTTCCCTGAACACCTCTGCGAAAAGGGGGGAAGCTGAGCTGAGGCTAACCACTTCATCTGATACCAGGTATTGCCCCTGCACAGGGTATATGTGTGCGAGAGTTAATAGTTTAACTTGTTTCCAGCTGCAGAATGTGTGAGATGCATTTGATAGCCAAAGTACCAGTATGTTTCTTAGCATTTATAAAGTATTAGCAACTACCTGCTCCCTCCTATACCACACTTTACTGCAACCTATACCCAGAAAACACAGAGAGGACTTTTAGTCAGATCGAAATACAATAATTTTTTGGATTTGAGGCCAACATTTAGGATGGTTTCTCCTGCACAATATTTTGTACAATTTTTCCATTAGTACTTTGCACCATCTGATTGAGAGTTGGTGTGCATTTTACATTGCCTGTTACATCATCACGTTCCTCATCACGGTCAGACTGCTTCCTCTGCTAACATTGCTGTTACCCTGAAAAGTGGTTGTGCTAAGAAGCAGACAGTGGAAGTCAGATTGCTCCCTGGGGTGCTTGTCTTTGGTAATTAAATAAATACTCTCCTTTTTGTTGTCTCCTCCAACTTCTTTTTTTTTTCTGCAGCCTTGTAGTGACATATATTCCACTCTCACAAACTGAGCAAGATCAGACCAGGCTATTACTCAGGTAGGAAAACCCTAAGAAACACACACAATGCTGTAGGAAGTGGGGTGAGTGACAGCATTCTTCCCTGAAAATCTGGGTTGAATCAATACCCCCAGTATGAGGTTGGGAGCCTGAGTGATGGTGGAAGTGCCTTTTAGAGGCTGATGTAAAGAACTATGCTAAGGGAGCCATTTGAAATGTAAAAAATAAGTTTTCTTGGTTTACAAAACCCAGAAACTATGTCATATGTTCCTGAGCACCATCTCCTGGCACCTCATCTATTAACTATTTACTAGTTACAGATACCCAGGGCTCTTATTGAAATGTCATATGACATAAAGCCAATGATTGACAACTTGTGTTTGTACTTCCTGTAACAGCAGAAAGGGGTTAATATCCACGATAACATGGCTAAATTTCAGTTCTAGAAATTACATTCTGCCTACCTAAATTTCTCCTGCTGTTTGAATTAACTATGGAACTTTCCTTACTTCCTATCCTGAAAACAGTTTGGTTGTGCTGTCTGTTGATAAACAGGTGTTGCATTTCACTCAGAGCCAGCTTCATTTCAGTGCTGGATGAAAAAAATCCTTCCGTTAAATATCTACCTTACAGTGGTGTTGTGAAGCTTAACTTGTTTGGAAAATGCTTGCAATACTCAGAGGAAACGCACTGTAGATATTTGAAGTATTGATATTCCTGCACAGCTGGTGGGCTACACACTGCAGATGTTTCTCCCATGTTGTTGCATGGTTACTTAAGTGGCTTCTTCCAGCAGATGTTCCCATGAGTGAGAGCGTGCATCCTCCTTCCATCTACATTTTTCAACACAAGAGGCAGATTTTATTGCTACCGGACTTTTGATCTCAAAGAATATTTCTACACCAGTCATGTTGGTTTTCTTTTTTGGGCTGCTGGATGCTACATGGGTGTGTGCTTTCCTCCTCACTGGTTCAGCCCTCACCACAAACAACTGCATCTGCAGATGTTTACTATGGGCCTTTCTATTTTAGCCTCCATTTCTTTCTGTGTCTTTTGTTCCCATGGTGTTTGACTCTGAGGACTCTGCCCCTTCTGCTAGTATCACATCAGTGTCACACTCTTCACATTTTGGAATTGTACCTTGATAATCAACTGTACCTTGATAAACAATTATCAATGCCTTAAAGAGATGGTAGACAGCTGGCTTTCCAGTCAGAAAAGCTGCCTCACACTTGGCTATATCAATACCTTCTGCCAGCAACTAAACCTAGTCAACCCAAATGCAAACTCTTTTTGACTTCACTGGTTTACTTGGAGAGAGAGATGCTTAACATCTCTTGTGTTCATGCCCTTAACAAGGAAGTCCTTCTGCCTTTCATTCTCCTCTTTTTTGCTTTACTCTTTCTCATGTTATGAAATATGTCCCATTTCCCTCTTCCTGCCCCACCTATCTGCTCATTGCTCTTTCCAGCCCCACAAGAACATTAAATTGTAGCTGCTTTTTATTTTTAACGAGTCTTAACAAATGAAATGGGAGAGCCATCAGCGCATGTATGTTACCACAGCTCTCCCTGGAACTGTGACAGTTCACACTAACTGGCGCTCTGCCCCTAAAACTCTAAACTCCTAGACACACATGAATTGAATGGTAAAGAACTGGCAATTTTCCCTTTATTTTAACATTTTCCTGAAGTGCTCGTTAATATTTTTATTGGTGCTTATGAAGTTTTCAAGAAAGGCAGCCCTGGAGAGCAAGCCCTCTTTTTATCCACACAACCAGTATGGCACTACAAGTTTCTTGACTTCCTAGAACCCCATTAAATGTACCTCAACCTTGTTCTGGGTGGAACTTGGCAAACGTAGCCAGCACTTACCCACTACTCCCTCCCAGCATTGCCTGGTGTCCAGGAACGTGGCCCTGCCCTCATCCCACCCTTTCCAGGGCTTCTTGTGTTGGTATTTCTTCTCTCCCTAATGCAATGCACCTATCTAAACTCTGGCTGTAAACTGCATCAATAAATGGGGTTGGAGGGAGGGGGGAATGAGCTTCCAGCAATCTCTCCTGATTCTAGCTCACCTGCCCTTGACCCATAAACTTTATTTCCTCTTCTTTTCTGTGTGTGGGCTTGTTGGTTGGTTTTCTTTGGTATCCCATCTGAGATGTAGCCACCATGTGGATAAGGTTAGATACATCCAAATGTTACTTCAGCTTTGTTCTTCAGCACTGTACCCATTGTGAGGTGATCACTTAACAGCCACAAAAAAGCAAACTTCTTTTGCATGTGGAAAAAGCCAGTTAAATTCTTGCTCTGAAAATCAGTGGCAGAAATTAGATGTGGCTGTTACTCCTGCCGATCTGGATGGAAATGTTTCGCACACAGTAGCTCTGCTAGGAATAAACTGGGCTGCCATGCTAACATAATAAAATGCAGACCACCCTGAGGGCATGAAGGAATTGCATTCCAAAACTTGCACTGCAAGGAACCAAAGTTTAATGGAAAATGCTGAAAAGACCCTATTTTTTTTTTTAAATTCCTTCTATTTATCATACTGTATTTTATGTTTTTTCTGTTCTCTCCTCTTTTCTTGCTAGGGATATTGGCATGAAAACAGGATCTTTGTTTTCAGAGAGTTAATCTGCTCACGATTTCTTGGTCACATGGGCCCTGAGGCACCCCACCTGTGGAAAAATCCATGGGAGCAGCAAAACTACTGCCTAGTTGGTACCACATGCACACCTTTCATCTAAGGTGCTCGATGTGCTTCATGTGTAGCAGTGAATTAAGTTTAACACCCCCACAGGGAAGTAGATTAGTAAATAAGTATTATAATCCCCATTTTACAATTGGAGAATCTGAGGCACAGAGAGATTAAGTGACTTGCTCAAGACCCTGCAGGAAACTAGTCAGAACTAGAGCACACAAATGGTTGAGGATTAGAATTCAGGTAAGCAGGATCAGATGGACTCTTATAATAAAAGATCCTGTTTTCAGTCAAATATTCTGAATATAGAACAAAGAATGAAACAGCTTTTAAAATACAGTATGGGCCTGCTCCTGCAAAGGCACTGGGAATTTGGCTTTTGTTTTCAGTTGGAGCAGGATCAGGGCTTATCTGCAGAAAGAGATAGCTGTCTAAATAGAATTTCCATCTGGAGACCGTGGCTTTTTAAATGCTCTGCAGCCACCTAGAGGAAGAATAAGTTTGATTTTCATTAATTTTGTGTGGGTTAAGTCAGGGAGGGTGCTGTAATGAGTAATGACTGTGAGACTTTAAACTAGACAACCTGTTTATTATTACTATCGCAAGACCTCCTAGGATATGAACACAGTGAATCATCATCAGAAGCTGATGATAACTTCAGTTGTGTTTATATTTTGGAAACAGTTCTCGCTCCTTGCTCTCATTTTGCTTTTCATTGCATGTGATGTATTTTTTGTTGGGCACTTCCAGATACTGCACCATTGCTTTTTTTTTTCTTTTTCTTTTTTTAATGGAAATAAGGAAATGATCTATTGTGACTTTTTTTTAAAATAGAGGATCTAAACTTTGCAGTGTTCTCACTATGGCAATAATCTCTTTATTTTGTTTATATTTCTCTGGAGCTGTGGCTTTAAAAATCTCCCAGCAATTTCTGAGGCTTTAAAAATTGTTTAGAAAAATCCTGAAAAATCTCTGGCTTTTGTCATCGTTTTTCAAATGAGTGCAGCCCTATACACTGGTGAGCTTTCTGACTAGTAGAATAACTGGTGCAGTGATAAGACTTGATTGATTTCCACCATGTTTGCAGAGTGTGAAAAAATTGTATCTTTTTTATGCCTATGAATATTTATGTCTCTCTCGCTCTGTAGATAGCATGAGTTTAAAAAAGAGCTTCTAGTTGTACCTGCAAAAACCCTAAGCCTGCTTTAAAAATCAAGCCAAGATGAAGAGAAAAATATAAAGTTATACATATTATGTACTTCCAAGGCTGCTTAATATTATTGATTTTTTTTCCCTGGCAGAGAAGACTGAAAATTTCATTATGTTGCAGTGGCTCTGCATCTGCAATGCAATTTGCGATAACAGCCTTAGTGTTGAGCATATACATATATATGTAATATAAGACCCTGAGACAGCAGAATAAGTAATAGGTAACTTTGATTGGTATAACACTGCAAAATAATTGCGTGGGGGGGGGGTTGTTGGGGGTGGGCAGGTTTGTCCAGAAGAGTCCAGCAATTATTACAGTCCTAGTTATACCCCCAATGAGGAAGTGATGACGAGAAAATACCTGTCAGGTGTGAGAAAGGGGTACACCTGGTCCTATGGAAGACCTATGAAAGATCTTTAAGAGCTGACCTATGTTTTTTATCATTGAACTTAAATATGCTTTTATATGCAATGCTCCCTCCTATCATTTTTCCTCCATGTGGTTTTACAGATGGACATACTCATCATTATCTGCATTACCAGACATAACATTGGAGCAGTTTTTACCACATTTTAGGATATATACTTGCAAACAGATGAACACAGATGTGAATTAGCGAAACTGATATGTGGTTTGCAGACACTGAGTTCCTGTATTGCAGATGGGAGTCGTAAAATTCCCTTCTCTTTCTTTATATTGGTCTACATATCCTATGCATGTTGCCTTTCTGTAACAAGATCAGGGAGATGCCTGCTCCAAAGCAGACTTATTGAGGTCCTTTTACTCTTCATCTCAACCACACATCTAGGTTGTAGATGAGTTCAGAGGGCCAAATCCTGTTTGCATTAGTTACACTGAAATTAATGGGACTACTTGCATGAATACTGCTAACAAGATTAAGATAAGCAGGATTTGACTGGCATGCTGCAGAGTGCCCAGCTATTGGCCCCTTGTCTGAAAGACGTTAAGATATGAACTCTACAGGCTTACTCTAGTCCAAAAATGTTCTTAATGAGGAGCCCCTTACGATGTTTCTCCCTTTAAGAGCTAGATTTTGATCAGCCCTACACCAATACACACAAGGAGGAAGAGGGCACAAAATGCCTCCTGTGTCCTGAAAAGGGGTGGAATGAGTGTGGGACCATGGCCCCAGACCTCCTGCACCCCAGTTGATGGAGCTGGCCGGCATGGAAGTAAGTGCCTGATGGACCGTTTCAAAGGGTGGTGGATCTGCTGCTGTACTGTGTGTTTCCCTGCAGCTCCAGAAAACATTCTGACCGAGTCAGGCAGAATTCTGCCTGAGGCTGAGTGTAGGGACCTGATTGTCTTCTTCAGCCCAACTTTAAGTGTTTTTTACTGAAGAGCTTTTATACAGGCTTTGCTTTTCAAGAACCTGGATTTTATAGCACAAAACAGACAAAGCCCACCCAGTGCATCATGGGGAGACTATTATGAGAAAATGAGAGGGCTTTTCTTTTCTTTTTTGTTTTAACTGCCTTTAACACTGGCTCCAGATTCAAAGAAGATTGAGGTGCGTGTTAGGGTTGTGCAATCCTGAGAACTTTATTTTGTGTGGTTTTAGAAAATGTTCCAGGGCATTTCATTATTCATTTTATAAGATTAATGCGGAGTATTGTTGGTTAAAGCAATAAAAGCAAATCTGGCTCAGAGTTCTCATTGTATAAAGGTTAATAATACATATATAATAGTTCTTGGCACTTTTAAGAAAGCCTTTGGTTAATATTTTTAGTAGCACATATTGTAGGTTTTTAGGGATGGGTTACGCAGCATACTATAAATTTAAAAGGTTTTACACTGGCCTGCATTTATTGCATTGAGTTGAAAAATAGCATATTTTCTTACATTTTGGATGGGAAGTGTGGGTTCTGAAATTGCACACCCAGAAATATGTTGAAAGGAATGGCATGTGCTGAGAAATCCAAAATGCATTGTAGGTTTTTTCCAGGACTTCGAAGGTTAAAAAAAAGTATCATTGAATTTGAATATACCCCTATACCCCAAATTACAAAACTCCTTTAACGAACATATTTGGAAGGATCCTTTGGCAGTGGAAGGGTGAATAGGGGCATCTTCTACAGTTTTAACTCAGAGTGCCAAGTGTATATATATATATATATATGGAACAGGAAGCTTGGCATTCACAGAAAGTTACATTAGAACTGTAGAAAGTATATTCGTGTAACACACATGCCCAGGAAACTTCAGCTCAGATGCAGCATCCAGTTTATAGTGAGATTCTGCATCTCACCAGATTTTTCATCTGGACTGTCTGAGGCACAAAGAGTTCAAGTAACTTAGCCACGGTCACATAGTAAGTCTGCAGTTTAGATAAGTTTGAATCCCAGACCCTTCTGGTTCCTAGCCCATTACTGTAACCTATAAACCACGGCTGCCTTTGCAACCTGGAATTCCCAGGAACAGTCGCAGAACTCTCAAACATTCTAGCCAATGCCCCTTTTTAAAAGAATGAGAGCTCCCTACAGTAGACATCTCTGGGCTGCAGTTTTCAGATCTGGCCAAGCCGTGCTCAACACAGGAGTCAAGGAGAGAGAGGTTGCATGAAGCCTTTATGCTCCCACACTCCCAGTGAGCAAGTTCAGCAACCTGGTGGCTGGGGGTCCAGAAAGGGGAAGTGAAGATTCAGTTATGCTGGCTTTATTCCACCTGGGGATTCCCCCATTTCAGAGGAATCCCTATGTGATGGATATACAAACCCCATACCAGGTAAGAAGGGGTTGAGAAGCAAGCAGCCTTGCCCCAATGCACCTACAGGCATGCTAGTCTTGGAGGAGGAGCCTTGAAAAGGAGAAGCTGAGTTCAGAAGGCCCCAGCCTAGGGAGGTATAGATCTCTCAGCTTCTGCTCCCAGAAAAGAGCATGGGAGAGAGTCACAGCTATGTTGGGTGGCCTGCAAGCACTGAGTGGTTGGGCAGATGGCTGGAGGATCCTGGTAGGATAGAGAAGTTGGTGCTGCTCCTATTTATGTTAATTTAATTTCCTTTCCTTTGTTGCCTTGAGAACTAGAACTAAGGTCTGAGCCCTGGGACAGACAACCCCACCCACCCAACTGAGAAATTGAGCTCCCCGAGGCGAAAGCAGGCTGATGTAGGAAGTAGCTCAGGAAAGAAGTGTGATCAGGGTGCCCTTAACCACTTGCTACAAGGATCCCTGGGCTAGAACCCAGGGTAGAGGGAGGGACTGAGTTTCCCTGCAGCCTTACCGGGAAGACCCCAAACACAAGGGGACAGAAAGAATATTGGGCCTGGACAGGGCTGTCAAGCTGGTGTGAAGCACTGAGATTACCCCGAAAGGGGTGAGACCGAAGGTGACCCGGCTGGAGGGTGAAGTCCCAGGGCAAAAGGGGACCACCAGTAGATCTGGTTGGCAGGACTACAGAGAAGAAACCTTGGAATGCCATACTTAGCCCCAAGATGATGTGCTGGATAGCGAGTCACTTTGCCACACCCCAGTTGCTTGATGTAAGGCCGGTTTATACTGTTCTTCAGTGTTGGAGCTGCCCAGACGGGATAAAGATCTGGCACTCTAGTCTTGAAAGAAATGACCCATGAAAAATGACTAATCTTTCGCGTACTAGGCAGTTCTGTTCTCTAGGCAGGTGTTTTGAATGCATTGGGAATGATGTAATGACTTCTGTATTTTGCTCAGGCTCCAAAATTACCTTTCAGCATGAGTTATTTGCTGCTCTGGTGTTAGTGTCAGTATCTTCCTGAGAGAGACTCAAGAAATAAGTATCTTCAGCTCCAAACACCAAGCTTCAGACTTGAGTAATTGTCCCCCCACTCCACCCCACCCCCACATACACACCCAAAAAGAAAAAGGGGAAAAGCCACACATACATACACAGTTTACATGAATAAAAGCGAAAGAGTGAACATTTCTATTATATTTTGGGGTGTGGCATCCTCTTCCCTTCTGAGCTTCCTTCTATACAGCACTTGGTAACAACAAATAATGAAAACCCTTGAGAGGCCTTTGTTTAAAACAAAAACAAAACCCACCAAACCCTTATAACAGTTTTAAAACAATGTTGATATTGATAGAAACCATTTTGTTTTCTTTTTTTCCTTATGAGGGAAGAAAAATGAGGTCTCATTGTGGATCAGGGGAAAAACTCCTGCATCTTCCTGCTGAACTGTGAGCACTGAAATGTGATTAAGGCAGTGACTTGCTTGGCTGCCATATAGACTTTGGATGTCTTCACTGCTGGTGTTAAATTAGTTGAGACAGCCACTAAATCTTGGATTGTGCAGTCTAGTAAATGGAGTTCTCCTAAGACAACTATCTCCCAGGATGCTGGGCTTGCTGAATGATCCTTGTCTTTGAAATGGTGGCTCTTCGAACGGTCTTCTCAATTTGTAAATGTGCAGCTAATCCCATTTTCCACCCATCTAACTGAGGTATGGGTTAGATTATGGAAGGCTACACACTGTAAAGGAAATGTGGTGTTTAAAATTTAGGCCTTCAGTTTGGCTGGTATCTGTTTTTAAATCCAAAATGTTCATGTCTTTTAACTTGACTTTCATGTTGCCTTTCATCTATGCAGTGCCTTTGCTTGGAGGTACTGATACGTTTTCATATGTGCTACACACCGTATCAGTGTTGTGAAAGGAAAGGAGTAAAATATTAAATGAAAAAGACATTCTCTCTTAGTGATTGATTTTTTTTTTTTGACTTCTTGTTCCCTGTGAAGTAAAGGGAACTGCAGATGTTCAGTGAAAAACACCAAACATCTGCAATTTCAATACTGCCCAGCATTGTAAGAGGCAGCAGCAACCACTGTGCTGCTCTTCTGTTCTGTTCTTTTCTTTTTTAATAGTACATTTAGCATAGGATTCATTTCTCTGCCCTCTTGTGGGACTTGGACACTTTCCATGGTTTAATGTGAAAAAGGCCTTTAGCTGAAGAAGTGCAGTCCTCTGGTTTGCTTTGAAGACGTGGGAGCAATGTGGGCTGTCTAATGCAAGGGTGTGTCTGACAGCTGCCGGATGCCTTCACTTTCATGGATTTCCCCTTGCAACAGTTTGTGATTATACACACCCTATTAGTGCCATCTTTCTCTCTCTCACACACACACAAAGTATATACAGCATCAAAAGGAATCCAGTTTGAGATATTTGTCCCCAGCAAAAGAGTAAACAACTGGCTGCTCCAGGCCAGTGATTTGAAAAGGGCCCCAGTTTACTCGGAAGTATCCTCAATATAGGAAGTTAAGGCAGAAAAGAATAGAGTTTAGGTCCTGAATGAACCCACTTCTTCCTCAGCCTGAACAAAATGCAAGCAGATTTGAAGTCCTGTTGTCTTTTCATTCTGAACTCTATTTAGTCTTACTCTCACCCTGTATAATACCACTTCCATACTTGGTAGACCTAAAGATGCATTCCACTGCAGTCTCATCTGTAGTAGACAAGAGAAGGGGTGTATCTTTCTAAATTGATCAGTCCCACTCCAGCCGCGGGCACCAGTCCATTATTTACATAAGCCCACAAATTAATTAATCACTTCTTGTTATCAAGAAGGTTCCTTTTTGAAGAACAGCACATCCAAACTGAAGTCGGAGAACACTGCAGGGTATACCGAAGGTTATAGGAACAGAATGAGGAGTTTCACTGCCCTGTTTGAATTCAGGATTGTTCTGATGCTTACAGAGATCATCTTAATGAATTTGGACACAATGTTTCTTGTAATATCACACAAGTGCCTGGTGGTTTGACAATAGGTGGTTATTTGTATGTACAGACGCTCCCCGGGTTACGCAAGACTCGACTTACGCAGATTTGCACTTGCGGAAAAGTGCATAAGCTAGAAATAGGAGTTAGGTTTTTTTGTTTTTGTTTTTTGCGTAACGTTTGGGTATATGTTTCCGACTTATATTCCGCAAAATTTGAGTTACGCAAGGCTTTCCAGAACGGAACGATTGCATAAGTCAGGGAGCGTGTGTATCCAAAAATAAACTAATTATATTAATTTACATAAGGGCAGTGTGCCTGCTCTTTCAACCAGTGCGTGCCCCTGAACCACCTTGTAGTGTCATCAGGGAGCTGTTTTCTAACCCCCATGTTGTGTAGTTTTTGATCCCTGTGTAGGATTTTGTCGTACTGCTAAAGGTGGTGAAACTGGGGAGCTGGGGTGGGGAGAAAGGGAAGATATATATTTAAAACCCTAATGTGTCTTTAAAATCAGTTTAATGTAATTTAGGACCACAAATACTAAAATGCCTTTATCATAATCATATTTTTATTGCATGGTGTCACTACAGCGCAAAATTAAGGCTGTTTTGGTTGCCTTACTGCACTTCCTTACCTGACACATTTGGATTTTTTTTTTAAGTGTAACCTTAACTCTGAATTTCCTGGGCTTGGTTATGGGAATGTTACAATACGTCTGTAATGTTTTTATCTTAGGTTACTGATATGTACTCTCAGGGCTGGTCTAGGGGCAGGCAATCATGGCCATCAGCCTGGGTGCCAACTTCTAGCTATATTGCTGTGCCACTTGGGTGTGTGGTGTGTGGCTTTTGCTCCACTGATTGACTGGCCACCTTTAATTTATTTATTTAGACTTGGTTGCTCTAGTGGAATAGGGGAGGGACACCGAAAAGGTTTTCTGCTCTGGTTGGCAAAATGTCTTGGACTCTTCCTGTATACACTCAGTCTTAAGTCTAATTAAACAAAAGTTTTCCCCTTGGAATAGAATTGGAACACTTCAGAGGACAGCAAAGTCAAAATGTTCCATTATTAGAGAATATACTATCATAAGAAAATGGTGTTTCTTTGGGTGAAACTGGGCTTCAGTTGTAGGGCATGGACACTCCCTAAGCCTCCAGATACATCCCTATAGCTATCTGTTTATTAGTGTCTCCTAATTTATTTGATAGAATCAGAGGAGATGCAAAGAAGAGATGGGGGAGGTGAGCGGAACTTTGAAATCATTCACTGGAGTGCAGGAAATGGCTCAGCAGCAAAATAGAAAAAAGAAAACAAAAATCAGTGTCTACATCACAAAGATTTTTTTTTTGACACAGATCAGCATTACAACTTGTAAATTGCATTCAAGAATCTATGGTTTGTTTGTTTTCTGGGCAGGGAGTAGGAGGCATGCTGCTTGTTTGGCAGGGGAAGTTTCAATAACTAAAACAAACCAAACAAAAACACAAACTCCCAATGGAAATCTAATAAGATTGAAATTAAGAATTTTACTGACATATAAGAAAAATATTTTTTTTAAAACTGACGCAGAGTATTTACCCTATTTTCTCTCAATCATTCGGGCTTCAGAGAAAAAGCATTTTTTGCCTGAAGTTCTCCCAAAAAGCTGCCCTTTCAATCACACAAAGGGATTTCCTGGAGTTCCCAGCTTGGACCACGAGAGGGAAGTAGTGACTGTATTTTGCTATCTAATAGGTCAAATACTTTCTCCCTTGTAGCTTCAGAAGTGATTTTTTTAAGCAAACAATTTCAATATTAATGTATTACTTTTGTTACTAAAGAATCTCATTAGAAAAAATGTCTCTATTTTGATGATGGACGAATATTAACTTTTATGCAGTTTTGCTTACTTTTAGTTTTGTTAAATAAGTACAAAAATGATCAGCAGTGATAATTAATTAACAAAGCAAAAACAACACACATACCCCTTGTGATTGTACCTCAGCCAAACCAGAGGATTGGGCCCATCAGCTCTTCCCAGGATTATACAACTCACGGAAATAGAAATAACTTGAAGCCAATAAGAGTGGAGTAAATTAGAGAACTGTTCATTCTGACACTCATATGTTATCTTTCTTAGGGAATATGTAATGTTACCCATACCAGCCTTGATGCTTATCCAGGCAGAAAGGAGTGGCTAAGAACTAGAGCTGTTTGGATCTGGATTCAAACTAGTCCAAAGTCTATGGGTGTTTGAAACTGGAGTTGTGGGTTTGGCTCATTTAGACACATTGTTTTGTGCATGGAGACTTATCTTTAACTTAAGGCAACTGATCTGGCTTGGTGTTGGAACTGGCATTCTTCTCTGTGGCCAGAAACTCTCACAGCAGGAAGCTCTGTGATTTTTGTGTTCTCAAAACCAGATGAAGTGACTCAAATGTAACGTTTTATAAGTCCCAAAGTGGAAACTCAGCATGCACACAGCCAGCCTACCATAAGCAAGCATGATCCTACCTCCCCCACTCCCCAACACCTTGGATATCAATAATATAATAATTATTGTATGAATAATTATACATAATAGTAAAAGCTGATAAGGCAAGGTTAGTTGAGGATAACAGGATGCCTAGGAGAGAATAAAACTATCTTGATATCTTAACAGGTCTTCAGGAAATACAACAGACTCTCTTTGCAACAGTAATTTCCTGTGATAGCACATCAGGAATCTTCTTTGTGAAATGAGATATATTGGTTGCCACATGTCTGGTTTTCAACTGGAAAGTCTGGTCGAAAGGGGACCTGTGCAGCTCCAGTCAGATGTACTGACCAGATACCAAAAGTCTGGTTACTGCGGGTGGGGGAGAGGTGCAGGCTCATCATCCCGCAACAGCCCCTGCTCAGCCAGGGCCACCTCCAACCTCCATCTTGTGGGCAGGCAGGCTCTGCATCAGGGGCTGCATCTCCTGACCCAGCCCTGGAGCAGAGGGAGCCCAGCTGGTGAGGGCGGGGAGAAAGGTGGAGAGGATCAAGTGACAAGGAAGGGGGAGAGGGAAGCAGCCAGGGATGGGGAGAGAGGAGTGGGTGGGGGCGTGGCCTTGGGGAGAGGCGGAGCCTCAGGGAAAGCGGCGAGGCAGGGACAGAGGGAGGTTCCTGTGCTCCTGCTGTGGTGTCTGGTTTTCGGACATTAGAAAGTTGGCAAGCCTTGAGATATACCTCCTAAATGATATGGGGAAGATGGAACCACTTTTGTTCAGTAACAGTGCCTGATGCATTCAGAGCACTGCTTTGGGATGTCAATGAAGATTTGCGGGCATGCTGTGGTAGGACGATACTCATCAAGGGGAACTTGTTCAGTGAATCGTACATAGGGCGGCAAGTCTGTCACGGAAGTCACGGATTCTGTGACTTTCCGTGACCTCCATGACTTCTGCAGTGGCTGGTGCTGGCCCAGGGGCTGCCAGAAGCAGCAGTTTGGGTGTGTGAGAGGGGTCTCAGGGATAGGGGAAAGGGTTTGGTGTGTGTGTGTGGGTGCTTACCTGGGGTGGGGGGGCCACCCTGAAGCTCCTGCAGGGCCTGCCCCTGCAGCTCTCATTGGCTGTGGTTCCCCGCCAATGGGAGCTGCAGCAGCTGGCGCTTATGGCGGGAGCAGCAGAGGAGCCCCTGCCCTGGCCCCTGCCTCCACCATCTAGGAGCTGCAGGGACAGAGCTGGTAGTAAGCCCCGCCAACCTCTCCCCCAGTACCAGCGGGGGTCCCAGGTCACCTCCCCCAGCACCCGTGGCACCCCTGGACTCCTCCTCCCTTCCTGAGCACCGCTGCCCAAGTTTTAGACATGGTGGGTATTTTTAATAAAACTCATGGAGAGGTCACAGGCCTGTGAATTTTTGTTTGCAGCCTGTGACCTGTCCATGACTTTTACTAAAAATACCCGTGACTAAAACATAGCTTTAATCCTACGTGAACAAAATAGGGGATGCACCTGAATACTAAAATGGGAAATGATTTTCAGATAGCTGAGCACTGCCACGGGCTCCCACTGACTTCACTTAGAGTTATGGATGCCCAGCACCTCTGAAAATCAGTCCCTTAACGTTTCCAGCACACTGCAACAATATAAAGCATACACAAACGGCAAACTTTGCAAATCCATTGCCTCTTATCAGTTCTTGTATTTTCAGCCTGTGCCTAATTGACACATGTTCTAGATGAGCTAATTTTGTATACAGACATGTGCAGCAGCAGATTTACTTACTCCAATGGTTTATGATTATTCAGTGAAATAAGATGGTTGAATTGAGAGATGAATGAATAATTGGTTCTTAGGGAGTTGTGTGGCTTTTGGTTTTGGGGTTTCGTTTTTTTTTCATGTTTTGTTTTGACTTGGTGATCGACCTGAAAAGTCCAGAAAAAAAAATTGATTTGTTTCAAGCCAAAACTAACATTTTTCAGTTTTTCTCACTGAAACAAAATTTTTTTTTTCAGGTTTCTAGCTGTTACATTTTTGAGGTATTTGTACATGTAAATCTCTTTAAAACCAACTCTAGGTAAATTTCAAAACAAAACATTTCAAAATGAAAAATAAAAAAATGTCAAAATGAAATATTTTAACATTTTCAAAATTTTAATTTTAATTTATCTGGCCAAAAGTATTTGCCAAATTTGAGCCAAATTAATTAATAGCTTTTGTCATCCTGTAATTGCATTTTTCAGTGACTTTACTATTCAACTGAAAATTTTTGCTGTGCTCTAGTTGTTTCATGAACCCTGAGGGCTTCATAGCATAGTAACTGTGTGTGTCTTCATTGCTCCTTATAATGCTCTTAAATCTGGGAATTAATCTTAAATGTTGTTGCAATAGACATTCTTCAGGAGAGCTGAGATGGAGCCTTTATGAAGACAAAATTGTCTTTGCTACAAATTGTCTTTGCCTTGCTCCCTAATTGCAGCGTACAGCCTTGGATCCTCATTGCATGGCAGCTCTTGACTCTCATGTTCTGGGCTCTCTACTTTGATATGACTCTCCCGTTGGTGTAATTGGGAGCTCTGAGCATATAGAATAGAGTGTAGCAGAACTGCAGAGATTAGATCCTCTATGTGGATTTGGGAGTAAAAAGTGTTCAACCTGTTTGCCATTTCTCCAGCACAGGTTATTGCAGCTTTAAGCTGTATATGATTATATAAAAAAATAATTCCAAACCTTGAGGGCTGTTTTTCAAAACTTTTTTTCCTTGTTTGTTTCTGGGCTGTTTTTTGCAGGTCCTGTGTAACAGATATGTGTGAGTGTCCAGTTCATAAAAACTGCTATTGCGAGTCATTCCTTGCCTATGCCCGAACCTGTCAGAGAGAAGGGGTGAAAGTCCAATGGAAACCTGAGCAGCATTGTGCAGGTAAGCATACTCTGATTGCTTTGTTGCAATTTAATGCACAGTCTGAAGGAAAGAACATTGAAATTTTTTATATCATTATAATGCTGGAGGGGAAAAAATAGAAATCAATAAATGGCTAGGCTAAAATTTGATAAGCAGCCAGCCTACATTCTAAGCTATAGGCGTGTGTCTATAAAATATATATAATCACACACTCTCTCTCTCTCTCTCTCTCTCTCTCTCACACACACACACACACACACACACACACACACACACACACACACACACACACACACATATTAGTATGGCATGTTTCACACACACACACACACACACATATTAGTATGGCATGTTATCGGTATATTGAGAGAGAGAATCCCAGCCTGTCATGGAAATATATAGTGTTCATGTGCATTAATTTTGGTCACTGAGGCAAAGTTCCCACGTGATTTGCACTGCTTTAATGGCAAGTAATTGTTTCCACAAAGAAGAGGAAATTACCTCCTGTAACTGGAGGTTCTTCGAGATGTGAGATCCCTATCTATATTCCACACATGGGTGCACGTGTGTGCCTTGTGCCTGAATCCGGAAGTGTTTCTTAGCAGTGTCCGTTGACCCGCATGTGTGTTATACGTCTACTCATGCTCCCAGCTGAGGATATAAGAGGTCGTACAGATCAACACCTCTCCAGTCTCTCTCTCACTGTAATGGAATGCAGTCCTCAGCGAAGGGGATGGAGGGCAGGTAGTGGAATACAAACAGAGACAACACATCTCGAAGAACCTCTGGTTACAGGTAGATAACTTCTCTTCTTCGACTGATGGTCTCTTAAGTGTATTCCACATTTGGGTGACTCACGAGCAGTGATCAGTGCGGAGGTGGGTGCGAGGATTCCAAGGGAAGTGCAGTCTGCAGTACAGCCTGGCCCATGGGATGTGTGTTGCTGCTGCTTGTGCGCTGGGATAGTGTGTCATGAACAGGTGAACGGAGCGCCACGTTGCTGCATGAGAGATGCCTTGTCAGGAAGCGTCCACCCTTGAGGCCGATGTGGGGGCTTGTGCTTGCATAGCATGTGCCATGACTCTATCAGATGTGGGTATGTTGGATTAGTTGTAGCTCGGGCTGTCAAGTGATTAAAAAAATGAATCGTGATTAATCGCCCTGTAAACAATAATAAAATACCATTTATTTAAATATTTTGGGATGTTTTCTACATTTTCAAATATATTGATTTCAATTACAACGCAGAATACAAAGTGTACAGTGCTCACTTTATATTTATTTTTTATTACAAGTATTTGTAAAAAAACCAAAAGAAACAGTCTATTTCAGTTCACTTAATACAAGTACGTTAGTGCAATCTCTTTATCATGAAAGTTGAATTTACAAATGTAGAATTATGTACACAAAAAAAACTGCATTCAAAAATAAAACAATGCAAAATTTTAGAGCTTGCTAGTCCACTCAGTCCTACTTCTTGTTCAGCCAATTGCTCAGACAAGCAAGTTTGTTTACATTTGCAGGACATAATGCTGCCCGCTTCTTGTTTACAATGTTGCTTAAACTGCAGCAAGGGAGGTTTAGGTTGAACATTAGGAAAAACTTTCTAACTGTCAGGGTGGTTAAGCAGTGGAATAAATTGCCTAGGGAAGTTGTGGAATCTCCATCATTGGAGATTTTTAAGAGCAGGTTAGACAAACACCTGTCAGGGATGGTCTAGATAATACTTAGTCCTGCCATGAGTGCAGGGGACTGGACTAGATGACTTCTCCAGGTCCTTTCTCGACATTATGGACATTATGATTCTAATCTCACCTGAAAGTGAGAACAAATGTTCTCATGGCACTGTTGAAGCTGGCGTCGCAAAATATTTATGTGCCAGATGCGCTAAAGATTAATATGTCCCTTCATGCTTCAACCACCATTCCGGGGGACATGCATCCATGTGGATGATGGGTTCTGCTCGATAACAATCCAAAGCAGTGCAGACCAACGCATGTTCATTTTCATCATCTGAGTCAGATGCCACTAGCAGAAGGTTGATTTTCTTTTTCGTGGGTTGGGTTTTGTAGTTTCCGCATCTAAGTGTTGCTCTTCTAAGATTTCTGAAAGCATGCTCCACACCTCATCCCTCTCAGATTTTGAAAGGTTCTTCAGATTCTTAAACCTTTAGGTTGAGTGCTATAGTTACCTTTAGAAATCTCACATTGGTACCTTCTTCGCCTTTTGTCAAATCTGCAGTGAAAGTGTTCTTAAAATGAACAACATGTGCTGGGTCATCATCCGAGACTGCTATAACATGAAATATATGGCAGAATGTGGGTAAAACAGAGCAGGGGACGTACAATTCTCCCCCAAGGAGTTCAGTCACAAATTTAATTAACACATTATTTTTTTTAACAAGCATCATCAGCATGGAAGCATGTCCTCTGGAATAGTGGCTGAAGCATGAAGGGGCATATGAATGTTTAGCATATCTGACACGTAAATATCTTGCTGTGCTGGCTACAAAAGTGCTTTGCAAATGCCTGTTCTCACTTTCTGGTGACATTATAAATAAGAAGAGGGCAGAATTATCTCCTGTAAATGTAAACAAACTTGTTTGTCTTAGCGATTGGCTGAATAAGGAGTAGGACTGAATGGACTTATAGGCTCTGAAGTTTTACATTGTTTTGTTTTTTGAGTGAAGTTATGTAACAAAAAAAATCTACATTTGTAAGTTGCACTTTCATGAGAAAGAGATTGCACTACAGTACTTGTATGAGGTGACCTGAAAAATATTATTTCTTTTGTTTATCATTTTTACAGTTCAAATATTTGTAATTAAAATAATATTCACTTTGATTTCAATTATAACACAGAATACTCTCTCTCTCTCTCTCTCTCTCTATATATATATATATGAAAATGTAGACAAACATCCAAAATATTTAACAAATTTCAATTGGTATTCTATTGTTTAACAGTGCAATTAAAACTGCAATTAATCGTGATTAATTTTTTAATCATGATTAAATTTTTTGAGTTAATCGCGTGAGTTAACTGTGATTAATTGACAGCCTGAGTTGTAGCATTCACAGATGTACCTAAGACCAATTTGGAAATGCAAAAGGGTTGAATCCTGGGGAGGCAGAGCACCAGTGCACGTCAGACATCAAGGGAGTGCAAGGCTTTTTCAGTAGGGGAGGTGTGTGGTTTGGGGAGGAAAACTGGTAGGTGTATGCACTGATTTAGGTGGAATTCAGACACCACTTTTGGGAGGAATTTAGGGGGCAGCCGTAAGACCACCTTGTCCTTGTGGAATATTGTGTAGGGAGAGTCCGCCATCATAGCTGTGACTTCACTGACTCGTGTGGGCGAGGTAATGGCCACTAAGAAAGTCACTTTTATCTAGAGGTGGGAGAATGAGCATGTTGCTCAAAGGGTGGCTTTGTGAGGACAGAGAGAATGAGATTATGATCCCATGGCAGCGTGGGCTTTAGTATTGGTGGAAAGGTGTTGAGTAAATCTTTCATGAAGCTGATAGTGGTGGGATGCATAAACACTGAGGAGCTATCCATAGGAGGCAGAAAGGCAGTGAGTGCTCCCAGGTGCACTCTAATAGAGTTGAGGGCCAGGTCTGACATCTCGAGGGCAAGGAGATAGTTGAAGACCAGTGGAATAGATACCGTGCTCAGTGAGTGGTGGTGGTGGCAACGGGCCCATGCATAGGCATCAACTTCTGTTCCTGCGGGTGGTGCTTGACCCCCCATCTGCCCCCAGACCTGCCCCACTCCACCCCTCCCAATAGGCCCTGCCCCCTTTTACCCCTGCCCCGCCCAAATTCCGCCCCCTCGAGTTGTTTGGTGGCGGCTGGGTGGGAAGTGCTGGGAGGTAGGCGGAGGAATGGAGACACAGCGCCCTCGGGTGGGGGGGAGGAGGTTGGCTTCCAGTGGGTGCAGAGCACCCACTAATTTTTCCCCATAGGTACTCCAGCCCTGGAGCACCCACGGAGTTGGTGCCTGGGAGTGTGCAGAGGTGGAGTGGTGTGCAGGCGGACAGTGTGAGGAAGTCCGTGAACCAGAACTGACAGGGCCAGAATGGGGCTATGAGTATAATGGTGGCTCTGTCCTGGTGAATCTTGTATAGCATCTCTGGCAGGAGGAGAATGGAGGGAAAGTTGTAGCGGAGGTTGCCTGTCAAGGGGAGGAGGAGAGCATTGCCCTGATAGTCCTCTCCTAAAGTCCTCCCTCTGGAGCAATAGAGGGGCAGCTTTTGGTTCTCGTGCGTAGCAAAGAAAATGGGGAATGCCCTACTTCATGAAGAGGTACAGGAGTGTGGCATCAGGTAGCTCTCACTCGTGACTGAGGTATAGAGTCCTGCTGAGCATGTTGGCCCAGGAATTCTTGGTGCCTGGTAGGTACACAGCTTGAAGGGATCAGACCATCATGCGAGGGAGGACAACATGGCCCTGGGAATGGTCCCCCTGGACTCTATATGGTCTCTGTCGGGTCTGTAGATGGAGAAGAGCCAAGCTTGAAGACAATGCACATGGAGATGTATGTGTGGTGTCATGTGAGGGCAGGCTGCCATATGACCAAGGAGGGAGAGACAGTGGTTGACTGTGGTGCGTGGTCTGCGACTCACATCTGCGATGAGGGCTGTCAGTGCTGTGAAGCGGTCTGCTGGGAGAAAAGCCTCACCATGCTGGAGTCAAGTCGCCCCCACCCCCCATGAAATATATCATCATGTAGGTATCAACACTGACTTTTCCTCATTGACGCAGATATCTAGGGATGCCAGGAGATTGCAAAGACAGAGGATTGCATAGGTTGCTTCCTGTTGCAATAGTGTGACCAGGAGCCAGTTGTCGAGATAGGGGAATACCGAATAGCCTAGGCAGCGCATCTGGGCTGCTACTATGGCAAAGATTTTTGTGAACACTCTTGGCATTGCCGCTATGCCACATGGGAGGACCCACAATTGGTAATGCTGATGCCCTACCTGAAAATGGAGTAACTTGTGGTGGGCTGGGTGAATGTCCATGTGGAAGTAAGCGTCTTTCACGTTGAGAGCCATGAACCAGGCTCCTTCAGGTAGGTAGGGGATAATCAATGCCAGCATGACCCTACCTTATTTGGACTTTTTGATAAATGCATTGAGCATTCGAAGATCTAGACTGGAACGATGCCCTCCGCCCTTCTTTGAGATGAGAAAGTATGGTGAGTAGAAGCCTTGCCCCCTGTAGTGAAGTGTGTCAGGCTCTGTTGCCCCCTTGAGGAGCAGAGCATACGCCTCTTGTTGGAGGATCAGTTGATGGGATGGGTCCTCAAGGAGGAGGCGGCTGGGGGGGCAGTGGTCCAGCAGGAAAGAGAGGAACTCTGTGGTGTATCCATGGTGGATGATCTCCAGTACCCAACTGTCCATGCTAATCTTGCCCCAATTGTGGGTGAAAATGGCAAGATGCTCCCAAAGATGACATGGGGCACTGCCAGGGATGACACATGGAGGGGAGGCACATGGAGATGCCCAGCAGCAATGAGGCAGCTCTCCCCCGGCAGTGGCACTCTCCCTGTGTCCCTGCAGCCTGGGGGAGGGAGGAAGTCTTATAGTTAAGACTAAGATTTAGTCATGGGTATTTTTAGTAAAAGTCATGGTCAGGTCACGGGCAGTTAACAAAAATTCATGGTCCATGACCTGTCCATGACTTGTACTGTATGCCCCTGACTAAATCTTGGGTGTTCTGGGGCAAGGGGTGGCCTGGGGACATCACAGGTGCTGGAGTGGGGGTGGCAGTGTGACCCAGGACTGCCACTGCTGCTGGAGGAGGGGCGGTGCGGGGCGGCCCGGCAATGCCCCTGCAGCGGCGGGTGCGGCTGGCCCAAGGCTGCTGCAGAAGTCCCGGAGGTCCTGGAAAGTCACAGAATCTGTGACTTCCGTGACCTCCATGACAGACTTGCAGGCTTAATTATAGTTTAGAAAGATGAGTGGGATACTCTCTGCTGGTCAAAGAGCTGTTACTCTGCGATCTATTCTGGTGATTGTGTGACTCAATGTCTACCCTTGCATCATAATTTTCCATTACATGGAGGATACAATAGCAGGAAGGGATGAATGAAACAGATAAATATATGAGTGCTCCTGAAATCTCTAATTATTCTTTACAAAGGAACAGAGAAATCCAGAGAGAATGTGCCTATGTGAATGTACTGCTCCCTAAATGTGGCACCAGAAAGCATTAATGACATGTGTCATTTTAATCCATTGATGCATCCAGTAGCAGGTCAGACTGGAGCCTGAAGAAAACAGCCCTTGCCTTGTTTTCATGAGCTGCCTGGATTCTCTTTACTTTTTATTATTGCAGGACTGCCTAGGATCTCTAGTAATAGACGAGGACCCCACTGTAATAGGCTCTGTCCAAACAGAACAGAAAGATGGCCTCTGCCCCAAAGAGTTTACAATCGATCTATCTCCTATTTTATACGTAGAGATAGAGTGGGGAGTATTAGGAACCAATGAGACCACATTAGTCGTCATGAGAGGCAATAGTTTCAGCACACCAGTGGCCTAACCTAACTTTTACAATCGTAGCAGCTAATGCTCTCTTGCTTCCTTTGAGACAAATGGGAAACTAATGCAATGTTCCCTGTAAGCATGAGCCGGTTGGAATGGTGCTGTATCAGTGAAAGAGACTCCTTTAATAAAGGGATGTCTATAGTGATAGAACGTTTTGCCTTTTTTTCTACAGTGTCATCAAAGATAAGAACTTTCCTAAGGACAAAACACCCCTTGAGACAACATTTTGAGCAAGGGGTGTCCATAAATCTTCTACCAAGGCCTTGAAAGGCTATTAGTCAAGACAACCCTACACCCCCCCCATTAAAATGGACATTTGTAGAAACTTCTCACCTCTGTAACATCCCCTCAAAAACACTAGCACCCTTTTCGTGCTTTTTTGGTTGAAAATCCTTGGGGATCTCCTCAGGAAAGTAGCATGTGTTTAAGTAAGGTTGCACTTGATACTCCATTTGGAAGGCGAGAATAAAGTATAGGGGCTGGACTTTTCAAAGTGGGAAGTAAGGCCATGTCTCCACAGACAGCGGTGCGGTGGCGTGGCTGTACCAATGCAGCTGTGCCGGGGCAGCACGTCTGGGGAAGACAGTCTATGCTGATGGGAGACATGAACACTTACGTTGGTGTAACTTATGTTGCTTGGGGTGTGAATAAACCACCCCCCTGAGCTACATAAATTATGCCAACATAGGCTGTACTGTAGACATGGCCTAAGACACTCAAATCTCATTGGGATCTGGGCCTCCTAGCCAGGACTGAGACTTTTTTCAAAGCCAGTTTGGTGATCTGTACGTGCGTTTTTCATTAATTGTAATGGAAGTTGTGTCTCTAAATTCCCTGGGATTTGAAAATCTCAGTGATGGCTCTGATTTGCAAAAGGACCTAAGGGGGCCCAAATCACAAAGGGCCTCTACAGTTCCTCCAAAGGGTAATCTTGTTCCCATTTACAAATATCCACGGGCCAGCAGATACTCTGTATTTGATCATCTGACCTTTATTTCAGCTCACACTATCAATATCTGGGTGGTGTCAGGATGGTACATTTTATACCACAAAACTGTATGGACTGCGCAGGGACCTCATAAAAATAAAGTGCCTCCATACACTTCTTATGGTAACAACAACCAGTATCAAGGTTTTAAGCTTTAGCTGCCTTTTGTTCAACCCTACCATTACCATTATTTCGTCCTATTTAGGGATAAACATTTCTAGTTAGGAAACAATATATATATCATAAAATTTAGTAATCTGTGACTTTCATTTCCTGTTTGACATTTCATAGACTGCAGGATATTTGGAAGGCTCGTGTTCTAATGGGAATGGAGTGTACTTATTAATAAAGTCAGGTTTTAATTATTCTTTTGTGTGTTATAAAACACAGGTCTCATGTGCTTGCCAATTCTTATACCCAGAATGCTGTATGCCTAGCTCAGGGCTAAATAATATTCTTTAGAATACTTATGCTGTCTGGACTGTCAGCCAAATGGGATGCGCAGGAGACTAAATATATGTTCTGTTCTCTACACACTTTTCCCCCCTCTAACCAGAAAGTGGATTCATTTTCTAAATGAATAGCACATGTTCACTGCTGTTTAAGGCATACAGTGCACAGGTGATCTAAGATGACACTAAGAGAAGGGTGTGGAGAAGACATTAGTGAATGGGAGATTTGTTACAAAAGGATAAAAAGGAAAAAGATGGGTTATGGTATGAAGGGGTTGGTGAGACCAATGTGTAAATTGAGAAGATTTGGAAGGGCAGGAAGGGGTGTGTGGGAAGCAGATGAGTTGAGGGGAGAGTGAGAAGCTATGAGGATGGATATGGGGAATAAGAAAGCATATGAGGGGAAGAGTAAGGAGCTCGGGATGGTGAGAGAAGGGGAGAAATAAGGGAAGGAGGTTGAAGAGGATAGAAAGAGAAGTGAGGGGGCTGGTGAGGGAATGACAGAGTGGGGAAAAAGGAGGTGACAGAGAGAGAGTGGGGCAGATGAAGACAGAGGAGAGGTGTTTATGGGGCTGAGGAAGGAAAAGAAACATCCCAGCCAGGATGACTGAGGGGAAGGCAAAGGTATTTGGGCAGTGGAGTATTAACTTTTAGCCTCTGGAGCTCAGAAGACATATGTAGAAGATTCAGTCTGGTAAGGGGGAAGTAATTCCCTGTGAAGGGGTGGCTGTGGCAATACTAAAGAAAAGGGAAGGCATGGTTTGGGCAATGATAAGGAGGGAGGTGCAGGTAGTAGAACTGAGAAAGCCACTTCATCCAGGGACTGGCTCTCACGAGCTCTTGTCAGCTAAGTGATTTTCTCCTTTGATTCCTGTGTATTAAGGGTTGTTGTTAGAGGGTGATTCCAGATGGCATCATTTCCACTTATATGTTGGTTTCAACCAGCTGTTTTGTCCTCCTGGTTCCCTCTCATTTGCAGAATTTAAGTCTAAAGTGCACAATTTTTTTTTCCCCAAATAATTTTGTCCCTGGTGGAATTTCTCCTAGATCTTACTCTAGTCAGTTTCCTCTGTGTGCCTCTGTGAGAGAGGAGATAGCTTCTAACTTTTTAATGAACATTTGATAGACGTTGGAGCAGTTAGAAATACAGGCAAAACTGTATAATTAAAGGGCTTCTTCAGGTCCCCTCCCTTCCACAGGCAAGAATGGCCCTGAAATGATGAATCCAAATTGTAAGCAGCAAGTACCATGAATGAGGCCCAGACTGGATGTCCTAAGAAACACCAGGAAAGGGAAGGCTGGGCAACAATAACAGAAAAAGCAGCACTCTGTAGTCATTTGGAAATCCTAACTCAGAAAGTTCGGTAGACTTTAGAATGCAGAAAAGCAGCTGGAGGCCGACTTGAGAAAGGCAGCAGTTTGGGACTCTTATTAGACATCAGACATTATCTTAATTAGATTTGTCAGATATCAGTGAAAAACAAAGCAGTTCAAAAGTTCATATTTGATATCTGTGTTTTTGTGCAGTGGAACAACAAGAGACTTTCTCTGCAAGTGGGTAACTAAAAGCTGTAAATTCCCATTAATGCAGTAATAGATACGGACAATTAGCAGCTAGTTGTTAAAAGCCTAAAGTCAGGACCAGATTGTAAGCAGCAATGCCAAACATATGTTTTTGAAGATGAGTGGAAAAATGCTAGTGGACTGGTAATAGTGCAAAATGCTGTATTATTTGCAACATTGATAGTAAGTTTTTGTTTTGTATTAACATATTAGGAAAGTTAACATCACTAGTGTTCAAATTTTTAAAAAGTATTTGCATCAGAAGGTGGATATGAAAGCATCCCTTCTGTTTTCTGTGTCTACATGGTAATGACCCATGTCAAGAATCCAGGGGAGGTTTTTAACTGTATATTTAACTTTTTTCCCCCTTTTTTTTCTTTTTTTTTAGTTGTTGGTCGACTTAAAGTCAAAGTGGAATGTTTTGGATCAATCACAATTTAAAATGTGAAATGCCCAAACAGGTTTAAATGTCAGCTATTGTATTTTTCAGTATTCCACTTGCACAGCAATTATCATTTAATTCCCATGCTGTGCCTCCCCCACCCCATCATGTTTCCTCCTGGGTCCTTGTGCCTGCCCGTTTCCTATACAACAGGGAGTGCGAGCAGGGGGGCAGGGCAAGGGGTGGGGTGGGGGGAAGAGACAGTGGGCAGCGAAAGGGGGATGGGGCAGGGGAAAGAGAAGGGAATGGGGCAGGGGACAATGGGCAGAAGAAAGGGGAGGGGAAGGGAAGAGGATACATGAATGGGCAGGGGGGAACAGGGGCCTGGCATGTGGCACCCCCTCGGCAGTAGCACGAGCAGGGAGGCGGCCACAGCAGCACCAGAGCAGCAATGTTGCCACAGCAGCTGGTGCCAGAGTGACCCCAGCCAGCAGCAGCTGGGGCTCCATCATTAAGCCGTCCCATCCCCCTCCCCAGACCGCCAGCCCAGGTGTCCAGTCCAGGTGGGGGGAGAGATCCAGTGAGCCATGGCTACAGTGTGCACATGTGTGTGTGCAGGGGCACACCCATACTTTGCACCTCCCCCACCTCAAAATATAGAGTCAAACTACACCTATGAGTTTAGGTCAGAATTTTTCACCCCCTGAGCTATGTAGCTGGGTCAACCTAGCTTTTTAGTATAGACCTGGCCTTAGTGATTAAAGTCCTAACCTTAGCATGACAGTACTACAAGATTTTATATTTTAATAAGAGTATCTCTGCTTGCTTTTTCTTTGCGAATAACGGCAATGCTGTAATGGCATTCTAAGCCCCATACATGGAGAAAATTAGCCCTGTTCTGTCTCTAACAGAATCGGTGTGACTTGCATTCTTTAAAAAGTAGTGGACCTGTAATACCTCTCAAGAGAGAAGCAACCTTTTTTGTGCAGCCACTTAACTGTAAATAGCAAGATAGGATTCTGGATACTTGTGAGTCTATTGCCATTTGTAAACCGCTTGATGGTGCTTTCTTCAGCACAGCCCTCTGAAAGAATAATAGACTTTTATTTATTGTTGAGCCATGTATTATTCTCCATACTGGAATAGAGTATACAATGTTAAGAGTTGAACGTTCTAATCTAGTAGTGGTAGCTTAGCCCTGCATAGTCATTTATATTGAAAATACATTGAAATGTCAACTGCATGGGGCACATACTGGCCTCACCAAACATAAGAAGCATTGACCTCAGTGACCCCTTGATATAAGTGGATAGCAGAGTTTTTCCCCCCCAACATGTGGTTTTGCTGTTGAACTCACAGCACTGTTTTGACTTGCTGCAATGTACAATTCTATTAGTGAAATTAAAAGCAATGCCTGTGAGTTGGAAGACTTGTCACTGTCAACTTTGCCACTGGTTGTTAATGGAAATTTGAGCAAGTGACTTCACCTTTCTGGTTCCTTGGTTTCACCATCTGAAAAATGGACATCATGAGGTTATTTATTTGCCTTTGTAAAATGTTGCAAGAATCTCAGATGAAAGGCATTATACCATCTATACAGTCAAAGCAGAGATAAGCCTAAACTATAAAATTCAGATCTGGTTCTAGATGTGAACTTTCCCCAAGTTTGGAGGTATTCTGGATCCAGAATTTTGTTTCTGCACTTTATACTGATAAAGACAGCTCTGAAGTTAGGATCCGGATTAGAATTCTCACAAAGATCAGGATTATTTTAGATATCTGATTTTGGTTCACGCTCATCTTTAGCACTATATAGCAGAATCTCTATATAAAGCACTTTTTCATATGATTGTCTCTGATGCTATGATGTTCTATTAAATATCTGCAACTATGACTAACATGTTATAGAGATAAAGGACTGCATTGTGGTTTTAAAAAATGTAATTAGAATGGCATATCTTTAATCCTAGTCATGTGATCTTTATCAATCACGTGTTTTGTTTTTTTAACTGCCTTTCAGCAACCCAGTGTAAACATGGTGCAGTGTATGATACCTGTGGCCCTGGATGTGTCAAAACATGTGACAACTGGAATGAGATTGGTCCATGCAATAAGCCATGTGTTGCAGGTTGCCATTGTCCAGCAAACTTAGTTCATCACAAAGGAAGATGCATCAAGCCAGTCCTCTGTCCACAACGGTGACATTAGTTCTATATCTGAGGACTTTAATGTTGGTATCTTTCATATCTTTGAAGCTCACAGCCAATGAAGGACTGCACTGTTTGTATGCAGATTCTGCAAAGTACACACATACTCAATGTTTGTGTATATATGTGTGTGTATGTATATTTATGTGTCTATATATACACACACAGGCACATATATGCATTTATTTATATATACACACACAAACGTATATACATTTATTTATATATAATGTATACTGTGTGTGTGTGTAAATACACATCTGTACACCAAATATAAATACAACATATATATATATATACACACACAGAGAAGTATACATCATTTATGTAAACAATGGAAGGATGAATTATTTTATGTATATTTTTTGCTATAAAGTTTATGTATTATTTGTAGGATCCTAATCTGTAAGCCATTTGAGTCATTGTATAAATAAAACAGGTGTTTTTAATACAATATAGTGGCATGAAAACATTGGATGACTTTGCCATTACATAAACTTGTAGTTTCCCAGGAAATTTTTCTAGGGCCAGAGCATTGCCAGACTGGATTATCTTCAACAGAGAACCTGGATTTACAGTTATACAGGAAACACGTTTCTCTGGAGATGGAGGATTTATCTAGGAATATTTCATGTTTATCTCAGAGCTGTCTAGTGATTGGTGACAGGGTTTAATGGTGCAGAGAAAGCTAGGGATTGGATTTTATGCTTCATTGAATCACTGTATAAAATGATTTCCAAAACTGGATTGGCCAACTGCCAAGAAAGAGAGATTTGTTTTTGTAACAGAACCAAAGAATCAATGGCCAGATTCTCAAAAGTGTTCAACATGCAGCAGCTCCCATTGAAAAACTGACCTCTTATTATTTAATAAATTAAATATCCTATATGTGTTATATTTGGCATTAACTGGGAATGAACAGTAAAGAAACAGGAAAAAAACTTTAGCCCCCTTGCCATGTTTTAAGCCATTGGTTTTGTTTCAGACATTCTTAGAAATATTATTGGATTAACAAAATCTAAATATTGTGAAGTGAGATGCAATTTGATTTTGCTGCAGCTTGATACTTAAAATAATGTTGGCTCCCTTTCTTAGTAACTCATTTAATTGGTCAGCATGTTTAGAACCTAAAGGCAAATTCTCCCAAAGAACAATGTAGAAAATATTAAATGATAAATACCAGCAGCTCACCAATTTCATCTATCTTCATTAACTTATAGATTTGTGAAGTTTGCTTGACTGCTGAAATCTTCCCAATGGAGATGCAGTGAGATGTGATTCCACCAGATATCATAATTTATGTTGTACGGCTCTCTCAAGCTGGGGAGCAGGGGGAGGGCAAGTTACACGTCCCTTACCATAGAAACCTCCAGTAGGGTCTGATCAATGGGAACCTTCAGTAGGCATTTGATGTGAACTTATAATGAAGTAACCTTTTTTCCCCTCAGCGCTACTTCACTATAATTGAAACTTCTCTAACTTGAATTGAAATTGCACTTCATAATGCCTGGGAAGAAAAATCAGGACTTTAATCTACTTCAACAGCAGCTTCACTGTGTCTGAATTCACTCTGAGTAAAAGGGCGTAACAGTTTCTAGTTATATATGGTTATGATGGTGTCATGGGTGAAGCTATTTGGTAAGCAGATCTAACACAGCATAATCATATGCAAAATGCTACATACACTAGTGTTAAAGAGAGCTGGGTCAATAAATCCAAAAGTTTTCCATGAATGTTTGTCTAAAATTTTTTAAATTTGACTTGGTCACTTCATGAGCACTCTGTGTTTGTTTTTTCTGTGAATATTCAAGTGATTAAGTTTTACAGGCAAAAAGCGTTTATGGAAAGCAAATTTCAAAGCCACACATGCAAGTATTTGTGGAAACCAAACTGTAAATGTGCAAGTGCTCATCCAGTTGGGACACAGAAACAATACTGTGTGACTTATCTAACCAATCACACAATGTAGCAATGCTGCTGAAATTCAGAATGTTTGCAATCAGTCCATAGAGTAAAAACATGAAATGATATTTGCTAACAAATTCAAATATAAATTAAATCTGAGGAAATAGCAATCTGTTTGGGATATTCCACGGTGGGGGTGGGAGTGAGGCTAATCCATTGAACATGTTATTTGCCCTGCTCTAGTATTAAGTGGGTATTTTTTATTTTTACAAATCCATCAATAAAACTTACTTAAAAATGAACAAAGGTTAAGCACAACACACACAAACTGCTCATGGTGAATACTGTGCATCTCCTGAGGATTTTTCATCAGATTTTGTTCTGAATGATCACAATGAATGAAAGGTAAAGAGACATGTCCTCAGTTGCTATACGTCAGTATAGCTCCACCGGTAAATAAAGTTAGGCCAGTTTACACCAGATGAAGCCTAGGTGTGGCCCAAAGTTTCTATGAAAAAACAAACACTTAGGCTAGACTGCTTCAGTTTGGACCCTGACCTGCGTATCATCTCAGATACATCGTAGCTTAGCTTTGCTTTGTCATACCTTCCTAGTTATTACACTCTGGGGCTGTAGGGTACCAACAGTTCCTTTGCCTAGCACTCAGGGGAATGGTAGGGCTGTACTGTGCCCTTCTCATGGGGGGAAAGAGGCTGCTTCATCCTCCCCTGAGACCCATGCATGACTGGGCAGAGTATCACTGTTAAGGTTCTAGTCAGCAGAACTTCCACATGAACATCTGTAATGCCCTGCGCCCAGCTGAGGAATTCAGCATCAATCTCAGCTGAGAATGCAGAAGCTATTTGCCTTTCCCCTTCCTCCCAAAATATTCTGGGGCTGCAGTCTTGACTTGCTTGAAGTCAATAGCACAACTCCCATTAATTTTACGGGAGCAAAAATTTCACCACAGATGCCTCCTTAATAGAGCTGCTCAGAGGTGCTGAATTCATTTGACTCCTGCCATCCTTCCGCTGTGAAATATTAATCCTGGTACACTAGAGCTGGAAACTTCTGGTATATGGCTATGGATGTTGTTTTTGTCATTTGCAAAGCAGATCCAGCTTTAATATGCCATGACGATAGCATATTTTTAGCCATTGGATCAGGAACAATGTACTGGTTGCTGTTTTGATATTCTTGGATAGAAATCATACTCCAATACCTGCAGCAAGTTTGTGCATTAAAACCTTGATATTGCTTATGCCTATCTGTTAGTGTGCCTTGGTGCAAATTCAAAGGCTGCTGCCTGTTTCAAGAGAGCACAGGTTCTAATGAAACAATGGTCTAAAAGAAAAGCCCATGGAGAGGCACTGTAGTCCAATGGGTGGAATAGAGGACTGGGAGTCAAGAGACCAGAGTTGTATTTTTAGCTCTGCTAATGACTTGTCATGTGACCATTAGCAAGTCATTTAATCTCTGTGCCTCTGTTTCCATCTCAAGAAAATGGAATTGATATTTACCCATCTTTGTAAAGTGCTTTGAGGTCAATTGATTAAAAACATAAATATAATATAAATGGTATATTGGTTCTCATTGGTAGACTGCAGAGTGTTATTTTACCAGTGTAAGAAGATCTGCTTTGGGTTCAAGCAATCCCAAATTTTTGCCATTGCCTTTGTTCCAAAGGGTCTCAATTTATTGACAAAATACATTAGTATAATTGTTTTTTCTTTCTGCTCTTTTTTGATCTAATCGGTGTCATTGCTGGGAGTTGTGAACCATGGAGAGGTAATACTATTCAAAATGAATAATTTGGGTGTATCACAAACCTCTGTAGATGTTTCAGTATTTCCGGCAAGGTCTTTCACACGGAAAAAAAGTTGTGAATCTGCTAAAAGTGAAAAGATGGTAATGAAAGGGTTCCTAATATCCTACCCATATGTAGCTATTTCCTTGCAGGAGATGAGACATTTCCAGCAGCGACCCTAGAAGATATAACTTGCTTCTCTGGTGCAGGAGAGGTACAAACACTGGAGAGCACCAGCTGGCCTCTCACAACACTTTAGTGTTACTAAAATGGACTTTGGGTGTCTGGATAGAAACCTTCTATTTGCCCTTCTTCAAAGTACACTAGGGGTCCATTGCAATGCATCACAGAGCAATGACAGAGTAACGTGCCATAAATATGCAGAGCCAGAAGAGTAGAAGAAGGATCAGATTTAAGCAGCAGAATTTGGCGATGCAGTGGTAAGATGGTCAAACCTTGGAAGCTCCTTTCAGCCTTGTTAGCCTCAGACGACTCTTACCTAAGAACGTATTTTTGACAAAGTCTCTACATTTGGGAGATGTGTTCTTTACTGAAACACATAGAATTAGGATGCATTTCTCCTGTGTTCCCTGATTCCACTGTTTCAGGAAGCCTTGTGTTGAGAGAAGAATGCTTCAGAGGGTATGCAAGGTAAGCCCATGCTGGAGCCCTGGCTCAAGGCTGACCCCTCTTATGGCTACATTGCAATTGACCCAGGGTCCCAGGACCCTGCAAGGTCCAAGCTTGAGTCAAGCTGGGAGCCAGGGTTCAAGCCCTATTGCTTTGCAGTGTAGCTGCAGCCCTGCTTCACTCAGGTCCTGGGAGTCAACCAGAGGTATCCCACAATTCCATGTGACAACTTCCTTAGTCCTGTCTATCCGAACAATCTGCAATCCACTCTATTGAAAATGGAAGCACACACACCTTGCCCCACCCCTTGGTGAATGGTAGCAACTCAGGTCAGCGTTAACCCATTGTGTTCTGATCACCCATCTGCAAGCACGCTATCAGAGAGCCTCCTGGGTTTGCAATGGAGAGCAAACCCATCTAGCCTTTTGCAAAGCAAACTGCTTCCTGGTAATGTGCAGGGTGAGCAGTAAAGATTTCCCACAGAGCTCCTCATTCCTAGGGCTAGAGCGGTCACATTTAGGGGGGAAGGGAGGTGCTAGGGACTCTGGGATATGGTTACTTTGACATGGGTCTGCACACTGCAGTGTGGATGCCTAGCCCAGAGCATGGGTCAGAAAAGTCTTAACCAAGGGATAAAAAGACAATGTAGATGCTCAAGCCCAGGGTTCCCTAATATGGCTCAGATGATTTGAGTCCCACTAACTCTGGGCTTACATTGTAGTGTAGACATACTCAGAGAGACATTTTCCTGTGTAATTTTTTTTCCTGGAAAAAGGCCTACACCTGTATGGACACTACACAATGCTTTTGTTCTCATCTTCCTGTCCCTAGCCAATGAAGATAGTTGTACATATTAGGAATTTTTAGTGCCTTTGTCACTGTGGTATTTGAGCTCCAAATACCATATTTAAGAATTGCATAGAATTATCCGCAGTAGATTGTAAAATCCAGACCATACCTGGATGCCTGAAATAGCCTTGACTCTGTGTTCAGAAGATGGTGCAATAACATAAGGCAATGAGAGAAGCAGCAGCGCAAACTGAAGCAAGGGGCAGAGAAGAGTGGGGAAAAAAGAACTTAAGTCATTGTAATCGGATAATTTTCCTCATCATGGTTACACTGTCATTCTCAGAGAATGCGTTCAATTCAGATCTGAACATGTGATTTCCTCTTCCATAAATGATACGTGACATACTTACGTTCTGCTGTGAGCTGGGATTGTGACCAAACATAGGAACAAGAGATCTGAAGTTAGGAAAAGGGTTTTATTTCCTGGGTCAGGATTAGGCATATGCCTGCAGAATTCAAAGAGGGCTGCCTGGTGCTCCCCCTATATAACAAGCATGTTTTGGTTCTCTATGGGATATATATTTCAATGATCATAAAACAATCCCCAATTGTTCAATTATAATTACAATAAGAGCTCACAAGTTTTTCAGCAATGCAGATCTTACTTTGCAGCTGTTAATTTGTACATAAAGCTGTATTTTAAAAATTGTAAGAGATTTTAAGTGTGGAATTATGAATCTGTATAGTCATTCATTTGTTTTCAAAAATCTTGTTATGATTTATGCAGATCCCTGTGAAGGGGATCGGTGGCTTTCACGGAGAGCAGAATATTTTATGGATTGGTACTATTTACTATGCCCCCATTTGATTCCTAACACCATACGATATCATTCCAGCAGCATCAGTATAATTCCTTTTTTGCACGTCCAAGTGAAATTATCGGAATATAAGAATTGCCAGACCTGACAAGCCAATGCTCTATATACTCCAGTGATAGATAGTACCATATTTCAGAAAAAGGTGTGTGAAACCTTTTAGGACACCCTAACTCCAGGTAAGTAGTTGGACCCAATCCTACAAAGCACATTTAAGGATGCACAATTTTGAGCGTATAAATAATCCCATTGATCATAGAATCATAGAATATCAGGGCTGGAAGGGACCTCAGGAGGTCATCTAGTCCAACCCCCTGCTCAAAGCAGGACCAATCCCGAACTAAATCATCCCAGCCAGGGCTTTGTCAAGCCTGACCTTAAAAACTTCAAAGGAAGGAGATGCCAATTTGGATCAGGGCCAGAGTGTTCAGTTCCTGGCAGGCTCAAGTCCTAAATTCTTGGGCTCAATAATACCATGATAGCTTGGTATCTCATTATTATTTCTATAATCAGAGCTTTTATAGGTGCATGCCACTGAGACCTGCTAGAGTATTACAGCTCTGCAGGTGTTTTCTAGCTTTAGTTGGCATTAAAGTTGTAAAGGGTTGGAGAGATTGCACCTGATGATTTTGTGCTTGAAGGTTTTGGACTGCCTAATTTCCAGCTTTATTTTCATACTTTTTGCTGATGAAAAGTAAAAATATAGTGGGCCTAATTCTGCTCTTGCATGGGTGTAAATCAGGAATAACTTCACTGAAGTCCCTGTAATTACACCAGCGTAATCTGGTTTGAGTTGAGAATAACACTACCATGGCTCTAGTGGAGGACCATCCCAGTCTTTGTAGTACTGCAAGTAATCCACACTACTGACCTGACTGCTAAAAATCCAATTGTCTTTCAAGAAATCACTTGGCTTATTAAGGATAACTGGCTTTGGCTTCTTGCCAAGCCTGAATCTCTGGTACTATTCCAGTGGAATAAAAATATCTCCCCATCCAACTCAGCGTATAGTTTAGAGACTAACCAATTTATTTGAGCATGAGCTTTCGTGAGCTACAGCTCACTTCATCGGATGCATACTGTGGAAATTGCAGAAGACATTATATACACAGACACCATGAAACAATAATGTCTTCTGCAATTTCCACAGTATGCATCCGATGAAGTGAGCTATAGCTCACGAAAGCTCATGCTCAAATAAATTGGTTAGTCTCTAAGGTGCCACAAGTCCTCCTTTTCTTTTTGCGAATACAGACTAACACGGCTGTTACTCTGAAGCGTATAGTTTGTTACCATCATTCTTGTTGTGGCTGAATTCCTCTGTGTGAGCGAAAGAAAGAGCAAATATTTTGAAAGCAATTTGCTATATTTAACTTATTTTCATGAAGGTGAAATGGGTCTTCAATTAATATAATAAGGAAGAAATAGGTGATATGTGTAACTTTAAGAAGGAAAGAGGATTTTTGAAACAGGAAATTAATTGTTTTCATTTAGTTCCAGTATTAGTCATCTTCATGGGCCTGATCCAATGCCCATGGAAGCCAATGGAAATACTCCCAGTGACTTCAATGAATGCTGGCCCGGGCCCTAAATGGATGTGTAATAGTGCAGAGGCAAAAAAGGTGAAGCAAAAGAATGGGTGTGGAAGAGAAACTGTCTCCTCATATGAAGGATTTTGGCTGCAGGTTAAGCTCTCAAGGGGACTTAGGCACCTAAATACATTTGAGAGTCTGAGCCTAAGTGTATATAGGAATCTGAACTCCACCAAACTGAACTTTTGTCCTGATTCTCCTTGCACTTACACAGATATAAATGAGGAGTCACTCCATAGGAGTCCATGGAATTACACTGGTGTCAAATCCGGAGACTGAAGCTCTTTGTGTCTCCCTGTTGGTTTAGAGTAGCTGTTTATTACCCTGAGAATGGTTAACAGAAAGAGAAAATGGAGGGATAATTACAGTGTGTACCATACATCTTAGATGTCCAGAGCCACTAATGTATATATTGGTTACTTGAGATATTTTACATGCAGTTTAAGGTTAATGCCCAATAATGTCAAAGAACATTTTTCTGGGATGTTTACAATTGAACGTTTAAAGTCGCTTATTTTTCTTTTGCTAGAATTTTAGTGGTATCTCCTGAGATTCATATAAAATGTATTTAAAATTTTACTAAATCTCCTTCTACAGGTTGTCAGAATTTATATCTCTGTTGAATTCTAAGTGATTATGTAGATTAAGGTACTGGATATGTTACTGTACAGTTTTCAAATGTAATTTGACATTAGGTATAAGGCTTGTTTATAAGTGTCTACGCAGTTTTGGCAGAATATTGTACAAATGTGATTTTGTAAGAATAGGATTATGAGAGCATGTTTGCAAAAACATTATTTATTCCCTTATAAATGTCATATTTATTATCTTTACACTGATAAAAATTGTTGCTTGATTATTTCCTACTCACCACCTACAACAGCTTTTCCTATTTATCTCCATAAAGGCCCTGATTCAGCAAAAACAACAACCCCCAAGCAACAAATGATACTATTTTCCATCAAGGATTTATGAGAAATTCTAATAGATCTGTGATGAGGTTTATGTATCCATCTCCTGTGAGAGGAGGAGACAGCGTGATCCACTGGTTCAAACACTGGACTGGGAGTTGGGAGGTCAGGATCCTATTCACAGCTGTTGTTGGCCTGCTTGGGTCACGTCACTCTACCCTTCAGTGCCTCCATTTCCCCAACTGCAAAATGGGGAATAGTTATCCTGGGGAATAATTATATAATTGGGGAATAATTATATAATTATATGTTGTAATTATACTGTTTGAGATCTAAGAATGAAAAGTCTTATATGGACATGATCTAAAGCTCATTGAAGTCAATGAAAAGATTGCTATTGACTTTAGTGGGTTTTGGATTAGGGCTTGTAATTGCTATGTATTCTTTAAAAAGAAAGGAAAATACCTGCCCTATCCCAAAGGGAGTGTAGGAGTCATAAGTCTTGAAGGCCAGAGCTGACAGTTGAGCCCCGTTAGGGAAGCAGGCCTTTGAAAGGAAATGTTATGAAAGGAACAGACTCCACCTGCACTAGGAGGGACTTTACCTACAGGGTTTAAGGCTGGATGACATAGAAGGTAAGAGACTCACCGCTTCAAACTCATGTGCCTGTTGGTATAGCATGTGCTATAGAATTAGGGACATTTGTTATTAGATAAAACCTCCAGTGAGCTTGGAATCATTGTGTCGTGCCTGGGAGTGTTAACCCCGGTGTTGGATGAGCCCCAGTGCCATGTTGGGGCTGCTCCAATACCCTATGAAATATTGTGTATGTTATAGGAAAGCTTGGATTGTGTTACCTTGTCTTATTTTCCCCTTTATCTGCTATTGTATCTAAAAACCTTGATGTTAAAAAATGTTAAGGCTTCAAAATAAGGCACTCAGGTTTGGGAAATACAGCCATAAGTAGTCATTATACTGGCACACTCTTTAATTGCACGATCACTTTCTTCCCCCTTGTCCCCTCCCGAATCCCTGCCTCATTCAGCAAATGAGGAGTTAATCAATATTCCTTTTAATCCGTATTCACTGTGTGTGGTCCCTGCCCTGAATACAGATTAATTTCCCCCTGTTTCTGTGGTGCTCTCAACATAGTACCTGATGGCTTCACAAACAGTAATAAATTCATCTTCACAACACTCTTTTGTTGTAATATTATTTCCGTTTTACAGCTGGGGAGCTAAGGCATGGTGAGATTAAGGCCAAAATTGTCAGGAGTGTCTGATTTTGGGGGCACAGTTTGACACATCTTGGGCCTAACTTTTCAGAGTATTTACACTTTTTTCGCTCATTATCTATTCAAAGCACAGTTGTAATCAATTTCAGTAGCAGCTGTGAGTGCTCAGTGCTTACGAAATCAGACCTCAGGTGTCTCACGATAGGATTCCAGAAAATGAGGAATACCCAACTGAGGGCCACCTGTGAACATTTTGGTTTAAATGACTTGCCCAACATCACAAAGGGATTCTGTGGGCAGAGGCAGGGACAGAATCCAGGACCACATTCAACTGCCTTAGCCATGAGACTCTCCTTTCTCTTCCAGCAAGCCGCTGCCTCATTCATGACACACTTTCCAACTTCTGCATGAATGAGGCAGGGTTCTACAGACACCAGTTTCCTCTATTACACAACCCTCATTCATCTTCAGAGCAGATTCATTCAGAGCGCACAATTCATGATGAGTTTTGGAAACTGGGGGGCAAGAAGGAGCAACTCACCGGCGAAGCCAATGTGGGAAGGGGAGGAGTCAGGTGATCCAGAAGTGGCAACTGGGCTCCCTGCTGACTTCTAGTCCCTGCCGTACACCAGGCTCCAACTCTACTGCCTGGTTCAGTTTACCAGACCCCATGCTGAACCTGGCTTAATGGTTCCAGTTCTAGTCCCACTCAACCCAGCCCCATTTCCTCTATCTGGGAAAAGCCTGGTGGAGGTAAGCTGGAGAGCTCCACAGGGAGCAGGTTAGCCTCCTGGAGGATGTCTAGAGATAAGGCCTGAAAGAAACAGAGTGGTTCTTGGGAGAAGCTGCCAGAGTCCTTGGAGAGGGGAGGCAGTTGGGTAACCTGCTATGAAGAATGACCTCCAGGGAAAAGCCCTGTGAGGCAGCGTTCAGTCAATGGAGCAAAGAAAGAACTCTGCAGTGCTCAGGAGTAGGGGTGAAGAACAGGGACCTTTAATGCAGCCCGAGAGGGGTGGACAGAATGTTTGGATGTTCATCTGGACTCTGTTAGCCTGGAAGGTTCACAGAACTGGAAGGAGGTGACCTGGCTGGAGGGTATAGCCAAAATAGGCCATCACAGGGCCAAAGAAGACGTCAACAGGAAGTGCTAGATATAAAGACCCCTGCAATGCCACACCCTGACACTAAGGTTTGCTATGGTGGTGAGTGGAACCTCTTAGATAGGGCAAATAATTTGCCTTTTTAAAAGGGCATCTGTTTGTCTTTATGGTGCTTTCCTTGTCATCAGTGTGTGCTGTCTATATTGAGTAAAAAGATTTGCCTTTTAACTGTTCTTTATGTGTATTTATTCTTGAAATAATTAGGTCACTCAGACTAATAAATATGTATAATTGGTTTTATTTTTTGAAGCACCTACAATTCCTAGTCAATAGGATCTGTAACTACACATTATTTTTTGACAATAAGCCAGGCCAGCAGGGTTGTAGGAAAGATCTTTATTTAGCATGCTGAGAGGCAAGTCTTCTGTGCTTAGACTTTAGAATCTGTATGCTAGCAGCTTGGCCCCAGCTTCTATTCCTGAACCCTGGTGTCACACCAAATTAGGTCCCTCCTGAAAGCTGGCCCACATTCCCCAGTTCTTTTAGTCATAGTGCACTCAGAAATGATGGGCGTGGTTTTCAGAGGTACTGATATTTATCGCTTGTCTTCTGCTACAGCACATGGAATTGTGTAGCATTGCTTCCTTCTATCAGTGCACCAAGTCTATCCATTCCCATTCACTTCGTTGTCTTTCTTTTTCTGTCTTTCTTTTATTTAAATGAATAATACCAAAAGAGGATTGTATAAATATATTACACTTTCAAGATGTGCAAGTAATGTATTGGATAGTATGAAGGAGACTTTAAATTACTTTATTTTAAATTAATAAAACATATGGTATAGAATGTGAACATTATGGTAACTTGGATTTTTAATCATTATTTGTTACTTTCCATTACTGTTTAGTATATACAAGTGCCATCTCGCATACACTTCTGAAATGGCAAACGAAGGTCTCTGAACTCAATGGGACTACTCTGCATAAAGGAACACAACGTGTGTAAATGTGTGCAAGCTCAGGGCCTAACCATGGACCTTCCAAAACACCATCTTGTGTGATAGGTCAATTTACTGTTTGTTGCTATTATCAACTTTTAGAAAGAAATTAATCCATAGGGAGAGTGTATTTCCCCTAATTTTGCTTGTTCCTCCAAAATCTGTTAATCAGGGTTAACTAGTATTATGCCCAGAGCCCCAGATAAGTAGATGATGGGTCATGCGTCGAAAATGCAAATAAATGATGCATACCAACTCATTCAAGCAATATAACTAAGTAGTTTCAAATATCAGTTCCATTTTACTTCACTAAATAAACTGGAAGAAATATGGCTGATGCATGGGTGTACATTGACCCCTTCTGGATTCTGGGTGGGGGTGTCTTTGTCTTTGGTACACCACGAGTGGATCGCACTCTTACACAATCACTTTCCTTTTTCTGATTCCCATTAGCAAGTTAAGGATGGAGCTGCAATTTTGAGAGATCGTTTACATTCAACAGGGTCGAAAACTTGAGATACATCTTAAAATATAGCAGCTGCCATTACATATTAACATACGTTGCCTTGAGTGAGAGCCAAAAGAATGTTAGGAAAGGCAGTGAGTTGGACTGTTAGTGAGACTTTAATGACACTTTTAGTTTTCGTACAAGTTTTATTGATTCTGTTTTAAAAATGAAAGTTCCTAGTCATTTTTAACTGAATTTATTTTTATGAGAATTTACTGCTGATGAAAGGAACCAAACTGATCATCTAGGAGAGAGAGAGAGAGAGAGATTATCCATCACAGAATCTGAATTAGCACTGGCAGCAGCAGTGCGAACATCCTCATCATCATCTTCTGCTATTGTATCTCAACCCTGACCTGCAAGGATCGCCTCTTGACATCAGAGGGTATTTCATTAGTGGTGGACTGCTCCGCAGTTGGTCTCTGCAGCATCTGCCACCAAGGTTGCTCGTTCTGATGCTGGTATTTGTGAAACACAGGCCTGCTCACAGACCATCACCATCACATTCGTTTCACAAAAGACACCCAGCAGCCTGATTCTCTTCTACCTGGTTAAATGCCAGTGGAATTCCATATTTTTAAACACTCTCTACATACACATTAAGTAGTCAGTAATACTCCAGTATTAAGCCTTCTTTAACTACAGTAATAAAATCTAAGCATTCCTTCTGAGTTATAGTAGTTTATCTGTTATTTTGGGCCAGATTCTGGTTCCTTATGCAAGGGCTGAGAAAATGGGCTTTGCACAGAGGATCTCCCCAGGGGTGATAATAGATGCAGCACAAACACAGCTCTTGGGCAGTAGCAGCCGATGCTATCTCTTTCCTACCCTTATGCAAGAGTAATGGGTTTGGGAAGTCCCTAAAGATACAACTTGACAACAGTGAATAGATCAGTGATGACGGTAGCTTTAGGAGCCTCTGAATTTGCACCAGTAATTCTTGCTCGTGTGATCACTTCTAGAAAGAAATGGCACCTGCATGCAGGTAACATAATCTTAATTTGCACGCACAAGTACTACTTGCATACACAAATCTAGGGTTTGGGCTTGTGGCAGGGTGGACTATGCCCAGAGGCCCTCTGCTGGAGGCCTCGTGGCCCTGCATCACCCTGTCCCAGAATAGAGCAGAGAGAAGTCCTCCAGGCAGCCAAAATGGCTGCACAGGAGTGGCCAGTCAGAGGGGTTGATGGAGCAGCCAATCTGGGGCCAGAAGGCCGTATATAAAACGAGCAGCAGCACAGAGAAGTTCAGTTGCTGTGTGGTGTTTGAGGAGTGAGGCTTTGGTGACTGGCTGGCAGAGCAGCAGTACCATGGACAGCTCACTGCAAACAAGACTGAAGCCCAGGGATGGCTACTGAAGATTTGGTGCCTGGCTGGTGGGAAGAGCAGCAGGACCAGTGGAAGGTCAGTGCAGGTGGGCAGGCTGAAGCCCAGGGGGACTGAGCACAAAACTTGTGCAGGCCAGCGAGGGCACCGAGATGGGTCCCACTGGTCTGGTTGAAGACTGAGTCCAGTGAGACCTGCTGAAACCCCACCAGTTGTGGGTACTGAGATGGGCCCTGGCTGAGTGGTCGAAGAAGGTAGGCTTCTCCCAGAAGCCCTAAGAGCTCCAGCCCCATACCAGGGCTGTGATAAGACCTTGGGACTATATACCCTGGAAGGCAGGACAGTGTGTGCAGCTTGGCTGGAGGGCTGAGCTGCTGAAAACCAGGCAAGGGAACCATCAGCTGGGGCGGTGCTCACAAGAGGCAGCTGCCGCCCTGATATAAGAAACAAGGAAAAGCAGGCTCACACCCAACCAACCAAAGGGAGCTGCCCACGAGAAGTGGGTGCCACCCTAGTAAAAAAGATGGACTGTAGATATATCGGGCAGAGAAAAGGGGGCGCTCATGCAAGGTGGATGCTGACCCATTACAGATACATACATACATACATACATACTAATGATTGTATTGCAGATCTAGTGGCTGGGTTAAGATTTATTTCAGAAGTAGTGTCTATAAATTTGGCTTAAAATTTACCTTATTTACACTTCTTGTATGTTAATGAGAAGTGTGCTACAATTAGACTTTTCCTCTGCATCTGCCTACAGATATGCATGATGACCTGCCAGTTGGATTTGGATTTAGAAGTCTAATATCTGCAATAGATTTGTGTCCAGAAAATGAAGGATTTGAAATACAGTCAAAAAACTAGGGGTCAAATCCCTTAGTCATTAATCAGTTTTTACTCGGGCAAAACTCTCACTGGCTTCAGTGAGTGTTTTGCATCAGTAACAACCAGGGAGAGTGTGTGGGTGAGGAAAGGGGAGGGGGGAATGAGCAACTACTTAAAGATTTACCTGATCAGATCAATTTTGAAAATAGAGATGCTTTAAGCCCTATCTAGATATGGGGGGTAGGGGGGGCAAGAGTCCAGGATTTAGAGCAGCAGCAGACTAGTCTATTGAAGCCCGAGACTCTTGAGATTTTATTGGAAAAATCTGCCCTAGATCCAGCAGACAGGCTGGGTATCTACGGGGTCTGTATGATACAGCTGTATGGAGGGGACCTGCTGCTTGCTCTGGAGTTGGAGTCGGAGAACTGTGCTTGTGGTCAATATGCTGCTAGCATCTCTGCGGTATGCCAGGGGATGAATGGCTTAGATGAATGTGAAGATAAGACAAAACATGTTAAGATCTCAGCTGGATCCAAACAAAGGTCAAATTTTCTGCTTGTGTAGATTTGTAAAATTACACACAGGTCAACAGAGCTCCAGCCACTCTCACCAATAGAGAACTAAAGGTGGCTCTGATTAACATTTCTGAGAGTAACTTGGGCAAACCTATTAATGCTTATTTTTCACTTGTTTGCAAATGAACCTGCATCCAATCACCATTTGCAATTGCTGGATGATCTTGCCCCTTTGTTTAAATCCTGTTCTCCTCAGGTAACAAAACAGCACACAAGGGTCCCTGGTGGGTGAATCACAGCACTGTTAGGCAATAATCAATAATGCTCTACTTCACTTCACTGTCAGTTTGTCACTGCCAAAGCCAAGTCTAATCCTTCTGACATTTTGATAGATGAAAGTATCAAAATGAAATTGGGAAACACATTGTGTCATTTAAGTTGCAGATTTCCTGTGACTATAAAGCTGTGCAAACAAATTTACTGATGTGCCTATCTGCAATTTGCCATCCCTACATAACACACATTCACAGTTGTGTGGTTTTTGTTGTTAACCCCATTTTGTAAAACTGCAGAGGAATTCCAGACCTGACTGTGACAGGACTATTTACCAGCTGCAATCAAAAAACATTATTGGTGTAATAAGATTTCTCAGTGCACTCTCTCTGGTGTATATGTGCTGCAGGGAGAAGGGGAAGAAGTAACTTTAGCTCAGGCACTCAACTGGGAACTAGTGCTAGGAGGCAAATATCAATCACTCTATTTCTATCCTAGCTAAAATAAATAATTTCCTGTTCTGATCTCAGCACAGGTGTAACTTTGGTTCTTTTCAGAGTCTGATGGCCATGGAGAACACTGCTGTGGTTAAGGCCAACGCAGCATTAAAAGATTAGCTGATCATGACTGTCATGAATCGGTAAAAAAGCCACTCTTTTCAGTTGTCTGTCAATAATTGATAGGGTGGTAGAAACAGGTAAACTTTAACATTAAACTTGCCACCCATCCTGCAGGTGTTTATGCTCTGCCACAGTTCCTGTTATCTATGTGTGGGTAGCAGCAGAAGTCGAGAACCAGTAGCAGAGACAAGCTGGGAATACAGCCAGGCTAGATTACAGCAGCATGACTAGTGAATGTATAAAGTAAACAATCCTTTGTTAGTTAAATTATTCTAAAACTTGCCTCAGTCATTACTAATTAAATCCATTCTGTAATATTTCAGCAACGTGGGGACAGGTTGGTTCAGAGTTTCAAAGGTATTTAGGTGCAGACAAGTGCCTAGTGCGATTTTTTTTTTTTCTTTTTTTTCCCCCCACCCCAGCACCTGTCTGTATCTTTAGGCACAGCTTTAAAAATGTGTGTATAGCCTGCATATTTTCAGAGAAAACAGTCTTGACCTGACAGCAGACCAGATGAGCCCAAAAAGGAGGCTGCCTCTGGCAGTATCATTAGGATCTTTGCTAAACTTGTCTTGTCTGGTAGCATACAGTAGCTAGCATACCAACTAACATTACAAATTGTATGACTGAAGCGTGCAGGGGAAACTTGGAAGGGAGGTATTGAAAGAATACTGTTCCTATTCCACCTGTACAGATATTTTCAGGTGTAATAATAGATACAATATGTGTGTTTTCACAGCATGCTGATACCATTTTCCTCCAAAGCAGAAATGGTAACTGGAGTAGGGGAGTCTGATTCAGAGCCAAAAGGGCCTATTCCTTTGCAGCTTGATCCTGAAAACATTTACGTACATGCTTAACTTTACCTCTGTGAGTTATTTATTTTAGTGGGACTACTCCCAGTGATAAAGTTACGTGTGTGTGTATGTAACACATTAAATTTCTAATACAGAAATGTAATATGTATTTTGTTTAAATACTGAGTGGGGCTCCTGTACTGGATACATGTTAGTGACTGGCTCTAAGGTATATCTGGCTTAGGGGATAGACCAGTATTGTTGGGCTAAAGGGTGTTAATGACTGCCACTGCCAGAAAATGCCCTTTTGATCTATGGGCAATCACAGGAATAGGTCTGGAGCCCCAATGCCCCCTAAGTGGGGTGTGGGGGGGAGAGTCCCTATAACTTACTGAGCAGAAAGTAAGAGGTGAGCTGTTGATAAAAGACATTTTAGTTGATAACACCAACATGGCTAGCACACAAACACTGAAGAGTAATTATCTTGTCAACTTGTTACATGCATAGTAACTGAACACATTAAAGCTTTTCCCTATGAATGAAAGGGAAAGGTGTATTTATAAATGTCATACACCTTTGATATAAAACAAAAGTTGCACTTTTAATAAATGGCCTGCATTGGCTGGAGACAAATCACAACTATTTTTACTTTGACTGTTATAAGATAAAGGTGCTTTTCTTCAGGGTTGTATCCATTCACTGTAAACAAATTATCAGGACTCTTCTTGGAATGTTTTAAGGCAAAAGTGCATTTCTTTGTAAATTACATCCATTAGCTGTAAACAAGTCATAAGGAATGTCTTACAGATTTTAAAGTATAATGATGCTTTTATCAGTTGCATCCATTTAGATGTAAACATAAGTGACTTTGAATACATAGTAAATTGTTTTTATTCATTTGGTTGTAAGTGCCTCTATTCCTTAGGAACAAATATTTCAATATGAGAGTTGTTTACTTCAATGTTGTAAGGTAAAGGGTGCATTTCTTTGTAGGTCTCATCCATTAATTTTAACCAATTCATAGAGATTTTACTTTGAACACTGTAAAGCAAAACTGAATTTCTTGTATGTTCATAAACTGTAAACAAGTCATAACAATTTTTACTTTGAACGCAGGAAGAAGCCACTAACTTAACTCTTGTTAGTCTTGGTGTTTTGTAAGTTGCCGTGAACGAGTAAGGATCCTTTAAATGTTCTATGTGAAAACTGCATGTCTAAGATGTTCCAGCTGGACAGTGAACTCCTTCATTCATTAGTAGCAAACGATAAAATTTATTTTACTATGAATGTTGCAAGGCAGAGGTCCAGTTGGTTGCAATTTGAATATTACTCTTACATGTTGTAAGACAAATTCGCACATTTGTATCCATTAACTAAAATATTTCATTCTGTAAATCTGCATGTCTGTCAAGTTGGAGTGGTTCAATCGGTTTGATTGTGAAGTCCTTCCTATACCAATTCTGAACCAAATTAATAGTATTCAGTTTGAACATTAGAAAGCAAAGTTACATGTGTAGGCTTCATCCTTTTGGGTATAAACAAACCATAAGGATTTAGACTTTAAATATTGTAGGGTGCACTTTATGCAGGGAAAACTTGTGCATGTTAGTTGCCAGCATATTTTAAAATTCCATCTTGTAATGCAAACCTTCATTTCTTCTAGGTTGCATGCGTTAGCTGTAAACCCAGCACTGTTGGGCATTGTATGGTAAAAGTAGGAATTTAGCGCACTCCCCCCGCCCCTTATATCAGTTTCAACTTGACTGGAAGCGCCTTCAAATTAGCTGTACACAAAACTAGATGGCTGCCGTTGGACTAGCGCCTTGCAAAGAGCCTCCGAGGCGCCAGGAGGGGGCTTGTAACGTGAGCCAGGCCCGCCGAGGCGCTCGTGGGGCGGGGCAGGGCAGCGTTGCGGCGTCGGTCAGCGGCTACGATCCAATCGGCGCCTGGCCCTGCGGGGGCGGCGGCCGCCTGGGAACCGGCCGCGCGGTCGGAGCAGCCGCGTGCGATGGGTGCGGGAGCGGCCCGGGGGAGAAGGCGGCGGCGCCCCGGGCCCGGCCGCTCAGCGGGAGTGCTGCAGGGCGAAGGCGCACTTCTTGTAGGCGGCGTAGAGCAGCAGGATGGCGCGCAGCATCTGGCGGCACATGGCCACGGCCACGCGGACCTGCGGCTCGCGGAGCCCGCGGGGCCAGCGCTGCCGGGGGCTGATCACTTGGCAGAAAGCCGAGCGCTCCGACACCCGGAACGAGCCGGTCCAGCGCGGGGGCTGCGCCGTCACCAGCCGCCCGAAGACCGAGTCCAGCCCGCTGAGCCGCACCGCCTGGGGCTTGCGCAGCGCCGCGCTCCGGCGCGGCTCCCCCGCCGGCAGGCCGGGCCCCTTGGCGCCCGGCTCCAGCACCAGGCTGAGCCCCTGGAAGCAGAGCTGCACCTCCAGGTCGGCCGCGGCGCTCTGCGGGCAGCCGCCGCGCGGCGCCGCCCGGAACGGGTGCTTGGTGCACGGCCGGGGGGTGGCGCCCCGCAGCCACTGCAGGGACTCGTCCAGCGGCGACCAGGGCGCCCACAGCTGGTACCCGCCGGCCATGGCCGCCACCCCGCAGCGGCTAGCGCCGCCCGCCCCGCTGCATCTTTCCTCCGCCGGGCGCCTGGCAACCCATTGTGACGCCGCGTTCGGCGCGGAACCCGCGCTCCCGCCCCATGAGCCCCGCCCGTCCCGCTCTGACGGCTCAGCGCGCGCCCTGCCGCCCCCCGGGTCTCCCGCGCCCCTAGCTGCTGCCACCCCCCCGAGGGCTCGCGTTTGCTTCCTGCCCGCTTTCAAACGCCTGTCTGCTCGTCGTGCTGGCTTACTGGAAGCCTCCTCACTCTCTCGTGCCCGGTGCTTGCGCCTCATCGGCTGAGATCTTGAAGGGTTGTGCTCCTAGCTGTTCTGGCTAAGATGTATATTTTTAATGTGATGCGTTTCTTCTTTATTTCTTAAACCAGAAGAGCAGTTAAAATGACTGCCTGCCTCTGACTGTAGCAAGCCTGGTCAGGTACAGGTCAGGACGCCTACTGCACTCTGCAAAGATGGTGCATGTGGTCAGAGGCAGCCAGCATCCTCTTTGGGGCCCGTGCATAACTCCTTGGACATCTGAAGGTGCCAGGGGTTGTGTGGAGAAATCATGCATGCAAATTCTGCACCTATGTGTAATTGCCATTTTCTGTGTAGTTAGCAGCATCTTTAAGGTCTCAGCCACTCACCCAGTTTCAATACCATTTTCACACTGGTGACTTAGGAATTTACCTGACAGTTCCTGACTGGTCTCCATCTATTTCTGCATCTCTCTCTAACATATCATCATAGATATCTCCCTGCTAATATGGGCAAAAAAGCTGGCTAGATCGTTGGGCTCATTGGTGTAGTGATCAATGGCTTTATCTCTAGTTGGCAGCCGGTATCAAGTGGAGTGCCCCAAGGGTCAGTCCTGGGGCTGGTTTTGTTCAGTCTCTTCATTAATGATCTGGAGGATGGCATGGACTGCATCCTCAGCAAGTTTGCAGATGACACTAAACGGTGGCTGGGAGGGTGGGGGAGAGGTAGATACTCTGGAGGGTAGGGATAGGATACAGAGGACTTTAGACAACTTAGAGGATTGGGCCAAAAGAAATCTGAGGTTCAACAAAGACAAGTGCACAGTCTTGCACTTAAGACAGAAGAATCCCATGCACTGCTGCAGACTAGGGACTGAGTGGCTAGGCAGCAGTTCTGCAGAAAAGGACCTAGGGGTTACGGTGGATGAGAAGCTGGATATGAGTCAACAGTGTGCCCTTCTTGCCAAGAAGGCTAATGGTATTTTGGGCTGTATAAGTAGGAGCATTGCCAGGGACGTGATCATTCCCCTCTATTCGACATTGGTGAGGCCTCATCTGGAGTATTGTGTCCAGTTTTGGGCCCCACGCTACAAGAAGGTTGTGGAAAAATTGGAAAGTGTCCAGCAGAGGGCAACAAAAATGATTAGGGGACTGGAACACATGACTTATGAGTAGAGGCTGAGGGAACTGGGATAATTTAGTCTACAGAAGAGAAGAATGTGGGGGGATTTGATAGCTGCTTTCAGCTACTTGAAAGGGGGTTCCAAAGCAGGTGGATCTAGACTGTTCTCCGTGGTAGCAGATGACAGAACGAGGAGTAATGGTCTCAAGTTGCAGTGAGGGAGGTTTAGGTTGGATATTAGGAAAAGCTTTTTCACTAGGAGGGTGGTGAAGCACTGGGATGGGTTACCTAGGGAGGTGGTGGAATCTCCTTCCTTTTGAGGTTTTTAAGGTCAGGCTTGACAAAGCCCTAGCTGGGATGATTTAGTTGGGGTTGGTTCTGCTTTGAGCAGGGGTTGGACTAGATGACCTCCTGAGGTCCCTTCCGATCCTGATATTCTATGAAAACTGGCCTTACTCTCCCTCCACGTCCTCTTCTCTACTTATCCTCTGACAAGCTTCTGAAAGTAAGACAGATGTTTTCTATCAACTAGAGATCATCTTTGGTTTGTCACATCATCCAAATATTCTCTAAATACTGCAGATTCTTCCTCCAGAATATCTCTCATATCCATTCTCTTTCTATCCCTACAGCTAAAATTCACCATGTCCTGTCTTGATCATTGTAACTTCCTCTTCTCTAGTCTCCCTGATGCCCATTGTTACAGAGTCACCGGGCGATGCTCTGGAACTACTCCATACAAAGCCAGTCAGGACTCTGGGGGAGCATGTCTCCTTTCTCTCTGAGCATACTGTCACCAGGGCAAGAAGCGTACACAGCTTTGACCTTGCTGGGTCTGACCTTGGAGCATTCAGCATCCCCTTCCACACTGTGCCCTACCCTCAGCAAGTCCACCTGGGCTCCTGGGGAAGCCAGACAGGCCTGTACCCCAACTCTGCAGTCAGATGTGACTCAGCCAGCCAGTAAAACAGAAGGTTTATTAGACGACAGGAACACAGTCTAAAACAGAACTTTTAGGTACAGAGAACAGGACCCCTCAGTCAGGTCCATTTTGGAGGGGTCAGGGGTTAGGGAGCCCATAACCCGGTTCTGGGCCTCCCTCCATTTCCTCAGCCAGCTCTAAACTGAACCCCCCCAACCCCTCCTGGCCTTTGTCTCTTTCCCGGACAAGGACGCCACCTGATCTTTGTTCTCCAACACCTTCTGTTGGAACCTTTGGCCTGGGCCCCTCCCCTGCATCAGTTGCCAGGAGACTGTGTCAGCCAGTCTCTGTGCAGACCCCTGCCCACCACCTAGATAATTAAGAAATGCATAGGGGAAACTGAGGCACCCACACAGTATTCAGAGAAAACAAACATTCCCAGTTCGTCACACCCATATTGCCTTCCTCCAGTCCATACAAAATATAGCCACTTAGGGCCTGTCTACACTGGCATTTACAGCGCTGCAACTTTCTCACTCAGGGGTGTGAAAAAACATGGCTCCCTGAGCGCAGCAAGTGTCAGCACTGTAAAGTGACAGTGCACCAGCGCTGGAAGCCATGGCCCTCATGGAGGTGTGTTTGTGAGGTGGTTTTTAAAGAGCGCTGGGAGAGCTCTCTCCCAGTGCTCTGCTGCAACCACACAAGCCACGTTAAAGGGCTGCTGCAGATGAAGAAGATGAGCATTGATGAAGATGATCTTAGGGCTCAACTCCTTTTTTGCTCCAGCTTCCTAAAGTGAATCTTCTGCATCAAGTTTTAAACTTTTTCTCATGCCTTAAAGGCCCTTGCAAGGTATTGAATCTCTACCAAAACATTTTTCCCCAAGAGTTTTAGCTAAGCAGGTATTACTTTTTAGTCAGAGTCCTAAAAACTTCCCTCCCAAATCAGATTTCATTTCCTGCATGCTTATGGGAAGTGTAATCTTTAACTCTCTATATCCAAAGAAAAAAAAAGGCAAAGGGTATAAACCAGGTTATTTTTCTTTACTGCCCATCAGATGTGCCTAATATCTGTAGGGTCAAATGTTTCCATTATAAACAGTTCCAGGCCTTGCGTACAGTAAAAGCATTGGGGTTCTAGGCCTAGGAGGAAAGATGCTTTATGGATTTGTGCTGTATTTGAGAGGTGATGCAAATGGAGATGAAATTTGGTGTAACTATACATGCTGGGGTTTTTGTTTTTGTTTTTTTGTTTTTTTTTGCTACCTCCTCCAAATGAGCAACTAACAGGAAGAATGTGTGCTTTTTTTATTTTAAAAAATAAAGCATCAGCATTAGCTTTTCCCACTACTTCATTTTGCATGCCTGTTAGTTGCTGTCGCTGCTGAACCCCTCTCTTCTGCCCCTTCAGTCAGTGTGTGTGCAACGGCACCCTACACTTAGTCACGTCAGTTTACCACTGTGGGACACCCAGTGTCACCTCTGAATGTGACCCAGTGTTCTGTCTTTCTTTGATTTGAAGGACATCCAGATAAATGTAAGAATCACCTCAGTCTTCACCAACACTGGCCCTAGTACTATAACCTTTTCTTGGGAAAAATTCCCTCTGACTCCAGTAGCTGTTTTGCATGAATAATTTCCAGATCAGGGTTTTTTCTCTCTCTCTCATCTCACTAGGTTTGGAGTGCTTTGACTAAAATGTTCTTTCACAGCTGACATTCTCCTTTTCATCCATATTGGGGTTACTGCAGATAAATCATGGGAGTTGTAGGGTGTCCTTTAAAAAAGCTTATTATACAGATGGCTACATTCCCTGGTTCTGTACAGATAGAGAAATGTTACAGTAGTTGCTGTAGAGAACAACAAAATGGTTGAAAATAACAAAACTCAGAAACGAATTGGCTCTCAAATGCTTATCTGGCAAATGCACAAACCCAGATAAGGTGGTGCCCAGGGAAGTTTAATGCCATACGTGATGTGCCTCAATTCATATTCAAGAGGGAATGTTAGATGCCTGTTTGGATGTGACTGGATGGCTAGAGCTGTGCTATGACCCTGGGCAGTCACAAAACTAGTATCAGTCTTGGCTGGCAGCTGAGCTCACAAAGGATAACTAAAAGTTTCCAGGGAATAATTTGCATAATTTAGTCAGGTTTGTTTTGATTCAGTGTTGGCTGGGTTGCTCACCACCATGAGGCTGAATTATTTCAAACCTTTTTCGAAGATCTTGTAATCTGTTGCTGTCTGACACACACATACTTGTAACTATCAGGACATTTTAGGCTACATCAAAAATACTCATGCCATTGAAAGTATGTTAAGCGTCCCTTGAAAACACAAGCACAGGAACATCTGAAATACTGCAAATCTCTATGCCTATGAGACAAAGTGAGTGAGCTAATATCTTTTATTGGACCAATGGCTGTTGGTGAAAGAGAAGCTTTCGAGCAACACAGAGCGCTTTCTTTCACCACCAGCCGTCGGTCCAATAAAGATCTTAGCTCACCCACCTTCTCTCTCATATCCTCTCTCAACATGACTAAAACACTGCAACAAACTTAGTATATAATTATTCACATTCCTAAGGTATATTTTACCTTCCATGTGATATCCAAACAGAACCAAACTACTTGACAGCAATGCTAGGATATTCTACTCTTACGTATTTGGCCACTTTTCCAGAAAATAGTGTAATTAGTCAGACACTGATTAAGTATTAGTCATAACCTGCCTTTTACTCATAATCAAGAATACGCTAATATTTAGTTTGAATAAATTTGTTTTGAATTTCTCAGGGGAGAAACTAATTTATTGTAATACGATGTAATTTTGCATTCAACATATCTGCAGATCAGTGCAAGGCAGGGGCTTTCTGTAAAAGCAATTGTGATATTCTTCTAAATGTTTTTTGATGTCAAGCATAATATGAATACTTCAGTATGAGCAGTACACTTTCATGACCCACAAATTAAAATATGAAGTACTTCAACTTTTACATCAAGATTTGTAGGACATACATGGCAAATTTTTAAATGTTTCATTTTACCTATTTTCAGACACATACACTCTTTGCTTAGATCAGTTGGTTTCCCCATGATGAAATATAGGTCACTGAAACATGTTCTACGTGCTTCATACATTTACTTAACTGCTTCCTGTTTCTCCATGCTGACTGCTACACACATGGCCTCTTCACCTACAATTCAGTCTTTTTTTAAACCTTTCCCACTGGAGAGACTTACTCATGTGAAACTGACTCTGCACCTCATCGTAACCTGATGGGTAGCCTTCTTTCTCATCCTTACCTCTCCTATCTCATATGAAATAGAAAAGACTATTTTATTGCCGCAATAAGTCTTTTAATGCTTTCCACAATTTTCAGTGACATGAGGAACAAGGTGCAACCCAAAAGTGATATTAGGAATCAAATGCATGGAGACTGGATAGATCAGGAAACTGGCAATAGGATATGAAACTTTTAATATCTAGGCCATACTTGCTTCTATGTCCAAGTCAGTAGTAACTTTAAGCCCAGATCGACAAAGGTACTTTGGCATTGCAACACTGAGCGTCAGAGCACCTAGAAAATCACAGGAACAACACTGATCCACAAAGGCACTTAAGCTTCCTATATAATGGATGGGGAGAGGTGGGTGCCTTAAACTGATCTACAAAAGAAAGCACACTAAGCAGGGAGCCACCTAAACCAGTCAGTGGGAGTTGCTGACGAGATCAGTGGCTCCTATCTTCAAGAAAGGGGATGGACTTAGCACACAAAGTCTGGGCTTCAGGGAGGCACCTAACCACAAATGGCAACCCACCACTTGGAGGTGGCTTAGGTGTGAAAGATGTTTCTTGTGGAAATGAGTTATGAGCCTGCCTCACTCCACACAACAGCCAGAGGAGGAAGAATGGTGTAACCACCAGGTTTCAGAGTCAATCTCTCTCTGATGCAATGATTCTTCCATTGTGGGTAAATAGTCACTGGTCCAGAGGGAGACTCTGTAGTCCAGTAGTTAGGGCATCTACCTGGGAGGTTGGAGGCCTCCCACCTCTTTCTCTTCTGCTGGCTGATTGGGGGAAGGGGGTGAATTGAACCTGGGTCTTTCACATCTCAGGCAAGTGTACTAACACCTGGGCTAAAAATTAAGAGATAGGCACCAAACGTAGAGCAGGACTGAATAAAAGTGGTTGTCTGAGGGAAAGATCACCCTTCTGTGGCTCGGTCTATCTGCTATGTGGCTAAATAGGAGTTCAGAGCTGATACCTTTCATGAGCACTAAATACACAGATTTAAAAGACAACATGCAAGAGAAATGAAACGAAAAGCAGGTGGCATTGCTAAGCCTGAGTCTATAAAGCTTTCCATTTAACAAGTTTTCTAAGTATTAATTATTATAAATGTCTGGGCTTTTTTTAAAGCACGTTGAAATCCTAGGGTAGTTGGAGGGTGTATCCAGGAAAAGAGGGGGTTGGGTCAAATGCCACTGCTCCAGCTGCTGGAACAGTCTTTTGAGGTCATAGGCAACTGGACATTAGATCATCCCTTAGCTAGCGAATTTTGCCAGGGACTGAACTGTTCAGCCTCTGGATCGGTGGACCGCAAAGGGGGTGTAATGCTACTTTTGTCCTTAGTCCCTTGATTCTATGCTGAGCATGTGTGGCCAACCCAGAGTATAGTTACTGTTCAGAAGCTAACAGAGCTGACCATGAAATCTCTCAAGAGTTTGGATCTTCACAGGAAAGTGCATAAATGCTGGAACTAGGGATGCTGCAGCATCCTCTGGCTTGCAGTGGTTCCCATTTTATATAAAGGGTTTACAGTTTTGGTTCAATGGTTCTCGGCACCCCTACTATAAAAACTGTTCCAGCACCTCTGGGAAAGTGCCTGACAGTTCAGATGTGTCTGGATTTCTTCCAAACCTTTTAAGGTGTCATCAAAGCTTCATCCTTTCTGTCCTTTTTGGATTCCCATATAGCCACCAGATCCTCTCTTCATTCCCATTTTCTTTCTCCCCAAATCTGTTACCCTTATTACGAAATCAGGAAAGCTCCATTTTCATAAACATCTGAAGCACAGTCCATTGAAATAATAGGGTTGTTTAAGTGTATGATCTCATGAACTTGAGGACATGCAAATGTATGCAGTTGTTTCTTGAATCTATAGGACTGTCTAAACAGTGTGTTCTACTGATTTAACTAGATCTGTTTTAGAAACAGATACATTGATGCAAAGACTGCATGGACAGCCCTTGGCTTTCATGGTTAAATTAGCATCCACCATGTGTGGTGGTGGTTCTTCTTCAAAGAAAATTACACTAACTGTTTCAACAGTTTTAAAAGCTGATACATAGCTAGTGACATGGGCTAGGAGGCTGAATTTCCTCCCGTCTCCCTCACATGCACACATTGATCAGCTCTGAGCCACTGTCCACCTATTAGTAAGTATTCCAGGGCTTGGCTTATTGTCATCAGCTCGGTCAATGTATTTTGCTTCCCATTTAATTCTATACAGGCAGTCAAATTCTGGTGTTTCTGTACTTTTTTACTTTTAATGGGCTAGATTCTTAGGTTCTTATTCGTCTTTCAGTTAGTCCTTATTCAGAAGGCAAAATACTTGTTGACCTCGAGTTTTGCTTGATTAAAGTGTGACTAGAAACTGGGTAAGGTCTTCAGGTTTTGGCCCAGTGTAAATTTCATATTCACATGAATTATTGGAGGTTCATGCATCTGTTTCCTTTCACAAATGTCCACTTTATTTCAGTTATTCATGTCCATCACTCTTTTTTCACTGCCTTTTGTGTGATGGGAATCCTTCCAAGACATACTCCTCAGATGTCCACATATGTAGTCAGTTTGTGCATTGATGTAGGTTGCCAGGTCACAGAGATGAATTCAGACATGAGAGCCAAATGACTTTGTGGACATTAAAATGGCAGCTGTGGGCTTCTATGAATCCCAGTTCTGTTCCATCTCATTAGTTTTCCTTGGATCTTATCTGTCTGACCATAAGGGTTTTTGGAACTATTTGGTTAGTTCAAAAGCTGTATCACCGTTGTGTTGCTCTTTGCAATTGTTTTATTGATTCTATTTGCTTTGACAAGGCTCGAGCTCCTGTTTTTCCCACTTAGGTTACATGAAAGCCATGTGTGTACTGTAATTAACTAGCTTTATTGTAGTTACCACTTTACCAACAAAAGAAGTCTATTCATATTTGATTCTTGATGTTCAGGCTTAATTTATGTTGACATACTAATTGCTGAAATCTCTCATTAACTTAACATCTTGGCTGTGCAACCTAAAAAGCAAACCTTTTCATAGCTAGAATCTGCACTCTATTGCAAAAAAAAAAAAAAGAAAAAAACATGTTTATCTTGATCTGTCATGTTTCGCTTCTTAATGGCTTACCCTTAAATTGTTCCATTTGCTTTGATTTTGACTTGGCTCAAGTAACCGATCTGTTTTTGTTATTCCAGTTCCCTAATTGTCACACTATCTGGAGTGGTTCATGACTATGAGTGCCAACCTCAGGCAGACTGTCAAAAAAACAGGGCAGACATCCCAAATTGATGGTGTTCTATAATTAGATTTCACCAATGCTATAACAAATGTGAACTCCTGGATCACTAACAGTTGTGGGTTGGGTTGTGTGGTTTGTTTTTAAAACCATGGAGTCTCAGACTGAAGTTCCCCAGGGGACTATCTTGCCACCCAGGCAAACTGACCTTAGTGATAAATGGTCACTTACACCAAAGATAACAAAATATTCATGTTGTGCCCAGTCTCAAGAGACCAGTCACTAACTTGAGGTCAACTTGTCCCTTAGGTCTCACACCAAAGACAACACATGTAGCCAATCCTGCAATAAACTAACTAAAGGAAAAAAGAGTTACAGGTTAAAGCAAGCAAACATGTAATATACATTATGTACACAAATGAGTTTGTCTGTGATTCAAAAGGTGCTAGAGTTGTCTTTCGGGGATCTCTTTGCTTATGTATAGAAATCTTTTGCCCTTCAGAGTATAGACCACATAAAGGAGATTCATGGCAGGTCTGCTCTATAATTGCTACATTGGCGCAGCTGCCCCACTTCTGACGAAGATGCTCTAAGCCAACCGGAGAGAGCTCTCCTGTTGGCTTAGTAACTCCACCTTGGTGAGAGGCGGTAGATATGTCAAGGGAGAAGCTCTCTCACTGACACTGTGCTGCTTACATGGGGAGTTAGGGTCGGTACAAAAATCCACACCCCTGAGCAAAGTGATTATACCAAAATAAGTGTCATGTAGACCTGGCCTCAGTTTTTCTTGTCGGGATTTTTATCCTCTCCAGAGTCAAAACTGATGAGTTCATTTGTATGTCCCTTCTTCCTGAAGGGAGTTAAGAATGCAATCAACAGGGCTTCTCTCCTCTGATGCTCCACCAGCCTTCAGTGGGCCATCTTGTACACAGGATGAGCCCTTCACCTTAATAATTCTTTTCCTGTTTGAGTGACACAATTACAGAGATTTACACAACAAATACTCCTAACTTTACACCATGGGCTAGAGAGGTTATAAGCAAGATCAATACATGCAGCCCCTACAAGCATTTTATAAAGTCTAAACACTAGACACATTCTTATCAACTTAACCACTAATATCTAGTTTTATAATGGTAACACACACAGGTAAGCACAACTGGCTTCCATCTATGCATGAGCTGGCCCTGGTTTCCAGTCTTGGCATGAGCTGGCACCTGGGCTGTCAGCATCAGTTGTTTCTTGGATTCCATTAGTAGTAACCAACCTGTTCGATCATTCATGCCAATTCCCTGCACCCAGTGTAGAATTGCCCACAATAATATATTTCTAGTGCTTCATCTAGTTTAAATTTTTTTAAATTTATTTTGGATTGCATGTGCTCAACTTTACATGTTCAAACACTTGTGTAATATTACTTTTCAAGCACTATCCCCTACACAAGGAGATGATAGCTTTGATCACTTGCAGGTGTAAATGGTAGTGCTTGAAAAGCGGGCATGCATATGTTTGCACAACCAAAGCTGCATGTGCAAAATAGAGGCTAAGATGAGGACCCTTTGAAAATTAGTCCTAAAATGTCAAGCTGTATGTCTTCCAGCACATCCCTAGTCCCCGCACTGAGCAGCCTTCAGCTGAGGGGCAAGATGATACACTAGAAAATAGCTACAAGAACAGAAAATCATGGCTCTAATCTGTGAGGACCAATGTAAGAAGGATTCTGGAAATGAGAGAACTAATGAAAGGAAGGCACTGGGATACTTGTTTGAGATGCAAGAATGGCATGTAGGGTTGGTTGAAAATCTTCGGTTGAAATGATTTTCCACAGAAAATGTCCATGTAAACTGAAACATCTTCTCCCCTTCTCCCCCCCCCCCCCCCCCCCCCCCCAAAAAAAAAATCCCCTTCAATTTTCTTTTAGAATTATTGGGTTTTTTGTCAGTGAATCTTTGTTTCTGGCAACTGAATTTTGGTTCAGACTTTTTTGGGGTAGGTGGAGGAGGGGGGAACAAACCTGGAAATGCTGATTGAAAATGAATTCTTCATTTTGAGATTTTTTTTTTTTCCTCCCACGCCCCTGCAAATTACCCAGTCTGCTTTAGTGGTATGGAGATAAGGTACAAAGCAAAAAGTGGGAGAAGAGAGTGAATACAACTGAAATACCTCTATGGCTGTAAACATTTTTTTTGTCTCCTTGGCATTTACCCCTTTGAAATACTTGTAGATTGTCACCCTTCGTCCTCATTTAACCAAGGAGTACTCTTCGTTAATTATTCCATCACAAGTCAGCCTTTCCAGTCCCTTAAGAATTTTTATTTTTTCTTTAGAACTCCTTCCAAATTATCTACATCTCTCCAGCAATGAGCCCCCCAGAAAAGAGTTCCATATCCACATACCAGAGAGAACTATTTTAACCTCTCTCATTTGTCAAGACCCGATTCTCTCTTCTCTGCACCTTGTGCAGTCACTTGTCCCAGTGCAAATAACAATGGTAACTTGTTTTTAAACCAGCAAAAAGTGGTTATATGGCCACTCAAGTTGCAAGGCAATGATGGAGAATCAGGATGACTGTCTCTTTACCAGGCTGTCATGTTGCAAACCTTGGTGGGGTGGCTACAGTGAATCTTTATGGGCCAGATTCTCACCTGGTGTAAATTGGCATGGCTTCATTGAAATAAAGCTCACTTCACTGGAGCAATGATAACTTGTGCCGGCTGAGGATCTGGCCCTATAAGTCACATGTAGTTTTTAATTGGAAAACTGTTTTAAAGGGGCAGATACCTCCCTGTTAAAGGGCCGGGGAACAGCCAGCCTTGTTCTGGAGAGAAGCCCAGCAGGCAGGTGCTAGGAATCGCCTGACCTAGCTGGACCACATCTAGTGACTGGGTCTGATTCCCAGCCTGGGGATATAAATGAGGGTCTCAGCACCATGAGGGAGCCTGGGTCCAGGAGATGGCGGAGAGTAGGCACCACGGAGGCCTCAGCAGAAGGCTGCAAAAGGGTAAGCAAGCTCTGGGGACTCTTCGCTGCTGTGCCACCCCCCGCCCCCCCAGCCCGCAGCCAGGCTGTCGAAGATCCAGACTCTAGGTCTCCAAAGATCTATAATCTCAGTTGAGAACTGGACTGTTGCTTTTTGTTTGTGTGCCGAATAAAGGGCTATACAGGGAACTGGAAGTGTTTATTCCAGGCTGGTGCTTGGGTCCACCATGCCTACAGAGAGACATGATAACTTGCTCGGTCAACTCCCCCTCCCCCTCACTGTTTGACCAAGTGTGTTTTTTCTAAACTTCACATCACATTTCATCCAAATTAGAGCATAACAAAATAAAGAACTTGAGAGCTGAATATGTCTTAATTCATTGGTGCTGGAAAGCTGGCCTGTAAATTGCACCCTTGACTGATTAGGGAAAAAATACAGCAATTCTAGGGTATCCTTGTATTAGAAAATGAAACTGTCAGAGACCAATAAAATTAAGCTGTTTGCTTCTTTCCACAAAACTGTGTGTGGAAGTTTGAATCAAATAACTATTATGAAAACTGCTTTCTATCATTTCCTTAATGACCTAACCTCTTAACTGAAGGGAAAAAATTAACAATGGTGGAGGCAGAATCTGGTAGGAGAAATCAGAATGAGGAGGATCTTCCAGGAGGTTATACAATCCTATTCCTGTATCTATAGATACTAGTCAATTCTAGAATATTAACAATGAAATTAATACCATCCCTGAACAAGGTTATAGTTACTCATGAGGAAGCCTAATAGAGACCCTTAGAAATGTAGTAATTCCAGAGCAGTTTTTGTTGTCAATCATAAAATACTCATAGATTGAATCCCCTCTAGGCTTGATTAAAATCACTGTGTGAGCAATTGGGTATAATTTGTGCCAGGGAGGCAAGATGTGGACCATTTAAGAGTGACCCATCCTATGGGAGACAAAAGACCTTGCAGACTTGATTGCAACAATGCCATTGAACTAGTCTTAAAGACTGACCAAACTAAATGAATTGCTGAATTTGTGGGTTTGGATTTAAATTTCAGTTGTTTTATTGAATCTATTTCCTAGTGCCACAATACTGATTTTCTTCTCTGCTGATAATGGTATACAGAACTCTTCAGACTGACTTATGCTATTCTGTTTAATCCTAAAATCCCTGCTTGTCACTCTGATAATCCAGCGCAAGAATCAAAGTCAGGAAACTTCTGATATAGGGAGATGACCGTCATGTAAATTGTCAAAATCCCTACTAAATCTATATCTAAAGACCTGGATTTAGTGATTAAAATTTGGCAGTTTCTCAAATAAAACTAGTCTAAATCTGTTTACCAAATAGTGCCCCTCTGCTCTTTACAACAACTGAAATATCAATTGGAGAATTAAGTACACGTTCTTGAGGATATATGATTAACTCCAGATTGTTGAATAGAACATACAAAAGGCCTGATAATTATCTTAGTTAACTCTGCTGAACCTCACACTCTGGGACACAGTAAGAGCAATCAAAATTAATAATATATTTGAAATGTCACCAATGCATATTCCAGCAATCTATTTTAAGCAATTAGAAAAGCTCATGTTCAGCTTGTTGTGGACTATAAGAAGGCCAGAAGTTTATATTTTGAAAAGTGGTGCCATCATATGGTTTTCAAATGTATGTAACCTACACGATACCAAATGTCCTTTAATCCTACACAAGTTTGCCATTTATCCTGCCCCTTACGTTCTGGAAAGGGAGAGCAAAATGGTATTAACTACAGTACTTGGAACCATCCTGCAGGAGTATTACAGGGTAGTTCATGTTGACCTTAGGGGAATATGTGATGGATGAAATCATGGAAGTACGGTTTTCCAGCACTGGGTTGTAGATGGGAAATTAATGGAGTTCATTGGCATAAAACTGGTACAACAGGATGGAGAATTGGACCCATATAGATGAAAGGTGGAAGCTGGTTCAGTTGCCAGTCTAAACAATCTTGGAAATCATGAATAAAATCACTTTTTTTTGTGTGTGGAATGTTAATGTTTAAAAGGGCTTCTGATACTGGCATATCAGGTGCCAGCTCATGTCAAGGTGTCCATGCCTTAGTTGATTCTGGCTATGTATTTGTCAATATTCAATCTGGCTCACCTGGGTGTTAATGTTATTAAAATAGGTCTTAGAATTATAAGAATCTGTTCAGTGTTTAGACTTTATTGAATGTTTGAGTTGCTGGTTTCATTTATCTCACTTATAACATCGGTATCCCATATTGTAATACTTGAGCATTCACATTGTAAGCCTCCGCCTGTGTAAATCAACAGACAGACATTAACTTGTGTGAAATGCTGGCCTCCAAAAGAAGGTGTTACGTGCTGCCTGACAAAATGTCCATTGACACTAGATGGACTAGATTGGAACACTAAAGAAGACGAGACTTTGGCCAGGTCTACACTATCAACTTACATCTGTATAATTGTCACTCAGGGGTCTGAAAAATCCACACCCCTGAGTGATGCAGTTATACTGACCTAACCCTCCCGCCCCCATGTAGACAAGGGGACTTCTCCCATTGACATAGCTACCACCTCTTGGGGAGGGGATTAACTATGCCAATGGGAGAAGCACTCCCATCAGCATAGCAGGGTCTTCCCTGAAGTGCTACAGGGACAGGAATAAAAACACTTAACAAAGAGGAACTCTTTCTGCCTGGACTCTGGGAGCAAGCTTTCTAGGCATAAGAAAGAGAACTCCAGCTGTTAGCCTGGGTTAGCACTAAAGGACACAGAAGCTTCTATAATAAGCAAAATCCATATTACAATCTTAAATTTCAAAAGGTAACTCATAGAATATCAGGGTTGGAAGGGACCTCAGGAGGTCATCTAGTCCAACCCCCTGCTCAAAGCAGGACCAAGCCCAACTAAATCATCTCAGTCAGGGCTTTGTCAAGGCTGACCTTAAATCCTAAGGAAGGAGATTCCTCCACCTCCTTAGATAATGCATTCCAGTGCTTCACCACTCTCCTAGTGAAAACGTTTTTCCTAATATCCAACCTAAACCTCCCCCACTGCAACTTGAGACCATTACTCCTCGTTCTGTCATCTGCTACCACTGAGAACAGTCTAGATCCATCCTCTTTGGAACCTCCTTTCAGGTAGTTGAAAGCAGCTATCAAATCCCCCCTCATTCTTCTCTTCCGCAGACTAAACAATCCCAGTTCCCTCAGCCTCTCCTCATAACTCATGTGTTCCAGTCCCCGAATCATTTTTGTTGCCCTCCGCTGGACATTTTCCAATTTTTTTCCACATCCTTCTTGTAGTGTTGGGCCCAAAACTGGACACAGGACTCCAGATGAGGCCTCACCAATGTCTAATAGAGGGGAACAATCACGTCCCTTGATCTGCTGGCAATGCCCCTACTTAAACATTCCAAAATGCAATTGGCTTCTTGGCAACAACGGCACACTGACTCATATCCAGCTTCTTGTCCACTGTAACCCCTAGGTCCTTTTCTGCAGAACTGCTGCCTAGCCAGTTGGTCCCTAGTATGTAGCGGTGCATGGGATTCTTCCATCCTAAATGCAGGACTCTGCACTTGTCCTTGTTGAACCTCATCAGATTTCTTTTGGCCCAATCCTCCTCCAGTTTGTCTAGGGCCCTCTGTATCCTATCCCTACCCTCCAGCGTATCTACCTCCCCTCCCCCCCCCATTTAGTGTCATCTGCAAACTTGCTGAGGGTGTAAGCCACACCATCCTAGAGATAATTAATGAAGATATTGAACAAAAACAGCCCGAGGACTGACCCTTGGGGCACTCCACTTGATACCGACTGCCAACTAGACATGGAGCCATTGATCACTACCCATTTAGCCCGACAATCTAGCCAGCTTTCTATCCACCTCATGGTCCATTCATCCCGCCCATACTTCTTTAACTTACTGGAAGAATACTGTGGGAGACCATGTCAAAAGCTTTGCTAAAGTCAAGGAACAACACATCCACAGCTTTCCCCTCATCAACAGAGCCAGTTATCTCGTCATAGAAGGCAATTAGATTAGTGAGGCAGGACTTGCCCATGGTGAATCCATGCTGACTGTTCCTGATCACTTTCCTTTCCTCTAAGTGCTTCACAACTGATTCCTTGAGGACCTGCCCCATGATTTTTCCAGGGACTGAGATGAGGCTGACTGGCCTGTAGTTCCCCAGATCCTCCTCCTTCCCTTTTTTAAAGATGGGCACTACAGTAGCCTTTTTCCAGTCGTCCGGGACTTCCCCCGATCGCCATGAGTTTTCAAAGATAATGGCCAATGGCTCTGCAATCACAGCCGCCAACTCCTTTAGCACTCTCGGCTGCAGCGCATCCGGCCCCATAGACTTGTGCTCATCCAGCTTTTCTAAATAGCCCCGAACCACTTCTTGCTTCACAGAGGGCTGGTCACCTCCTCCCCATGCTGTGCTGCCCGTTGCAGCAGGCTGGGAGCTGACCTTGTTTGTGAAGACAGAGGCAAAAAAAGCATTGAGTACATTAGCTTTTTCCACATCCTCTGTCACTAGGTTGCCTCCCTCATTCAGTAAGGGGCCCACACTTTCCTTGCCTTTCTTCTTGTTGCTAACATACCTGAAGAAACCCTTCTTGTTACTCTTAACATCTCTTGCTAGCTGCAACTCCAGGTGTGATTTGGCCTTCCTGATTTCACTCCTGCATGCCTGAGCAATATTTTTATACTCTTCCCTTTTCATTTGTCTAATCTTCCACTTCTTGTGAACTTCTTTTTTGCATTTAAGATCAGCAAGGATTTCACTGTTAAGCCAAGCTGGTCACCTGCCATATTTATTGTTCTTTCTACACATCAGGATGGTTTGTCCCTGTAACCTCAATAAGGATTCTTTAAAATACAGCCAGCTCTCCTGGATCCTTTCCTGTTGAGGATCCTGGTTCAAATACAAGACAGAACAAGGCTTTAAGCAAGCAAGCAAGCAGGCTGGTCTGCCGACGGGCTGGTCTGCCTGTCAACTTTCCACCCTCTTTTATTTCTCTCCCTCCTGCGCATTACATACTCCAACAGATAAAAGGAATACACTGGCTTTGTTTAATATTCTTATTTACCAATTTCTATCTACCACACTCCTTGCTCTCAGGCCTTGAGCCCAGTCCTGGGAGGCTTCCCACGGTTCATGTCATCTGGGCGAGATTCCAAGGTTCATGCCCTTGAGAGGAGCCGTGTGTGCACTGCTCCTACACAACACTTCGGGTGTGCCCTGAATGTTGCCAAGTGCATGAACCCCGTATGAATCCTACACTTTCCCCCTCATGTTGTTCTCCCAGGGGATCCTGCCCATCGGTTCTTTGAGGTTGTCCAAAGTCTGCTTTTTCTGAAGTCCCAGGGTCCATATTCTGCTGCTCTCCTTTCTTTCCTGTGTCAGGATCCTGAACATGACCATCTCATGGTCACTGCCTCCCAGGTTCCCATCCACTTTTGCTTCCACTAGTAATTCTTCCCGGTTTGTGAGCAGCAGGTCAAGAAGAGCTCTGCCCCTAGTTGGTTCCTCCAGCACTTGCACCAGGTAACTGTCCCCTACCCTTTCCAAAAACTTCCTGGATTATCTGTGCACTGCTGTGTTGCTCTTCCAGCAGATATCAGGGTGATTGAAGTCTCCCGTGAGAACCAGGGCCTGTGATCTAGTAACTTCCGTTAGTTGCCAGAAGAAACCTCATCCCCCTGGTCCGGTGGTCTATAGCAGACTCCCACCACGACATCACCCTTGTTGCTCAAGCTTCTAAACTTAATCCAGAGACACTCAGGTTTTTTTGCAGTTTCATACCAGAGCTCTGAGCAGTCATACTGCTCTTACATACAATGCAACTCCCTCACCTTTTCTGTCCTTCCTGAACAGTTTATATCCATCCATGACAGTACTCCAGTCATGTGAGTTATTCCAATCACATCATAATTCCTTGACTGTGCCAGGACTTCCAGTTCTCCCTGCTGGTTTCCCAGGCTTCTTGCGTTTGTGTATAGGCACTTGAGATAACTTGCTGTTTGCCTCATACTAAGAAAGCAGGACAGGAGCCCTCCCCTTTCGCACTCCCCTGCTTGTGCTTCCTCCCGGTATCCCGTGTCCCCACTTACCTCAGGGCTTTGATCTCCTCCTTCCCCTGGTGAACCTAGTTTAAAGCCCTCCTCACTAGGTTAGCCAGCCTGCTTGCAAAGATGCTCTTCCCTCTCTTCGTTAGGTGGAGCCCATCTCTGCCTAGCACTCCTTCTTCTTGGAACACCATCCCATGGTCAAAGAATCCAAAGCCTTCTCTCCAACACCACCTGTGTAGCCATTCGTTGACTTCCACAATTCGACCATCTCTACTCTGGCCTTTTCATTCCATGGGAAGGATGGATGAGCACACCACTTGCGCTTCAAACTCCTTTATCCTTCTTCCCAGAGTCATGTAGTCTGCAATGATCCGCTCAAGGTCATTCTTGGCAGTATCATTGGTGCCCACATGGAGAAGCAGGAAGGGGTAGCAATCCGAGGGCTTGATGAGTCTCAGCAGTCTCTCCATCACATCGTGAATCCTAGCTCCTGGCAAGCAGCAGACTTCTCAGTTTTCCTGCTCAGGGTGGCAGATGACTCAGTCCCCCGAGGAGAGAGTCCCCGACCACCACCACCCGCCTCCTCCTTTTGGGAGCAGTGGTCGTGGAACCCCCATCCCTAGGACAGTGCATCTTATACCTTCCAATCGGCAGAGTCTCCTTCTGTTCCCTTCCCTCAGATGTATCATCTAGTCCACTCTCTGCATTAGTATCTGTGGAGAGAACATGAAAACGGTTGCTTACCTGTAAACTCATTTGTGTTTACCTGTTTTAACCTCATAAATAACTCTTGTTTTCATTTTCCCATTTAAAAAAAATCTTTAAAGTGTTTTTTAAATAGGATCCAGTTGTCTTTTTGGTTGTGAAGTGTTGTCTTTTTGGTGTGAGATCTAAAGTGCAATTGATCTGGGTCCTGGAGTAAGTGACAAGACCATTGGGACTGAGAGTAACCTGAATATTGCTGTGGTCCGTGCTGTAAGGCAGTGGCTCTCAACCAGGAGTACGCAGAGGTCTTCCACGGGTACATAAACACATTCTTCTAGTTTTACAACAGGCTACATAAAAAGCACCAGTGAAGTCAGTAGAAGCTAAAATTTCATACAGACAATAACTTGTTTATACTGCTTTCTATTAAACACTGAAATGTAAGTACAATATTTATTAGGGCTGTTGATTGATTGCAGTTAACTCGCATGATTGAATTAATCACCTGAGAGCCCTAATTTATATTCCAATTGACTTACTTTCTCATTTTATCATAATTATAAAATAAGCAATTTTTCAGTAAGTATGCTGTGATATTTTTGTGAGGTGAAACTTGGGGTACACAAGACAAATCAGACTCCTAAAAGGGGTATAGTAGTCTGGAAAGGTTGAGAACCACTGCTGTAAGGAGCCATCTGTCAGAAAGATAAGCTCAAAATAAGCAAGACAGATCAGAGTACCTAAGGGGACTCCAGGTTAAGGCTCTTGTAGTGCCTGAGGAGTTTGCACTTGATTGGTTTGTGAATTCTATAGAATTCACAATCAGTTTGAGGTTTGTGCCTTGGAGTTTAACAGTCTGCCCTGAGGTTGGTACCTGGGCTCTGAAGCCACTGTAGGACAGCTTGACAGGGCCCTGTTATAAGAAGAACCCCCTTTAGTCCCCAGCAGCCATATCACATCAATAGACTTTTTTTTTTTTCCTGTTCATGCTCCATAGCTTTTCTTCAGGACATCCACCTAGATTCTCTTGAATCTAAGAACCTTCCAGAAATGCCTACTTCACCCCTCCACTCTTACATATATACTGCCAGATCAAGCAACTGATACTGAAGATAAATGGGTAGAAGATGATATTGCAGGGGCTGATGGACAGGAGCTTCCTGCCCTCAAGAGAAACATGGGAAGGAACTCCAAGAAGCAAATGTGGCAGGTTAAGCAGGTTTCTCACCTTTTTTTAGATTCTCTTCTCTGAAGGGCACAGTCAGGTTCTATGCTCCCAACTGACAACCCCAAAATGGACACTGCTCAGCACCAGTATTTGGGGAACAAAACTAAAGAGGTGGGTAGAGCATTGATCAAGAAAATCATTCCAACTTCATACCACCTGATGAAGTACAGCAGAGACTAGTGTCAAAACAACTCCTTAATATTGAGTCCTATTGCCTATTATGCTAGAATACTGAGGAAAAACAAATTAGTCCTTTTGGAGGGAAGAAAAAAAGTTGGAGGGTTTTTAATTCAGATGGTGTCTCCTCCCATATACATTCACAGTGTGTTTCTATTTCCTGCTATTTTAATTTCCTGTTATAAATGCAGCACTCCTCTTCAATCACTTCCCATAAATCTCAATATTCTCTTTTTCCTGAAAGTGCCTGGTTCTTAATCATAGAGGCTCCTCCTCTGCCTCTCCACCTCACCCCCCTTTCTTGATGCTGAAGCTGTCTGGAGAAAAACACAGTTGGTTGGTTTTGTTTTGCACCCCCTTTTCCCCCATATCAGAATGCATAGAAGTATTTGGTCTGGTAAATTAGATTCTGGCTTTAAAGACTGCTTTGCCTACATGTGGTTTATGGGGGAGAAATCACTCCATGTCAGTGTTTACCCTGCCAAATTACTATAAGGTTTCTGTGACAGGATCCCTGGGTGCAGCCTGTGACTGACTGTGGGACTGCTTTGCCCCCTTTAACTCTCCAGCCTGGACTGTCTCTCACAATGCTTTGCTAGTGACAAGCAGCAAACCTCTCCGGGCACTGTTATCACTCAATACAACTGCATGTGGAGTCCCACACCCAGCTAGATTGCATTAATGCTCCAAGAGCCACTCAAGAATCACACGGAGAAGGCACCAGCTGAATCCCCCCCAGCCTTGTGCCTCAGGAATATACCATCTTGCACTACTCAAGATAAGCAGTGCAAGTTTTTATTTATTGGTTCACCACTTCATCAATGGAAAGTAGATATACACCAGCCTTTGTAAACCTGAGCAGATTTACCAAATACTTTAGGCAAACTCACTGGTAAAGATAAACAGGTAAACAAATGTATTGACTAAAAAAAAGAGATTAAGTGATTATATGTGATAGGTAAAAAGTCAGTTAGTTCCCAAAAGAAAATGAAATATAAACAGTCTAAACTCTCAACCCCATTAGACTGGGCAATATCTAGATTAAGCAGTTTTTCTCACCCCCCTGGATATTGCAGTTCATAGGACACCACTTTCATCCTTGAAACCTGGGCCAGTCTCCTGTTGGAGTCTTCAGTCTTCTGAGTGTCCTTGTTGCTTGGAGCATAGGTGAGGGGAGGAGGAAAGGCCGAGCATGGGGCCACTGTGTTCTGTTTTTATATCCTTTGTCCATGTGCTTGGAGAACATGAGTCCAGGCATGCCTGGTGGGTATTGCTGTGTCCCCAGGGAAGGTTGAGCAATTCCCCTGGTGTGGCCTTATACAGGTGAGTCATTGAATTGTAGCTCTCTTGCTGGACAATGGCTGTTCCAGGTTGTTTGACACTGGCCTGGACATTGGTTACTTTCCTTGCTGTTGTCTCTGGGGAGCTAATATTTGGCTGATTCCCCAATTTAAAGCATGTTTTAGTGACCACCATACAACACCATTTTCATAACTTCATATGCATTAATGATCTACATATTTAGATAGAACAGTGACTTTCACCTTATCATAACCTTTTCCCCGATACCTTACATGGCATGCTTTAAATGCAAGATCACAATTGTATATACATGGGGGTTACAGGGTGCTCCCCCCAAAGCATAGAATGTCACTTTCTTGTCAGAGGATTTGTATGCAGGTTTTCTGTCTCTCTTGTAAGAGACAGTAAGGGAGTGGGAGAACTTAAAGTGGCAGAGTCCTTTTTAGATTCTTATCCCTAATGGGCCTCTGTTTGGAAATGTGATTGATCATAGAACTGTAGGGTTAGAAAGAACCACAAGGGTCATCTAATCCAAATCCTAGCAGGATTTGTTGTGGCTGAACCATCCAAGAGATACCTCTACCCAGCCTCCTTTTGAAAACCTTCAGCGAAGGTGCTTCCGAAACCTCCCTAGGTAATCTGGTTCATTGTCCTTCTGTTCTCATAGTATATACTGTAGTGGGAAGATGGATAGAAAACAAATTGTTCTGGGGCCTCCGCTGGCAGTCTTGATGGAAGAATTCAGTTCTTTGTGTCTTGATCGGGATCTTAAAATAAAAGTCCTGGGCTTTGTGAAAACTGTCTTGTTTGTATTCTAACCCACCTAAAAGTGAGTCTGGAAATGCTGATAGCCTGCCTCTTTGTGCCCAGTTACCACAAGCGTCACTATCCTGCAGGGACACTATGCTAATGTTAAAATAACAGGAGTACTTGTGGCACCTTAGATACTAACCAATTTATTAGAGCGCAAGCTTTCGTGGGCTACAGCCCACTTCATCGGATGCATAGAATGGAACATAGTAAGATATATCTGTACACACATACAGAGAAGTTGGAAGTTTCCATACAAACTGTAAGAGGCTAATTAGTTGAGCTGCTATCAGCAGGAGAGAAACCTTTGTAGTGATGATCAAAATGGCCCATTCAGACAGCTGACAAGAAGGTGTGAGGATACTTAACATGGGGAAATAGAGTCAATATGTGTAATGACCCAGCCATCATGTGCCAGCAGTGCCCCCCTGGCATGTACATTGCCCAAACCAGACAGTCTCTACGCAAAAGAATAAATGGACACAAATCTGACATCAGGAATCATAACATTCAAAAACCGGGAGGAGAACACTTCAATCTCTCTGGGCACTCAGTAACCAATTTAAGGGTGGCAATTTTGCAACAGGTTTCAGAGTAACAGCCATGTTAGTCTGTATTTGCAAAATTAAAAGGAGTACTTGTGGCACCTTAGAGACTAACCAATTTATTTGAGCATAAGCTTTCCGTGAGCTACAGCTCACTTCATCGGATGCATACTGTGGAAAGTACAGAAGACTTTTTTATACACACAAACCATGAAAAAATGGGTGATCATCACTACAGAAGGTTCTCTCCCCCTACCCTACTTTACATAAGCTATTACCAGCAGGAAAGTGGCTTACGTAAAGTGATCACTCTCCTTACAATGTGTATGATAATCAAGCAGGAGAGTGGGGTGGGGGGAGAGAACCTTTTGTAGGGGGAGAGAACCTTTTGTAGTGGTGATCACCCATTTTTTCATGGTTTGTGTGTATAAAAACGTCTTCTGTACTTTCCACAGTATGCATCCGATGAAGTGAGCTGTAGCTCACAAAAGCTTATGCTCAAATTGGTTAGTCTCTAAGGTGCCACAAGTACTCCTTTTCTTTTTGCAACAGAAAAGCTTCAAAAACAGACTCAAGAAACCCCTGAGCTTGAATTAATATGCAAACTAGATACCATTAACTTGTGTTTGAACAGAGACTGGGAGTGGCTGGGTCATTACACATATTGAATCTATTTCCCTATGTTAAGTCTCCTCACATCTTCTTGTCAACCGTCTAAATGGGCCATCTTGATTTATCACTACAAGTTTTTTTTTCTCCTATTGATAATAGCTCATCTTGATTAGCCTCTTACAGTGTATGGCAACTTCCACCTTCTGTGTGTGCATACACGCGCGTGTGCATAGAATGGAACATTTAGTAATATATAAAAAAATAAATCTTACTATATGTTCCATTCTATGCATCCGATGAAGTGAGCTGTAGCCCACAAAAGCTTATGCTCAAATAAAAAAAAAAAAAAAAAAAGTCTCGAAGGTGCCACAAGTGCTCCTGTTCTTTTTGCGGATACAGACTAACACGGCTGCTACTCTGAAACCTTTGCTAATCTTTAGCTGTGAAAGAATAGGGCTATAATCTTGATATGCCTGTTTATGTAGAGTACAATAATCCTATCCTAGAAGCATGTTTAAAATACTGTAAAATTGAGTCTTGTAGAAACACATTTGCAAACCAGATTCTTCAGAGAGGCACGCAGAACCATTTGCTTGGCATAGCAACAAGATGTACTGGTCCTACAAAAAACAGGCATCTAATTTCTTGAATGGCAACAGCTGGTGCCTTATCTAGTAACTATTTACATACAGACAGCTCTCTTTATAAACCACTCTTGTAACATCTCTTCGGATAACAAAACTGAATCTTGATTAACTTAACTAGTCTCTTAAATGACCAGGCAAAAATATACTGTTCTTCCACATTGTGGCTTTATTTTGCATCCTTCCTTTCTCTTGCCATGTGCTCTCAGGAAATTTTCTGTTTGGTTGATTTTTCTGGCATCACCATTGCCAAGTCCTGAAGGTGACTAATGGGTGAGCTCCTTTCAGTCATTGCCAGTTTCCTGTGTATCTGAAGTGGGGGGATGACTCACTTCAGCACAATGGTTCTTGGGAAATGACTTGCAGCAGTAGAGCTGTCCTTGAACATCTGCCATGTATGACCTTGCTGCTGTTTTTTGCCTACATGTCTCTGCCATCTCTTGTCTCTGTTTATGTGCTGGCTGAGTTTTTTGCCCCTTCTGTCAGTCAGACATAAGATATACAGTATACTGACCAGTGGATTTCATACTTCCTATGGGCAGAGGAAGCTCATCCTACACATCAGAGGCCCACAGCAGATTGAATGCTGGGTAAACCCACACCATTTGGGCTAATACTGGGGATTGAATGGGTGACCTCCAGTGCTAATAGCATGACTCTCTATAGTTTGAGCTAAAGAGCCAGGCAGTCAAGCTGAGACATGTAACAGACCCATAGCCTTTGTCGAACAGGTAGAGGGGGGCAGAATAACATATTAACAAGATGAGAAACATTTTTGATCATGTATATGATGGCCAATTTAACTCCGACAGCTTGTTTAAAATTGGGTCATTATTCAAGATTAGATTTATGGGTGAAATCCTGGCCGCATTCACTTCAGTGGGGCCAGGATTTCACTCATGATCTACATCAATTACAGCTGGTCAAACGAGGGGAACTGTTTGCCAAATCACAAATGAGGGGAGGGGTATAAATCTGTTATCTTTTTTGAAAACTTCCACACTTTACCAAAACCAACAAAGGTTCTAACCCATGAAAGCTTATGCCCAAATAAATTTGTTAGTCTCTAAGGTGCCACAAGGAAGCCTCATTATTTTTGCTGATATAGACTAACACGGCTACCGCTCTGAAACCTGATACTAGTAAATGAAACTTGAAAAGGCTTGTGAAATAGATTGCTAATGTTTATTAGCAACAGACAGAGGAGCAGAAAACTGGTTGAAGTTTGAAGAATTGGAGACTTGGGCTCTGGGAGAGCATGTATCATGAGATAAAAACCTAAAATATAAAACTTTAAAACCACAGTGGCTGAAACAGTTGTTTACCTACCCCCCCCCCCCCCACATACCCCTTTCCATACTTTATTCCCCCCTACCACCCTGTCTTCTGGAAGTTACATGAGAAGAAAAAACAAAAAACTCTGATTTGGTTTTTCTTTGAAAATCCAGAAAGTTTCAACCAACATCAAACTTCCCCCAAAGTTATTTTGTCCAGTTATAGGCCACTTTGATCAGCTCTGATAGCACTAGCTGAACCATAGTGACCTGAGCGATTTCTTGCCAGTCATAGCTTCCGTCCACCATGGAAAGGTGTAACAAACAGTCGCAGAGCGATCAAATAACACCTAAGTGTGCTAGAGGCAGAGGGAGGCTAGGAATAATGAAGGGATGATGACTAGTGCTTTCCATCTGAACATATACTGCTTTCCAAAAGTGGGTGACTATCCTCATTTTGAAGATAGGGGAAGGGGGACTGGGGCATACAGACATTAGTGACTTGCCCAGTCAGCCAGAGGCAGTCCATGGAGGGAGTTCTATTTCCATCTGTTAGATGGCACTAAATTTGCCTGTGGCTGCTCAGACTCTTCCTGCTAGCAGGGCCACACCACCTTCCCCACTCCTGTGGCTACAATTTAGTCTTTCAAAAGGGACGGTAATTATCAGGTGAATGAGGAGAACATGGTAGCAGCTTTCTGAGTTGAGACCTCTGGGGTTTCCCAAACACTTCCCCCTTGTGCACACCTCAGTAGAAGAAGGGACTAATTTAGGACTTAAGACTCTGCTTTTTAAATTGCCTAATGAAGGCAAGATGTTGAGAAATGGTGTGAGATCTACAGGAACTGGGTACTATCTCTTTGACTGGTTTGTGAGCCTGCTCGTGACACTGATTGTGTTCTATGTTTTAGACCCTGCCAGAAATCAGCCATAGCAGTCTAGGGTATATAGATAGGCCTTGCATATTTGTGTATAGTTAGTAACATCATTATTTGGAACCCACCTGTGTCCAACTATATAAAGAGGGAAAAAGACAGTGCGGTCTCTCTCTCGCTTTTTTTTTCATGCCTGTTTGAGAACTGGATAAAACTTTTACAACCAAACCATAACCTTAGGAAAGTACACCTGATTTCAGTATGAACTCTAAACCCAACACAACACAAACTTACTAAAGTAAGGTTTCTGTTTTGTGAAACATAGGACAAAATTGGACTAAGTTACAATGGATTCAGGATAGAGTTTCAGTTAAATCTCTTCTTTCTTCCCTTCATGTCAGGGAGGGATTTGCTTTCAGGTGCAAACTATAATGTAATGGATTTTGCCCTCTCCATTAGCTGGGTTGCAGGTGAGTGTGGTTTCAGAGCCAGGGACTGGGGGCATAGGAAGAGAAGAAAGTGTCCTTGGTTATGGTGTTTCCTATAGCCAGTTCGAGGGGAACCAACCCTTCTGTGTAAGGGTTCTGACTTCAGTTACGGTTTGCAGAGAAATAACATTTCCACCCACCTGTCTTTCCCTTTATCACCTGGCAGTGGAGAGAAGTGTGGGTATGATGCCCACCTGCAATAGCTCAATTTGAGCACAAACTGTTCTTTCACTTTTAATCAAAACCTCAGTAGCATGCTCTTCTGAACCTGAATAACACCAGCTTTTGAATCACAGAACAGATTTTACACCTGCTTGCCATTTATTTTTATTTGGCTGCCCTTTTGTAGCTGACAGAGGGAGACTGTGTAGGCAGTGGCTTATAACATAGAACTTAGACAAGATTTCTCCTAAATCTAGTTAATTCATAACCACAGCATCTTTATTATTGAACCCTTGAGAAATGAGTGATCTATAAATATCTGGTCACCAAATGTCTTTGCACCATGTGCAAAGATTGGACTAAGTTAACAAATGTGGTTTATAACACCACACATGAACTTATAGAAAGTAGAAGCTTTGTTTGATTAGTTAAATATATAATTCAAACAATAGGCAAATCTTAAAACTCTCAGGATTTGGTTCAGATAAGTATCCAAACTTCTGGGGGCTAATCTGAACATCTTGAGTTTTTCTTTCTTAGCCTTCTGATCTAATCCTTCTCTAGACAGCTTATTTTACACCTTTTTGTATGCCCCAACTTTCCATTTTGCATTTCTAGAAGTTCTGTCTTTGATGTCTTTTGTGTGGGGGCATGTGGTGGTGGGGGTGGGGCATAGTGGTATCATGTTTAGGACTCACTTGATGTACTCCTGGGTTACTGTTCTAGTTAAATGTAACATTTTCAGGCTTCTGAAGAATTAGGAGGTGGAACCACAAAATATTGTACACACCACTGACCTGGGAAGCTCCAGAATGCCTACATTTGAAGACAGCAGCTGGCCCAGCAGAAATTGACAGACCTGACACAGATTTCAGCAGGAGGTCTCTGACGTAAGAGTGAGGGAAGGTACTTACCCAAACACTGTGTACCTAACAGAGTGTGGGGCCAATTCATTTTGAGATTTTGGTCAGTTTATCCACTTCTAACCTACTGTACGTAACATTTATTAACTAATAACCTGTAGTACAACTGGTAACTAATACATTGCATTTTGTCCTATCAAAGGAGCTTTGGTTAGCTGAGTGCAGATGGCAACAGTTTCCTCTTAGTTTTTGACACCGTTTAGGTATACCTACACTCTCTGCCTTCAGCATAATGTCATCCAAAAGGCCTAATCTAATATTAGAGTGGCTGCAAATAGGATCCTGATGCAATGATGGGAATACTAAGATTGCATGTGCCCCAGCCTCCTGTAAGACATAGGTGCCGACTCTGTGGGTGCTCCAGGGCTGGAGCACCCACAGGGAAAAATTAGTGGGTGCTCTGCACCCACTGGCAGCCAAGGTCCCCGCCCTGCCCCACCACCTCCTCCCCGAGCGCACCGTGTCCCCGCTCCTCCGCCTACCTCCCAGCGCTTCCCACCTGGCTGCTCTGGGGGGAGGGGAGTGGGGAAAGGAGCAGGAATGTGGTATGGCCAGGATTTGGGGAAGGGATTGGAATGGGGAAGGGGTGGGGCTAGGGGGGTGGGGGCCAAGCACCCCTATGGGGAAACGGGAAGTCAGCACCTATGCTGTAAGATGGTAGTATTGATGCTGTTATCTGATTTTTAGCAGGGGTACCCTTTACCTTTGTAGGGTAGGGAAGACCTGTGTGCATGGAACTGAAGTTTAGAGTTTTATGCTTAACTGTGGGTGAGGGGGGAAAATAGTTGGTTACCTCAGAAATTGAGTACAATTCCTACAATGGCTCAATTTTATGAAAATACCTTGTACTTTTGCAACCTTTTGATAATAAGCAGTTCTGTTTTCTGGTAACACCCAGGGAAATTGGAGAATGGGGGCTCTATTGTCCCAGGGGCTGTTCAAAAACACAAGACATGGTCCTTCTGCCAAAGAGCTTACCATCTAAAAGGGCAGCAACATATGATGGATGCAGGAGAGGGAAATCTCTAATATACCCCACTTTTATTAGAATTAAATTCCTATAAAGAAAATTATCCTCCAAAATAATACTATTTTAAGTGAAAACTTCAGAATTACATTTTTGCATCTAAATCCACAACATGCTGATATTTTGCATGACACTTTTTTACAGTGTTTTTACAACAATGTGAAATGGCCCAGAATTAAGTTGCAAATATGTTGCATAACATTTCATTGAGAGACCGGCACTATTTCTTATACAGTCTTAGGAGAGAGAAATCAAGGTACACATGGGGGTACAAGAATGGCCATACTGGGTCAGACCAATGTCCATCGAGCCCAGTATCCTGTCTTCTGACAGTGGCCAATGCCAGATGCCCCAGAGGGAATGAACAGAACAGGTAATCATCAAGTGGATCCATCCCCTGTCACCCATTCCCAGTTTCTGGCAAACAGAGGCTAGGGACACCATCTTTGCATATCCTAGCTAACAGCCATTGATGGACCTATCCTCCATGAACTTATCTAGTTTTCTTTTTTTTGAACCCCGTTATAGTCTTGGCCTTCACAACATCCTCTGGTATAAACCCATCTACAAACCTCCTTATCAGTAATGGATTGCCTAATTATAAACCCAGTCTGAGCTGAAAAGCGAGCAATCTGTCTATTGTAATTTTTGTCTATTATCTCTCTTGTCCAGTGTGATACATCTTTAGGAACAAACCTACCAGGTCCTAATTACAGGATAAGATCACCTTGGGAAGCCGAATGATTAACTATAGTTAGCGAAAAGTATTAGCTACTGCTCCTAACTCACTGATGCTCAAACTATTGTAGGCATGAATATTTATTGGGTTTAAGTTGCAGAATTCTATCTTAACATTATTTCATGAATTACTGTTATGTTCCATTTTTTCAGCTTTGAAGGGTGTAGATGGCAGGCATATTGTAGCGAGGACAAGGACATTGGACTACGTATCCCATGATCGTTGGGGTTCAGAAAGGAATTAACTTTGGCTCTATGCAAGTTAAGGGAGGCGCTGGCTAAAAAGAGATGCTGCTGCTTTGGTTAGTGATTGGGGAAACAATAACCTAATTTGGGGTGGGCAAACTGTTTTGGCTCGAGGGTCACATCGGGGTTGCAAAATTGTATGGAGGGCCTATCCCACTTCCCATGCAAACCGCCCCTGCTCCTTGTCCCCTGACCGCACCCTCTATCCAACTGCCCTGACTCCTATCCGCACCCCTGCCTCTGCCAGGCCCATCCAACCCTCCCCACTCCTTGTCCTCTGATCACCCCGCCCCGGACCCGATCCCTAACTACCCCCCTATCCAAGCCGCCTGCTTCCTGTCTCCTGACCACCCCCGTCTGCCCCCTGGGAGCTCCTGCCCCTTACCCAACCCCCTCATCCCCCACCCCCTTACCATGCCACTCAGAGCGGCAGGACAGGCTTATTGTAAAGCCTGGGAGGCGGGCGGGCGCAAGCCGTGCTGCCCGCGTGGCGGCATGGCTGCAGGGGAGGGGCAACAGCGGGGAAGGGGGGAACAGCGGGGGACTAGCCTCCCCAGTTGGGAGCTCAGAGGCTGGGCAGGACGGTCCCGTGGGCCGTAGTTTGCCCACCTCTGACCTAATTCATTACAGTGCAGTTTTGTGATCCGTATTGGACAGATTAAATTATAGAGACCGATCTTCCTTCCACTTTGTCCTTTGCTACTAGGTGAGAATTTTAATAAAGAATAAAAGTTAAGATTATATTTTGCTGCTATAGCAACTGCCTAGCAGCCACCTGGGCCTGAAATCTATTAAATAAGCCTGTTTGCTGTGTGAACTAGCTCTCCTGATGTATTTTTTTTCAGAAAATGGGAGGGTTAGCAAATGTTAGCACTGTCGCTTTGTCCATTTGACTAAAAATTTATAGTGATGGGGTCATTTAATTGTTATAGGCCCTGTCTCCTTCCCAGCAGACTTTTTAATTGCTCCACTCGAGGTGTCTATCTGGAGAAATGTTGTGTGTGGGTTTGTTTTTTTTCCTAGCACAAATATTCAGTTATGGTTTCCCTGGAGTCCTGGATGTCTAAAACAGATGGATTCCCATCTCACATAGGATATGTGGCAATTACAACTATGATTGGGTTTTCAAAACCACATTACATTTCTCATTCAGATGAAGGAAAGCTAGGGTCTTTTCACTAACACAGTTAGTTTATGGCCAGATAGACTAATACTTATTGAATTTGTTCCAGTCACACTTGACACAAATATTGGAACAAAACTTGCAGCTCACAGCTGCTCAGTAGTGGTACAGAAGATGTCACTTCCGTATCTCATTTTGTGTCCTATCAGGATGCTTGCTAAAGTGTGTGGGTGGGTGGAAATATGGTGTTAATCCATATGGCAACATTTGGTCAAGCACTTTAAATTGTAGGATGGAAAAGCAAGTGCTCTCTCCATCCCCATTAGAAGTTTATGTGAAAATGAAAACTCATGAACTCTCTACTGTATAAACTGAAGCTTCATTAGTGCTAGCCGCTTCAGATAAGTTTTCAGTGCAGCGGCAGTACTTTACTTGCTACTTGCATGTTTGACTCCTGCCATGTTCATTCCTTTTCTTTCTGCAGTGCATCTTGATTATGGATTGTCTGTCAAAATAAGCAGGCTAGTCTGATTCGCCCTCTGTAGGATTTGAGTTCTTGACAGAATGGGACAGCTCTGACAGAGGAAATGTCATCATGTATCTGGGCCAGATTCTCAGCTGCCTAGCACTGTGTGTGAGCATTTACACCTCAGCAAAGTAAGTGTAAAACACTGGCATAACAGAGAGGGAGCATATCGCACCCACTCTCATCATGTGTAAATGACTACAAGAAGTGCAGGGTAATGGAGAATCCGGCCTTATGAATCTGGCTCCATTCTGGAGTCAGTGTGAGAGCATTTAGGCCATATAACATGTTACAATACAATCTTTAATTACATGTGTGCCATGGGGGCAGAGCTAAGGTTGCACATACATCTTTTATAGTCATTTTGTGTTTGTGATTGTTCAGTCTTCTCCCAACATAGTTTTTTCACAATCTTCCTTTTTGAAAGATAAAGGATTAAAAATAAATTCTACTGGGGTAGGCATTATCAGAATGCCCAATTCCCTACAGAGTACAAAATCCACAAAGGAAACCCCTTCTGCCCACCTAAAAAGTCCTGTGGACCTTAGGGGCTGTACAGCGTTTGTCACAAGATATGCAATGAATGAGCCACATCTCATTAAACTCTTAGAAGAAATCATGTGTGCCCAAAAACACAGCCTGCAAAACTTGAGCCAAAAAGGCAGAAGTTTCAGGAAGCTTATCAATGACTGAACTCTAAACCATGGGCCAGATCATCAGCTGAAGTAAACTTCACTCCATAGGAGCCAATGAAGCAACATCAGTTCACAGCCGCTGAGGATCTGGTCCTATTTTGGAAGGGAAAAACGTATATATTTGTCTGTCATCATGCTAACTCTCTCTGATAGTGTAAAGTGAATTAATGCTTGTCCGTATCCTTTTAATACGGATCCAGCACCATCTTTAATTTTGCTGATAAATCAGGTTACCTGGAGAAAACCTTTTGGAGGGTGGGGAGGGGGTATGTGAACCCAATAGACTGTAGCAACAGGCTGTGACTTGAAATCTCTTCACAGCAGCTGCCTGACAAGTTGTTGAGAACATCTATCATTTCCTCCCCTTTATTTTGATGTCTTTCTGCTATACAAACTCCCTGAACTCTCTCTTAAGCTATGACTTGCTTGGAGCATGCTCGAAGGGATATGGGTATCATAATCAGTGCTGCACACATTCTCCAAATAACTAGGAGGGGAGAAAATAGTGCAGTGTTCCCCCTGTATGTCTCTAATGAAACCCAGGTTAAGTAACATGAGCCAAAGGCTCACCCCCACTCCCAAAAGCATAGGGAGCAAAAAACAGTGACTCTGAGTGTGCAGGTGGGTGGCATGGAAGTGGGGAATGTTGGCTCAATGGCATGTTCCTGTATTTTCTCTGGCCCTGCAAAAGCACATCCACTTGAGCTCTGCAGATGGAGGAAGGAGCGGAGTCCAGGGAGGTTCCCCCTGCATAATGAGCTCTTGCCCCCAAAGAGGGACTCCCGCAGGGACCCGTTTATGTCATGTTTTCCTGCCCTAATTCTCCCTCTGAATTCTTTCAAAAGAGGGGAGGAAGGATGGTCCTATGGTTAAGGCAAGAGACTGGGACTCAGATCTTTTTAGTTCACAGCCTTGCCGCAGGCTTCCAGTGTGACCTTGGGCAAGTCATTTAATGTATCTGTGCCTCAGTTACCCATCTGCAAAATGAGGATTTTAGTGCATTTCTCCCACCTTCTGTCTGTCTTGTCTGTTTGGAGCACATACTCAGAGCACTTAGCCCAATGTGCCCTGATGCTGGTTGGGGTCTTTGTTAAAACAGCTTCTTAACTTTTTGAAAACTTGACTGTACACTTTTCTGCAATAACCATGTCCTTAATGTTTTAAAATACACATAATTACATTTATTTTGTAACATTTTAATTAACTAGAAAGATATTATTTAGTAATGATACTTGTATTTTATGAGTTAATTACTAAAGTAATTAACCATTGGAGCAATTTACCAGGGGCCATGATAGATTCTCCATCACTGACCATTTTTAAATCACGATTGGGTGTCTTGTCTTTTTTTTTTTTAAATCTGCTTTAGGAATTATTTGGGGGCAGTTCTATGGCCTGCTACCCAGCAGGTCAGACTGGATGATCACAATGGTCCCCTCTGGCCCTAGAATCTGTGAAAATATGCAGCCCTGGTAGAGACTACCTGCATGCGGTTGGGGAAGTCACTTAAGTCTGGTCAACACTACAGACCTATATCAGTATAACTATGTTGTTAAGGGGTATGAAAAATTCACACCCTTGAATGATGATGTAGTTATACTGACCTAACACCCCTTCCCCCCTCCTCCCGCCCCCCCCCCCCCGCGGTAGACAGCGCTACGTTGGCGGGACAGCTTCGTGGAGAGATGGATTAACTTCACCGACTGGAGAGCCCTCGCCTACTAGCTTACAGCATCTTCGTTAAAGCACTACAGCGGCACAGCTGTACTGATGTAGCAGTCTCAGTGTAGACTTGCCCTTAATCTCTTGTGCCTGAGTTCTCCAGCTATAAAATGGGGATGCTACTTGTGTACCTCCAAAGGGTACTGCGTATTCATATACATTAGATTGTGAGGCACTCGGATACTATGCTGCTGGAGGCTTGTGATGGGGTATATAAACCCCACACTGGGCCCAAAAGGGTTAAGGAGCAGTTCTGAGCCCAGGCAGCTCTGCCTGCTTGCACTTGCAGAGCTTGCTCTGGGTGGAGGATCTTAAAAGGGTGTCAAATGGCTCAGAATGGGGAAGACAGGCTAGGAAGTCAGACTGTCTTAGGAGCTCTTGCGTAAGGGTCCAGCTGGAATCATGGCTGCAAGTGGCAGCTGCCCCAGGCCCTAGAGAAGGGATTAGCCTTTTCCTGCGGAAACCTTCACTCCATCTTCTGGTGGATCATTTATGAGGCTTTTGACCACACCCTGGTCTGAGAGGGTAAGTGACAGGAGTTGGCCCAGGGAGTCAGCTCTGAAGCACTCCTAGGGTCCTGGGCCAGAGCCCAGTGGAGAGGGAGGCCCTGGGTTCCTCTACCAACTCCCATTCCACAAAGGGGGCAAGAACCCCTCCTTTCTCTCCTCCAGAGCTAAGAGGGATAGAGACACTATAAATCTTGAGGCAAGGGTGTGGGGGAAATTGGCCTTTTATATATTTATAAGGATGCTGTTATCTCCCATCCCCAGGAGGGGGTGGGACTCAACTGGTGACCTGGCTTGAGGCCTGAGTCACTATCTACCAGAAAAGAAACTGCAGCTATGTCAGAATGACCACTGGCTGGGGATGCTAAAGATGGGGGAGAATCATGAGCCAGGTGCCTAACCATTATGCAGTACCACTGGTAAGTGCAGCCCATCACTGGGTCAGATAAGCACCTTAAAATAGGCTGATGTTTTGCCCTTTGAAGAACCACCTCCTGGGACTCTTTAAAGGGCACACAGGGGGCGATCTGAATACTTCCTGTACAACAAAAAGCAAGGCCATCCATCTCCAAACTACTATGGATTACGGCGTGTAGCAAAAAGTGACTTAAAAGAAACCCACTTACTGAGGTAGAAAGGGTATATGAGTGTGTGGATATGTCACCTGGTCCCGGTGAGGAAGATGGCTGCCTAGTCCCAGACCTTCTCGCTCTCCACATAGCAATTCATCTGTAATAATTGCCTTCCTAGCAAATTGGCAATAAGTTTGTCATAAAAGTTTGAAGTTTATCCAGGGGATTAATTAATTTAAGCTGACTCTGGCTTCCAAAGGAAAAATGAGAGGCAACAAAAGAGCTAAGCTTGAGTCACCGAAGCAGCTGAAGTGGGAGACCGCAAGGCCACAGCAGAACTGAGGCCAGGATACCAGGGCACTGAAAGAATTCCTCACAGATCAAGTGGCTTCAATCTCAAAAGATATTTATGGCCTCTCTAAAGATGTATGTGATATAAAATCCTGAATGGCTCACTTGGAAAATGAACTACAAAAGACTGACATTGAAGCCAGGGAAATCAAATAAGAAACTGCCTCCTTAAAGCTTAGACTCACTAGACAAACTGAAAGGGAAAACTTAGAAGACACCCTTTGCCTGTTGGGCATTGCTGAGGGTCTAAGGTTTACCTGCAGCGTCCGCAGGTTCGGCCGACCGCAGCGCCCACTGTCCGCGGTTCGCCGTTCCAAGCCAATGGGGGCTGCGGGAAGCAGGGCGGGCCGAGGGATGTGATGGCCGACTAGGTATGACCATCACTGCCCCAGTACAGATGCGAAATGTGCTGCATGTAGAACTCCTGCATGTTCCTCCGCTACATACGTCTGTTGGTTGGAAAATCAATTGTAGTCAAGGGTGTGCCTCAGCGGGCTATTCCTGTTGAGTGTCCTATGACCCTTGGACATGATCCTGTCACAAGGACACACAGGGACATGGTAACCCTGACAGGGACTGAGAGCGCATGGCTCTGGTGTGGCATATCCGAGCTCATCATTGAGCAGATTGCAGAGGTCTCGTGTGGAGTCCCAGTTCAGCCTGCACCGCCGTATGCAGTCCTGCTCAGGTAGCTGAAGAAAGCTGCTGCAAGGCCAAGAGGTGGGCGTCTGGGCATCTCCCTTCCCCACTGGGCGTGTTACCAGATTCAATTTCCCTTTGTGCTGACTTTTAATCTCTATCGGGTTTGGGGCCGGGTGGCTGTTCCACATGATGCTCTGCTCTCCAGTCTCCCTTTCCCACCCCGAGGATATCCTCCTGGCCCTACCTACCTGGCTTCCCCTGCTGCACCCCATCTAAATACCCAACTGTCCCTATATTCTTTTCTTGTTCCCTGTCCCCAACCTGCTAAGCTACAACCTCTCTCTGTCTAACTGAAGTTAGCCTGGAATGGAACCCAAGATCCCCCAGTCTTACCATTGCTCGTCTGTCAGAAAATACCCGTAAAACCCACTGATAACGTGTGTCTGTCATCCCCTCTGGTGCTGGCCCACAAAGAGGATGACAACCTGTTCTTGCCATCAGTTACTCCTTTAGCGTAAGTGTCAGAGGTCTGTGTGGTGGAGCTAGAGGTTCCAACCCTGCCGACACCTATGTGGGGGTCTAGAGTGGCACATGTTGGAATTTCTGGGTTTTTAGTCTTCTCTTAAAGGAAAATTACAAAGGAAATTCTACACAAACTGTGTTTAAAAGAACATTATTAACATTGCAAAGTAAAGTGCTTGTTAGGAAAAGCCAGAACTAAGGCTGCCTGATGCAATCTTAATGTGCCCCCTTTGCATGTATACATTATGGTATAGTCTTTAAATACGTTATCATGCACTATTTTCCCCCCCACAGAACCCTTGCCTCATTCAGTGCACAGGATGCACCTGCTCTGGGCATAAATTAGGGTCATGTAGTAAAGGAGACTGTTGTCTGTTGGACCCTTGCCTCACTTGTTGCAGAAGTTGGAAGGTGTTTATTAAATAAGGCATGGAATTGCAGGTAGAGGAAGGACAGCATCATGGTGAAGGCAGTTGAATGATGCCCTGGAGAACTGGTTTCTATCCCTGTGCCAGTGCCACAGAATTCCTGTGTGATGCTGGGCAAGCCACTCTCACCAAACTTTTCAAAAGTGCCCACAGATTGCTCACTTTATGGATGCCCACCTTGATTCCCTGGGGTCTGAGTTGCAGAAGTGCTGAGCACTCAGCTGCCTCTGAAATCAATGAGACCTGAGCTTTGAACATAGAAAGTGTCAAGTATTCTAAAAACTCAGGCCCCAGATGACTCAAACTTGGCACACAAAATTAATGGATGCTTTTTTTGACCTTGTAAAACTCAGATAACCCTACCCCCTCAAATTCAGAGACGTGAAGACAAATTAATGGTGCTTGTCAAATATTAAGATACTATAGTGATTAGCACCATTTAAAAAAAAACCCATGAGGAAACTAAGAATTCTGTTTATAGAGCAGGGTTTGCACAGTCCACGGTAAATAAGGTCTGCGGCCACACACTGGTCAATGAGGAGAAAACAAAATATTGACTATTTTAATTGAGCACAATTAGGTCTGTGTAGTGAATGAGGCAAGGGTCTTGTGGGGAAAAAATTATCTGATGTAATATAAGACTCACAATGCATATACACATGGGGGGCCAAACTGTTGACTTATGTGTTTAAAGTTGGAATCTTAATTTTCTTTTAATGTAGCTCTATGTATGGATAAAATATATCATTAAGGTGAGCCAGATCTGGCCTAATCATTCTGGGATGGATTGAGCATGTCAGTCTAAAACAAATAATTTAAAATTGGGATGATCAAGGGGTGGATTTCTAACAATACAATCTGCCTAGAGTAAAGTGCAGCAGGTAGCCCCAAGACAGATCAGGGATGAAATTGTGACTCAGTCACCATTCAGTCCCTGGCTTCCCTCCTGGAATAAAGGGAGTGGGTGGGAAATGAATCTGCATGAGCCTTTTCACAGGCATAGGTTAATTCCTCCCTCTCTTCTGGCTCAGCTGCTCTGGCCAAGGTATTTGGGTGATGGAGTTAAAGCTCTTCTAGTTCATAACCACTGCCCCACACCCCCTTGGGAGAGGAAATAATGGCCACAGGGAGACTTCTTTCCCACCGGACTAAGTCCCATCACGCAGGTAGCCTGTACAGGAAACTTCTACATAGTCACATTAGACAAGAGCCAGTCTTGCCCTCAAGGAATATAGTAAATTAAACATTGTAACATCAAACAAATGATGTCTAACTCTTCAGAGACAGCCGGGGTGGGGGAGCAGTAGCAACATGCAAATAGATGTGGTTCTAATAGACATTTTGACTGTCAGTTTCATTAAGTTTCCTGACAAGTCACTTCCCCATGAATGTATAGGAGAATAATTCCTTATGAACAGAGCCAGAGATTGATCTTTAAAATGTAAAAAGAGAAAGTTCGTTCCAGTAGCTTGTGTCTGTACACTAACCATCTTCTGCAGTGAAGCATCCTTTCTATGAAATCTCATTCTCCCACTCCAGCGGGCTTCAGCCATACAGTAAAGGATGGGGTCTCAGATCAAACCCAGAACTGCGCATCTCTGATCGGTGGGAGAAATTAAAATCGAGATCTGAACTTTGTGGTAACAGGGGCACCACTAGCTATGAGCCAAGGGGGGCAGTTGCTCCACCGAGTTTTCATAGGTCTCCCTGCTCCACTTTTTACCCCCTGACTTTGCAGCATATAATGCAATAACATAGTGTTTTATATGCTGACACAATTTTGCCCTCCCCTTCTGCTCCCCAGAATTTTTCTGAAATGACCCCTCTGATCACCAAGGGACTTTTCACCCAGAGAGTCATAATGATAGGCAATCCTTTGTCCCAGTTCACTACTACTGTACTTACTGAGGATATGCATTAGAAGTTAGCTACCCATGTATAGAGTGCCAACTCAAGGCCTCTGAACCACTTTAACCCTCTTTTAACGACTTAAGTGTGGCATATACACCCATGCTGTATGAACTGGGGTGAATTTCATCGTAACAGAATGAGATAGCAGAACCTACCAAAAAACAGTGTAGCTGTGTCTCCCAGAAGACAAGATAATGAACTAAGGGAATCTTTGGTTCCTTCTACCCAGCTACAAATGAAGATGTTTCTGAGGTTTTCTTGTTGCTTTATGTACCTTTCATATCTTATTCTTTCTGATTATGAAGAAGAAACCTGAGAGAATATGGTTAGGCTTTAACAATCCAAAGAATAATAAGAGCTCAGTGTGTTTAATAATAATAATAATAATTAATACCTGAAAGCCACTTGAAGTGAAATGACGACAAAGAGAAATTAATTATTTCAAGGCTGTAGATTGGAGCCTAATCCTCCATCATTGTTCCAGTTTTACAGTGGTATAAATACAGTGAAATCAGTGGAGTTACAGTGGCATAAAATTTGAGTGATGTTCTACCGATTCAGGCCCTTATTTACATATTGCTGTAGGATGCCCCACCATGAGGGAAAATGCCTTCAGATGCTGCTCACAATGGAAAGAAGCTCCTGTGTAGTTCTAAAAAGCCATGGGATTAGTCTCAGGGAATGATGGCCAATCAACGTATCAGAGAGGGTAGTGGGCCTAAACCTTTAAACAAAGAGAGCCAGATATTCACACTCTCTACTCCCAGATGCCAAGAGATCTCAAAGAGAATAGGTTCTAAGTACATCTTTATCTGCCCTTTGCAACATTTTTGCCAACTAGTTCGCCACTTAGACCTGCTGTGTTGTAGCTTCTGCGTAAACCATGATATCATCACACTTTCTGTATTATATTGTGGGCCATATAAACAGTGGTCAATAAATGCTATGTGTGTAAGTCACTTGGCTGCAAAGTGTTGCAAGGGAGCTTGCTCTTGGCACACCTCTGGAAAGCAAGTTATCACCAACAGGTATTCATTAATCCTCACTAACAAGGACAAACAGTGGCTGGATTGCACAGCCAGTGTCCCAAACCATCCCACGTAACTCAATACAAGCCAGTGGCTTTTGCACTAATGTGGTATAATTTTGAACATTCATTGAAGCATTTCGGCTGCTTCCTAAGGTTGAATACTGATGAAGCAGGGGGTTGTGGCATCCCACAGAGAGTATTTGTTTCTGTACTGTCTCTCTGTAGGACACAAGGCACTGTAGGGCATAACTTCAGTAATGCTGCCGGGGGTAGCGTTTATGTTACTCTGTTGCTTTCTGAGAGTTTGTTCTTTCAGCTGCAGGCTGAACTGCCAGAGACTCACAGAAGTTAAAGAACAACTGTGTAGCTCCGTAGATGTGAAATAAATATAAACTCGCTCAGCCAGGAAATACTGACCTTTGGTACTCTGCTGAGTGAGTGGTACAATCAACTTACCCACCCTGGTTCCCAGATGGGTTTGTTTATGGAGCAGTATAGATCTTGAAAGTAAATTGACTACTGCAAGATTCATTTCATAAACTTGCCCAGGCAAGATAGGCTTAGTGGTAGGTCACTGGTTATTTGTCATAACAATAAATAGGGGGAAAGTCAACAAAACACCAAAAATGTTTCTTAAAAAAATTGATGGCAGAATCCTGCTTAGTAGCAAGCAGGCCAAAGTGAAACGGACTAGTGACCGGATCCTCAGAGCCATAATTCTGGCTTAACTGCCTCCTAGAGGCTTTCTTGTATGTAAGGGGAATCTACAGGCAGCTTAGAACCAGCAACTAACGGCTTTACTCCAACTCCCTCCTAGGAGTGTGGCTGTGGACAATGGGGCCTGTCCAGTGCACCCCACTTCTTCACCTGGCTACAACGGTCCATTGGGGCTGGATTGGTGAATATAACTTAGTTCTCCAGCGTACAGCTCCTCTGTCCCTCTTAGCTGCTACTAGTGCAAAGCTAGGTATTTAGAAAGCGTGCTTGAAAAAGAATAAGATTGGGGGACTGTATACTATGTTTTTTCTGGTCTGTTGTTGGAAAGGTTTCCCAAGAGTAAATGAGCTAGATTTGTTTCAAATTGTTACAGTATTTCATTTTTAGGTGTGTTTTTAAAAAAAAAAAAAAAAAAGTTGCTGGGAAGGAAAAGAGCTATCAATTTCAAGAGCTCTCTACAGCAGGTAAATGCTACAGAACGCTTCTGGCTTGCATCCCAGCATTTGAAATGAGCTGACAGAGGAAATAAAAGAGCCAATTTTTCCACCTGGGTAGCAGGAGAGCTATCTTGGCTCTGGAGAGCCTCTCTCTCGACAGTCATATTTAATGTTGTAGCAAGAGATGATATGGGAAAGTGGAGACCTCTAAATCTAGCCTTTGCAAATAGGGCAGTAGAGTAGAATCCTGGAGTTTTATTAGTGGACCGGAGAGAAACACCTGGACAAGTACAGGCTGGTCAGATCATTGTGTGTTTGCAAGAAAAGGGGTGACTGTCAGCGTGAGGTGGCCCATTAAGGGAGTTGTGGCCTAACTGCACCTGTGTCAGGCTTTTCCCACCTCCCCAGAAGAAGGGAATGAGACCAGGGGTCACATAATGGGAACATGTGTCTCAGGGCCAGGCCTGCTAAGTTATATAAAAAGCAGTTTGAATTATGGGAGAGATGCAAAGGAGCTGGTGGGCTCTTTGGGCTGCATATATTCACTCTGAGTGAGCTTGTCCTGCAGAAAATCTAGAGGGAATGGGGAAAAAAGTCCTCCGTACCAGCCAGAAGGAAAGGCCTGGCTGGAGCTACCTGCAGTTAGGGGCAGGACCAAACCATTAAGAAGGGTGTAATGGACTGCTGAGCTTAGGAGGAGGGAAATGAACTGGTGAGGCTGGAGAAGAGGGCTAGGCATTCCTTCTTTTAAGATGAACTGTTTAGATATTAATAAATCAGTACTCAGAAAGGGAGAGGAATTATTAAGCATTAGTTTGTGGTGGCTTTGTTTCACTGTGGAAGTGAGGAAACTGAAGAAACAGTGAGGTCTGACCAGGGTGAGATTCTGTTTCAATCATGCTCAATTGATGTAACGAGATTTGGGATGACAGTGTGAATTAATACAATACATATTTTGTAGATATTCAATCTTCAGATGAAAAGCTTTGTGTAAATGCACTAAACTCTGCAAAATGGGGTAGAATCACTTCACCTGGTGAAGGCAAAGATACTTTTTCAAGGCTGCAGAATGAATTGGTAGCAGAGGTGAGGTTTCCTGACAACAAGTCCCATGCTTATCCATTAGCAGATACTGCCTCCCCAAGGCAGTAGGGCTGTGCAAAACAGTTTGAGAAGAAACCAGAAATCTCACTAAAGCCACTTGGTTTCATCAGTGGTTTGTTCTTCAGATGTTTTACTGAAGTTCCTGAAACCTTTTTAGCAAATCTGAAGCCATTTACAGGTTTGCTCTGAAATCCTGGAAAACTCCCAGTTTTAACATGGTTTTCCAGAAAACTAGGTGGCACTTGTCACTTTCAACATAGTTTCACTTAGAATATTGGAGTTTATTTCAAATGAAGAGAATATTTGTGTCAACTCTGGAGAAGTGAAGCTGCTGAACAGACTCCAGATGCTTGGCTTTATAAAAGTTCTTAATACATTAGCATATAAGTGCTAGCATCAGGATAGTAAATGTGGAGAAACTCTCCTCAGAAATGTAGCCTGATTGAAGTAAAAGAATCAGGGTAAATGGAAACAGACTAGGTAGGATAGAAGTGACAAAGTGGAATCCCTCCAAAATCACTGTTAAGGCAAATCTGTTTTGCACTCTCCTTTGCTAAGGAAGAAATGCAGAATCAGGCTGTTAATCTGCAGACATGAAACTGACAAGCATGTTCAGTAATAGAGAAAGAGCTTATCTGAAAGGAACCTGGATATAATGGGGGCAATGGCTGACAAGTAACTTGTATGGCTCTACATTTTTTAGAAAGTAGATTAACAATTATATTCTAAATAGTTGTGTATATGGTTGTGTATATATTAGTGATCAAAACTGATCTATTAATGTCAGTGGACCAAATTGTAAAATTATGTCCTTCAGCTAGCTACTATAAAAGGATAGAACTAATAAGGCTAGTCTGAGAGAGGTTATAAAACACATTAGTTAAATCCATTTAATTAAACTAGTTGCCACTCTACTAGATCTCTTATTGTTCATCGGATCAGTGTTCCTTAGCTATAAGGCAGACTGGAGAAATAGTATAAATGTATGAGTTTTACTACCCAAAAAAGCTTTTAAAACACATAAAAATCATAGCAAAACAAAGATGGTTAAATGATAATGTTCACAATGTCAAAAATTAAACTCAATGTGGGCTGTTACAACTTTCAAGAGATAATAAATCAGTTCAGTTAATTTAAGGACATCACAATCTTATTACAAAGGCAAGCTTTTATTCTTTTACACTAGTCTGAGTAGTGATTTTGCTGCCAAAATGAAATGATGGATTTTTAAATAAGCAGCTATATACCAGTGGAAATAAAGAACTGCTTGTGTCAGTTCAATTATAAAGTAGGATTATAAAAAATTAGACAAATTACTTAATTATCAAAGAATGTCTATACAGTTCAAAATTACTTGCTAAGCTGAATTTGGTAATCAAGCTTTGCCTTACATATGCAAGATTAGCACACATTAAACCCAAAATAAAATATGTGCTCTTCTTGTTGTTTTTCTGGAATGTTACCATACTGTCTTATGACACTTTAACCAAAGGTTCAAATCGTGGTTAATATCTTTATCTTACCAGACAATTCAAAGCTGCTGTTTCTTTTTGTCTAAGAAACTATCAATTCTCTTGTCCACATAATCTGTTTTTTTTAAGACTGAAACAGTCAGAGTGCCTTGCAGTAACTACTGCTGATGGGAAATCACAGTTTCCTGTTACAAATAGTACAAACCTAAATGTAATACGTTTCACTGGTCTCAGTGCTCTCAATTACTTGTTAGCATAACTTCTAGGCAAATTAGAAAAATACAAGTACACAGCATACATTTAAGACATTCAGAGGTTTTGGTACAGATGTGTACTTTGAGAATCATCTCGGTTCTGAGAGACATAACCAGGCTGTCACTTCAGTAAACAATAAATCTCTTGTTTTTCCCCCCTACTTACCGGTTGGAATAGAAGGTGGGCTCTCAAAGATCAGCTTCACAGTTGCAGTGAGACTGGTTTCTCAAGACAGAGAAAAGTTCTTGCAGGTAATTCACTCAAGATGTTATGCAGATGTATTCTTATTGTCTTTCTGGATTTCACAGCAGTCTCCTTAGATGGGACTTTAAAAGACCGTTCATAGAGCACTTGTAAGCAACAAAACTATTCATGGTAAATAGGCCCAATGGCCTGTGATGGGATGTTAGATGGGGTGGGATCTGAGTTACCACAGAGAATTCTTTGCTAGGTATCTGGCTGGTGAATCTTGCCCACATGCTCAGGGTTCAGCTAATCACCATATTTGGGGTTGGGAAGGAATTTTCCTCCAGGGCAGATTGGCAGAGGCCCTGGGGGTTTTTCACCTTCCTCTGCAGCATGGGGCACGGATCACTTGCTGGAGCATTCTCTGCACCATAAAGTCTTGAAACCACGATTTGAGGACTTCAATAGCTCAGACGTAGGTGAGAGGTTTATTGCGGGAGTGGGTGGGTGAGATTCTGTGGTCTGCATTGTGCAGGAGGTCAGACTAGATGATCAGAATGGTCCCTTCTGACCTGCATATCTCTGGGTCTGAGTCTAGCTGTTACCAAGAAGGGGATGCTTTACTGGCCAGGCAATGACTGGGCTGCTCACAGTCTCTCTTGGCCAGATGTTCCCACTTTGTAGTGAAGACCGATGCAACAAATTCATCTTAGCTTCTCTGCAATGGCCTTGTCTTCCTTGAATGCTCCTTCAGCACCTCGATTGTCCACTGATTGTTTGGGAGACTTCCTGCTTCTGAAATGCTTTCAAAAACTAACAGCATTTTTTTTTTTATCTTTTGCTATTTGCTCTTATTCTTTTTTGGCCTGACGTATCAAACTTTTACACTTGACTTGCCAGAGTTTATGCTCCTTTCTCTTTTCATCAGTAGGATTTGACCTCCAATTTTTAAAGGACACCTTTTTTCCTCTAACCAGTTCTTTGACTCTGTTTAGCCACAGTGGCATTCTTTTGCTCCTCTCACTTGTGGTTTTTTTAATTATTATTTTTATTTGAGATATACACTGAGCCTCTATTGTGGTGGTTTTAAATAGCTTCCATGAAGCTTGCAGGCATTTCATGCTAGTGACTGTTCCTTTTAATTTCTGTTTAACTAGCCTCCTCATTTTTGGGTGATTCCCCTTTTTGAAGTTAAATGCAACTGTGATGAATTTCCTTGGTATTCTCCCATCCCCCCAAAGGATGTTAAATTTAATTACATTATGGTTGCTATTGCTGAGCGGTTCATCTATAGCAGAGGTGGGCAAACTACGGCCTGTGGGCCACATCTGGCCTGCGGGACCCTCCTGCCCAGCCCCTGCGCTCCTGGCCTGGGTGGCTAGCCCCTGGCCCCTCCGCTGCTGTCCCCCTACCCCCGCAGCCTCAGCGCACCGCGCTGCTGGTGCAATGCTCTGGGGGGGCTGGGCAGTGCAGTTGCAGAGCCACGGCCTGACCCGGTGCTCTGGGCGGCGCGGCTGGAGCGCTGCCAGCCACCGGTGCTCCAGGCAGCGCAGTAAGGGGGCAGGGAGCGGTGGGGTTGGATAGAGGGCAGGGGAGTTGGGGGTGGTGGTCAGGGGGCGGGGGTGCGGATGGGGTCAGAGCAGGGAATGGGGGGTTGGATGGGGCAGGGGTCCCGGAAGGGCAGTCAGGAAGGAGAGGGGGGGTTGGATGGGGCGGCGGGGGGCAGTCAGGGGCAGGGGTTCTGGGGGTGGTCAAGGGACGGGGAGCAGAGGGTGGTGGATGGGGTAGGAGTCCCGGGGGGAGGGGGCCATTGGGGGCAAGAAGTGTGGGGGGTCGGATAGGTGGTGGGAGCCGGGCCACACCTGGCTGTTTGGGGGGAGACAGCCTCCCCTAACTGGCTCTCCATACAATTTTGGAAACCCAATGTGGCCCTCAGGCCAAAAAGTTTGCCCGCCCCTGATCTATAGTCATCTCTTGGACTGTATCCTGTGCTTCATTTAGGACTAAATCTAGAATTGCCTCTCCTCTTGTGGGTTCCAGGACTAGTTGCTCCAAGAATCAGTCATCAATGATGTCTAGAAATGTTATCTCTGTATCCCATCCTGAGATGAAGTATACCTGGTCAATATGGGGATAGTTGAAGTCCCTCATTGTTATTGGGTTTTCTGTTTTTTGTAGCCTTTCTTATCTCCCTGAGCATTTCACAATCACTGTCACCATCCTGGTTAGGTGATTGGTAATATATTCCTCCTCCTATACTCTTATTAGTCAAGCATGGGATTTCTATCCATAGAGATTCTGTGGTATAGTTTAATTCATTTAAGATCTTTGCAATATTTGACTCTCCTTTCTTTCACCTATAGTGCCACTTCCCCACCAGCATGACCTACTCAGTCGTTCTTACATATTTTGTCCCTGTGGCCATTACCATGTGCCATTGATTATCATCGTTTCACCAAGTTTCTATGATGCCTGTTATATCAATAACCTCATTTAACACCAGGCACTCAAGTGCACCCATTATAGTATTTAAACATCTACCATTTGTATACAAGCCCTTATAGAATTTGTCAATATTTACTTGTCTGCCTTCATGTGATGTAATTGAATGGAACTCTTTTTTATTTAACTGTTTCTCTTCCATTCCTACCTGTACTTTATCAACTTCTATCTCTTTACTGGGATACAGAGTTTTCCCCTTTAATAAATCATCCCTGAAGGATGTCTCTGTCCAAACCGTGTGCTCCTCTGCACCTGCTGGCTTTCCCCCAGTCCTTAGTTTTAAAACTTATCTACAACCTTTTTAATTTTACATGCCAGCAGTCTGGTTCTGTTTTGGTTTAGGTGGAGCCCATCTTTCCTATATAGGCACCTCCTTTCCCAAAAGATTCCCCTGAGCCCCACCTGGCATCCCAGCGACTGGAGGAGCCCCGGGCCCGCTGGAGCCCCAAGCTCCTACCCCCACACACGGCTGGAGGAGTCCTAGGCCAGCCAGAGCCCTGAGCTCCCACCCCCACCCCCATCATGGCTGGAGGAGCCCCAGGGTGGCTGGAGCCCCCCACAGCTGCATTGCGCCTCCCCTCCTGAGACCCCAGCCACCTCTCGGGAAAAGTATCTCTCTGCCGGACTGACCAACCAGCCTGAGCTCTTTATATGCTCCATGCAGGTTCCAGGGGAGCTGAGTAATCTCCCTGGAGTCCAGGGAGATTACTGATGAACCCGGGAAGCTGAGTAGCAGATACTGCCTCCTCAGCCGCCCTGGAACCTGCATGGGGCATAATAATAAACAAAAACTTTGCCCTGCAGACCCCACAACTGGTGTCCGGCATCCATGGCTGTGCCAGGGGAGGCTTAGCCTTCCCTGGGCTATTATACCCTCCACCTACGCCATCATCTTATCCACACACTGAAACGCTGCAGTTCTACCTGTCTATCTGGCCCTGTGTATGGAACTGGAAGCATTTCAGAAAATGCTACTGTGCTGGACTTTAATCTCTTTCCTTGCAGCCTAAATCTGGCCTCCAGAACCTCTCTCCTATCTTTTCCTGTCTCATTGGTACATGCATGGACCATAACCACCAGTTCCTCTCCAGCACGTAAGGCTGTTTTAGATGTCTCAAGAGGCCCACAACCTTTGCACCCAACAATTCACCATGTTGTTCTCCTGGTCATCACAAACCCAACTATCTATATTTCTAATAACCAAATCCCACTGTAACCTGTCTCTTCTGAATGACTGGGGTCCCCTCCCCTGGAGAGGATCCTATGACATCATCTGGAAGGAGGATTCCAACTATGGGATCATTTCCATCCACTCCAGCTTGATTTTTTTCCTTCAAGACTTTAATCATCCTCAACTGCACAAAGGCTGTCAGGCAGGGGGTGGGACCACTCTACTGTGTCACACAAAGTCTCATCTGTGGACCTCTCTGTCTTCCTTAGATCCTCCAGTTCGGCCACTCTGATTTCAAGAGCCCATGTTCAGTCTCTGAGGGCCATGAGTTGCTTGCACTGAATGCACACATACCCACCTGCCCATAAGGCAGATAATCGTACCTGCTGCATTCAGTGCAATAAACTGGATAGCCTCCTGACTCTGCTGCTGGACTTCAGCCTGCATTATTTTTACTCTTTTTACTACTTTTTCTTTTATTTTGTTGTGGGGGGCGGTTGTTTTGTTTTTGGAGCGGGGGTGTTTATTGGCCTAAATTTAGAACTTTAGAATGTGTTTGTTGGGTGTAGCTGGCTCTCGTACTCCCTTGCAGAAATCACCTGTTCACTCGGTCCTCTGGTCAGTTAGGAACTGTGTGTGTTTGTTTTTGTTTTAAAACCACTGTTCTCCCTGAGTTAGTCCCACCCTCTAGTCAAGGGATCTTAAAGGGATTAGGGATCAGAGGATAGCAGGCTATTCATGGAGCATCATGAATTAAGGTTCTGTGAATAAAAGGTTTAGGGTTTGAGCTATGGGCCAGATGTGATGCGTTTTCTTAGTGGTGAAGTTATCACACCTTGAAGTGGTGAATGGGGGACAGTAGGTGGGAGGCAGGACATATACACTAATAGAACACTTTCTTAAACACTTCTAACACAAGGTGTTTCTACCCAAACCGTGTTAGAATACAATTCAGTGGAAGCTAATCTCAGGCTATGTCTACCAATATTCCCTCTAACTATGCACATGGATGTAAAAAATTAATGTTATATGCATCATTATGGAGGTGATGTGTGGTGGGAGTAGGGCTGAGGGATTTGGAGTGTGGGAGGGGGCTCAGGGCTGGGGCAGAGGGTTGGGGTGTGTGTGTGGGGGGGGTAAGGACTCTGGCTGCGGGTGCGGGCTCTGAGGTAGGGCCAGGGATGAGAGGTTTGGGGTGCGGGAGAGGGCTCAGGGCTAGGGCAGAGGGTTGGGGTGAGGGCTCTAGCTGGGGGTGCAGGCTCTGGGGTGGGGCCAGGGATGAGGGGTTTGGGGTGCAGGTTGACCCAGAGCTGCAGCAGGGAGAGAGGACTCCTCCCAGCCCTCTCTGGCTGCAGCAGTGCAGGGCCAGGGGAGAGGTGCCTCTCCCCCAGCCATGGCAGCCATGGTTTCTCTCCCCAGCCATGGCAGTTTCAGGGCTGGGGCCGTGGGAGAGGCACCTCTTCCCTCTACACGGCCCTTGGTAGTCTGCTTTGCGACCACGGAGCTTAGACGGAATTTAGGTCTAAACTACAGCCTATGTCAGCATAACTTGTGTCACTCGGGGGTGTGAATACACCATCCTCCTGAGTGACATAAGTTAGATCTACATAAGCGCTCATATGCACAGTGCTATGTTGGCAGGAGAGCTTCTCTTGCTGACATAGCTTCTGCAGTTCGCAGAAGTGGTTGTTTTTTTATGCTGTCTCCTGTCGGCATAGAGTGTCTTCACCAGACGCACTGCAGCGATGCATCTGCATCAGTACAACTGCAGCGCTGTATGTATAGACATGGCCTCAGATTCTAATTCTGCCTTGAGATATACACACAAAAAGCACCCACTGAAATCATGTATTTGAGGTCAGAATTTGATCCACTGTAGCTGATATATACAGTCAAAGTGCTACTTGAAGATTTATTCTAAAATCCCATGCAGGTTCTACTGTTTGTAGTGTCACAGGCATAATGATACATTTGCACTTAGTCTTTTCAGAAATGACTGCAGAGAGCACAACACTTATTTTTCTTTTACTGGTTTTAGAGAATTTATATAGCTCAAGGGGTGCAGAGTTCAAAGCACTGATTATTTAACGTCTCTCTCTCTCCGCCCCCCTCTCCACAACTCATCCTCACTTCTGTTGCACAGTGTCCTGCTGCATTTCTGGGGCTGTAAATATTCCTGTTAACGTTCAGTTTCCAGTTTTCTTTTATAAATTTAAATTTATATATTTCCTTAGGACTCATATTTTATTCAAGGCGTTGCATTTTATGACTCTTCTCTGGTATCTTCCCCTGCAGCTGCTTGGCTTCTTATTACACGAGTGAAATATATACACTTTGATATTCACGGAGCACGTTCCACCATTACTAAGCAAACATAATGCAATAATAGACTTATGCTGAACTGCAACTTGATTTGAAGAGGTAGGTTGACTATGTACTCGGTGGGCATCAATTGTTTTGTGGATAAATTAGTCCAGTTCTATAATTTTGTCACATTTTAAAAGTCCTGTTTTTGTTAACTCGTAAATGTCGATATATTAATTGCCTGTTTTCAGCAGCAGATAGAGGTTGTTAGCTGCATGTTCACTTACCGCTGCGTTTGTGAGAAGCAATACTAATACCCAGTTTTGCAAAAGCCAAAATATTCACACCAATACTGCAGATAAAAGCTATGGAGTTTTAAAAAGTGGCCCACTGCTAACTCTCTCATTGCTACTCCGTGATAAGTTTCAAGTTTTTACTTGCGATGGTCTCCGCTAACAAGCAGTTCAGCTATTGAGGCTAATGAAGTACAGACAAATATAGAGTCCAGCTATTTTTCCCATTCAACTAAAATACAAATAGAGCTGGCTGTTCTGAAAAATAATAAAAACATTTGATTAGATGAAATGAACCATTTCATTTCAATTTCAAGCTTTTTAAAATGGTAAATTTTTTATAAAAATTGAAGTAAATTTTGAAAGTCGTTTCAAATTGAAATGTTTTGTTTAGAAAATGTCAAATCACAATGTTTTGACTTTTCTGAATGTTTTAGGGGTTTTTTTTTTTTCAGTTGAACCAATTTGGTGAAACCCACACAATTTCATGAAATATTTCGGCTGATATGAATCTCTATTTTTTGAGGTTTCAGCTGAAAAATTTCATCCAGCTCTAATGACAAATTCCCACTGACTTCAATGGAAGCAGGATTAGGCCAAGAGTTAAGTGTATTTAAGTACATATAATATGCAAATTAGGTGTGGCTGTTAGGCTTCCCTCAAGTTGTCAATAGGAGCCCTGATTCAGTTGTACCATGGATAGCTCTGGGATGTCCCTGGTTGTGTAACAGCGATATAGTGTCTGACAGGACACTGGCATGGAAAAATTAAGAGTGAGAATTATTTCAGCTGTCTCCTGTCGAATCTGAGCCACTGTGAATAAATAACAAAAGAATCACGGGGGCAAAGAGAGCAAGCAAGCAGGAGAATGAGCACTCACCTGGGAGGTGGGAAACCCAGGAAGAAGTTCCCTTATGCCACTGACCAATTTTATCCACAGTGGAACAGCTTCAACAGGAGTGTTTGAGGGTGCTCCACAACCAGCTTTCCCATAGCCCCATGGTTAGACCACTCACCTGAGGGGTAGTCAATCTCAGTTCAAATCCCTTCTCCCCCTCAGGTGGAGGGGGGACTTGAACCAAGGATCTTCCACATCTCACGTAAATCCCCTAATCCCTGGAAGTTATGAGGGAGGCTGTGATTTTCCTCACATCTCATCCCCAGTTGTAAGCATGCCAGTAGGGGCTCAATTCAGTAGGTGAGGTCTGAGAATGCTTATTGGATCAGACCCAACGGGTGAGTTGGCAGAGGAACGCCTATCTTCCCCCAGTTCGTGCATTGCTCTGGGTCTGGATGCCTGGCGTGGGGCTGCAGTGCACTTTAAGGGCAAGTTTAGGCTCTTACAAGTTCAGGGATAGCTGAGTGGGGATTCCGTGAATGTCACTGGGTCCTGATTCTGGGATTTAGGTCCCTTAAGTGGCAGTTGGCTACCTAAACCCTTTTGTGAATCTAGCTCTTCTCTCTCTCACTCTTTCAAACTACTTTTCTCCATTACAGTCTTTATTGTAATTTGTACTTTTAGTTCAGTAAATAACTTTATTTCTTTTGAATATTTAAGAAGTCCCCCTAAATAATGGAAAGGCTAAATGCTATCACCATGTTTTGGTGAATAAGATAATTCTGTAAAAGACCTAAATGTGAGAGATTATTGGAGCTAAATACGAAAATTGTAATGAAAGAAAAGCTGTTTTTTTAGAAAAAAAGAAACCCAACAAACCTGGAGTGATAGGTTCCCCGCGCTGTGCCATTTGGAACTGGGGTACCGCTGAGCTCGTCTGATCCACCAGCCTGGGTTCCCTTTACACTGTGCTGCTATGACAGGCTTTCAAGCTCCCTTCTAGCGCGCACACGCACAGGTAGGGCCACACCCAGCTGCAGTTTCACACAGATGCTGAGATCAGCTCTGCATGGGAAAGTCAGCTAAGGAATAGCCCAGTACTCAAGTGCACACCCCCTCTGGAGTGTAACCCACAACTGTATCATTTTGCACTGCGCAGAGAACTATACAGTGCAAGCTCATTGAAATTCACTCCCTTCCCTCAATGTGGAGGAAGATATGCACAGCTTTTTGCCCCCCAGTTATGAATTCCACAAACTGGTTTTAGAGAAAACAAAACCAAGTTTATTAACTACAAAAGATCAATTTTAAGTGATTATAAGGGATAGCAAACAGGTCAAAGCAGATTACTGAGCAAATAAAACAAACACGCTAACTAAGTTTAAGGTCGCTAAAGAAACTGGTACAAGTAGCCAATTCTCACCCTAAATGTTTTAGGCAGATTGCAGAGATTCTTGAAAGCCAGATGCACTGGCCTGCAGCTTAAAGTTTCAGATACTTCATTCACAGGCTAGACAGCCCTCCAGCCTGGGCTGAGCTTTTCTCCCCCTCCCCTTCTTCCCCAATCTTTGTTTCTTAGATGTTTCCAGCAGTCATCCTGGGTGGGGATTCAGGGAAGAACGAATCACGATTATGTCACCCCCTGCCTTAAATTGGTTTTACACATGCCGGTAATCCTTTGTCTTCCAATATGATTCCCACCCCCAGTCAGTGGGAAAGTACTAATTTTATCATGGAGTCCAGTGTCAGGTGATCACATGACCTGCAGCCATAACTCAGTTATTTGCAGCGTCCCCAGCAAGACTTCTCTGTGGGTGATAAATATCTTCTGAGACCTATTGTTCTCTCTCATGGCTCTTCCTCACAGTGGGCCATCTAGACTGATTGCATTCTGTCTGGTGGATATTCCCCAGGTGTAAACATGCTTGTAATTGATACATAGCCAATATTTCTAACTTCAGATACAGAAATGATACATGCACACAAATAGGATAATCATATTCATTAAATCATATCCTTTCCAATGATATCTCAC